>NW_027467208.1:555000-1155000 GCF_046128005.1 Genypterus blacodes
GTAAGGTCACCTCAAAGCTCAGAGCTCGCCTTCTTTCTCCTCCCGCCATCGCTGACTCCTGCCACCAGGTGCATGAGGGAATGAGAGAGAGAGAGAGGGAGAAAGAGAGAGGAAGAGAGAGAGAGAGAGGAATGCCTGAAGGCTCTTCAGCTGATTAGCAGCTGGTCAGAGGTCAAGGCTTCCTGCTCGCCTTCTAATTAAGCAGAATAATAACGTTTCACAATGCACACAAGTCAGTGCTCTCTCTCTCACTCTCTCTCTCTCTCACTCACTCACCCACCCACTCTCTCACTCTCACTCTCCCACTCTCACTCTTACTTACTCTCCTTCACTCTCACTCTCCCTCTCACTCTCTCCACCTCTCTCACTCTAACCCCCTCTCGCTCTCCCTCACTCTTTCTTCCTCTCTCCCTCTCACTCTCTCACTCTCACTCCCTCCCTCTCTTTCCCCCACATATGAAGCTGTACTTTAAAGCGTTGGTGCTTCCTGCGTTTACAAACTTTATCTCAACATTCACACAGATTTTGTCAGCAGCACATCCTCCCTCCATCCCTCACAATCACAACTCCACACCTTCCTTGATCAGTTTTCATGATATCCTAACTACAGTAACTATGATCATAACACATTATATCCAGGGTGTGTAATCGTCTACACACACATTTCCTCATGTTAGCAGTGTGTCGGCCTGCTCCATTAGCGCTCCGCTCTGTGGACTGTATATCATTAGGAATGTTAAAGTTGCGTGCGTGTGCGTTATTTCTTGCAGGTGTGTGTTTGTGTGTGTGTGTGTGTGTGTGTGTGCCTGTCTATTAGCTAATGTACAGCACGCGTCTGCCCGGCGTGTGTGAGGCTGAAGGCGGCGAGAGGAAGAGAAGAGCGTCCCTCTACTTCTTCTGCCTCTTCTTCTTCCTCCTCCTCTGCTGCTTCTTCTTCTCCTCCTCCTTCTTCTTCTTCACGGGGTTTTGACATAATGAAGCATAATTTTCTCACAGAAACCTCTTTTCTAGACTCGTGTGTGATTGTGGACTCAAACCTCAGCTTCCCCCGATGCTGTGGAGCTTTTATAGAGATTGAAATGACAGGGCCTAGACAGTAATATGTGTGTGTGTGTGTGTGTTTTATATCTGTCTGTGCCGTCAGCGTGTCTCTGTGTGTCTCTGTGTGTGTGTGTGTGTGCGCGTTTCCTTGAGTACACTTTGCTGTCTGAGTGTTTGCATGTTTATGCGTGGCAGTGTAATGTAATCTCTCAGTTTGCAGCGCCGTGGGGACATTTTATGCTCAACAACACAGTTTGTATTGAATAAATCACACACAGCGACACAACGCCTGTCCTTTCTGCAGCCCTTCTGCATGTCTGTGACTGTGTGTGTGTGTGCCTGTGTGTGTGTGTGTGTGTGTGTGTGTGTTCCTAAGCAGCGTGAATCCTCCCCGACCAACAATGCGTCTCCTTGCACCGCCGATACATTTAGCTAATAAAGTGGGATGATAAAAGTGGGCGTCGTCAGATTGGATTCCGCCTCTTTTGTCCCCTTGGCCGGTGGTCAGCGCTGTGTTTTGGGGTAGAGGGGAGATTTAGACCCCCCAATTTAATTTAGCGGGCAGGAGTTATGGTAATGAACGTGGGGAGGGAGAGAATGAGGGGACGGGCGAGGGAGGGAGGGAGGAGGAGCGGTGGTCCCCATTTACCTCAGGGACACAGCGTCCTTCCTCTACGCCCCCTCCTCCTCCTCCTCCTCCTCCTCCTCCTCCTCCTCCTCCTCTTCCTCCTCCTTCTTCTTCCCTTCAGCCTGTCTTATTGAGGGACCAGCGGTGACTGAGAGGGGTTTTTAGTGAAAAACGTAATATCATGCAGGATGGCGAGTGTGTGTGTGTGTGTGTGTGTGTGTGGGGTGGACGGGGGCGCACGCAGAGAGACAGAAGTAAAGTGACAACAATAGAGAATGGAAGGAGAAAGGAAGGGGGGGGGGGGGCTACAGGCAGGCAGGCGCTGGGGTCCGGCCCTTTTTAATAAATCTGAGTGCTCTGGTTAGTGCTTCAATCTGCTGTACTCAACTAACCCCCTACCCACATCTCACACACACACACACACCTTCAAATACATACATGCACTTACTCTCCCTGGCTCATTTTCACCCACACACACACACACACACACTGTCTCCAGATTACAAGCTCAAGGGCTTTTAGAAGGTGTTTTGGTCCCGAGCACACAGCTGATGCTTGCCTGTAATTGCGCAATATGAATTTCCTCCATGCATGTAAAGTCTGGCCAAGGTTTGCTTTTGTTATTACGTGTTTGCAGCCGCGTTCATTTAGATTCCAGAGTTTCCTCTCCGTCTTCCTCGACTGTACAGCTGCAGAAATGGAACAAAAACACTTCTGGGGCCATTTTATTGTTTAAACGCTCAATTTCCCCTTAAATTTCCCCTTAGATTCCTGTACATATACACATTTACAACTCTACGACATTTAACTTCTGAATCTTGAGCGACACAAAGCTTAAAATTAGTAAAATCAATCTTTTTTAAAACTAAACTGTTATAAATGAAATGATTCTACGCCTCATGAATCATTTTTAACTCTTCCTCTTTCTTTATCGAGGCTTATTTGTCATGTATGTAAAGCTTGAGGCGTCTGGCTGTGAGCCTGGCCCGGGTGTAGAGAGTGAGCGTGCACAGGAGTGTGTGTGAGGGCGTTCCAGGAGCTTTAAAAGCTGTATTTTCTTCATCACGTCTAAGTGGCCACACACAGATGGCGTTGTGTCATGCTGAGATAATTCCAGCCGCCGCTCGCCGTCTAATGGCAGAGAAATATTCACCTGTCTGAAACATCAAGAGGCGGCGTGGCGTGGCGTGGCGGTGTCAGGCGCTCTGATGGAAAAAGCAGCGGCTTCTTTCTTGACCCGCCATTTAGCCGCAATCTTCCACAATCACACACACACACACGGAGGGAAAGCGTCGCTCGGGAAGGCAGACGGGCCCATTTGTCCTCCGACGCGGCGACTTTAGAGTGTAATGCAGTCGCAAGGCGTGATTTTAGACGTGTGATGTGTGTGTTGTTCTGCTGTCGTCGCCCTGTCGTTGTTGCCGTGACCGTCTGTGATTGACAGGTCGAAATCTACAAGTTCAGGGAGGTTTGGTGGGTGTGTGGAGGAGGGAAATCATCCAATAAGTTCTGAATTTGACTGGAAATCTCAACAAAACAGTAGAAGTGTGTGAGAGGGGGAATTATTGTAACTAAATTGCTGCTTTAGACAGATTTATGAGCCTTAAAAAGCATTTAAAATGTCCTTTCCACCATGTTGTGTTCAAGTACCATCTGTGGTCCACGTGCCACACTTTGAGAACCTCTGATCCACACACACACGGAGCACAGGAGTGTGTGTGTCATATGAGTATTTTCCCTGTATGAGTAAAGATTAGTGATTAAAAACACAAAGCGGGCTCTGTTATCTCCCGTCTTCATCTGCAGCAGGAGGAGGAGGAGGAGGAGGAGAAAGGGAGGAGAAAGGGCCAAGGAGGCGCAGACGCTCTCCTGGTGATTTAAAGCAGCTCAGCCGGGCGGTGAGGCTGCATCGTTTTCCTGCGTAGATGCACAGAAGCCAGCCTCGTGCTCATGAGCACTTTGGAAAACATAATCGCCTTCACACTTCACGGCGTTAAGAAGGCCGACTGCAATCTCTCCCACAGTCACTACACACACACTTACTACATCAGATAAAAGAGGGGGAAACTCTTTTTCTTCCTCAATCCTCTCTCTCTCTCGCTCTCTCTCTCTCTCTCTCTCTCTCTCTCTCTCTCTCTCTCTCCTTATCTCTGCTCCTCCTCCCTCTCTTCTGTTTTTTTATCCTCTTTCATTATCCTCAGCTTTTTCTTTTCCTTCAGGAGAGGAGCGCTCTGTCCAGAAATGAAATTAATCTGTTGTACCACACCCCTCCTTCCTCCTCTCTCTCTCTCTCCCTCCCTCCCTCCCTCCCTGCCTCCTCCTCTTCCTCCCTCCTTACCCTCTCCCTCTCTCTCTCCCTCTCCGGCGTCTCAATCTCATTCTCTCTTTGCTCTGTGGGGAGGATTGGACTCGTCACTTTAACCTCTTCATATTGGATATGAATCTGTTAGCCTGCCTGCCCCTCTCCCTAACACTTCCCTCCTCAATCCACACTACACACACACACACGCACGCACACACGCACACGCACACACACACACACACACACACACACACACACACACACACACACACAGCAATGCATCCTCACAAATTCACACACGCACACACATAAAAGCGCTCTCATGCATGTTTACGCACTTACCCTCACACGCACACACACACACTTGCGAGGATAGTGTGCACGGGAAAATCTGTACTCACGCACGCTACCAATTGCACACACACTCCATTCCATACAGGTATCTTTACAAATCTTTCAACAAATCCCGATCCTGGCAAATGCATGCACACACACACACACATACACACACACACATGTTGACATCTCTGACAAACCGTCCTCCAGCGGGTTTCTCCTGGTACTTCAATCAAAGCCATTGATATGAATCTGGGCTGTTTTCTCCGTGCTGGCAGGCGCAGCAACACAGCAGCTGTACTTTTTAGCAGCTTCACATCTTTCATCAGGGCCCTGTGTCTGGAAAATAGCTATTTACAGCCCCCCCCCCTCCCCACACACACACACACACACACACACCCTCTCCTGCCACTTCCACACACAGAGACAGGCGATATTGCTGGATTTTTAGCTCTGGCCTTGGTTGAACCACCCTGCCTTATTAGTGGGGATCTGAAATGAATGAGAGAGGCTTCATACCTAATATGAAGAGGGGAGGGAGGGAGGGAGGGAGGCAGATGTGTGTGTGTGTGTGTGGGGTGGTGGGGGAGGCAAATGGGGAGAGAGAGAAGGATGGAGGGAGAAATATGTGGGGAGTGAGCGAGGTTCTCCTTAATGGTTCCCCCTAGGGGTTTTAGCGGCGGTGCTGGTTTGGTGCAGCCACATGCTGCTGGAGCAGGCAGGCAGCAGTGAAATGGGACAGGTGAAGATCCTCTCCCTCCTCCTCCTCCTCCTCCTCTCTAAAGAGTGGTATGAATATGGTAAATCCGCTGTCCGCTTGGCGGCATGATTCTCTCCCCAGAAAATGGCGCTGTGTGTGTGTGTGTGTGTGTGTGTGTGTGTGTGTGTGTGTGTGTGTGTGTGTGTCCCTCGGGGGTGTGAGCTAAGGAGATTCTGCATTTAGGCCCCGGCTGCACTCTCTCTCCCT
Source organism: Genypterus blacodes (assembly GCF_046128005.1). NCBI lineage: Eukaryota > Metazoa > Chordata > Actinopteri > Ophidiiformes > Ophidiidae > Genypterus > Genypterus blacodes. The sequence goes on from NW_027467208.1 coordinate 560,275, forward strand.
CTGTGCTCTCTGGGGGATGAAGAGGCCCCAGCCTGCTCCTGCTATCTGTCTCCACACAGCAGCAGCGATAGCAACGCAACACAGCCGCACAGCTTAAAGATGGTGGCCGGAGCTAACGCGGCTATCGCTATCTGGATAGCTACGCGCTGACATACACACACAGGCGCACACACACACACACACACACACACACCTGCATGTCAGTGTCTAGCTGACTGAGTGAGGTACTTTTAGCTAGTGTTCGCCCCGAGGCGTTAAGGGATCACCGATGACCATCGCCACGTTCTGCTACACATCCACACACACGCACACGTCCACACACACATACAAGCGCGTGCAGAGTTGTGTTTTGCAGCTCCAGTCTTGTCGGGGTCAGAGAACACAGCTGGATGGCAGCTCACTCAGACAGTCTGTCAGTCATACATTACCCAGAGAGGACAAAGCATCGGGTGCATTGACACTTAGCCAGGCCTCAATATTACACCTGGACAATACAGCAGCCTCACACACACCTCACACACCTCACACACCTCCACTACATATTGATACCATACTCTGCCTACGGTTATTATAATATCGACCGGCTGCTCGAGACGTTCAGAGTTCATCTCAGCAGATTCAAGACAAATATCTGTGAATACCATGAATCCTGCATCTGTATGGCTGCAAATGAAGCTGTGTGTGTGTGTGTGTGTGTCTGTGTCTGTGTGTGTGTGTGCCTGAAGTGATGTTTCAACGTCAACAAATGTGTTTTGCATGACTTGTATGTTTTTAGCGTGTTTGTTAGGTCGTGAAATGTATCCAGTTGATTATTTATGGTTTGTTTGAAAGTGTGTGTGGAGTGTGTTTTGGCCTCATAATGAGTCTGTGTGTGTGTGTGTGTGTGTGTGGACATCAGCTGAGTGCAGAGGTTCAGGGCTCCATTTGAATTTCGACATGATCAAATATTGATGCAAATGTCCTCAGTGTGCTCATTCATGTGATATCAGGAGCAAGCGTGTGTGTGTGCGTGTGTGTGTGTTTATGTCAAATGGGCCTAAGTGTGTGTGGGCGTCAGTTTGTCCGTGTTTTGTGTGTCTGTGTGTGTGTCAGAATGAATGTTTTTGTTTTGTATGTTTGCATAGTGCATCTGCCTGCCTGCCAGAGTGTGTGTGTGTGTGTGTTCACTTCCCAGCCCCCTACTCTCCAGCCTCCCTGACGAGGAAGAGGAGGAGGAGGGCAGGGGTCCGAGCGCCCGGCGCCCCATGGCAGCCCCCCCCTCCTCCTCTTCGTCTCCTTTGTCTCCTCGTCAGTTAGGGGGAGGCCCTGCTCGGGACCCAGAATGTGTGAGGGGGGGTTGACCTTTAACCTCCACCCCCTAACCCTACCCCTCCACTCCCCGTTACCCCGGCGATTCATATGCAAGCGAGCCGTCATGCGCCTATTCTTCTTCCTCATCTGTCCACGCCTGGCCGGGCTGTTGTGTCACGTCTCAAGTTCAAGTCCCGGGCCGGGCCAGGCCAGGTCAGGCCGGGTCAGGGGGGGAGGAGCTAACTGGTTTTAGGCTGCTCACTTTTATGGGGGGGGGGTGGATGGGCCGGGGTCACAGGCTGAGGTCGGCCTCGCTCTGACAAACGCGTCTGTTTTTACTGCGGTGATCTAATCTGTGTTTAATCCTGCACATCACTTCTCTCACATAATCAGGGAAATGTTTCTGCTTCATTCATATTTCTTTGACTTTCACTTCACATGTGGTTGAAGACTTTATTGAGTATAGATCAGCTGCTTCTTTATGGAACAGATCCAGAGCACGTGAGAGGAAAGACTCCGGCCCAATAATCTGTGAATTTATGAGACCTGTACTGACATCACATGTTGTTGTTTATAGTTTGATCAATTCTCTTCTATTTGATAGTGATTGGGATTATGGGGAAGGGGATTTGGGATCTGGGGGTCGCCAACGCCACAACAGGAAAACCAATACAGCCTCTCACCCTGAAAATCATGAATCATCCCGTTTTGTCAAGTGGCTCCATTGTAGCCTTTGCTTAGGGGCCCGGTGTCTCTGTGTGTGTGTGTGTTGGGGGTGGTGTTGCCGCGGTGTCAGGGTCAGGGTCACAGTGGGAGGGGCCCGGGGTCAGCTAGCCAGACGGACGCGCAGACGGTGGACTTGACATTGAGTGGAAGAGTGGATTAACGGGATCTGGAGGCTCCTGCCGTTTTAAGTGTATTGTCAGGGAGGACGGCGTGGAAAGTGATGGTTTTGGCGGGGAACGCTTCACGCTCAGGGTGTTACGGCACAGCACGGTGTGTGTGTGTGTGAGAGAGAGAGCGTGTGTGTGTGTGTATATGGTGCATTTTTGGTAATTTCACAGTGAATGCTTCTATATTTAAAAGTAATTTTCATACAAAAACTCAATTCAACTCAAACTGAACTCAACTGAGAGGAGTTGAATGAATTCCCCCAACAATAACTTTGCATTTATTAAACTGGTAAAAATAAAACACCTCTATTGTCCCCTAGCAGCACTGTTATCCTGAATACACACACACACACACACACACACACACACACACACACACATATACCTCAAACATACACAAACATCCTGTAAGATACCTTAAGATCGACACCAAAAGTGTTTTCTGGCATCTGACATTTAACTTTGTGGCGTCCCTGCCTGTAATGGCTCAGAGTTTGGACTGAAAGCTTCCCAATTGACCGCTGATTGAGCCGGACTGAAGGTTACCCAGCAAATGGAGGGCGAGTCTGCGGCCTCTAAGAGCCAAAGTACCGGGTAGGCAAGATGACCAAAGATCACTGATTGTAACTTTAATACACACATGCACTTATTGTGTCAAACAAGAGAGCAGTGGTTATTCAAAAACTCACTCTGTCTGTGTGTGTGTGTGTGTGTGTGTGTGTGTGTGTGTGTGTGTGTGTGTGTTTCAACATATTGTATAGTGTGTGTTGCCTATACACGTACTGCGTCATGCTGTGTGTGTGTTATTGGTTGATATATCAGGAACAATACACTTTTGATGTATTGCACCTAAGAAAGTAAAGTACTAATAGTCATCTGCCACACACACACACACACACACGCGCACACACGCCTCTCATTACCCCAGCGATTCATATGCAGACGATCCATCATGAGCCCATTCTTCTCCTTCATCAGTCCACGCCCGGCCGGGCCATTGTGTCACATCTCAAGTTCAAGTCCCAGGACAGGACAGGAGCGAGGGGACGAGGGGACGAGGGGACGGGCTAGGACAGCTAGGCCAGGATGAATTACAGGAGCTGAATGGACACGCTTTATAAATGGAGTCATAAAAATGTCAAAAAAGAAAATTGGAATTAGTCACAGCTAGTTTGACAGGTGGGGGAGCTGAAGTGTGTCCAGGCTCCTGTGGTAAACAAACGCTGGACATTTTACTTTTGGAGGATATGAGCTGACTTTAGGTTCATATCCAGTACCTGGGTTAAAACAAAACAGCTTTATGTTTATAGTTACAGATATTTGTAGAATAAATATAGATGTAGTATACATGTAGACGTATAGAAGTATAGATTCTACCTCTAAAAACTATAAGCATGTATCTCCATTAGAGGATACATGAGAGTAAATAGACTGAAACAACCTGAAGCTAATCTGAGACATATTATTTTATCCACATAGAAATATATATTTTATAGATTTAGTTTGGGAGCATTTGTACTCTAAGAACAAGCGGTTCTTTGTTGTTATCTTTTGTTTCCACCTGGATTACATTTGAAGCTTTTGTTCCTGTGTGTTTGGGAGCAGATCTGGGGTTATGGGGTCTTGGGGTTATTGAACTTTTCCTAATATTCAGTGAAAGATTGGCTTAATTCCATAGTATTTTCAGGAAATCTTTTTATTTTATTTTTTATTTCTTCTGCTTGGTTTTACCCTGCGTAGGCACGTATGTGTGTGTGTGTGTGGGTGTGAGTGTGTGTGTGATGGCTGGCGTGATTACAGGTTAGAAGCGTCTATCTGTGTGTGACATACACACCGTGAGCCAGGCTGAGCTGATTGGGCCGGGGGGGCGGCGGGGGTCAGGGGAAGATTTCCTTTTTTTCTTGTATTTTGGAAAGATTGCAGCGCAGTGCAGTGAAATCCTGCCAGCCGGTCGTTTCAACATTCCTCCCCTGAAGTGAAAGCTTGATATTTCTCTGCTAAGTTAATTATACCAAGCCTGAAAGTTAGACGCCTATTTTCTAATTTCAGGAAGAAGAAAATACACCAGAGGATTTTTGACTTTTTCCCTCTCATTCCCCTGAAAATGGTGGCTTTTTGCAGAAAGGCTCTTTGTGTCCAGCCGGGCTGATATGTACTCAGAGCTGACAGCGGCGCACAACCTACCATTGATGGCAATTGCTACTTTTCTCTTCCCAAGTGGTGAAATCACTGTGTTCAACCAGACAAACCAGTCTGTCCTTCAAAAAATAAAAGGCTGTCAGTTTCCAATGTGGTTTTACCTTCAGATTGACCGAATCACACACATACATCATTTTCTTTGAATATGCTCGGAATAAGGAAAAGACCTCTTGGTTTAAGTGAGAATTCAGTCGATTGCTCTTGTTTTTTTTTTCTTTCTAACCGTGTGATTCAGTGAGAGTCCCAGGGTCCAATCCTGTGACCTGAAATCAGTGTTTTCAGGTTAATAACCGCTGGAAAAAGAGGAACAATCTGATCCAGTAAGAGAGAAACGGCTCAGTGGTGCTGCAGCCTGAATGTGTGATGGATCAGAGCAAATGTAAAATATTATTTTACTCGGTTGATTGAACCAAACGGTGATAAAATACTACAAGAGGTGTTTCCATGAGCTTTGTAACGAGACGGGAGAGAGAGATGTGCTTTGACACTAACATATTGGCATTCTCTCCAAATCCCACCGCGCACTTCAATAGTCTCTCACACACACACACAGTCAAACACACAGGCACACGTGTTTGTTACCAGGGTTAGTCTAAGCTTAGCAATGGATGCCAGATGACCCAAACCGAACACACACACACACACACACACACACACACACACGCACACATGCATCACCACCTCCTCCACACCCTCTCTCCCCTATTCTTCCTTCAGAAATGAAAATGAGAGGAAGAAAAACAGAGGATTGTGGTAGAGAGAGAGAGAGAGAGAGAGGGAGAGGGAGAGGGGGATGCTGGTGGGGTGGATAGAGACACGGCGAGAGAAAAGAGAGACAGCGAATTGGTCCGAGAGGAGAGAGAGACAGGAAGAGATGGACAGAGAGAGAGAGATACATCAGAGAAAGGGAAAAGGAGATGGCTCTAAAGAATAAGAATAAAATGAGAGGAGGTGAGGATGAGTAGAGAGAGGGAGAAAGAGAGAGAGAGAGGGCAGGCGAGCGACGGACAGACAGACAGTGAGGCATTAAAATTCATGGCCTTTTTTATTTTCCGTGCTGAAAATCAATACTGTCTACTATGGATGAGGTGAGCTGTGGACAACAGCAGTTGCCGGCCAGAGGAGGAGGAGGGAGAGGAAGAGAAAGAGAGGGAGAGAGGGAGGGAGGGAGGCCGGGGGGGAGGAGGAGGGGGGGGGGGGGTCGTCAATATTACCAGTGACATAGCCACGGCAGGCCAAGGTAGACCTGGAGAGGAAAAAAGCCATGGAGAGGGAGGGGGGATGGGTAGTGCATGTATGTGTGTGTGTGTGTGTGTGTTTATATGTGTATGTGTGTGTGTGATGGGGGTAGGGTAAGGTTCATTAAGTCTGACCAGCAGAGCTTTCGGCCAGCGTAGCAGCAGCAGGCCTTTTGTCCGAGGGTCAGGACACACACACACACACACACACACACACACACACACACACACAGATGGACAGACTGATGGATATTACCCCTTTCCCATTATAATTTACAACCCCCTCAAAAGCTCCATCATTTAGGCGCTGGTGTATTTGACTAATGTCTGGCAGATGTTCTCGTCTGCCGCCCAACACACCAGCGCCAAACTCCTCCAGCAGAGTTGAGGGCCCGGGTCACTTAGTTTGCTTCTAAATTAGGAAATGGAGATTATTCTGCGCTATAAATCTTATAACCTTGAAACATCTGTGCTAAAGAGTGAAAGCCCTGTGGTTATTATGTGAGGTTTGTTCAGTCAGCAGGCCAGCAGGGGGACAGACAGACATCAGGTCCTTTAGTCAGGGTTAGCATATGTAGACAAACAGTTAAGAGTATTTAGCTTATTTGTCTTTATTCTATATCTTTAGGATCAATAGCTGCAGCAAAATGGCCGTAAAGACAGTAAAGGTTGTCATTTTGGGTCCATTGAGAATTCTCCCAGTAGGGTTTTGTTTATTTCTTTATTTTAAAAAAAGGAAAAGACAATAGAGACATAAAGGACGGTGTTACATCTGAACCAGGGAGGACAGAAGATGAAGACACAAAGACCTTAGACGTCTTTATAAAGCCTCCTGACAAAAAAAGCCGGAAGATAATTGTCTATATTGGATAGGATTCATCTGTTGTAACAGCCGATTGAATACATCGATTGCGTTGCAGATAAACAATGTTCAACACGTCAACGTACAACCCAGGCGCTTCTGGCAAAGGAAGCATTGATTGGATTTGTCATTGCGATGACACGTCGGAGCCAAATCAGCTTCCGATCTCCTCGGCGCGAGGCGGAGACGCGCTACAAATGAATGTTTAACGGCGGAGGGAAGCGTTGGGCTGCTGTCAGACACTCTCACACGCTTTTGTTTTGGTGCTGTTTTTCGCCCCAAAGTTTCCACGTCGGTGTAGACCATTCCATCACATCCAGTCAGTGTCAGAGAGGCTGCTGGGATATTCTGACAGTAGTGCTGATCCCACCGTCGCTATGCTTCTGTCAAGGAATTTTTTGGCTTCTCATGAATACTTGTACCCCCGAAAGCTGTCTCCATTTTAGAGACAGGATGTGCCATGAGAGGAAGGTCCGGCCCGACGCTGGAGAGCCACTTTAACCTGAATGTGAAGTGATTTTCGCCGGCACGTTGGGTTTCTGCCAAAGTACCATATTTTTAAGTAATAGCTTTGTTCTTTTGTTGTAAAAAAAATCATTGATGTCTCCTTGGGACATGATTGCTGGGAAAGTAAAAACCTCATTGACTCGCGGGGTTGATTTGTGCTCGCCGTTTCCTGCAAAACATTAATAACAAAGATTAATATCAGTGCGGCGCTTTGATCAAAGCCGGGAGACGGTCAACATGGCGGCTACCCGAGCTCCAGTCTCTCAAATCTGACGCCGCGTTGCCTCCTCAATCGTGCTTCCTGTTGGAAAAGAGGATGTGCAGCGATCGGCGGAGGGACGAGCCGAGCCTTCAACACGCTCGACATTCCTCTCGTCTGTCTGTTATTGAGCGGCGGTGGTTTGTTTTTAGACCGGCGCCGGTGTTCAGTTTAGGGCAGCGCGTCAAGATAAAACCTCACTTTCCTATCAGGCAGAGAGACGGACAATCAAACAGACAGGGAAGACAGAAAGGTGCAGAGTATAGAGTGAACATCCTGACACGGAGAGGATGGATGATATGACAGCCGGGGCCAAACTGGAAATGCGTGTCAATACAACGCTCAAATGAAACTTTACTATTATAATGCAGCACTTGTGTGAATTTGTTCGCATTTCTTGTCTTTTTCAACAATTTTTCCTCTGTTTTTCCCCGTGTCCTGTGATTCCACATCAAACCGATCCAGAGCTTCAGATCAAAGCCAGAATCAGGGGTGACTGAGAGGACTCTGCCTCCATTCTGGGGTTTTTAACTACCAACCTTTAGCCGGCCAGGATCCCAGACATCTAAGGCGCTTCCTGTTGTTTGTTGCTGTGAAGTCACGGCGGTGAATTGTAACAGTGGCCCTTACCTGTTTCAATTAATAACAACATAGTGAGAATGGAAGGCAGGTCTGAGTTGACGGTGAAGTTGACCACTTCCTTCATGTTGCAGCCCGACAAATGCCTGCTGGTGCTTCAGCATCCCATAGGGCGGCTATCTCCTTCCCTCTACACACACACACACACTCAGACAGCGTTTCTGGAGACCCAGGGCTAGTGGTTACTATGGGGATAAGGGGAGAGAGAGTGAGAGCGAGTGAGGGAGAGCAAGGCAGGCCGTGGTTTTGAGGTGTAAAGCGTCATAAATAATGGAGGCTGCACCTCACATTGAAATGCAAAGGCTGGAGCTCGGGCCTGAGCAGAGGTAATGCTGGCTTTTTGAAATTTATTTTTCATAAGCTTGATCCCCAACCCCCCTAGCCCCCACCCCCACAGCCCCATATAACCAAGGTAACTATGCAACCCCCCTCTCCCCCCCCCCCCATCCCATATAGAAAATACACCTTTAACATACGTTTGCATTCCAAATTTCATCAACAACTCTGCTAGAGTAGATTGTGTTTTATTGTATTCAGTTCTTCATCAGTCGCTTGTCAGAGGCAATATGAGAGGCGGGCTAGTTACCGTGGCGTCCTCAGAGCAGGAGAGCAACATATCTCCTCTCTTATGCTCAGCAGGATGGAGATTTGGACTCATTTCTGCTTATTGTTTGTGTGGAGCCTGAAGGCATCACTGCTCTCTGCCTCTGTGTGTGAAGTTTGAGCTTTTGATCAACTGGAGTTAGTTTAATTGTTGGATTCTTCTTTTTTTATTCAAGGCGAAGATTTCCAAGCTATTTGTGTGCGCTGTGTATTGTGTCTTGCTGTGTTTATGAGTTTGTGCGTGTGTTGTTTGCTTTGTATTGTGTGGGAGTGTCATGCCAACGTCAGCTGAAGAAAAGGAATGTGGATGAGACTCTTAAGTACATATGACTCACCGTGACCACTCATAGCTGTGTGTGTGTGCGTGCGTGCGTGCGTGCGTGCGTGCGTGCGTGCGTGCGTGCGTGCGTGCGTGCGTGCGTGCGTGCGTGCGTGCGTGCGTGCGTGCGTGCGTGCGTGCGTGCGTGCGTGCGTGTGTGTGTGTGTGTGCGCGTGTGTTCTCCTAAATGGTTTTGTTTTGTCAACATGCAAGAAACACCTCAGTCCACAGTTCTTCTACTCTCCCTTCAAAGCCCCTCCCATAAAGCCTACTCTGTTCTGATTGGCTGCCTGTGACACGGTCAATCGCTGGCCAAACCCTCGCTTTGTACTTGTTTGTGCGTTTAACCAAATGTGTTACATGTTGATGTCAGTGTGCTATAGAATACAAAAAAAAATGTAGGTACATTTTGAATATCTTCTTCCTATCAGGTTTTAAACCCATATTAAATAATTAAGAAGCCTTATCCGGCTCTACAATTGTACAAATATGGATCTCAGCTTTGTGATCTAAACTTTACTTCTGAACTTTCAAGACAGAATCCCTCTCATAAAGCAGAAAGAGAGGCTGCTCTGTATTCTTCTGTGCTTCCTCACACCTTGATCACACTTAATGGAACAGTAAGTATGATTATTACTGCCCCAGAGAGCAAAGTGACCACACTATATGGCCCGCTGGCTTTATGGGGTTGTTGATCATCTCCTCCTGCAGGTTTTACTCTTTTCAGAGGAAAACACTCCCGACAGCCACTGCAGCCTCCAAACAAAGCCTTTGTTTCTTCACACAGTATAGAACAGAACACACACACGCACACATCACATCACCTTCAACTCTATAGAGCCGAAAACATGCGGAGGTGAAACTCATCAATTATGGCTTCTGACCAAAGTATTACAACATACCGACCAGTCTGAGTTCAACCTTAATTCCAGTTTGCAGGAGTTTGTTATCAGAGTGGAGCTGCCATGTTTCACTGCAGGCAACACTTGCAATACGTTGCAGCACAATGCATCTCTGGAATAGAATGATGGAGACGTACAAGTGAAAGCTATCAAAACTTAATGATCACTTAAATCACCGTACTTTGACTTCGTTATAGTGAAAGTCTACATTTTCAAGGATGAAAGACGAAGGTTTTTACTCTATAGTTTCTCTTGTGTCTGATCTATAAATGTAAGAATATTTATACACACTGATCAGCGCACAGCATTAAATCTACCTCCTTAATATGGTGTAGTTCCTCTTCTGCTGCCAGAACAGCTCTGACCCGTGGGGACTTGGACTCCACAAGACCCCTGAAGGTTTCCTGTGGTGTGTTTCCAGGATGTGAGCAGCAGATCCTTTAAGTCCTGTACGGTGTAAAGTCAGGCCTCTGTGGACCGCACTGGTTTATCCAGCACGTCCCACAGATGCTCCACTGGATTGAGATGTGGGATAGTTGGAGGCCAAGTCAACACCTTGACGTCTAGGTCCAGGCCACCTTCTTCCATTACATTGAATGAGACTCAATTGGCCGTAATTGTAGGTTCTGACCAATGCATACTGGGAACAACCAAGACCTGCTGTGTTGTTGATGCTCTGACCCCGTCTCTATAGCCGTCACCATGTAGACCCTTGTCAAACTCTCGCTTGTCCATTTTTCTTGCTTCCAACACATCAACTTGAAGAACTGAGGCTTAAGAATGCTCCTTAATACATCCCAGCGCCTGACAGGGGCCATTATAGCCACATGATCAATGTTATTCCCTTCACCTTCACTGGCTTTAATGTTGTGTTCTGGCTGATGTATATATAGAGAGAGATACAGTATAGAGGTATATACAGTATATATGTGACACTGATAGCCACCTGGTGCAGACAGACAGACAGAGAGACTGACCTGTCTCTGTCTCTGTCTGGTCTCTCCTCACCGTCTGTGTTAAGAAGCTTTCAGCGAGATGTAAGGACTATTCTGTATAATCAACATAGCAATCAGCGCCACTCTCCCTCTGACACACACACACGTATACACACACACACACACACACACACAGAGAGAGCATTGAGGCCATCTGGCATCAGGCCAGAGCATCAATAAAGCCAGTGTGAGTTTGAGAGCCATTTAAGGGCCATTTTGCCCCAGACCTACAATACTCTATACTGCTCACTACAGCACCTTGGTGACCATCAAGCTGACCCTGTGGAGGGAGAGATAGAGGAAGACAGAGGAAGAGAAATTAAGAGAAGCGGTGGCGGGGAGTGAGAGAAGGACGTCGAGTGAGAGGCCAGGCCGGAGTGAGACAAATAGAGAGAGTGGGAGATTCAGAGGGAAAGGAGAGGTTTGAGGGGAAGAAAGGAGAAATGGAGAAAGAAGAATTAGGAAAGAGAGGAAGAGGAGGGTTAGTTAGTCAGTCAGTCAGTCAGTCAGTCAGCCGGTTAGTTAGTCAGTCAGTCAGTCAGTTAGTTGGTTGGTTAGTCAATACAGAGACAGACACACACATATTTAACTAAATGTTGTGTTTCCAAATAAAATGCTAAATATTTCTACGTTTTGAAGCATCAATTGCCCGTTTCAGGCAATAGTTGCTTTGTATGAGCAACTTTCCCCCTCTGTCCTCCTGTAATGCACTGTAAAAATGGGGAGAATAAGCTTTAAATCCTCTACGTCCAGGATGTAAATGCAGCTACAGAGGAGGAACGCACTGTAGATGACATCTGAAGTCTCTCAGGTTTCACTTCAGCAAATGTAATTTACATTTCTATAAATGTAAGCTTCATGCAAATACATACACACACACACACACACACACACCTCTGAGGCGTATCAGTATTCGTACATTCCCCGAACGATGGCTTCCTCTGGGCTCGTTCCCCCGGGAGAGGACTGGAGGCGATGTTGCCCACATATAACCGTACACCTGTCCTTGTTCCATCTCACCGCTCATCCATCTCTCTCTCTCTCTCTCTCTCTCTCTCTCTCTCTCTCTCTCTCTCTCTCTCTCTCTCTCTCTCCTCCCCTCTCTCCGTTCTCCAGCTCCCATCCCAAGCTTCTCCTCTCCGTTCTCCAATCGGAATGCGTCAATCCATGGATTCCCTCTTCTTCTTTACATCCTGCGCAGTCATCATCGTCTCTTCCTTAACTCGTCCCCCCGTCTCCGCTCCGTCTCCTCTTCATGCCTCCTTCCCTCCTCCTCTGTCAATCTCCCCTCTGGTTTGTCTTAATTCCTCTCATTTGCTCCCAACGTTCCACCTTTTCCCCTCACTTCCTCACCCGTGGAGTTTCCAGAGCCGGGCCGTCTGGTCTGTCTGCAGCGATCCCTCTCTCCTCTGCCCTACATCCCTCTCTCCCTCCCTCTCTCCCTCCCTCCCTCCCTCCCTCTCTATTGATCCAGCCATAGTTTTCTGTCTTCCCTGTGCTGGCTGGCTGGCTTTAATCAATATAGATAATTGTCTGCTTTCTCTTCATGCCAAACACACTGTGTTTTTTCTCAATGAATCCAGGTCTTTCCCGGACGCACACACCCCTCTCCCCCCTCCCCTCCTTCCCTTCCGCATGGGAATCCCTCCATTAATGACAGGAGATAACCTGCTTTCCTTACCGATTTTTTTTCTCCCCCCCCCCCCACACACACAACCACATCCCCTCTCTCCCCCCCCCCCCCCCTTCACCCCCCCCTCCCCGTTCCCTTGTTCATCGATTACCGTGAGATATCACCCCGCATGCCCCTGTCGACAAATGTAAACACACGGCTCCACGTGGCTCGCCTGTGAGTACACACAAATATTCAGATTGAACAAATGGAACGCCTGGCCGCTGAGATCTCGCTCTGACATTTCCTGTGTGCCCGGCTCACGGGTGTGAGAGCGCTCGCCTCTCTCATATGTGTGCGCCTCGATGTTGCCACACTCAGCCGCCCGCTATTATTTGATTTTTCTTCTATTTGACGGCGGTGAAAGGCTAAAATGAATGCAACACTTCCTGTGCACCTGAGGAATTTCTGAACAGTTTAACGTTTAGAATAGCAAATGTTAAAGCTTTCACCCACTGTGAATAGGTTGAGTCACCATTGATTGGTTGAATAGAGGAGCAGAGGGGACTTTGTATGCCACGGAAATGCCACGGAGAAATTAAATACACAAACTGATGTTGAGCTGTGAGGCTGAAGCTGCAGGGAAAAGGCTCTGAGGCTGTGGTTGATTGATGAATATTGTGGATATCAAGCGAGAGGAGTTGATCACATTGTTCTCAGTCATTCACAGTGCAGCTACAGTGACTGACCTACAGTTAGAGACACACTCAGATAGACAATGTGCCGTCACCAACCTCACCAGCAAAACGTCAGTAAGAGGCAGCAATACTTCCACAGCCGATTGAATAATTGAATAGAATACCAGGTCTAATTCAGCTATTGTCAGACGTGGAGCAGGTTCTGTAATTGTCGAAGAGGAATTCACAAATAACGCATGGAAATCCATTTATCTCTCAGCCTTTCAGCAGGAAACGGCGCAGCAATCTTCATCTGATGTCTGCGTGTAACCGACACGTGCGACACAAACATCCCGTCTCCATTCACTTCACTTCACTTCACCCTGCATGTATTATCCTCCTTATTCTCTCCCATATGAAAATGATGATGACGGCGCGGGGGTTCTCCATATTTATCAGTGAGAGGTGAACTCCCCGTGACTCCTGCGGGTCCCGGAGAACAAAACCCGGCACGTCCCCGCTCATACGGACGCCGGCCCAGCAGCGGCTTCCGACATGAAGGCAAACATCTGAGACGTACACAATGCGGCCGCTCCCTAGCAGCATGCGGTCCGGGCATCCACACAATTAGACGCCGTAGGGGGGGCGGGGGGGGACGGGGGACGGCAAGGCCACACTGTAATTACATAGCTGTATATGAAGCGTGGTGGGATGGGGGGAGTAAAGGATAGCGTGCTGAATACGCCACCGCCTCGTGGAGCGAGTTACCGCATTGAAAAAGCTGAATTACAATCGATAGTGGTATACATCAGGCTGAAAGGGGAGGAGGGGGTGTGTGGAGGTGCGGGGGGGGTGGGGGGGGTGCGGGGGTGAGGTGTGCGAGGGCGGAGAGCGTTAATAAAGGGACAACAGTATAAACGCACAAACACACGTTAACATAGGGCAACAATGCAAACGGGCAAAATGTCAATATGAAGCAACGAGAGGCGACAATAAAGTTGGATGTTGAAGCACAAAGACGGAATGAAATGTAGAAAACCAACCGTCCAACCAAGGACACACGGGCGCAACAAAGGGGGCGAGAGAGTGAAAGCCGCTAAGTGTGTGTGTGTGTGTGTGTGTGTGTGTGTGTTTGTGCGCAAGTGATCGTTTTAATCCTTTGGGGACATTGTGTTTGTTTGAGTTATTTGATGTATTCACAGAGGAGACAAACTCTTCCTCATCTCACCTTCCTCTCTCTCTCTCTCTCTCTCTCTCTCTCTCTCTCTCTCTCTCTCTCTCTCTCTCTCTCTCTGTGTCTCTCTGCTCTGTAACTTTACTCCACACTGACAGCCCGACTCTAAGCGCAGCATTTCGGCCATTTTGAGCATGTTGTGTGGTGTGTGTTTGTGTGAGTGTGTGTGTGTGTGTGTGTGTGTGTGTGTGTGTGTGCGTGTTATGTCTGTGTCTGAGTGTGTGCTGGTGCAGAGAGAATGGACCCTTATCCAATTTGTACTGGTCAGTGGTGTGAAATGGCGGTAGGTCAGTCAGCCAGGCAGTGTGTCTTTGTGTGTGTATGTGTCTTTATGTACGCTTGTTTGTGTGAGTGTAAGTGTGTGTGAGTGTGTGGGGTTGTGGTTAGGAGAATGTGGTTTTAGTTGCACATAACGCTGTGGTGGTGCAGCATGTGCCAGAATGCTTTCATCCAGAGTGAGTAAAGACACACACACACACACACACACACACACACACACAGAAGAGAGATAGAATAAAGCAAATGCTAATAGTTCAAATTATAATACTACAAAGTGTAATGTATACAATTGTAGTGTAAAATATAATGACATACTGGCATCTGTGTTCTGTGTGAAAGCATAACATTGACACACACACACACACACAGACACACACACACACACATTCCACCCACAAAAGCCAGACCTTTCCATTAAATTGCTTGTTATTATATAGTAGACCTCCCATGGTTTCTGATCTATACAATGGTGCGTGCACACACACACACACACACACACACACACGGACAGCTGTTCCTGGTTGTCATGATTTTCTGTGTTCTGACAGCTTTTAAATGTGTGTGCGGATGTGTGTGTGTGTGTGTGTGTGTGTGTGTGTGTGTGTGTGTGTGTGTGTGCTAGACCAAACTGTCCTTTAATCACCTGAAGGGAACAAAATACATAGTAACTGAAATTGCCTTGGATTCTGCAGCGTTGTTTCCTTGTGTGTGTGTGTGTGTGTGTGTGTGTGTGTGCGTGTGTGTGTGTGTGTGTTTCCAGTCTAATGTAAAGCTCTATTATATATAAAATATTTATCCTTTCATAAGCAACAACATAATTGAATATCAACCAAGATAACCTGGATTGTTGAACCGGCCTAATGGCAAAGAAAAACACAACTGATTTAAAAACCTGCAGCATGACGGCAGGTAGACTGCAGTGTGTCTAAAAGGTTACACACACGCACACACTTGCTCGCTTGATGACTCACAACAGCTTAGCAGCATCACGATCGCCGTCTACATCAGTAATTGTGTGTGCGGTCGGACATTTGCACATTTGTTTGTGCATTTATCTGAAGGATGTCTGTGTGTGTGTGTGTGTGTGTGTGTGTTTGTGTGTGTTTTTGAGCCCATGTGTCATTTGGTGAGTGAACATAAGTGGCTCTGGGGCGCTCTGTTGATGGAAGGAGTGTAAAAATAGAGAGATAACAGCCACTCTGTAACGAAACAGTTGAAGGAGGAAGGGGGGTCAGAGCCGTGTGGCCTTGAGCTCCTGTCTCTCCCTCCAGCCATGCATCCCTCCATCTCTCCCTCCGTCTCTCCCTCCCTCCCTCCTTCTCTCTCTCTCTCCCTCTCTTTCCACGGGTGGCTTGACGATTTGTTCGGCCCACCTCAACAAAATGGAGTTTGTTAAGTGGATGGCGGCGGCGGCGGCGGTGGCCGGGAGGTTACAGGAGCAAGAGAGTGACCGGAAAGTTGGGAACGTTTTGAATCCCAGGTTGTCTGGGAAAGACTCTGCTGCCCTCTGATCAGTCACAGGTCAAAGTTCAAATTATGCAATGCAGTAAATGTCTTAATTTTATATACATTAAGCCCCGTCAAACTTAGTTTAGTATTTAATGTCCCTATAGAGCGAATAAGATGATCCTATATTATGAATCAGTTTTTTCAGCTCTACAGATTAAATATTTCCAAAATTCTGTCATAATAAAATAATAATAACCTTTCAAAATTCATTTCTACATCCCTCTCTGTGCCGACCGGTCCAGCAGCTCAGCCCAGCATCTACTGGCTGGAAACGAGGCAGGGAGAAGGAAACTTAAATATTCCTAAATCTCCGTTCCCATCCCGACTCTCCTTCATCCTCTTTAGAAGCGGGCGCTCCGGTGGCCAAAAGTAAAACGCTGCGTTTGCACTGGGAACCTTCCAGCCACCTGTTTGTGTCAAATTAAACAGAGGGCAACATTTTCCGCCCTTGTGCCTGTCTGTCCGTATGATTCTCCCTCGCTATCGGCCCTCCTCCTCTTCCTCCCCCTTCCTGCCGGGAACGCTGGGAAGTTGCAGCTAGTCGCACAGCGAGGGGGCACAAATCATGCCACCTCCACCTGCCCTCTCCACCTCCACCTCCAGCTCTGCTTCCCTCTCATCCCTCTGTCCCTCGGGGCGATATTGGAACCCTGCGCCCCCCCCCTCCCTACCTCCCCTCCCTCCTGCCCGCCTGCCCCATCTTCGTCTTATATCCTTAAATTTGGAATCTGCCCGGAGCATCCTGATCCCTGCCTGCTGGAACTGAGGACGGTCACGCTCCCAGATTAGGGATTTCTTGATGCAACTCTGGTCAGGACAGCCGCTCAGCCTACAGTCTGGGATTGTGTTTTGGCTCTCTGCGTGTGTGTGTGTGTGTGTTTGTGTGTGTGTGCGTGCGTGTGCGTGTGTGTTGCAGCTGCCCGAGCATCTTCTTGTCAGTGTTTGTGTGTGTCGCTGCTCCTCCTGGCAATTATGTTTTACTTCTGCATGTGCACGTGTTTGTACCTCTGCCTGTGTGTATCTGTGTGTGTGTTTGTGTGTGTGTGTGTGTGTGTGTGTGTGTGTGTGTGTGTTTGTGTGTGTGTGTGTGTGTTTGGTGAATAGCCAGGGAGAAAGCATGTTTCCATTCACTCACATTTGCACCCTGCTCTCTCTGCGTACAGTGACTTTGATGCGAGCGAGGCTAATAAAGAGCTGTGCGCCTTCATCCTGTAACCTCCCGAAAAAGACAAAGGAGGCTGCGGTTTAGGCGGAGAGAGCGCAAGGCGAGGAGGAGGAGGAGAAGAAGAAGAGGGGAAAAGGGGAGTTTGGCTTGCGCGAGGTGGGGCGAGGGGCATGCAGGCAGGAGCCGGGCGGGCCTCTGAGAAAGGGCCTCCAGTGTGCGCGGGTCTTGCTACCCCCTCTGCGGGGCCCCGATCGATACAAACTCAGAGCAATAAAGCTTTCCCCCTGTCATCTCCGCAGAATACAAAGCAGAGCGGGGAGGGAAGGGGGGGGGGGTGAGGGGGTGAGGGAGGAGGGGGGGCCGCTGCACTAGCCACACCAATTTCCTAACAACCCCCCCCCCCCTCCCCTTCTTCATCATCTTCTTCTTCATCATCTTTTCTCTCTCCTCTCCCTTATTTCAGACCTCAACCACAAAACCACAACCTTTTCTTTCACCCCCATAACCCTCCTTCCTCTTCTTCCTCCTCTTCCTCTCTCTGGCCACTGTCGGCCCTAATGGGTGCAGATAGACTGACAAGCCGGCGGCATTTTATAATTAATGCCGTTTGAATAAATGCGCTTAATAATTCATTGTTGTTATTTAAGGAGAGTTTGATGGATTGACTGAAGGAAAAGTGTAAGAGAAGAAACAGAGCAAAGATCACATCTGGGGGAGAGAGGACGGAGAGAGAGAAGGAATACAGAGAGAGAGAGAGAGAGAGGGGTTTAAACGGAGGGGGGTAGGTGCTGGTAGGAGAATGGGGATGGGGGTGACGGCCACGGTGGAAGAGAGGGGGGGAAGGGAGGAGAAAGAGGTATTGCGCTGAGCGAGAGATGGATGTGTCGATGTAGCGGAGGAGAGATGGAGGTGGGGAGGAGAAGGTGGAGGTGGAGAGGAGGGGGGGGGGTGGTATTTAACGGGACAGGAAGGCAGAGGACAGCAGAGAGGTAAAGAGGTCAAATAAGCGCTCTGTTTAATTGGGAGCCAATTTAAGTCGGGGGTCCGATCGATAAACCTGTAAACGCCACCAACCACCGTCTAACGGCTCGCGGCGTGTAAGCGTAGATCACCCCGGCCTCCGCGGACAGAGGAGGGCAGGCGGGTTTACACACACACACACACACACACTCGCTCATTGGCATACACTCTCACACACTCATTAGCTCTTAGACGGCAGATTAGATCAGAATCTGTGAGCATGTGCAGGTGTGGATCTGTGAATATGAATAAAGGTCACGTGACGAGCTCATAACACAAATGGAGGGATAATATGGTGTGTGTGTGTGTGTCAGGGGTGTGTGTGGCTGGTGCAGGAAACTCTCCCATCCTTTGGCTTTATTAGATCCTCTCAAAGCCGGGCGGATAAACGTGCGGGTGGTCAAGCTGAGGTTCTGAGGCTGCCGGGTTTTTGTGCAGGCCGAGAAAATTATGGCTGGAAGACGCGTTTGAGGGAGTCTGTATTTTACACAATTACAATAGCTCAGGTTTAGATTATAGGTGTTATCATTGTGTCTCCACACGTAATTCTCCTTTAAATACATTTAAGTTTGTGTTGTGATTAGGAGACGTAAAGTAACAACAATAGGTTTGCTTTGTGAAACTGATATTTCCCGGTGGGCTTTGAAGTAACCGTTCCAAACGTGTGTCCTTTTGGAACCCTTCTCATTTTCTGGTCATCTCGCCGTCCAACTAGTTCCCTCCCTCACTCACACACACACACACACACACCATCAAGACGAGGCTGTGTGTGTGTCTTTGTTTGTCCAATCGTCACGACGACGCTCCGTCACACTGCACTTCACTCTGCGAGGTTATTTTAGTGTATTTTATTTTATTTTGTATTTTTCTACTCGCTGTATTTTTATCCCCTATATTCTAAAATGTTTGCAGCCCCGTTTTCATCTGTGCTCATTAATTTCCCTTCCTCTGCTCTGTTCTTCTTCACCAGCTGTCCCGGGCTTCCTCATCCTCACATTCATCCCTTCATTCTATCCCTGCTTCCTCTTCTCCTTCTATTTTCTGTTGATTCTTCCTCCTCTAATTCTCCGTTCAGTGCACCTCGTTATTTTCTCACACCCTCAGCCATTATCCGCACATTCCCACATTTTTTGGTGCCTGTTTGTCATTTGCTGTTTTATTTTTCCTCATTTGTTTCTGCCTCCTCCTCTGATGTCTCCTCCCCACTGTCCCAAAACCCCTCCGTCCTCCTTCCTTCCACTCCTTTCCTCCGTCATTCCCACTGCCGGTCCCTCTCCTCTTTCTTCTCCTTGTTTTTTCTCTTTCCTCCTCTTTGAACCCGTCTCTGTCATCTTTCCCCGGCTCGCCTATTATCCCACACATTCTTTAAATTTTCGCCACCATCTCTCTCTCTCTGTCTTCAGCTTCTTGCTCATTTGTTTCCTCTCCCTCTCCCCCCAGCAGTCGCTCCTCTCTTCCTCTCGTACCTCGTCCACTCATTTCTATTTCCCTTCCCTCCATCTTTACGTCCAATAGTGGGATTCTGGGAAAAAGAGATAACACACAGTGGCCATTTCCTCCTTCTCCCTCTCCTTTATTTCTCTGTTTCCATCCCTCCTTCCCTGCGTTCTTGCTCCTTGGGGAGGGCAGAAATAATGGTGGAGGGAAGGAGAGAGGGAGGGAGGTGCGATTATTGTCTTGTCGGGAGTCAGAAGAATCGATCGGCACAGAAATATGTGGTGCGAGAAAGAGGTAGTGTATCGGATATAATAAACACTCTGGAGACATATTTGGAAAATGCTTGTGCACGTGCACGGTCATGAACGTCCATGCCCACGCAATCACACACACATACATACGGCCGTGTGCGCACACACTCATGTAATCACTCTCTGTCTCCCACACACACACATACCAGGTAATCGTGTGCAGACACACACACACACGCAGACACAAGGTGAGCGCACACAGAAACACAGCTTGTTTCCATTTGTGCTTAAACTCACAGAAACACAAATCGCCAGCGCTCCACTAATGCAGTCTCCACACACACACATTCAGGGAAAGACTCACTTATGGAGAGAGTCTGCTCTTTAGGAGAAACACTAAACACTAACACACACACTTCTGCTACTTGAACTTGAGCAGGCGAATGCAAATCATGTTTTAAAGGCTGAAGCGTTCATAAGGATCCAACACATGGACACGTTTAGGCCCAAACACGGAGCGATTGATCTCCTTTCACACTATTCTCCGTTACAAATGTTTGAATTTTGATTCATTCATTACATATTCATGTTTCCAAACTGTAATATTGTGCAATATGTTCATATTGTTGCAGTCGTCACACACAATTTCACCAGGGTCTCGTCTTAGAGGTCCGTGACATGAAAATCCCCTGAAAATCAGACGGACTAATCCTTTAATTCCAGGCTATGAAAGTAAACAGGAGTGGATCCATTAGCATGCAGCGCTCTGTTTGCCTCGGCTACAGGCAGGGAAACATGTTTATTCTTAATGATTAACACTCTCTCAGGTACACACACACACACACACAGACACGCACACACATGTACACGCGCGCACACACACACACACACACACACACACACTCGCACACGCACACAGTGATCTTTCATTGCTGTTGCCTGGCAACGAGTCCATGTGTCCTGTGTTACCAGAGCACTGTCCAGTGCTGCTATGACCGCTGGAGCTGACCACTATGGATACATATAGAGGAAGGAAAGGTACACACACACACACACAGACTCGTAACGATGTTGTTCTGAGGCTGGAATGTTCTGTTACGTGACATTGAAGGTCTCAGATAATAAGTGACATCATGCAGCCGAGCACAGCAGAGCAACGACACAAGAGAGTCTCAGGGTTTCTTTGTGTACAGTTGATGGAAAAATATCTTAATCTGTTTTAATACAATATAAAACATGAATTGGAGAAGTTGTGCATGTGTTGATCAGTGAGTGTGTGTAGTTCATCTGCTGACCTACAAGCTGCTACACAACAGCTCACGTTACACAACAGTCTCGTGTGTTCAGAGTGTGTTGTGGTGCTCGTACGGCTACACAACGCAGCGCTGACAAGGTAGACAAATTGCAATATCTCACACCCGGGAGGTGATGAAAGATGTCTGAAATCGATCCTCACTAAACCTCACGTGAGAAGTTAAAACACAACATCAGAGAGAGAGAGAGAGAGAGAATCCACACAAACAAGCAGCAGGAGGAGCGGCCCGGTGTTTAAACTCCTCTGTGCTTTATGTTCGTGCGAGGGGGGAAAAGAAAAGACAGAAGAAGTCGGAACCTGGTAATGGTTGCTTCTGTTTCCTCTCACAGCCCGGCTGACGGTGGATGAGTGCTGTTGTAGGGACTTTGAAGAGACAATTGGAGGAGAATCTGGGAGCAGATCATTTCAAACATGATTGGAAATGTCGAGACGGCTCCAACAGCGGGTCAAGATGTTCCTCTGAACCGCTCGGACTTAGCAAATGTTAACAGGCACCGGCGATGGGCTCCATCTCGGAGTGTGTGTGTGTGTGTGTGTGTCTCAGATCGGTTAGTCTGAGCCCGGCGTTCGCTCGGCTCGCTCTGTAGATGTTTACATAACTGCAACGCCAATCTATGAAATGGAGAGAGGACAGAATGAGTTTGAAGGTGAAGTTAAGAAGATTTGAGGGGAGGGGGAGAGAGAAGGAGAGAGAGAGAAGGAGGGGGGGAGAGAGAGAGAGCAAAGGGATGGAGGGCCGTTTGAGATTAAGTTTGACAGTGAGATGGAACTGGGAATGGAGGAATTAAGGAAGGGAACCAGGCTGAGAAGATGCTGGGAGGGGGAGGGGGAGGATGAAGAGAGAGAGAGATGAGAAGGTTAAAGCGGGATGACCATGTTACAGGCGAGGGAGAAGAGAAAGAGAGGAAATGAGAAAGATCAGAATAAATCAAGGATGGGCCGAGCGAAGGACAAAGGGAGGTGAGGGAAGGAGGGAAGGAGGGAAGGAGGAGTGATGCTAATTCCTAAAGGTGGAGGAGTGAACTCACGTGTACCTACTTGGCCATCAGCATCACTTTCACCTCTTTAACGTCGTTTTCAGCCGTGACTCAGCCAAACACGCTCAGGGCCGCTCCGCAGCCGGCCGGGGAATCCAACCCCGGCGCCGCAGCGGCACGTTTCCACGCTGCGGCGCTTATTAAACCAGGGTTCGGAACGTGGAATGGATCATTTTTCAGCCCGGGTGACAGGCAGGTAGCCGGGAGCAACAACTGTAACACTTTACACTGCCGGAAAGTAGACACAACAGCCTGATTCTCTGTGATCTAAAAGTTTGACTGAGAGTCTGAATAAGTTTACGGGCCTGAGGGTCCATTACTATACGACAAGAACTTTGTAGACTGCACATACGTGTACTTTAGGAAGGAAAACACGCCAGGCCAAACTTGAATATCACTTTTAGAAAGGTGACATCGTTAGTGGGAGTTAAGTTTCATATTTTGTTTAGATTTTATTCTCATTTTAGCTCATGAATTTGGCAGTTATGATGCGAAAGATGATGCAGGGAAAACAATTAAATAGAGACTGAAACAGCACACACTCCATTTGTGTGTGTGTTGATCCCACTGGAGTGTGAGTGTGTGGAGTAGAAACTCAATGTGTCTTTTGTTGTAGTCTGCTTTATATTTGAAATACATTTTTTTGAGTACTTGCAGATTTATTCATCTAAACCGTGTGTGTGTGTGTGAGTGTGTGTGTTTGTTTAGTAGTGACTATGACAGGGGACAGGTGGAGAAGGCAGGCAGCTCATTTGTGTGTGTGTGAGAGTAAGAGAGAGAGAGAGAGACTCGCTGGCCGAGACCATGTGCCTGACCTCTGACATCCACACGCCAAACAGCAACGTCAACCCCCCCAAACACACACACACACACAAAAACCCACGCGCCGTCTGTCACCGGCCCCTGACAGGCGTGACCAAGGCGGGTGGGTGGGCAAACGGATGGAGGGGGGACAAGAGAGTTTAGGACCCCTCCAGCCATCCTGCCCCCCCCCCCAAGTCCCCCTTTTCTAATTCCCTGACAGTGACCCTAACGCCTCCCCTCCTTTCCCCTTCCAACACACACACACACACACACACAGATGCAGGCTGGCCATGTCAACCCCAGAAGACAGATACATCATCTGCCCAGTGGCCTCTCTCTCTCTCCCTCTCCCTCTCTCCTTCTCCCTCCCTCTCCCTCTCTCCTTCTCTCTCTCTCTCCATGCTATTAGCACTGATGGGATGAGTAAGAGGTGCCTCTATTCCAGGCGGCTGCTGTCAAACTGCCCCCGGGGCTTGGGTATGGGGGGGCCGGGTGGTGGGGGGGGGGCGGAGGGGACCCGGACAGGGATGCAGCGGGGCGTGTTCGCACGCTGGTCACCGCGGCGACTCGGACACAAATCCATCCCTGGAAAACAAAACAAAAAATAATAGAAATCGACAAAAGGCAAAGAGTCGGGACAAATGACATTTTAGAGGAGGAAGTTTATATCAGAGGCAGGAGAGGAAATGTAATCTAATGTAAAAGTCTGAGGGACATTTATAAGAGCTGTTTAGAGAAAACTCAACTTTATATATTACTATTATTATTACAGACTTTATATATGACTGCAGAATATATAAATGTAGGGGGGGGGGGGAGGGGGGGTGCCTGGTTATCATACAGGAGGAGGATGGGATGGATGGGGGTGGGGAATAAAGAAACGACCCCATGGCCAGAGGGGTTAGGGGGCAGTAAGAGTGAAGCGGGGGGGCGAATGATAAAATGATTTTATGGGCCGAGAGGACGGAGGTGCCTGAAATAATAACACGTGTGTGTGTGTGTGTGTGTGTGTGTGTCTGTGTGTGTGTGTGTGTGTCTGTGTGTGTGAGTGTGTGAGTGTGTGAGTGTTACATTTGGCTCCATCTCTGTGAAATACATCCCAAATGTTAACATATTTGTATTTGTTGTTATCCCTGCTTTGTGGCTCTTAGCAGGTGAAGCTGTAGCTCTGCTCATTATTATACATTAGAATACAACAATATATTTAATAACAACAGGAATAAAAATAATCTAAGTATTTATAAAAGCACAGAATGTTAGATTATGTGGTCTAAGTGTATAGGATCAGACAGAGTGTACATATTAGAGTGTGTGTGTCGCCCATGTTGCCTTTTTGATGTGCACCTCTGCGTTGTCATGTGAGATTTGTTGCCTCCTCGTAATCATTTTAAGGAGGGGTAGATGTTTCATTGCTGAAGGTCAGAGTTATAAATTGTGTGTATACCAGGAAGATGTGAAGGTGCGTCGGCCCGTGGAAATGTTTGGATGTTTGCGTCTTCACGTGGGGATTTTTGCGCAGTAGCAACATTTTCCAGGACGTAAAGAAATATATATATAAACATTTATTTATTTAATTTTTCTTGTAGTTTTGTGATAAGAGTGTAGGAAGTGAGGTGGTAAATGTAAGGTTTCGCATTATGGCCCCCCCTCGGGCCTCCCATCACACACACACACACACACACTCACACACGCACATAGGAGGTCAGTGTACGGCATCAGCAGGAGTGTGCTGCCCCCGTCTGGTTGTTCTGCGCACCTGCATGCACACTGAGGTCCACAGTTCAGTCAGTCTGAGCGGGAGGAAGGCAATATACTTCACTAATATTCATTTCATCTGTAAGATCCTGTGAATGGAAGACAAAACGTGGAGTAGTCGAGCATCCAAACATTAAAGCTTCATCTTCCTCTTCTCTTCTCTTTTATTCTCTGCTTGTCCTCTTTTTTTACCTTTTTACTCTTCTTTCATTTCAGCACAGATTCTATTAAATCTCTCTCTCTCTCTCTCTCTCTCTCTCTCTCTCTCTCTCTCTCTCTCTCTCTCTCTCTCTCCTCCTGTATCTTCATCTCCTCTCCCTCTTTTCCATCTTCACTCATCACACCTTCACCTATGTGTCCCATTCACTCACTGTGTGTGTGTGTGTGTGAGTGTGTGCATACGTACACGGAATAAGAGCACAAGACGGATAAAAAAGACTACAACAGCGTGTGTGTCTGTGTGTGTGTGTGTGTGCGTGCGTCTGTGTGTGTGTGTGTGTGTGTGTGTGTGTGTGTGTGTGTGTGTGTGTGTGTGTGTGTGTGTGTGTGTGTGTGTGTGCGCGCGTGCAGAGTGAGTGTTTTATCCAAAATGGCGGTGGTGTTGGTGCTGAGTAATGTCTGGTGCTCAGGTAAGCAGTTCCTCTGCCGACCAATTACTGCTGCAATCCCAGAAGTCACCATGAACACGTTGCATAGTGAGGGTAGTTAGGATGATGTCTGCCACCAGGAGCCCACTCTTAATCCCACATCCTCTTCCTCTCCCTGGGTCAATGAAGTTTACATTTAGAGAGTAAATTAGATTTGCTGCATCATGGCTTTTGTTGCTGGAGTGAGTTTACAGGGTTTATTCTTCAGCTGGTTGGAGTAAAATCAGGTTTGGGGTAAAAAAAACTCAGATTACTTTGCAGTGTTGTGTTATTATTAGAAATGAAGAATCACAGCTTTGGTTTGAGTTTGACTCTGTGGTGTTTCTGATGCTGCACAGAGTTTAGGGTTGTGAGTCAACGTGACTGGAAATCTACCACTCAATATTTGCTTCCATTCATAATTAATGATGTTAGTTTGTTTGAAAAATGTTTTACTGTGTTTGAACCTAATTATTCTGAATTTCAAGAGATTTCAAATTCAGTTTCTCTAATTAAGTGACTCACAGAACGCATGTCGTCTTTAGCGCGACGCTGTGTGTGTGTGTGTGTGTGTGTGTGTGTGTGTGTGTGTGTGTGTGTGTGTGTGTGTGTGTGTGTGTGTGTGTGCGCGCAGGTCAACCATTTTCATCTTTGGAATTATATTTCCATTTTTTCTCTCAAATTTACACAGAGAATTTTATAGGATGACGTCATACACATTTTAGGGTCACAAACAAATGAATGTCCTGATAATAATAAAAGTTGTAATAATTATAAATATTTATATTTTATTAACATTTACTAATTTATGTTAAAATTCTTAACATATATTTAATAATCTGTGTTGTTTACAGCTGTGTGTGTGTGTGTGTGTGTGTGTGTGTGTGTGTGTGTGTGTGTGTGTGTGGGACAATTGTTGCAGTTTGAATAGAGTTGAGTTTGCGGGCAGCTTCTTCACCTACTTTCCAGAATTTGAACCAGCAACCCTTACAGTTTGTGTAGCTATAGGTGTTTTCTGTGTTGTGTCTGATGTGTTTGTTTATTTGTGTGTTGCCTGCAGATATCAGGATGTCAAATGCAGCAGAGGAGGAGAAGCCTGGGGCTGATTATCCAGGGGACAGCTCAGGTACTCACACACACACACACACACACACAGATACTTAATAATGAGCTACACTCACATTATTTGCTCATATATTTGTTAATTTATTTCCATAGATTTAAATAGACAAAGATATGTGTTGTTTAATTCCACACAGACTGAGACAAACACATTCACCCTCATGTTTACACTTATGATTAAGTCATCACAATTTGTGAAATTTGTATTTCACACACACAGACACAGGCACACACACGAGCACACACACACACACACACACACACACACACACACACACACACAGAAACACACAGTCTAAATGTCTCACTTGTTGTTTTGTGTTGCAGACTCTGACAGAAACAGCCCCGATGACCAGGTTTGTTTTTCCCAATTATGCTGAACTATGACCCATAAAATACTTTAACTATTTACATTCAAACATACTAACAGAACCCAGCAACCCCCTCACCCCCCTACACACACACTCATAATAATAATAATAATATTAATATGGATTCAAAGAATTCAGTTAGAATCCAAATCCATCACACATTTTACTGTTATGTGGATTTATAGCAGAACTCTTATGTCAGAATGTCTAACTTGTATCTAATCTTACAGTAAAACAAACACTGATTGAAATGTGTGTGTGTGCGTGTGTGTCCAGGTCCAGCCAATGAAAACCAGCCCTTACAGCCTCTCTCCTAACCCAACCAGCAGCAAGGTGAGCCCATGGATGAGCCTGTGTGTGTGTGTGTGTGAGTTTATGTATCCTATAAAGGGCTATTGGTATGAATATCAAAACATAAAATCAATATCTATATCAATATCAAGTCTTTTTGTGTATTATTTAGTATCTAGTGAGACAAGTGTGTGTGTGTGTGTCTGTGTGTGTATGTACCCTGTAGTTGTTATAACCTGGTGAGGCTTGTGCACACCTGCATACAAACGAGCGCGTCTCTGCGTCACCATGGTAATTTTGACGGAGACATAAATGAGCGTGAAAGAAAGACAGAGAGACGTGAATGTAGTGACAGGCAGTGATGGACGGCACAGACACACAAAAGCACGGCGGTGATGGACGGGTAATGACAGAGCCGTGGGCAGGTAAGGAGAAGTAAAGGTCAGAGGTCAGCCGTGTCAGAATGTTTTCTGACACCTAACAGATGATGAGGCTTCACTCTGAGCTCCGTGTGGACAGATGATCGGCAGACGCTCCAGACTTTTGATTTGCCGGTAAGCAGCCAGGGCAGAAAGCTTCAATCGTCTAAGACACAGGAGAGACTGGAGCTTTGTCCGGATCACCTGGACGCTGTTAGACTAGGAAGCAGAACATCTGCTCTGGAGTCTCACTATGAACATCTGTTCAATGTGCATCAATCTCTGCGTTTGGATCAAATTTCTCTTGATGACTGTGACTCATAACTCTTAAATTCTCACCTGGTCGTTAAATTGTTGCTTTGCCTTCAGGGAAAGTGTGAGGAGATCTCTGAGATGACCCATGCCTCTGCTGCTCCTGCTCCTCCTCCACCTCCTCCTCCATCCCAACAACAACAGCAGCAGCAGCAGCAGCAGCAGCAGCAGCAGCAGCAGCAGCAGCAGCAGCAGCAGCAGCAGCAACAACAACAACAACAACAACAACACCATCACACACAGCTGATGCTGGCTGGCAGTCAGCTAGCAGGGGTAAGCACACACACATGCACACACACACACACACACACACACATGTACATATTCATGAAATATTCTCTTCAATACAATCCAAAGTTAATAATGGATTTTATTGAGTTCATGTTTGTTCATTGAAGCAGCAGTGAAGGAAGTTAACTCACCTCCAGTTTGTTTATCTGAACTAAACCTTGTAGTTAAACAGTAATCTTGCCTCTACTCAACCTGTTATTTTGCCAGATTAGAGACTTTAGAGATTTAGATTTCCCAGCAATAACAAACTGCAGCAGACACACACACTAATCTGCTCTGATCAGATGTCACAGTGACACGTAGGGAGGAGGAACCAGGAGCTTCAACATCTCTCTCACGTGTCAGAATGAAACAACCATGTGATTCAACGCTCCTTTGTGTTGTAAACCTACTGAGGTTCCATCTGCACTCACGCAGGGAAAGATTCAGCTAATGTACTTTACTGTACAGAAGGACAAGACAGCACTCGCTCAACCTGTAGTCAAATGATCAGAAGTCCTCTTCAGTAATTCCTTGGGTATGTCAGTGAGTGGCCTTTCTGGCTCGTCTTGCTCTGGCATGCTTTAAGTGCCGCGCTGCTCAAAGTCTCGCCTACACCTTCTGTTCCCACAAACACTCAGCTGACACTGCTCTCTGTTCCTGCTCCTGTCTAACGACGCTTTCTGTTGTCTCCTCTCTCTCATCCTTGTTTCTCCCTCCTTACTTCCTCCTCATCTTCCCTCTCTCCCCTCCTCCCCCCTCAGCTTGCCGCTCTCCTCCCGGCCCAGCAGCAGCTGCTCCTCCAACAGGCCCAGGCTCAGCTCTTGGCCGCCGCCGTTCAGCAGTCCAATGCCGCGCACGCCGCTCACGCCGCCCACGCCGCCGCACAGCAACAAGCCAACCAGCAGCAGCAGCAGCAGAACCAATCCCACCTACAGCAGCAGCAACAGCAGCAACAATCCAACAAAACAGAGCAACTGGTCCAAGCCCCGCCCCCTCAGCCTCCGCCACCACAGCTGGCTCTGTCTCAGCCCATCCAGCTCACTGCCCAGGTATGTACAGTATTGGTGTGTCATGGTGTAAACAGCCTCACGTGTGTGTGTGTGTGTGTGTGTGTGTGTGTGTGTGTGTGTGTATGATCTCATCACCTTGTCTCTCTGCTCGCTGCTCTGCAGGACATCCAGCAGCTGCTGCAGCTCCAGCAGCTGGTTCTGATGCCGGGTCATCCTCTCCAGTCTCCTGCCCAGTTCCTCCTCTCTCAGCCAGCACAGGGACAGCAGCCACAGCAGGGTGAGGAGGCACAGCTGGGGTCATGACTGAGCACTTACTGTGTGTGTGTGTCACACTGCAGCCACATGTGACACTTTTGTACTGATCTACTCTGGGTTTGGCTGATTATTTAGTGTTGTGATTGTTCTGGACCTTTTGTTAACCACAGCATGAAGGTTCTGTTTCTTCAAAAAGTTCAGAACCGCTCTTAAAGCACAGAATCCAATTTTAGGGCCAATCTGGATTCATGTGTTATGTAATGAAAAGGGAGTCTTTAGATTAAATAACAAATAAAGAAACTAACTCCTCTCAGCATAGTGGTTTCCTTCTCCTCAGGCTTCTGATCACTTCTAGTTCCAGACCTGTGGGGCCTCGGCTGAGGTCTGAGCTTTATGGAACGTCATTGATTGATTGACCTAATCTCTCCTTTGACAGGTTTGCTTTCGACACCAAATCTGATCCAGCTACCTCAGCAAAGCCCAGGGGGGCTGCTAACATCCCCGCCCCGCCTGAGCCTCCAAGCACAGGTAGGTCTGTGTGTGTGTGTGTGTGTGTGTGTGTGTGTGTGTGTGAGCAGAACTTACCTCATAGCAGCAGCTGTTTAATTTAACATGTAGTATTCCACATCAGGTGTTTTCCATAACACACACACAGCTTCCTGAATTGATTGAGGACATGGTAACCATACATCTAAACAGCTCCCTTTATTCCCTCTGCCTTTATCTCCCATAACACTATGCATGAATGCATTGTCACACATCTTCAGGCTGTTATGGATCTTTCATTAGGCTGTGATGAAGTCGTGTCAGTCACAATGGCAGCATGAGCTCATTGCTCCTCTGCTTTATGCACAGAGACGTCTAATGTAAATGAGCCGTGTGCTCTCAGGTATCACGCATGCTACACGGACCATTGGTTGATTCTCCCGCAGGGTCAAATCCTATATCGTTCCTTAAACTGATCAAACATCAGGCCTGGGTTCAATCTGTTCTTTGACCTGCTTAGATTCAATCAGAAAATGTCCAATCAGCTTATTCCTTAAAGGCGTCCAGGTCAAAGTCTGTGTTTGTATTTAGCATGTTGATGTTTCCTCATGTGGTGGCACATTTAGCTTCTCCATGAGCCCAGATGTGTCACAGTTATACATGTTCATAAGATGACTTGTCCTCATGGTCTCGCTGTGGTTCTCCATCTTGTTTCCAGAGGGAGAAGTGCAGTGATGTGGGTGTTGGTGGAGGCAGCAGCAGCTCTATAGGTGCAGCAGGTAGCAGCGGAGTGGTGGCATCTGTGGGAGCTGCATCGTCCTCCGGCGGCACCATGGCCGGCTCGCTGACCCCTGGCTTGATCGGGAGTCACTTAGGGGAAGAACCCAGCGATCTGGAGGAGCTGGAGCAGTTCGCCCGCACCTTCAAACAGAGACGCATCAAGCTGGGGTTCACCCAGGTAAGAGAGAGAGAGAGAGCGAGGCCTCAGGAGGGGATCTGGGCTCACCTGTGTGTGTTCTGTCTGCATCTCTCACCTTGCTTGTCCGCCTGTTTTAGGGAGACGTGGGCGTGGCGATGGGTAAACTCTACGGCAACGACTTCAGCCAGACCACCATCTCCCGCTTCGAAGCACTCAACCTGAGCTTTAAGAACATGTGCAAGCTGAAGCCGCTGCTGGAGAAGTGGCTGAGTGACGCAGGTGAGCAACCAAAGCTCCCGTGGTTCATGTTTCTGTGTCTATCTATCCAGTTTGTGTTGTTTTTGTCCCAAACTTTCCTGTGCCTCGGCCTTTGGACCTGCTCGTCTTTGTGTCTTCCTCATGCGTCTCTGCTTCCTGTCTGTCAGAAACCATGGCGGTGGACAGCATGCTGCCCAGCCCCTCCTCCCTCTCCTCCCCCATGTTGGGCATCGAGGGGTTGCCCGGCCGACGCAGGAAGAAACGCACCAGCATTGAAACCAATGTGCGGGTGATGCTAGAACGCAACTTCCACATGGTAGGAGACGGAGTTACTCA
The DNA here is from genome assembly GCF_046128005.1 of Genypterus blacodes. Lineage (NCBI taxonomy): Eukaryota > Metazoa > Chordata > Actinopteri > Ophidiiformes > Ophidiidae > Genypterus > Genypterus blacodes. The sequence goes on from NW_027467208.1 coordinate 591,754, forward strand.
GAGGACTAAGAAGCTACGGAACAAAGCTGCATCAGTTTGAGTTTAAACTCCTCCTCTGATGTCTTTGTTTACTCCTCAGAACCAGAAGCCTACCTCGGAGGAGATCCTGCTGATGGCAGAGCAGCTCAACATGGAGAAGGAGGTGATTCGTGTTTGGTTCTGCAACCGCCGGCAGAAAGAGAAACGCATCAATCCCTCCAGCAGCTCCACGCCTCCCCTGCCCAGCCAAACCTCGCCTGTTGTGACGCACAAAGCCCCCTGCTACAGCCCGCACATGGTACAGTCCACCTGCACTCACTCACAGCCCGCACATGGTACAGTCCACCTGCACTCACTCACAGCCCGCACATGGTACAAGCAAGAGCTGGGGGGTTTTAACAAAAACCTTCCCTGTCAGTTTGTCAGTAGGATATGGAACTAGATCTGTAGACAAGAATACTTTGTTACTTTTTTAAATTATTTATTGGCTTTTGTACAATTTATAGAGGAAATCTGGTTAGAGAGCCATGAAGTGTTCAGATTTTCAGGAGGCAGCTTTAAAGGGACAGTGCCCGTTTTCACTCAGTGTGCACAGCAGTAGTTTGAGTGCTTTCATGTCTTAGTTTCAGGTGTGTACAGTGGTGTAACTGTGTCTTTCTCTTCCCAGATTTCGAGTCACGGTCTGTCCCAGGTCACCACCAGCCTCAGCACAACAGGTGAGCAGTAATTAATGTTTGTCACGTCAATAACCCTCTGAAGGGCGGAGGGCAGAGCTGGTCAGGTGTGATGCTGCAGCCTAAAGGTCATTCACATGAAATTGGCCCTGACATTGTTTGCGAGAAGTTATTTCTATTTTGTCAAACTCCTCGGCCGGTTTGATGAAACACTGAAGCGTCGTCAGTTTGGGGGGAAAAAAAGGCGTTATTGGAAAGAAAAGACCAATATAGAGAACAATGATGTTTTCTGTCTTGACAACAACATGAGAGCGGCGGTCCCGTCTCAGGTTGTGAGCTCGGTGAATCCTGACTCGTCCTGGTGATTTATAGAGCCGGGAGCGATCCCGAGCTTCTCCCACATGACAGATGAGCTGACAGCTAACAAACACAGCTGGAGATTTATTGGCCCGTCGAGTCTGAGGTTAATACTGTCCAGTCCCAGGCAACACAAACTTCTCCCTGCAATCTGAACTTGAACGGAACTAAGGGAGATTCTCGGCGAGGCGCTGATGAAGACCTGAGGCACCGAATCACATCGCCGCTACAACGCAGCGAAACCAAACTAAAGCCGTTCATTTAACTCTATTTCCTCTTCTTCCTCCTCTTCCTCTTCCTCTTCTTCCTCCTCCCAGCCGCCAGTTTGTCACCTTCAGCATCCTGCCCCTTGACTCCTGTCAGCTCTGCGGCAGTAGGCTCCACCTCTTCTTCTGTGACCCCGCCCCCTCATAGCACAGCCAGCCCCGCCCCTCCCAGCCTGGGGGTCCATGGGCTCAGCACTGGGTGAGTGTGAGAGTGTGAGAGTGACTTTACTGCAGCTTTAAAGGTTCAGTTTTACAAAATAAGATGTGCCACTGCCAGAATAAAAGCTGAAATATGAAATGTAACACATAATACAGGTTTCCTCTGTACGTTTACGCGTTTTGGAGAGGATTTAAAAGAGTAAAAGCATCATCATACTGCTGCTCCCTGTAGTAGTAATCATGGTGTCTGGATGTTAACTAACCTGCCTCACAGGTTTGACAGCTTATGTGGCTCACACAAACACACACACACACACACACACACACACACACACACACACACACATACTGCAACCGATATAAAGAATATGCACAGGCAAGAAGTTACAGGTGATACACAAATAAAGATGAATGACAAAATGCTGTGTCAGGCCTGTAGAGCTCATAGGTACGCTTGTTTTGCATCACTTAACCTGCCTGCTCCTGTGTTTCTGTGTGTGTGTGTGTGTGTGTGTGTGTGTGTGTGATTTTGGGGCCCGTCCACATCAGGAACACAATGATGGGACTAAGCACAGGGATGAACCAAGCCCTCATCGGCAACAACCCCCTGGCTACCATGCAAGGTGTGTGTATGTGTGTGTGTGTCAATTCTAAAGACCAGTCCCCGTTCCCATTTCACCCTTCATCCATTCTATTCAAAGCAAATTTCCTCGCAAAGCCGCCGCCGCCGTCAGTAGCCTCCAGCGAGCCCGGCACACACACTCCTCCTCTCCTCCTCTCCTCCTCTGCTCCTCACTACAAACTTTTTGAATCGCTCAATATGGTGAAAGATTCAATTTTCTTCTCTTACAATAGAACGCTATTATCACAAAGTTACAACGGGCCCTTATGGCAAAGCTTAGGAGACCGAGTCAGCTTACAGGAAACAGTCAGTCGGGCACAATCCCCTCCTTGATATCAAGACCCGCCAGCTACAGAACCAGCTTCCACTCTGGATTCCCCCTTTTTTCCCCCAGATGATCTGATGCCAAATCAATTAAGCATTACAAATAGCTTCATTTAGCTCAGCTGTGAATCTGTCACATCGATTCAGACCTTCCTCCCCCCCCCTCCTTCTCCTGCCGGCCCCGTGCAGCCATCATTCAGACGTGGCTTCCTTCAGGGCACGTGTTGATGAGAAGGATACACTCTGTTATGGAAACTGCAGCTCCAGCACTGGCGGAGCTCAGGCAGAGTTATGAGCTCAGGGAGGAAAAAGAGGAGGAGTCCAAATGAAGTGTCAACGTGAAAGGGATTTAAGGTTTGATTCCCTCTGGGCTCACACACACACACACACTAAGGACATATGGGTTCATTGTGCTGTGATGGATAAAAGTGTTTACTGTGGAATGGAACACTTGGATTCAGAAGTCAAAAGGGGGCGTGGCTCTTTGTTATGAGGGGATTCAAGTTGATGAGGAGAATCGAGTCTTATGTCTTATTCATTTCATTCCAATCAGTGTCTGTATGTGTGTGTGTGTGTGTGTGTGTGTGTGTGTGTGTGTGTGTGTGTGTGTGGAATCATCATCATCATTGTTGTCGTCGTCATCATCATCTCCCCCATCCAGATATTAAGTGTTGTTGTTTCTGATGCAGTCACTGATTTCTTATCTCTTTCTCTCTCTGCCTGCGTTCCCGTTCTCTCCGTCTCTCCACATTTGCTCCTTCCTCCATTTTCACTGCTTTTCAACTTCCTCATTCTCCTCTCTCCCTCCATCTGTCTCTTCCCTCTCTTCCTCTCACTCTCTCTCCCCTCCATCCTCTCTGTGTTGTGTCTTCCCTCCTTCCCTCTCCCAGCAGCCCTGGCAGCCAGTGGAGGCCAGCTGCCCATCTCCAGCCTGGAGGGAGGAGCGGGTCACTTGCTTCTGGGCGGCCACGGCGTTCCCTCAGTCACCGCCTCCCTCCGCCCTTCCCTCTTCCTCAACCGCCCCACCCTCCTCCCCATGGCGGCGGGCTCCATGGCCACAGCCTCATCACCCATCATGGGATTGGTCAGCGGCGGCTTGTCCGGCCTCAGACCGACCGGCCTTTCCCAGACTCCGCCTCCTGATGCCAGCGACCTCTTGAGCCCGACCTCCTGCCCCGAGGAGTCTCCTTGTTCAAGTCCCGCCTCTTTCTGTTCGTTCAGCGAAGCCTCGCCACCGCCCCTGGGAGGGGCCATGGCCAAGTGACGCCTGAGTGACAGCCAAAGTATCATATCAGAGGAGGACGTGGAGGAAAAGGAGGAAGCAGAGCTTTAAAATAAGAAATTTACAACCTCGCCTTTCAACCAAAGCCATCTCTCTGTCTGACCCATCTGTGCTGTCGTCTCTCTCTCTCTCCCCGCTGAAGTCTACCGAAGCCAAAAATATACACCGACGGATGAGGGGAGGAGGTAAAGAGAGCAACGGAGGGTGGAGAGGATGGAGAGAACAGGAGAACGGAGGGGGGAATTTGAAACCAAATAACGATCTATGGATGCAGCTGGAGAGGAGCGGCTTTGATGGGCAGCGGGAAAAAAACCAACGCCGTGCTTTTTATCAGATGGAGAGAAAAAATTAGGGCAGGGAGGAGAGGAGGATTGAGACTGTGCGCCTGTGTGTGTGTGTGTGTGTGTGTGTGTGTGTGTGTGTGTGTGTGTGAGAGATACACTGGCAAAAAAAAGAAGCAAAGACTTGTTAAAGAAGCCTGGAAGGTCGTGTGCTTGCTACCAAATAGAGAAATACAAAGAGAACACACTTACAAAGATGAACACATGCCAAAATCTCCAAATACCAAAAACTGAAAACCAAAAATCCACCAACAACAAAAAAAACAAAACAAGAGAAAAGCTTTAGCTCTGAAGACTTTTCCTGATCAGTCAGGATCAGCTCAGCATCCTTACATGTCAGTCAAACATCTGTCATCTTTATGTTCCGCTTCATTTACCAAACACACACACACACTCCTCTCTTGCTTTGTATTCCTCACACAGCTGGATGTTAGTGTCGTCCAGCTGATCCCTCCTGACACAGATCTACCTACCTCTCTCTCTTTACGCTTCACAGCTTTACAGCCACCCACCTCTCAGAACCGGATCAGAACCGGGGTTTGTTTTATCCAACTCAGAGTGGCAGACGGGTGGGGTTCACCACAGATACACACACTTCTCTCAGAGGCTCTCTGGTGTCTGTCAGGTGGTCCCCTGTGGTCAAACTCATCCTCCTGGCTTTAAATTGGATAAAACAAAGCGTAGTGTTTGGAAAATCCCGTCTGATGCAGATCTGCTTTGACTTTAAGTTCCTGCAGTGGTCAGATTTATGCTCTTACACTCATGGGCGCTAAAAGAAGCGGCAGTGATCCTCTGGATGATGCATTATGTTCACATCCTCATCATCATCTTCATTGTTTTAGGAGTTACCCTGATAGGTACACTGAGCAGTACTTACTCAGGCTGACAGGAACACATCACCTCGCCCGTCGTCATGGTTATTTGCCCGCTTTGGTCTCTCTCTCTCACTCCATACACACATCACACACACCATCGTCGTGTCATTTTCCAGACTGCTCATCACCGAGCAGACAGTCACTCTTGGATACCAAAGCATCGCCTCTGGCAGCGTTGTCTCTGGATTCGCCCGCAAGACGAGTGTCCAGACAAAACCTCAGCAGTGTCAAAGGGAAAAACACACACACGCACACACACACACATTACAAGCATAAATTCAAACCAAAAAAAAAGAACAAAAGAAAGAGGTGAAGCACCGACGTTCCCCCACACTGCCCCCAAACCCCTGCCTGCCCTCCATCCCTCTCTCTCTCTCTCTCTCTCTCTCTCTCTCTCTCTCTCTCTCCCATCTGCCCCTCTCCTTTGTCTCCAAAGATCAGATCAAAGGGCCAAAATAAAAGAGAAGAGGAGGAGGAGGAGGAGGACAAGAAGTAATGTCAGGACGCAGGAGCCAAAGGTACGAAAAGCTGCAGGGGAAAGCAAGAGGAGGAGGAGGAGGAGGAGGACGAGACGAAGGAGGAGGAAGAGAAAGAAAGAAGCAGGAGCGGCAGACCAAAAAACCAAAAAGTAACCCAAAAACCAAAAGCTACTACTACTGCTACTAATGTGTGAGTGACTGAAGCGACCCGCAAACGAAACCAAATACAAGACGTGAACAAAGAGGAGGGGGAGGAGGAGGAGGAGGAAGAGGCTGTCTGTCTTATTTGTCTTTAACTGTGATTGCTGTTCTTGTACCGGCAGACAGAATGAGTTCCCTCCGTCCCTCCGTCCCTCCCTCCCTCCCTCAGCCGGGGGACCTCGGCTTTGTTCACACTTTCTTTGTCCTGGATGGACAGAAGATGGAATAACCTCAACAAACTGACTTTGAGAATATATATTTTCTGTTTTTGCTTTCCATAGTGTGTCTGTTAATGATGTATGGATTTGTCTCATTGCTTTCTACTTATTACGCGAGATGGGTGGGGAGGGAAGGGGCGGGGGCGGGCGGTGGGCGGGGCCGGGGGCGGGGTTTAAAGCTCGGGGGTTAGGGTGATGTGTCGCCTATTTTTCATATCTTCTTGTCTCTTGGGTTGTGCTCCGGGTTTGATTTTTCTTCTTTATGGTTGGAAAGAACTGTGAAAATGTAACTTTCCTTTTCTTTTTTCGTCGAAACCAGAATGTTGTGAAAAAAGCAAAACCAAAACTGAAAAACCAAAAGCAAACCTTTTTTAGACGTACAAACCATGCCAAATAGAACAACCAAACCAATGCACAAATGGTGAACGTGAGGTCGGCTGAGGCCAGCGTGCTTCTGTGTGTGTGTGTGTGTGTGTCTACGTATGCATACATGCATGTGTGTGTGTGTGTGTGTGTGTGTGTGAGTGCGTCTGCATAGAGATAATACACTTGCATACAAACCAAACCGTAAAACACACAAATCACACACTCTTTCTGTCATACGTATTGTGAGTTGACGCTGATGTGAGACGCTCTGGACATTTTCAGCCTGATCCCTGTTTCCCCTCAGTCGGCCATTGCTCAGTTTGTTTACCTGCAGGCTCAACCTTCAGTTAGCTCCACCATCTAAGAGATTCTTCGATTTCTCTAAATGTCACGCAAATTAGATCGCAATCGGCTTATTCCAAGTTAAACACCCAGATAACAGGATTGAAAGAAATGTAAACAATCCAAGAACTCATATGCTGAGTCAGCAGTGTGTGATGTGTCCATGTGTGTTTGATCTTAATCTCAGTACAGAAACACCAGCGTGTCTTTCTATCAACGCTTGGGTTCAACTTTCCAGTATATTGATCATTCAGTTCTTACTAATCACAAAAACCTTCTCATCACTGCTGACCAGATTACAAATATCTGGATTAAAAACTCGTCCTCAGCGGTGCGTTCAAGGATTCTCCAGTATGGGAAATTACAAACTTCACTTGGTTCAAGCTTCTTTGAATGTAACAACGAGTCACAGCAAGTTTGTCTTATCTTACTGAAATGAATGGACGTCTATGGCGGCCTTAAGGAAGGGAGTAAGGAAGGGAGGGAGGAAACTTGCGTGCGAGCGATGCGTTGGAGGTCAAATGACAAAACTGTGGCCCAGGTTGAAAATGAACAGAGTCGGACATGAATGTCAGTGGACAGAGGCACTGAAGGCAACCAATGATAAGGACGATACTGGGTGGGGGCGGGGCTGGGGACGGGAGGGGGGCGGGGCGTGAAAGCTGGAATAAAGGCTTCAAGCGTCCACTTTTTAGAGAGGGAATGTATCCGTTAGCTCTTCTATAGATTTTTGTAGGAAGGTTAAAAAAAAATCTATGTTCAAACTGCTCTTACGTGTTGCTCATGTGTACAAAAAAAAGGAAAAAAAGAGAAAAAAAAAAAGTCTGGGACTATAATCCTCTGACGAAGATGACCGAAGATGATGATGATGATGATGATGATGACTTGATTTCAGAAACCAAAAGCTTTAAAACTCTTTATCTCTCATGGGCTCTTTGTTGGAAAAAGTATTTGTTATTTATCGTATGAGGGGCGGGGGTTGTTGGGTGGGCGGGGTTTGTGGGGGGGCGGGGTCACATGTAATTTATGAACCTATTTGTCTCTCACCTTATTTATTGATTTAATTTAATTCTGTATTTATTGGATTCTATTTAAGGCTTTTTGGATCTTTGTAATAGTTTTTGTTTGTTTTATTGTTTTGTTTTTTTTTAAAGGGGGGGTGGGCGGGGTCAAGGGAGGACAAGAATAGAAGATGCCAAACGAAATATTTCAAAACCAAACCTTAAAGACTGTTGCGGTAACGCCAGACTGAGACACGTGATGGACGGAGGACGCTGCATCTCAAGCCACACCCACACAGCTCCCAGTGTGTGTGTGTGTGTGTGTGTGTGTGTGCGCCCGTGTGTGTGTGTGTTACTGTTGCGCAATCTTCAGTCAGGGAGGTTTACTTTCACGTAGCACTTAAAATGTCCTTTTATTTCGTTTTTTCTCATTTATGCACAGAGTTCTTGATGGGAAACCTTGTGACCCCACAGTTTGACCTTTTGATTTGGTCACAAGTCAAAATGGGAATGTTGGGATCCAAGGTTTCCCTCCGCTCTGCCACCTGGAGGCATGCGGCCTGTCTCACACACACACAGACCGGTCACACACACTCCAGTTTTAACGCCTTTTTCCATTCATTTCCTTTTGAAATTTGCCAAATCTCCTCCGTTCGCGTCGGCCTCCTCTGCTCTCCAAAGCTTTTTTCCGACTCCTTAACTCATACCTCTGACGCTCTGATACAAGAAACCAAATAGACGTTCAAGCTTTAAAAATGTCAAAACTCAGGAGTGAGGGATGTAAAAGAAAAAAGCGACTCTGACGACAACAACAACAACAAAAAAAGGATAAACAAAGATTTCCATGACTCGTTGTTCTTTATGGCTTTAACCTACAGAACACATTTCCTTTCCTCTTTGCTGTTTAGAGTTTACAGAGGTGCTGTGTGTTTTGTAGGGAGGACTGTGTGTGTGTGTGTGTGTACATCCACCACTGCTGCCGGGTGAATCCCCTTTAACTCCGGCTTTGCTAGGGTGTTTTCTTGTGGTAATTCCTGTTTTGGGTGCATTTAGTTAATCACAGAGTTTCACAACTCAAAATAAGAATTTAATTTCTGTGTATTTGTGTTTTCTTTGTTTCGCCCTGGCAGCAGTGTGTTCTTACTGAGTGTGTGTGTGCCTGTGTTCTGGCTCTACTGTGGTGGACAGAGAATGATACCAAAGCTACAACCGCCACAGTGAGACATTACACACACACACAGACACACACAAACACACACGAAATGTCATTCCATGTGTATATAAACATTCAGGATTCTTGATAGACTGTAACTGCTAAAATAAAGGTATCCAGCTCCTGTCATTGATATAAGCAGACTGTCAGAATAAGAGCACTCGGCGCTGTGACAGTTTGTTTTTTTTACTGTAGTTCTTCTGTGGCTGTGAATGTTAAACTTTACTACTCTGCGCATATTAATGAAATCCTCAACTCTCCAAGTCACCGTAGGACATAAGAGACACTTTTGTTGGCCTTGAGAAACACACACGTTAAAATGTAAAAAAGAAAAACCCCCAGAACAGACAAAGAGTTCCAAAAAGAGAAGAGAGAAGAACTTCAGTCCATGTTTGCCCCCCTTAGCCTTCATTTGTTTGGGAGAAATGTTTCCTTTCTATTTTTTCTACAATGCAGCTTAAATCCAAAGGCTGATAAGAGGACAGCAAAGTTAAGATTTTACTGCTTATGAAAAAACCTCAATAGTGAAAACCAAAGAGCTCCACTGTATCTTATCTCACCTGAACTTTTTCCTTTCTTCTCTCCGCATCGTGCAACTCCTACCTTTTGAAACGACGGCTGTACACTTAGCGACGACGACGAAGTTAAAAGATTGAAACCAAGCAGCGCTCTGTAAAGCTTTTGGTATATATCTGTTCTTTGGGTCCTTTTTCTGTTTTGGAAGTATTTGCTTTAGGCTCTGCTGTTGTTCTGACCTGGAGGCTCTCTCTGTCTGAGTTGAATCTATAAACCCCGATTGATTCTGTTGGAAATGTTTTGAGTTTGAAAACTGTTCTCTACTGTCCCTTACTCATCGCTATCTGTGTGCCTGTTGTTTTGGGGGCCGGGGGAAAAAGGGGACAAAACAAACCAGTAAGTGTTAGGAATAAAGTGCGACTTTAGACCAAAGTGATCTCCCGTGTCTTTGCTTCTTTGCTCCCACAGAGTGAAAACAAACAAAACACTAGGCCCCGTATTTAACAGACGAAATGAGAGGAGTGAGTATGGAGCTGTGGCCCTAAACTGACTGATCTTGTGAAGAAATTTGTCCTTTTCTTGATAACAGAGACTATCATGGTTCCTGACAGCTTCAGTCCCAAAAACAAAAACATTATTAAACACCTCTGATATTTGTCAAAGCCTGATTTGGTCCAAACTGGCTTCCCTTTCTTTCCATCCTGGCTCCTTGCTCCGATGCTCTCACAGGGTCAGGAGTGCCCCGCGTAGTGAAAGCACCAGTGTGAGAACCGGGTGCCCACTCGGCGTCTGCGGATAAAAGAGGCCCAGTTTGTAGCGTTGGTCGGTACACGCTGTGCCTCCCAGCAGGTGGTGTGTTCTTTTAAAGTTACGGCGTGGGCGAGCACGAGCTTTAGGAAGAAGACATCCTTTATCTCGCCTCTCTGTCGCTCCCATCTGTCCTCTCACAACACTGGGATTATCAAAAACACATTTGCAGCGGGTTTGCGAGGAGCCAATTCGTTTTTTAGCCATGTTCTGCTTTCCATTCTGGCAGGGGAGGGGGAGGGAGGGAGGGGGGGACGGAGAGAATCCTGAATGATGCAGGGGAGTCAGACGTGGACAGGAAGGAGCCCTGACAGATGAACCACCAATCAGACTCAGCATGGATTGAGTTAAACTGTAGAGCTTTTCTGAGCTGTATGCAGCTTTGTGACATGGCGATGATTATCTGAGCCAAGATCCACTTGACCGCACACAGCTCCCGCCAGCTATATCACACACAGCACACACACACACACACAGCACACGCAGTCTGACCCCCACGTTACAAATCCTCCCCTTATGGAAAGAAGAGGGAAGTCTCCAGTTTCACAGCCAAGTCAGATACAGAGCAAAGTCTCTCTTCTCCCTTTGGTACATCTCTTGTTTTTCTAACAGTAAACCGAGTTCCTGTCAGCGAGGATCCACTTTATTGAAGACGGTGTGTTTGGTTTGACTTTGTCCCAGGATCATGAAACACTTTCTGTCATCACCTGCCAGCTGCGGCCCAGGGAAAGTCAAGATGGCAGATATGTGGCTTCAGCGGGAAAGTGATGATGTGCCGTTCTGACATACAGTGTGTGTGTGTGTGTGTGCGTGTGTCGCCTCCCTGATGAACCTCATGAAATAATGACACTGATGTTAAACTTGGGTGGTTGAGATCTGGGTGGGCCTGTGTGTGTGTGTGTGTGTGTGTGTGTATGTGTGTGTGTGTGTGTGTGTGTGTGTGTGTGTGTGTGTGTGTGTGTGTGTGTGTGTTTCCAGTTAGACCCGGCCCAGATGCTTCCCTTTTCTGGGAACTAAACTAACATGTAACCCACATGTCCCTTAGGATAGGTTTAACTGCTACACACACACACACACTCCTAACTCCATCTTGACCCTCCCATGCTGGTAACCATGAATAACTCTCTCTGTTTGAACCTTTATGTACTGTGTGTACCAGATGTAAATGAGCTGAACGTCTGAAGCCAGAATGAGATTCCAGGTCTGGAGCGAGCCTGAAACCTGTCACCTGCAGTCTGACCACAGCCACAGGGACGAAGACCTGAGGAAGAGGGCAGCAGAGTGGAGGGCAGTCAGATGGTGTTACAGAGCAAATGACAGTTAGTTTGTTTCCTAAGTTAAGTTAAGTTTAAACATAATCTTTGCTATTTAAGAACAGGACTGCACAGAATACTTCTCCAATCTTTAATGAGATACTGGAATGATTATTTGTCACTGTGTGTAGTTGGAAGAAGTTACACTAGATGGCGCCCTTTCACTTCCCAGTCTTTGCCCTCTTTAAATGGAAGCAACACCATGAAGTGAGATCTGCAACTGATCTTCACCCTCTTTATCTCTGGAGACGTGAAATGAAATGTGCAATTCATTTAAGCTCATAGATCTCACAATGCTGGGTCCTCAACATTCCTCTGGTCCAAACATTTACATCCCTAAGAAGGAGTGTGTTATCTCTTTAGCTGCACTAGACTACAGACTTTGGAGGAGTGTTTCTGTCCCTTTAGAGTGGAGGCAGCGGTGCTACTTCAGATTTGATTCCTTTAACGTTTGGTGTCCTTTGGCCTGATGGTGGCGCTATCTTGTTTCGCTTTAACAATTTTGTAACCACAAGTCTTGGATCTATTTGCACCCATCCATACAGGCCACGCCCATTTTCATTATTCTTTTTTGCATCACCCTATCAAGCCAGATAAACATTTACTCTTTCTTATTTTAATGTTGCTTTGCTGTGATTGGCTGCCAGAAGTGGGGGGGGGGGGCGGGGCTTATTCTTCAAAACGTGCTGTACCTCATGAGTTCATTAGTCTGCTGGAACCAAACTCAGTGACACGTGCACTCACTACAATAACATGTGATCAATCAGCCTGATGGTGGTGCTATGACAACAACAACAGATGAAATTTAATAATAACTTTGGAACCAGACGCTATAGAACCCAAAGTTTGTTGGTGTGTCGCTGTAGGGAGGGGCTTGATTAAGGGCTAAGCAACAACGTATCACACAGGCATAATTGGAGGACTGCTCTGCCTTGGTGGAGGTATGAACTCTCTGAATGCCCTGTTTTCAGCTATAGCATTTCAAAAATGAAGACCATGTTTCCCAAGAGGGCAACTGCTTTCTTTCCCAGCTTAAAAGAAGCCATGTGTGCTGGAAGTCTCTCCTCTCTCTGCTCGCCGCTCTGATGACAGACAGCTTTCACATCCAACAAATACCAACCATCCTCTCTCTCCTTACATATCTGTTTCTGACATGTTGCTTCATAAGGGGAATCATTATTATTACCATTATTATTATTATGAACTTGCATACATGCGACAGAGGAGCTTTACGTTGTGTTTTTGTGTTGTTATGTAGGAGAAACAGGGCGTGTGTGTGTGTGTGTGTGTGTCCATGGGTGCATATGGAAACACACTCTTCCTCCCTTTGACAGCCTCCATGTTACACTGAGGGCATAACAGGTATGTGTGTTTAATGGAGAGGCATGGCAGCAGTTGGTGTGTTTAGCCACATTTCATATGTAAATTGTTTCTCAACAGTTAAACTGTCTGTGTTGCTAAACCGGTATGGACATGGCATGATCTATTTTGAATAAATATTAAAATTACAAGGCAAACAGCTCAGGCTGCGCTCTTTAATGATTTTAGACTGTTGATACGCTATTTGTTTATTCACTGGTGTTTGTCTAAGTAACCCTGCGATTGTAACTGGTTAATTTGGTAGCACGCAGCGAGCAGACATGGCAGAGATGAAGGGAGCCGCTCAAGCATACTCAACTGCAAACACACACACACACATACACACACCACACTGACGGTGAGGATCCTGTAAGTTCAGTTCCTCCTGCACCTCAACTACTTTTTCCAAAAACTCAGCAACTTTCTATTGTTTTTGCAGGAGGAAACCAGAGCTCCTTTGGTAAAGAAACTATTAGGTTTGTGTTCTGCAGCGGCTCAGGAACTTTAAGACCATCGCTGACAAAACAGGGAGAAAGCTTCCAAAACAGATGGACAACCAATTGCTTAAATTTTGTGTTTTGGTTGTTTTTGTGCAGAGCGAAGCGGCGAGAGTGAAGCTTCAAGAATTCTCAAGAGGATGGAAAATGACACACAGCTGAATTGGTGAGGATGAGGAAACAGTTCAATCTTCTTTATGCAGATGAGGGGTTCCACTTTAACACTTTAGTCACTGTGATCTGCACTTTCCTGGAGCTCTGAATTGCTCCTAACAGAAAGCCTAACACCGACCTTGACTGGTTCACATCGCACCTTTAATCCAACCAACACAACCTGGCTCAGCCCACACACACGCTCTGCAGTGTAATCACACATGTTGACCATGAGAATACATTTGCTGCAATTACACTTTAGGACCCAGGACTCTGGTGGTGGTGTTAGGACATGTTGACAACTCAGCTGAGAGCCTAACTTTTACTTTAAATGTGTTGGGCCTGTGTGTGTGTGTGTGTATTAAAACGCCTTTACTTTGGTTTCTCATCTTCCGTCTCACATCAGATCACTATGGAGACAGATTGGTTCAGCTTGACGTAAACAAGATCACGTTTTCTCCCGCAGATTGCCAGGACAAATATGGTGACACGTTCCCCTGATCCTGCAGCTTGGCCCCCTCTCTGTGTGTGTGTGAGTGTGTGTGTGTGTGTGTCTGGATGAGAGCCCCCTGGCCGAAAATGTGAATGTATGAGTCAACACAACAACACATATCAGCCTATGACGTTTGATTGTCTCCCTTGATTCCATAATCCAGACACAGCGCCCCTTGGTAACCGCGGTGATGCATACAGCTCCTCTGTCACTATAGAAACAAAACTGTGTGTGCGCTCGGGGTGTGTGCGGTGAGTGGACGTCTGCTTGCGGTTGGTTGGTTGGCGCGTCGTCAGGCTGTCTAATCACCGCAGCTCTTGTGCGACGTCTGCTGCCTTCACGCTCGTCAGTGCAGCCAGACTCGGAGGCCTATAGGCAGATTTCCCACCCGGGGGCCAAACCTACACAAACACAGTGCCAGCCAGTCTCAACCCTCGCTCAGACACACTCGGTCTCGATCCAAACCCATCCGAGCGCGACTGCGTGTAGCCGAGCTCGCCGCACTCCACCCTGCTCCGACCCAATTTGATATTTCATCCTCCAGACATGATTTAGTTGACGGTTCTTTCGCCAGAGCAAATTGCAAAAAGTGCAAAACAGCGGAGTGAATCACCATAATTACAAGTGGTAGCCCAGCGCCGTGGTTTAGAGGGAGAGACTCAGAGTTCACACGCTCGCTGCTATCAATAACCGATGCCTCTGATCTACAACCAGTCTGTCCAAACGTCTCTCAGCGTGAGACGTGAATCATAAGTCTCTCCATCTTAGACACACAAAAGGGTGAAGGTCACACATTTTTGGCTCCTATTCGTGTGGCTCATCGCCGTCGGGCTCCGCGTCTCTGAGACACGAGGCACAGAGTTGATGTACAGCAGAAAGGCTTCACATGCCTGTATAGTACAACACTGTAGACTATACATGTCACTTTACATATTTACATTAGAGTGTGACAGGAAAGACAAAGAGGATGGGAGAAATGTAGAAAAAGAAGAAGAAATGTTGGCTGCTGACTCTCATCTCTGCTGAGCTGTCAGGAGAAAAGAGGAAACAGAGCAGGGAAAGGACAGAACGCCGAAGAGCAGGATGGGGTGAAACAGACGAGGAAGGAAAGGGAAAGGAGTTTGGGGAGGGAAAGACGGCAGAAAGAGAAAGAAAGAGCGCGACAGGCTGAGATATACGAGCGGCTCAGGCAGAAGTTATGGCTCCCGGGAGTGAGTGTGTGTACGAGTGTGAAGAAGAAGAAGAAGAAGAGGAAGAAGAAGAAGGCCCCGGCGGAGAAAGACAGAGCGCGCCGAGTAGAAAGCTTCAGAAATGTTTGATACGCACACAGATGAGAGGTTGAGCAGGAAAAACAGGCTGCAGGGTTCCACTCCTGCGCCGGCAGCGTCGCATCCAAGCCACAGACGTTCAGATCAACACCCCGCCAAAATCTAAGCTCCTCGTTAGTGTTTTCATTGGCCCGTCACCTTGTTAGCTCCGTCGAGCTCGTACATACTTTTACGTCTCTACTGTCAACACACAGAGAAACAGAATGAATCAACCTCTGTTCACTACTATCACTGCTAAATCAAACTTTATTCATTATTCACCGGTGAGCCCATGCTCTGGCTCGGAGCCAGACGAGGCTCAGGACAGAACCAGAGTAAACATCCTGGAGAATCTCTTACTACACAGCTACCGGGCCTGACGCTTCTGTTCCCCCGGCTGCTCACGCTGCTGTGTTGTGTAACTCTTTCTTGTTTCATAGATACCTGGACAAACACATGGGCTGACCTCATTTTCATTTTCATTGTTGCCCATTGAAGAGCAGAGCAGGGGAGAGCTACTGTTGGGTATCAGCTGGTTTGGGGGCCGGAATTGGGCCATCGCTGGATGTTTATAGGCCATCGATGACTAAGCCTGTGACAGTTGTCGGTCCAAAACCCTTGGCTCTCCCTTTGCCTCTGAGAACAGATTCACAGTAGCATGAGAAGCGATCCAGAAAAGCCTCAAAACTGAGATATTAGCAGAATAAATGGACAGAAACGACAGAAAATAGCTGCATTGTTTTCTCACAACTCAGTCGAGCAGTCAAGCCCATCTTTTCACCGGAGACGTGAGGCGATGCAACGCGTTTCATCAGCCTGTCTTCTTCTTCTGACCTACTTCTCTGAGGTCAGCTTGGGCTGTCTGGGCCCGGACAGCAGCTTCCATAGAAGAAGAAGATGAAAGAAGAAAGGCCTTTATTGTGATTGAAGCAGCACAATGGAATGATAGAAGCTACAGCTGTAACACACAGGGCAAGTTTAAGTCCAATCAACATCAGACACAGCATCAATACATAGAATACAGAAATAGAAATGCTCTGAAAAAAGTATATATAGTTAGCATGAGGCAGATATTATGTTTATTATTATCTCCCTCTCTGGCTGTAGCCCAGAATGCATTGCAGCCCCCCAGCACGTGTTAAACTGAGGCCCATAGCCGCCGCCGCCGTGCCCCACCTCAGTCTGGTGTGGCGATGGCCCGTTTTATTGAAATGCCCCCGAGTCCTGTATCACGTTCAAGGGATGATTGAAGATCACTCGGGGATCTGCAGGAGACGTTTTAAAAAGCAGCTTTAAGGAATGCGGCGAACGTTAAAGAGCAAATTTACAACCCTTCATTACGGAATCACTCCCGGAATGTGCTAATGATGGCAGGTTGACTGATTGATGACACGCAGCCTCAGAATATACAAGGTTGCATTTTTTTCCTGGGGCACACAGGCAGCGTGTGTGTGTGTATTGACGGAGTTGACGGAGCAGTCTGAGTATTTGGGGAGTGTATTATAGGAGGAAGCAGCGCATGGTGCCAATAGGAATAGGAAGAGGGAGTTCCTCCAGTGATAGACAGAAGAGTCTGTTAACACATACACACCGACTCTATATAGACTGACACCGTTCCACACATACCTCTCCCTCTCTCTCTCCCTCCCTCTCTCTCTCTGCCCAACTCTCACTTGACTTCCCTAATCTCTCTCTCTCTCTCTTTCTCACACACACTCGTGCCCACCCCCCTCCACTCTTTCTGCTCTATCACACCGTCTGTCCTCGTCTTTTGCCAACTTCTCCTTCTCCCCCTCTCTCCACTTTGCCAACTCACACTTCTCTCCTTCACTCACTGATCCAACCCTGTCTGTGTACTCTGCCTCTCGGGTTTCCCCTACTCATGTTGCCCTCTCTCTCTCTCTCTCTCTCTCCCCCTTTCTCTCTCTCTCTCCGTCTTTCTCTTTCTATCTCCCCCCTCTTTCTCCCTTTCTCTCTCTCCAGCACAGACTTGGCACAGAGCCGCAAATAGGTCAAATATAACTCTCACATTCCTCTCTGCAGTCTCTCTTCCTCTTCAAGGATTGAATGTGGCCTCTCTCTCTCTCTCTCTCTCTCTCTCCCTCTCTCTCTCTCTCTACATGAGCAGTTTATTTAATGTGACTTGCACTTTGCAATTAAACCTTCGCTTTTTTTCTCTCTCTCTCCCCAAGATACCACCAGTTGACAACAAAGCATTCTCCACTCTCCAAGGTCGTTACTCTGCTCAGAGAGAGTCTGTCAGAATTATCGAGCGAGCACAAAACACATCTGAGTGGTAATAAATCTGCAAGTTAAGATTAGAGAGCGTGTGCAGAGCAGAGCAGAACACAAAGGAGTTATGAGAGAGCAGGTCTGATTTCAGGCATGCTTGATCCTAACATTGATCCAAACTGTGGAGCATGAACGTTGTAACAGTATCATCCCTGTTCCTCACTGAGAAGATACACCTCCTGACCTTAAAGCTTCAATCTCGCCCTTCTTCTTGTCCTCAAAACACTTTTCTGCCTCTGAATTCCCTTTCTTCACTTGTACATACTGTATATTCTCAGACAGAGCAAGGACTCCTTCCAAAAATGACATTTCAGTCTATTTGGCCTTCATCAGGTGAGCTTGACTGAGGACCAGGGAAGCATTTTTAAATCTCTTCTGGCACACACTTTGTTAGTTTGTACCTATACACCTTTTGTTGCACTTTCTCACCTCGTGTGTGTGACTGCACCACATTCACTCTACTTTGGTTGTATTTCTGCGCATTGACCCTAATTAGCATGGCTGCAGCTGTAGACTCTCTCCTCTCCTGATGTCTGTTTACATGATGGCAGCGCTTCATAATGTTCTAGCAAACCTAAAATAACTAAACTCACTAATTACTACAAAATAAAAGGAGTTCTGTGTTGGTTTTCAAAGTTTTGGTATTAGGAAGTACACTTTGCTTTTTTACTTTTCACCTGTTCAAAGATCCTCACCAGATTTCACATTAATAGAGCTGAAATGCTGCAGTTTGTTATTGGTTTGAATCCCAGCTGTTGCTTGTGTTGTGCAGAGGGGTTCAAATTCAAATGAGGCCCAAACATCCCCTGTGACCTCCTGTAGCCTAATAACAGGCGCATGGAAAGAGCGGTGCCAGCCCTCTTTCCCTCTTTCTCTCCTCTATACATTTGTTTTCCTTTTCAACAACCTCACGCTCTCCTCCTCCTCCTCCTCCTCCCCCTCCACTTTCCCCCTTTACACTCCTCTCTCACCTCTCTCTCTCTCTCTCTCTCTCCCCCCTATGTTCCGACTGCCCCATTTTTTCCATGGCCTCATCCTCTCCTCTTTCCTCCATTTCTGTCCCCTCCACTGCAAGAGCATGTTAATCCCATTACAGAGTGTGTGTGTGTGTGTGTGTGTGTGTGTGTGTGTAGGGGGGGGGCTTCTAATGTAATATCATTTTATAAAACATACAGTGATACAACAATCTCATCCAGTTTAATATTTTACTCCTGATTTGTTTGTGTGTGTAAGTAGAACTTCACTTATATAACTTCATATTTATAATTCCTACACTTTTAGATGATGTAAGATAAATGTGTGTATAATTAAGTAGTGTTGTTGAAAAGTTAGAAAGAAGAAGTTAAACAAACGGCTCCTTTTGTTTTCAAATACACGACAAACACACACAAAGTATTTCAGGTGACGCAAAATGAGTAGTCTCAAACACACACACACACACACACACACACACACACACACACACAGGAAGCACTTGTTTTAACTCCATTTGAAAACAATTTTCTCCTCCTCTGAAGTGTTGAAGTGGCTGTGATGTTGAACTCTGGCTGCTTGAAATGTTTTGGTATTTCCAGCGCTGGTGTTTGGTTTTGTTGGGTCCAGCTCGCTCGTCCTCTCGGTGATTCAGGGCCGGTTGCTGGGATTTTTGGGGAGGCGATGAGGACGCGAGCGAGACAGCGCAGACAGGCCCAATGTGGCTCCTGAAGAGCTCAAGCGCCAAGAAAATAAACAAGTCTTTTGATCACAAAGGGCCCATTCAGGCTCTCTCTCTCTCTCTCTCCCTCTTTCTTTCTTTCCCTCCTCCTCCTTCTCTCCCTCTCTCCCCCCTCCCCCTCTACTTATCCTTGCTAGTCCTTGCTGCCTCTCCTCTCCTGACCCTTCTTTTCTAATCCCTTTTCCTCCTTCAAAAACCCTCCTCATGCCTGTCTCTTCTCTCCAATTGGAACCCTCTTCTTCCTCAGATGTTCCCTCTCAGCTGTCCTGTCTCTCCCGCGCGAACACATCCGTGACTGTCCTCGGGCTTTCACTGGGAAGACAACAGAGGCAGGGAGACAGGCAGCCGCCGAGGAGAGGGGGAGACAGGCAGACACCATCTGACCGGCAAACAGGCAGAGGGACAGACAGAAACCCAGACAAGGGCCTCCTTATTCAACAAACATACGGTCATGGTGCAAAGTAGAGGAACACGACATGGAAAATGTCTTCATCGCTCCATCTTTAGCACAAAAGCATGAAGAGGGACGAAGGCAGACTTTTCCCCTCTGGACACCCAAACACTTTAAGCTCTGTGTGTGTGTCTGTGAGTGTGTGTGTATGTGTGTGTGTGTGTGTGTTCATGTGGAGCCTCTTGTACATGAAATACAGTCAAACGGAATTTACCCTACTTCAATGCTACTTTATGTAATGTGTGTGTGTGTGCGTGTGTGTGTGTGTGTGTGTGTGTGTGTGTGTGTGTGTGTGTGTGTGTGTGTGTGTGTGTGTGTGTGTGTGTGTGTTTTCTTATGCATACAGATGGGCTGGTGTGAAAAAGGCCTCTCCCATTCCAGTTTTGTTGTTGTGAGTGGGAGCAGCTCAGCCTGGGTGTGTCTCTGTTACCATTTGCCCCCTCAGGCCTATTTTCCATTTTAAAACACTCCAGATTTCCTCTGATCCAAAACGCTCCACTCATCAGAACGCAAAGACACGACCTCATCTCTCCCGGGATGTCACACATCCTGCAGATTGGCTGATACTCATCAAATCTCCAAAACAGAATGAAAGAATATAAAATACAGAGACATTAATACATACATTAAATAAGGAAGTCAGTGTGGAGAAACCAGGAGTCTTTGAATTTAGTTGATTGATTTAAAACCACGATTGTGGATCTTTACATGATGTCCTCACTGATGAAGCAGCTGATTATTGATCCTCTCTAAGTTCTTATAGTTTCTCAGCACTCCTCATCAGTGGCGATTGATTGTTCCTGAGTCATTAATGCCCCAGTAATGAACTGATACTCACTTTGGTGATCAATTAGTCCCAATCACCCCACCAATTCACACGTATGTAGCCAGCAGCTCCCCTGCTGAGCTTTTGTTGGTGTTTGCTTTCACATGCGGCAGAGCGGCCCACCTCCCCCCACCATGGAGGACGGACACATGCTCAGCTTCCCCTCGTGTCTTCAGCACCTAACTGTTATTTCCACTACAGCTTTTCAGTTTTGGCTGCTTGGTTGGGATCATGTTGGCTTCAAAGCTGTCGCAAGCAGGGG
The DNA here is from genome assembly GCF_046128005.1 of Genypterus blacodes. Taxonomy (NCBI): domain Eukaryota; kingdom Metazoa; phylum Chordata; class Actinopteri; order Ophidiiformes; family Ophidiidae; genus Genypterus; species Genypterus blacodes. Next base: position 612,443 of record NW_027467208.1, read on the forward strand.
GATGGACTCCAAAATTATGAATTTATTGCAAGAAATAAAACAATAATAGAGAATACTGCATGACCCAGTGGATCTGAGCTGATAAAGAAACATTAAACAGATTTAGAGGTCTTCAGGACAAAGCTTATAGGCCTTTAAGTCATAATGAACTCTCTAAACCCATGTGGGCAGAGGCTTGATGCATATAGGATATACAGTTTGTTATTGTTTGAATGGAGCATTAGCAGCTCTCACTACCTGATGTTGTCATCTAGGCGTGATGGGCAGACTGGACACCACAGGACCACTCACACCTCACTCTCTCTCTGACGTTTTGACACGTTGTCTGCTCAAGTGAAAGGTCAGCGTCAGAGCGAGAACCGGGAAATCTGCAGCATCGGTGTTCCTGCTAAATCGGGGGAAATAGAGGATTTCTGGTTGCAAGTGCGAAGTAGCTTATGGAGGTGAGAGGGAGAGGAACCTGAGAGGAGGAGGAGGACTGGCTGGAGCTGGAGGAAGAATTTGAGCCGAACAACTTTAAACAAAGGCAGATGAGTCCAAGGTTATTCTACTCACACTGATATGAGGCAGAGAGAAGCAGGATGTTTGGTATTTATACAAGATAAAACTTCCACAAGAATGAATCAGTTGGTTAATTAACTTAACTAATGGAGGAGAGGAACTTCTGAGAGTGAGGAGGAGAGAGGTGAAGGAGTAAAAGTGGGGAAGGTAAGCAGGTAGGGAAAGTGTGGAGGAGATGAGAGAAGCTGGTGGAGGAGGAGGAGGCTGGCGGATGTGAACCGACATGGGAAAGAGTGATGTGACAGAACGAAGGGTGAGGAAACATTGTTTGCGATGATGAGGTGTTTTCCGTTGTCTTGACGTTATTGTGCCTCTGCAGAAAGAGTGTGTGCGTGTGTGTGCATGTGCCATGGTGACACTGTGACAAACACATGAAACACTTCACCCACCGGCTGGCCTTCACTTCCCACACGCTGCCACTCAAAGTAAATGAGGAGAGCAGAGGAGGGAGATGGAGAGCCGGAGATGGAGGGAGGACAAACGGCAGCACAGGCAACAAGCGTGACGACTGATTGGGTGGAAGGAAAGAATAAAAAAAGGCTACCTAAGCACAATCTACACTTATTCTCTTCACTTCCATCCGCTCTTCAGCTCAGCCCGTTTGCTGCTCTCCAGTAATTACCGCTCCTTTCTCTCAACTCCCTCTCTTCCCTGCCTGCCTCCTCAGAGCTGATGTAAGTGCTGCAGGGCCCTTCATTAGAGATGAAGAAAGGAGTGTGGGAGAAGACGTGAGCGCGCATGTGTGTATGTGTGTGTGGTGGGTGCTTATAATGCTAATAAGCGCCTGATAGGCTACAGGCGATGTCCTCTTATAATTATGCTCGATGTAAATTCCAGTCTCACCCAGCCAGCGTCCATCTCTGTGGGACCAAAACACCTGTTGATTGGCCCTTTCTTCTTTCCTCCCTTCCTTCCTTTCTGCCCCGGGTTGAAATGACGGATGGCGGCTCCCTGGCTGCCTCGCTGCCGCAGTTTACAGGTAAACACGGCGCCTCTCCTCACCTGCGGCGGTAAAGGGTCTCCACAGCAACGCCGTGACGCGGCAACCGGGAGCGAGCGGGGCGACAATGTGGAGGCAGCATCGGGCAGCAGCCACTGGTCCTCATCCAAGATCATATATGGAGAAGATGACACACTCTATGGACGAAATAAAGATGAAACAAGGTCACGCGCGATCAAAGAGAGGGGACGTTTCACTCATCCCGCCTGTCCGGAGTGTATGGTGGAGTGACATTAGACGTGACTGTGTGTGAGGCTGCGTGGGTGGTACTTTTAGCACCATCGTGACTGAATGCAGCCATGTCGTGAACACACACAAATCTGATCCAAAATCGTGCGTCACTTCACAGCAGCCTGGTTGGAAATGTTTACCCCAGATTTTTACCAGTCATGTTGCTTTGTGCTTAATTAAATACAACAAAGAAGTGGCAGTTTATCAGCTAGATGTTTGAGCATTAATGCCCAAGTAATAACATATGTGGAATATCGGACGTTGATACCAAACTAACACATTCTAATATCCATTCCCCAGGTCACGATTGAGGTGGGAGGAGAAGAAGAAATCTCCCAAAAACATAGACGATCTTTGTCAACAAGTGGGCGTTGAGTTCCTCTCTCCCTCCCTCCCTCCGTGGGTCAGCGTGGGCGGCCCCGTGTGGCAAGAGGAGAGCGAAACACGACACCCCGACAGAAGAAGGGGGGGCCGAGAGAGAACACGAAGTGAGTGAGTGAGTGGAAAAAGAAAAAGTGTGCCGGAGAGAAGAGAGAGGCAGAGAAAGAAGAGAGTTCGCTTTGGTACTTTTGTTCCCTTTCCGACGCGCCGCTGCTGTGACTGTTGGCGAGAATGATGGCGCGGAGGAGGACTCGACCATGCGACACGGCTGCAACAAATGGGATGAAATTTTAAGACTCGTCCGCATTCCGTTGCTCCCTGACGAACCGACAGCAGCGCGACTCTCCCAAACTTCGACCTGCGCCATTCAGACCCGGGCGGCTGGATTTCCCCCCCGAGGCTCAGGGGAACTTTTCACATCTGAAGCCCCCGAACTTTAGAGAAAACAAAACAACAAACTCTACGGCGCAAAAGTTTTCAAGCAAACTCGGATGTCTCGATATAAAACGGACACTCTGAAGAAGTTATTTTGGGTTTGTCCAGTTAAAAAGTCGAGTTGTTCCGCCGCGCAGGTTCTTTCTAACGAGCCGCTCGTGAGAACAACACCGGAGGAAGGAGTGGGGTGTCACTGCTAACTCCGCTAGCGCACTTGGCTACCAGGCTAGCTAACTAAAGTCTAAAGTTACCAACCGGCGGGGACGCGGGCCGAGGCAGCTTACCGAAGACGACAACGATGAAAACCCCGTCAGACACGGGTAAGATGACGACCACACACGCGACACAAACTTTTTTACAAACACAACTGTTTTTGTTCTGGAAATGGAATCAACAGCGCTTAGCTTCGGGGGGCTAGCGGTTTAGCATGCTAACCAACCAACTCTGCGCTCGCGGAAAGTGTGACAAAATGATGGCGCTTGACTGAATCCATCCAACTCACTTGTTATTGTTTCAGTTCGCAAAGAAAGCGAGACGAGTTCAAGACTGCACCGTGTTTTAACGACACGGAGTCGAAACAACCACGAGGTCGCGTTCATTTGCATTTACGTGGCTTTTAACTTTTATTTCCGAAATACTGTGTCGAGCTATTTACTGCCAGGGTGAGAGGAGAGAGGATAACAAACACAAGTAAACAATAATGCACCTTTTAAACAACACTATGTGTAAGATCTAGTAGATGCACGATAGATTGAGCAAATCGACACAATAAAGTCAACTTTCCAAATCTCAGTCCCCACATGTTCTGACTACAAGAGTGGGGCATCGCGACCATCAAAGTCTCGATTATCCATTATGTTTCACTACTAGAGAAACGCCAAATAAACGACCAAAACAAGCTAAACGGGTTTGTGGAATGTTGCGTAAATTACACGCATTATGAAAAAGCGTAAATGTTTAGTTGAAGTAAGTTTGGGAATGCGTGTGTGATGTGAGTGGTATTGTCAAGCAGGATTTGGAGGCTATTCCCACCGGGACTCTCTCCTGTAAGCATGGGCGAGTGTGGAGATGTTAATGCGTCTCTATTGCAAATGGAGACCGTGGATGAAACGCACGAATTTACTCTAGTGCCGCTGTTGATCTGTTTGGAGTCGAGTTTTGGTTAGTTTCAGTGGTTTAACCCTTTCAGGTCATGTGCCTCCTTGCTCAAGAGTGTGATTTAATCAGGAAAATAGGGAATATTTCATCAGCGTGTGTGCATTTTCTGCAAGGAAATGTGTAATTAAACCCATTTGACTCTTATATCAGGTCTGGGTTCAAAGGTGATAGTATTACAGTTTTTGCCAAGCTGGTGTAAGGCTTGAATTAGACTTCATAAGAAGAACAAGGTGTACTGAATCATTTGGTCAGATTCATTAAGCAGAGTGGAGCATGTGTGGTGATGTTGCCCAGGCAAAGCTCCAGTATCTTGCCACAGCAGATCACGTGTCTTTATCTCAATTATGACTAAACAGATACACAACTAGCCCTTTTCACTCGGAGATATTTTACACATAAGGTTCATAGATGAATAAATGTGTTTTTTATATTTCAGAATCAACCTAGAAGGTGTTTTGTAGACGCTCATGGTGATCATATCTCTGAAATACTCTCCCTACTGTCAGCATGGTGACAATTGCACGCTATGACTCATAAAACAACCTATTTATTCTATTTGAGTTAATCATCCAGAAAAACTGCAGGCTTAAGGGGCAATCATACATAATTGATTTACTCCTAGTATTTGACAAAGAATAGTTTTTCCTTGGGGCATAACTATTCAAATAAAAGTTCTCAACTCCAGGAAACTGTTTCATTACTCACGTTTCCTGCAGCCAGACTGTAATCTTTACAAATGACACTTTGTGAGAATCCGAATCAAGCGTGGCCATTTCATTTTTAGAGTAGCACCGGGTCTAACTTGTCAGTGTGGCCTATTTTGGACGTCTGAACATTGCATTCTCTCCCAATGTCCTCCATTATCCAGGGGATCAGATTAGCAAGGTTAGTGCCAAACTTCCGCTTGGTTTTAAAATCAGACCGCCTTGCTTTGTCCCTGTAGCAGAGGATTGCCCTGCGTTGTCTCAGAATACTTTGCTGTACATTGTTTGGCTTACTTTTTTTAGAGGAATCTAGTCTGTTTGTCTTCATGGCTTTTAAATGTGACCTGATTTGTTCCTGGTTTCTATTCAGGTTTAATTGGTTATAAATGTTTTAAGACCATGTGTGTTTTATTGGTGTACAGAGAAGATATTAGGACAAATGGAAGAGAGGCAGACATCAGGACACTCGAGTAAGGTCAAGAATGGGAATTCAGTCCTGTGATGTTTCAAGTACATTACACGGGCCTCTCTCCTTAGGGGGGGATATTCAGTGTCTTGCTCAAGGACACGTCAGCAGCTGCTTGCATGTTGCTTGCGACATAATCCCCCTTACTGACTATTTAAAATTCATTGGACATTCACTGCCACTCAAAATTCTGCCTTTGTAATGTCCTATCTGTAGAGACACCACAGCTGATTGAGCTAAAGTTGAGATAAAGTTGTTCCTTTACATTGGTGAATTATGACTCTAAATGAAGTGTGTATCCTCTTAAGTAGGTCCATTGCTATGAAAGTACCTTCAGTACGATATGGAGTTAAAGCCCCATGCAAGTATCAAAACAGTCCACTGGATAACCTTGATTTATATCCCCACTCAATTATGCACACAGCGACACAGACCTTTTGTCTGTACTTCCCGTGGTCCTGCAGCCTGCTGACTATTTTATATATATATATATATATATATATATATATATATATATATATATATATATATATATATATATATATATATATATATATATATATATATATATATATATATATATATATGGGTCAACCCTCCACTGTCTTCCTATCAGGAAGTCAGCAGTCTGGCCCCACCAGCTCCAATTTTCCACTTGTGTTACTCCTTATATCAACAACGCGCCACATGTGAGACGTCACAGCTGTAGACGGGCTAGCCAGTGAGCCAGCACGCTTTGTTGCACTGTGTATGCGAGTATATGTTGGCACACACTGTGTGTTTGTGCGTGAGCATGTGTGTTTAAGCCCGTGTGAGCGTGTGTGTGGAGTGAAAGGACCCATACATGAGCAATTAGCTGGTGTTAAGTCTGGTAAGGGCAGGGCTGCTGTTTATGACTATGAGTGGATGTATGTGTGTATGAATGTGTGTGCACACATACATGCGTGTGCTTGCCCATATGTCTGTCATTGTGTGGCTCTACCTGACACCAGTGTGGTCACAACAAAGTGAGTGTTTGACTTTTACCAGTGGGACCAAATTGCCCTTGAGGAAGACCATTTGGTTGTGGGCACTTGACTCAGCCCATTGTAATTACAGGAAGAACAACTAGACGTCTTTATGCAGATCCAAATAGCTCTAATAACACTGGTTAGACTGAGGATAAGTCCAAAGGTAATGAAGCAAGTACTCATTTAGTTTAAAAATGGTGCTGTTCATTTCCTTTGGGAAGAACTCTGTTGTGTTGCTGTCTCACCAATATACTGAATTATACTGCTGGCACCAGCAACACAGACGGCACAATTGCACTACACGCTGAGGCCAAGTTGCTTGTCTCAGAAGTTTTGAAAAGTGGTGTTGGCAACCGACGTGCTGGGATGTGGTTCAGTCCTGCCGCTTTTGGACTTTATTTAGCTTATTTATGGACTCTAAAGGGAGCTGAACACTACAGTAAGATGAGAGGAGAAATGATAAACTCTCAAACCCAATTAGACGAGAATACAACATAATTCAAAACAGGTCAACTAAATGGCAGTGTTCCTCACAGGATGGACATTTCCCCTGTTTTACACTCTGAGTGATCAGGTCAACTCAAACTTTGGCCTGATCACATTCCTGATTCCTGCTACGACCCCAGGCAAGCAGACCCTGGAAAAAGCTTTCCAGCGTGACGTCAGCATATCTCTGGTGTGTCATCAAGAGGCTGCCTAGGTCGGCGTTACTGCAATCATCCCTCGGTGCTTCCAACAGGCCTCTTTTCCTGGAAGCGTGTGTGTACAGTGGCTTTGGTGACCCATACAAACCTCAGAGAATAGACAACAGGTTGCCTGAGCTCGGACATGTTGGCCAAACAAATACCAGGGCCTCATGCGCAGGAAATCCCGATGAGCTCTCTGGGAGTTGAGTGTTGGTAGACATCCATTTTGGCTCCTTAAATCACACTTAAACTGTCTAGAAAATCCAGTTTTCTTGCAGTGGTTTAATTATATAAACTTGGCAGCCAGCTATCCTTCTGGAAGTGGTTTAATTTGTTCTAAGTTAGTGCTATAAAGCATTTTGTGATGGCCTGTGATCTCAGGTGACAGATATGTTATCTTTCAAACACAAACAAAGCAATTCGAGGCCACACATTTTATTTTGAGGCAATGAAGCATCAAGCTCAGTTTAAATGAGAGATTGTGTTGATGACCTTTTTTAACTAGGCGTTAGGATTTTAGTTTTTCCTGTCTCTCAGCTTCAGTAGCGTGTTGGTGCATGGAACAAGTCTGACATTAGGAAACTAATATTATAGCTACACTGTAATGTTTGCTGCCACCTTAGAGCCTCTGGGCAGACACACTTGGAGCTGTTGAGTTTTAAGTGCCTTGCTTAAGGGCACTATTGTGGTTGTGGTGTAGCAACTCGCATATTCATGGAAAAATCCCCCCAGTGCTCTGGCTGCATTAGGAATGTGTGATGTTCCACTGCAGGAGTTATGTTTGTGTTTATAATAGCCATTTCCACTCAATGTTCTTCATCAGCTTCTAGAGCAATTAGCGATTTCCTACATTTCCCAGAATGCAGTTTAACTCACTTATTAGAGCATGCGTTGGATTGAAAATGCAGCTGTGGGCTGCGTATGTAGGTGGAAAAGCAATAATCGCAGCCGAGTGAAAGTTTTGCCGTTGGAGAGAAAATGTGAGTTGCACCCTTTTCGCTCATTAGAATTTGTCTTGGAGCGCTGTTTTGCATTGAAGCTCATTGAAGCCTCTGTTAAAATTGATCTTTGCCACATTTACAATTAATTTCTCTGTGCCAAATGATGTGTAGAAAAAAAGTGATGGGCTGAAACAAAAGTTCAATGCTTGGGGTTGTTCCATCTCTGGAAATCTCTTGACATGTTCCCACACACCCTGCCAGTTGTGCTGAGTGTGTTAATGAATGTACATTTTCACATGAGATGGCGTATATTCCTCTGTTTTAATCCACGAGTGTGCTGAGGGAGCCGTGTGGAGTCTAGGTGTTCCTAAGGATTATGCTTCTGTGTAATTTTGTCATGAGGAATCTGGGTTTGGCACTCTTGAGCAGCAGAAGTATAGGCTAGGCTTAGACAAAGTGCAGGTTGGTTATTTATCTGTGCGCTGTCATATCTAATGTAAGGCCTGCACAAGCTTTCAGTAAGAGACCAAAGAATGCACTCATCATTCAGAAAGCTTCTCGTCTGCCTGCGTTTCTCTCAGCCGGCCTGCCTGCTTCATATCTGTAAGTATTTATGATGGAGTGTATCCGTGGACCCCTGACAGAGCAGATGAAAGGACAGAGCAGGTCAAGTGGAACCAATGACTCGCCTCAGTGGGCAGATAAGGAAGACGTACCGTGGGACAGATATCGCTACAACACCTGACAGGATACTGGGCTTCTGGCTTCATTGTTGGGTCATGCTCTGATGAAGTCTTTTACATAAACTTGTCTTCATATGTCACTTTGTCAGTGTTGACGGCTTAGAAACACATTGAAGGCTTTCTGTTGCCTTTAGCTATGGTGCCTTCAGCTATATTTTGGCTACTTTTGGTTAAATAAGGCCCTGCTCTGTGCCACATAACTGAAGCTTCATAGATTCATCAACATTGCCCTCTGAATCAGAACGTGGAAAACTCTTGAGTGACCGATTCACACACCATTTGCCCTTGGAGCCGCTTTCGAGGTTTTAGTAATAAACTCAAGTAATAGACTGTGAGAGACACACAGGTGGAGGTATGACCATGCTTTGTCTGTGATTGTTTTGGCTGGAGTCATCCGAACTGAAACAAGTTGGGAGACTTGGGCCGTGTGTTATGGCTGTCATCCATGGTTCGTGGAGCATCAGAGGGAGGGGGGGGGGGGATTCCCTGGCTGGTTTGGCAGCGTTTTTTGTCCAGATGAATTCTGAATAGGCCTCTACCACGATGGTTTGTCTGGTCTGAGTGAAAGGGGGCAGACTAGGTGTGGCCACATTGAGACTGTTGGAAAGTTTCTTTCAGAGCAAATATATACCCCAAATGTCAAATCGGATTATGGTCTGGCAGTTCAGCTGCAACATCTAGGTTAGCAGGGTGAAGTCTACATTTTGATAAAAGCTCTGGTCATGCATGAACTAAATGTAAAGTACCCAAGCAAAACAAATGGAATAGATAAAGTATTTTCGTAAACAGGACCACCGCGAGAGCTGCTGAGGGAAATCCCTGCCAACAGGTTGCACAGAGAAAGAGTACAGTTTGGTTTTGTGGTTGTTTGTCCTGGGTCGATGCGAGCCAGAGTTTCCCTGCCCATACACTTGTTGGCACTGCACCTGCATTTTTACCCCACACTGGGTGATTGAAAACATGAAGCGACCTGCTCTCAGAAACATCAGGCAGACTGTTTTCTATCCCTTGTTTGGTAAACATATCGAACAGAAGTTCTGTTTTTCACAATTTTGGAGACTGGGGTACTTCTCATTCCACCCTTCTATACAAACCCTCACTGTTCAATATACCACCCAAACCTCCGCAAGAAGAGAGAGATGTCTGCCAGCTACACCATCATCGACTCCATACTGCTAGGACAAGCATTTTTAAAAATTGATAGCTATTCAGTGTTGAATGTGAGTTGCTATACAGGATTCAGTAGTAAGGATTGCCCAGTGACTTAGGGCATATTAAATATTAAATTAGATTCTGCACGTATTGGTCTAGGAGGCTTTCAGTTTCTTTTCTGTCTCTTTGTGCTGGCCCATTTCACACCCATAGCCAGAGGCAACCGCACCTCACCTGCACAGTGTGTTGGCAAAGCACCTGGCTGACATCCTCAAACCAGGTGGAACCAATGTGGTTTTCCTGTTTTGAGAAATGTAGAGAAAAGTTTTGCACCTGATGAATCTGTATAGTCTGGTTTAGTGCTGTAAATGAAGCTTCGGCGTAAAAGTGAAGGTAAATGATGTAATGTTTTGACTAAATGAGGTGAGCAAGAGCTGAGGAAGGTTCTGCTGACTTTGCGGGCGGTGGTCGGCTTGTCTGGGACCTTCAGTGTCGACCAAACCTTATGAGGGGGATTGACCCATTAAAGTCTGCTCCAGCTTTGTCTGTTTTGTCTGCTCCAGTCATGGGTCTGTTGGGAACCCTGTGTTTTTCTCTCTCACTCATGGCTGTCGAGACGTGCCCTGGGTCTCTGTGTGTGCGTGTGCATGTGTGTGTGTGTCTCATACTTGTAAAGTGAACTTTATTACTACTTTTCATTCCGTTACCACACTAACACAGATGCCCACACTCGCCTCTTCCCTTTTCTTAACAAATGCACAATTTCACATAGTCACGGGGCCTCGGCACATATATCACCTCTGGGCAGATCAAAGCGATGAGAACAAGAGGGTAGATAGTGTAGCTGAGGATGTGGAAGGGGGTTTCACAGTTTACAACATAATCTTAAAGTCTTCTGGTGACATTGTTGGCCAGATGCAGGTGACCTTATCTTTGGGCAGCAGTTAACAAGCTTGGGTGGCGAGCCTGAGCACACTGCAGTAATCACAGCCATGTGCTTTGCTTTGTTCTAGTCGCACAACCGCTGCCTCGCATGTGAAAGCACTCCAGACTTTATTTCCTTTGGAGTATATCGACAGTCATAGCTCTGCATTATGTTAACTCTTAACATCTAAAGCTGGAAGAACACAGAATGGCAGTAACTGACCTGGTGTGAAATTGAATCTGAATGATTGTTAAATAGATCATGAAGGGACACAGAACAAAATTTGTCCTTAATTTGTCTAATTTCTCAACGGCCACACACATTTCAAACATTGTAAGTAAGACCAGCTGGAGGGTCTCAGCTGAAGGTAGGCTATAAATTGCATTAGTGATAAGAATGGCACCATTTGATCAGGTCAAACCCATCAGTAGGCCATAAATTCAGTCTGCTTTCTCTCCCCCCTGTCTTCTTTATCTCCCCCAACACACTCGGGACCCGTACCTTCGTCCCTGTCTGTGCTTGCTTAGATGATAAACGAGCTAATTGTAATAAATAAACAAATTGAGAAGGAATGCTTTAATCATTGAACCCTGAACAGCAGCATGGTTTTACATGTTGAATGTATTAAATAGAGAAGAGTTCAGCCTTGGTCTGTTTGCAGACCCATAAGAAGTAGATTTGCGACCTGTTTTGTTGTTTGCAAACCTGAAACAAATGGCAGTGATAAATTAGTTTGGTCTCAGTTTTATTGAAATGGGAAAATCAGTTTTTGCACTCACTCACTCCTCTCCCCCACTCTGCCGCGCACACACACACACACACATATGGAGTACACACTTTATTAGGGGTCTGGACCCCCCACATGCAATGAAAATGGGTGATGTCTGTGTTGCATTAACACACGCATGCTCAGAGAAATGCACACACAGACACACTCTTTTAATTTTCTCACTGCAGCGAGCAAGTGTGCTCATTTGGGTTGCCGTCTCCCTGCGGTGACGCCGTCGTGCCTCTGTCTTTAATGTTTTTACACAGCGAACGAGCCATTCAGTCTAGAGACGGGAAGATCCAACTTTAATGCAATAGACTAAGGAATTAAGACTGCGGTAGTTCTGCCAATAGGGAAAGACTGACTAATGCACCCAGACATGACACAAGTAGAAAGTCCCCCGGTACACTGTTTTACATTTTGAGAACGTAACGGATGCTCTCATCCTAGCCAGTGCGATTTACAGTCACTGTAACTACAAATAAGCTACAACTCCTAGATCACCTAAAGTGGTACCCAGTGGTGAAGATTGACAGGTCAGAACCACAGTCTTGGCAGCAGATATACCCGTGTAGCAAGAACGATAACATATGTTAGAGAACTGTTGGGTAAAGATGAGGTTTCACTGAGGGAAGGGCCACTAGAAAAGAATGGGATGCTACCAAGGGTCCTAGATGGCTCCTAAGTGTTATAATAGTTTAAGATGGCTTTGGTTGTTTGTCTCTCTGCAGTTTGTGTGTTGAAGTTGAGAGACTGAAAGCAGAAAAGTAAAATATTGCCATTGACTTCAACATTCTGAACTTTTTCTTTGTGAAATGACTTTGACATGTTTGTCTTCACTTGACGATGTCGTATCGCGTTCGCATCCCTCAACTGAACCTCCAGCACATTGAGCTTGTTGTCCTAGTATTTGTAATTGGCAGTGGAGCCTCTTTGTCTGTGTGGAAAGATGCAGAAAGGAAAGCGCCATAATGGGTGGGAAGGAGGGTGAGCGCAAAAGTAGGAGATGAAATTTGATTGGCAGGGAGTACAAGACTCTGGATTTGGAGCCATGGGCCTATTCTGGGCTGTGGTGACAGAAGTGTGTGTGTTGTATCTGCACACGAGTGTTAACACGGTTCAATCCAACAGCTGAAGTCACCAATTTATCGTTATTGGCATGTGTGTGTGCGCGTCCACGTGTGTGTGTTGGAGGAAAATGAAAGTAGTCTGGCTACCAAACCACAACACAGAAGCCAGATTTAAACCCAGAAATTTATCTTCTCTCTCTCTCTCTCTGAACACACTTGCTCCAACACCACCACCACCATAGCCAGTCGCTCCAGCTCCATAGTGGCTTGTATCTGTTTGACTACTTCGCCCATAAGAAGTATTTATAGGGAACCTTTTATTCCACTAATAATAAAATATAAAAGCCTGCTCTGAATCAAAAGGCCTCACGTAACCGCCACCATCAGAGTGTTAGCTCAGACGGCGTCCTCTCCATTTAACAGCTACCATAAGATGTTCAAACGCAAGCAATATCTGCATCAAGACCCTGTAGCAGATGGATTTGCTTTGTTTCACTGCTTCTACCAAAGACCCAGAAGCCAATGGACGGTCTCTGTGTTCATACTGCCAATCTGCTGCCCAGTTTGATGTTGTTACGCAGCCAACCCACTGATTTAATTGTCTGACTAATGAGCTGGGTGGTTTGTTGGTCTTAACGTCGACTGTCTTCACACTGCAGGACATCAGCCTGTAACCTGAGGACAGACAGTCTATTGTGAACATGTCAGAGTAGTGGATATGTCTCTACAAGTACTGTATGAATACATTAATGTGTGTGTGGCAGTGCATTTGACCAAATTAGTGCCACCTCTGGATGGCAACATTATCTGTCTGCTGACTTTCCCATGCAAACACGCACACATTCCTAAAAATCAAATTCCATTCCTGACTATAGGAAGTAAGCATGAGGTCTCCAGTCAGGTATCCAGGAGCTCATTACAGCTGAATGTATTATGGGCTTGTCATAGTCTGGGAGGAAGACATGTTGAGGCGAGTTTCAAAACAGTGTGTGTGTGTGAGTGTGTTTTTGTTTTCTTTTCTTGGAGTATAGGCCTGAAGCTGATAAATCTCCAGTGTTGGCTGCTTTACTGGAGATTTAGATTGCTGATAGAAGTCGGGATTCTGTGATCACTGGTGGGAATGTTTGAGATGTTGTTTTTTTATTAACAACACTAATATTCATTTCCATTGGAGATTCCCTTTTTTCTTTTTAATCTCATTCTGTTTTTGTCTAGCAGCTTCATTTCTTTGCATGGATAGAGCAGGTTACTGACACAGAGAAGCTCTCCTGAACATGGATACAAACGTAACACTTTTATTGTTACATTTATTTTTTAATTCATTTCAGATTTGTTCTACGCACTCGGTCTTATACCTCCCCCATAAGCTGCCTCCGGCATCGTTTAAGGAATTTTGGAAGTTCATCCCACAGGCCCCACAACCGCAGAACACGTGTAACCACGTCAACCCAGGAACGCCACATCCGACCTCTTCACCTGCAGGCTCATCTGAGGCCAGCCACAAAGACAGCTGATCACACAAAGCTCATCTGCCTGCTCGCCATACTCACAGGGGTCTTGATTTGTCTGCAGTTTGCCGTCGTGAGTGGGCAAGAGCCCACCTTCTGTGGCACACAGGGGAAAGGTCCTCTTCCCTGATGAATCACGGTTTCAGTTGTACAGGGCAGATGGCAGGCGGCGTGTATGGTGTCAGGTGGGTGAGCGGTTTGCTGATGTCAACGTTGTAAACAGAGTGGCTGGTGATGATGGCGGGGTTATTGTACGGGCAGACGTATCCTATGAGCAGTGAACTCAGCCTGTTTGGGATGCTCCAGACCGGCTTATCCCAGTTCCCACCAATATCCAACAACTTTGTACAGCAATGAGGAGTGAGAGAATGTTCCACCGGCCAAAGTCAACAATTTGATCAATGAAGGAGAGTTTTACGGTTTACGTTTATTTTCTTTGAGCTCAGTAACATCTTCACATTTGACATGTGATCAAACTAAACTATACAGTGGAGCCATTAAACCGTGTCTGCAAGTCACCACGGTTGCATGACTGAGGCAGCTTTAAACTAGGGCCCTGCTTAACGCAACTGTTGCTTCCCCTCATATCAGTATAATAACCAACTCAACCCACACACACACAAACCAAGCCAGGGCTGGCTTAATCACCGCCTTGGCTGACTCAAGTGTGCTGCAGAGTTCTCTGGGACACGGCAGGTTTCTGTCTGGCAGGGTTTGTGCAGCCACTGTGTCACAGATTACACAGGCTGTCTCAGATACAAAGTTGATGTTTGATACACTGTTTTCGCTCCAAAGGCCCAAGTCCACACAAACGCTCCACTGCCACAAATAGTCAAACTCTCGTCTTTATTTTGTGCGCTTTAACTCTTTTCTGCACACTTCAGCAGTGCAGCTGTTTGTCCTCTCAAACTGCTTATCACAAATGGTGAGGATTTGTTTATCTTGGATTATTCCCCGTCTATGGGAAGCATCGTTCACAGCACAAGCTATTTTGAAGATGGATTTTGTTGCACTTAGGTGGAGCGCATCCACCACACCAGTGGACAACCTGTGGGCTGATTTAAGCCATGCAGTGCTTGCTCACTGATCGTGACTTGCAGCTGCAGTGCTGTTACCAACGTTTAAAAGATCAGAACAAAGTCAACTCTTTAACAACACAGCATCACCTGGTTGCTCAGGTTTGACTTCAAAATGAAACATCAAGCCTCTTGTCTCGCTATTCGACTGGCACAGATGTGATACCTCATTACTTGACTTGACCTTTTCCACTATTATTCCTTCCTGTTTTCTGTTACTCCAGAGAAGCTACAGACATTTTGTTGTTGGCATCAGGCTCTTCCCTTTCCCCCTGATTCCCCGTCTTGCCCTGTGCCCTTGCCCAATGTTGAAGAATGTGCAGATTTCTTTTCTTTACTCCTTTGTTCACCTCTCTTTCCCTGCCCTTGTCTGCACTCTCTTCCTCAGCCAATTTGTCTGTCCGTCTGTCTCCACCTGTCTCTCTTTAAGCCTTATGTAATTGCAGAATGACGTGAAAACTAAGGTGAGGGTTCATGTTGTGCACCTGCAGAGAGCCATCTTCCTTTTCTTTTGATCTCGGATGGATCCTGGTCCTTCATCTCCTCTGACCCTTCTCTTCCACTTGTTCTCCTCTCTTCCATCTGATTTCCTGCTCATCCCGTCTGCTCTGCTGACTCCTCCCCGGCTTTAAGCCACTGGCTCCTACATTCTAAACTCCATCCTTTAACAGCAATTATGAGATCAACACAATGAGGAAGGAAGCTTTGTTAAACAGTAGTTTGAGCCACAGGACTCATTGGTCTGTCTGCTGTGATCCTGGTATAAAGGATGGGTTCTTTGAGTAGCTAGAAAAAACTGAAAACACAGTCAAATAGGTGTTGGCTCCTAGATTAGTGTTTTCATTGGACTTTTTAAAAACTGGGTCCCACAACCAAGCATGTTTATTATTCTGTATTATGTATAGGTGTTGTTAATATGATTATAATATGTGAATGACAAACATTGTAGATTATTCATTTTTGCAATAGAAGCACATTGGAGCTACCATAAATAAGATACCATTTAGCTTCAAACTCTTTATTAGGTCTTTGTCATGCCCTTGGCATGTGGTGCTTAACATGAACACTGAATTCAAAAAGACTTTCAGTTCTTTCTCCCTGTCCAAGCTTTGTAAAACTTATCTGTTCTCAGTTTAGTTGCCCTTCTTTGCAGTAAAAGCTAGAACTTGTACTTCTGTATTAAGTGAAAAGGATTTAGTAAATCAGTGGATGATTTAATGTGCCAACTTTTCTGGGCCTTTTTCTGTTCAGAATCCAAATTCTCATGATCGCAAGTAAAACTAAAAACTATCTGCTTCTGCTAAGTATGAGTGGAGCACAGGAAGTTGGATATGATTCCTTTTTCCAGTTGCTTGTTTGTGTTTTTCCCCCTAATATCACTCTCTGGCCAGGCCAGTCCTGTTTACGCCCAACAGAGATTCCCCTTTTCCTGTTCTGTACTCATTTCTTTCCTGCTTTTCTGTGCTGTCCTGATCCCACGGCTGATAAAACCCCTCCACTTTTCAGTAGGTAGTCAACTCACGTCTCATTTAGCCTGGCCTGGTACCACTCTGTGCTGGTCTCCATGCCCCTGAGTCGTTAGCCTGTAGACAGACACAGGTCGACCTTTCCCGCTGCTAAATATAGATCCACCAAAGAATAGGAGGAAGGGAGGGAAAAATAAATGGTGGATAGATGGATGGAGGGAACAGCGTGTAAAAGAAACTTGTTGGGGAGAGTAAAAGACGCAGAGAAGGCAGTTTGTGTTTAGTCTCAGTGCCTGCAGGCATCCTGCACAATACCCCAATGATGGCTATCAGTTATTAAGAACACTATTCTCACTGTTGTGACGTCGGAGTCCCTAAGAAAAGCAGGACTTGGTGTTGAATCCCCCCACCCACTCACCTCTCGCTGTTTCACAGATCCTGTTTCTTTTGGAAAAGAAAACAAAGGTGTCTTATGGCTGCAGGCTAATAGTAAATTAGGTTTTGTACACTGTACTTGCCTATATATAGAGTCTAGCAAGGCCTGAGATGTGTGTGTGTGTGTTGTGTTTCACATCCACCTGACAATCAGAAATTCTTGTCTGGTATAGAGCTGGCCAGATAAGTACACGGTTCATTTGCCGACTTGTGTTGTTTTCCTAATCTCTAGCTCTGTGTCAGCCCTCCTGTGTCGTCATTCAGTTAAACTAACAGTGCAGCTGGTGATATACTATGATGGTCAATTAATTAGCAGCACAATGTAACTGGAGGTCAGTAATGATCCCTAAAGATTTACCTTTGATGGACCTTTAGTGTGACAAAAGTCGTCCTAAAACGTTGGCGATTGTTGCAGACACAAGACTGTTGACCACTCTTGTCTATTCTAGTTTGATTGTATTTGCAACCAAAGTTCTACGTCTCTCGGCTTCCTTTCTTTTTCTTTTCTCTCCCTGTATCTCTCATCTCTCTCTCGCTCTCCCTCTCTTGCTTGTTTGCTCTCGCTCTGTTCGTGCCTTCTCGTATCTATTAAACTCTTTTTTTACTCACGTTACATTAACCACCAGCTGTAACAGATGCACCTCCAACTGGACCGCCGTGGTGCATCTGTCAGCGTGCCACACTATCAGCCTCGCTGTCTGGCATTCTGGATCTGTCTCTCACTTTATCAACGTGTTGGTGCGGCTCTTACTCGGTTCAAAAGAATGAGCCTAATGTGAATGAAAAGGCCTTGTGTGTGTTCTGAGGCAACGTGCGATTGGATCTTATTGTGATTATTAAGTTAACTTGGTATTCGGCCTGATGCCTTGATGTGCTGCAGCCTGTTTGAAGACTCATTTGAAGGACAACTCTGAGACGCTTTCTCCCAATAGCAGCGCCAGACAAACCTGATTATTCTGGCTGTTACTGAGGCATTATTATAACTCCCTCCATCTCTCTTCTCTCCTCTTCTTGAGTATTGTAAGTACATAGAGATGAGCATTAACACCTTCAGAAGCATGTTCCGTATGTCTCATAAACCTAATGTGACAATGAAACCAATGGCTACAGATCTCTGCTGGTCCGTCTTGGACAGATCGTGCCCCTCGCTCCAAACTCCACTGGATTTGTGCCTAAACTCCATCACTTTTGGCAAGTTTCTGCAATTGAATCATATTTTGTCTTGTTTGTCGTGCCTCGACCATTTTATTTTTAGAGCTAAAAGCTTTCGTTGCTAGGAGACAGTGTCTTCGGAGAGAGAGAGAGTGAGCCAGTCGCAGAATAACGAAAAATAGAAAAGAAAGAAAGAGGTGGCGATGGTGTTGAGGGGGAGAAAGGCAAATCTGTGAAAGCTGAACGACAAACGAACAAGCTATGAGTCAGCAGGGACATCTGCAACACACACGCAGTGCGCATGGTTACTATTCCTGTGTTCTTTGTCTGTGTGCTCTGTGCACCTACGCATGAACCCACTTACCTATGTTGTATGTTTGTGTACTTCATGGCTGTGTGTGGGAGCAGTATTACCTCGCCCACTTTGATTCTATCCACTCATGTTGTTTGTTGTGTACTGGTACATCTTTGTATGAACATACATGTAATCATACTCCATGTGCATATGTAGATTTCCAATGTACTCTGTGCTCTGTGTCACGACGCCTAACCTGCCCCCAGTGACAACAGCCCCAGTGTGTGGAGTATGAATCATATGCTGGTACCCCATTAGTAATCTGCCATCAAATGGCTATTATCAGCGATCACAGCCAGCGTGTCTGTCTATTGGCTCATTCCCCGAGCACAATAGGAGCTCAGATAGCAGCATGTGGTTTATTAGTCATTAAGGGGGGGGGGTTGTTTTCAGGATACTTCTTTTCCTTCTTCAAAGATGCTTTTGTAAGATTTTAAAAGTGGAGCTGCCAGATACATGAAGTTTTATTCATTAATATTTTGAGGAGCCACTGTGGTTGCAGTTGCACTGTAAGTTCTGGAGGAGGTGATGTTCCATGGCACCTTCCTACAGCTTTCCTATTCAGAAGTAAACAAGAGATCTATAACAGTATAACCAGTCTGGAATCAACAACATGCATAAGAAGATGTGACAAACAAAGACACATGACACATCTAGGTAGTCACATGTAACCCTCTGTAACCTTTACTTGCAGATTTGTTCTCGCATACACACGCACACAATCTATCCAGTGCATGCAAAGACAAACACATACAGTGAATCCCAGTACAGAGTTTTAATCTCACTAATGCAGCATTCTGTGTATAAATGTACAGAGTTATGCTCTTGTATCAAAAGCTAGTTTAGTCAGTTGCAGTAGAATTTCACCTTATTTCTTTGTCTGTGTGTGTGTGTGTGTGGGCAGAGTTGTGATTTATCTTAGTTTTATGAGTTGTGTCATTTGTTGTGATAAGCCCTGTGTTGCTGCTGCTTCTATGTATCAACACTGTTTGAAGACACATGGCTGTACTTTGCACACTTTGATAGTGGACTTTGTTTCACTCCATCTGATATGCTTAGCTTTTCCATGACTCACTCGGGCCTCATTTACACCAAATCAAAACGTGATCTGTGTCTGGATGAGGGAGAAGTGCTTTTTTCTTGATCTGGATATCTGCAGATTTCCTCCAGCCTCCACACAGTCGGCCATTTGTGAATGCACTCAATATAGTCGGTTTGAACGCAGTGCCCGTGTGGGCAGCAGTGTCGTGACTCACAGAGATTTGCCGTCCGCTCTGCTTCGCCGGCAGGATCGGCTGCTTTAGTCACGGCTCCTTTCCCGTCGTCCACTGTGACGGTGAGGATGTAAATATGAATGCTGGAGTAAAAGCTCTGGTGTTCTGTGAGCAGGGACTAAAGGCCCTTTGCACCTTTAAGTCATCAGCTGTGGCGTATAATACAGGAGAGGGTTAAAGATCTGACATCCATATTTCAGATCAGCACAACTATTCTCAGAGACACTCTTTTAGAGACGTTGACCAGACCTGATGCAGCAGTGTTCATGTTTAATCAGCAGGCTGGAGTTCTGCCGTGTCGGAGTGACGAACGGCCCAAGCTGCACTGCTGGAGTTATATTTGGTCCAATTGTTAACAGTTCCTTTACAATCAGATATGAAGTTGTTTGTCCCGTGTGGGAACCGAAGTGTAACTTTGGAATTTAAGATGGCTACTTTCATTACGCTCGCAGTAAACGCACACAAAACACAAAATTCAGCATTGTTACAGTGCGGCCATATGTTTCCCACCCTCGCCTTTCTCAGACTGATTGCCAAGGCACATCTGGTCCTAATGAAGTGTGTGTATGTATGTGTGTGTGTGTGTGTGTCACTAGGCCGTTGGTATTCAGCCTGGCCTTGTGTTGAAGTGGTGTTGAGTCTTTAACTGCCACCCACTGCTTTACTACACAAAGCCTATACTTCTTACTTTGTGTCTGTGTGTAGTCATAAAAGCTTTAGCTTACAGTATATTTTGTCTACAGAGAATTCAAGGCCTGTTAACTTCTGTATCGCTTGTTTTAACACTGCTGATTCTCCAGCTTTGATGGTGATAGCGGTGAAGTTTTGATTTGACTGCGGTCTATGGGAACAGATTTGATAAGGCTTATCTCCAGAGCTTATGAACGCAGTACGACTGCAACACAGGCATTAAATGTTTAGCATCTGATCTTAAATGCTGCGTGAGTTATTACACTTTTCTTGATGTCTCTCCGCCTCGTGCCTCATGTTGACCCACCTCTCTCCTCTCTCTCACCCCAGGGTTCGCCTTCCCAGAGTGGGCCTACAAGCCGGAGTCCAGCCCCGGCTCCAGACAGATCCAACTGTGGCACT
Organism: Genypterus blacodes; assembly: GCF_046128005.1. Taxonomy (NCBI): domain Eukaryota; kingdom Metazoa; phylum Chordata; class Actinopteri; order Ophidiiformes; family Ophidiidae; genus Genypterus; species Genypterus blacodes. The sequence continues at coordinate 633,033 of NW_027467208.1, forward strand.
TCATCCTGGAGCTGCTCAGGAAAGAGGAGTACCACGATGTCATCGCCTGGCAGGGAGACTACGGCGAGTTTGTCATCAAGGACCCGGACGAGGTGGCCCGCCTGTGGGGGGCCAGGAAGTGTAAACCCCAGATGAACTACGACAAGCTCAGCCGAGCACTAAGGTGAGCCAGGCACCACATCCGTCAGCAGCAGTGTTTGCTCCTTACGTTCTGTTTGAGCAGATGAGAACCAGGCCATGCAGGATGTTGACATCTGAAAGTTACACCTCCTTCACACACACACACACACAAACCATCAAACTGAACACACATCCTACTATAAATTGTTGCCAGCAACGCATAGTAGGTTATCCTTATTTGAATCTGTATGTAGCTGTGTAAACATCACTGAGGGCACATAGACACATTATATAGCTGTGTTTTGTGTGTTCATTTGTGTAACGGGAGCAAAGTAACAATAAGCTGTGTGTTGTCGTGAATCACACTACAGATTGTGAGATTTGGAAACGCACACCTATAGTCTCTGCACAGCACATGTGGGATCTTGCAAAGTTTAATTTAGCTTCCAGTCTGTTGTCGCGTCATGATGGAAACAATCAGACAGACACACACACACACACACACACACACACACACATTCACACAGCTAGTCATCAGTGTCGCCTCCTGTGTTGTAGGTGGGTGTGGGTTGTAGCTTGCCATAGTGATGACTAGTTACACTGCCTCCTCCACACACACACACACACACACACACACACACACACACACTAACACCTTGTTTTATGTCAGTCCTCCTCCGGCCCATCTGTGTCAGCGTTATTGTATAGGCCTCCATCCAAACCGTGTGTGCGCGTGCGTGTGCGCGTGTGTGTGTGTGTGTGTGTGTGCTAATGTAATCAACAGAACACAGATCACCTGCTCAGGCTTGAGTCATCACTTTAACCGTTATGTTGGCTCTTTGATTGTTTATCTCAAACCTGTTGTAGTTGACTGCCATGCCTCATCTCTGCTTCTCCATCTCTCCTGTTCGTCTCCTCCATCTTAGCTTAAAGTCTCCTCATATAAGAAATGGAGTGCGGAGTGTAGATCGTCAAATTAATTATGAATTGAGCTCAAACTCATTTAGCATTCAGTTAAGACTTAAAAAGGACAATATTTTCCATCTGGCCTCAATGATTGTTTAGCCAGGGAGCAGCTGGAGCGTCAATATATTAAAGATGTGTTTATGTGGTTGATGAACCTCTGACATGAAGGAAGGATCTGTTCATTAATGATGAAGTCAGAGGGAAGAAAGCCGCCTCTCTTTTTGATGTAAAGCTTTGATTAATGACACTTTGAAGTGTGTGAGCTCTCATGAACATGTGTGTGTGTGTACAGGCATTTGTGTTTTTTGTGTTCATGAACTTCCACGTGTGCGTTCAATACACAAACGCTCGGCTCATGCAGTCAAAGTTCTTTCTAGTTTATTTGAAGGAAGTTCAAATGCTCTTCAAAGAGCTGCAGGCCTCCAGTCTGCAGGCCCGGTGTGTGTGCCACTCTGGCCCGGCCCAGATTGACTCAATACTTTAGCGCTCCAGTGCGTGTTCTTCTCACATGTATGTGCCTGGCCTTTTCCCATCCTCGTTCAAAGTCCCATTCATAGAACTATACATCCCTGAGCCTCCAGCTGGTATCTACCTCCTGGTGTGTGTGTGTGCATGCATTCACAGCATCACCCCATAACCTATATTGAATGAGGATATTTTAAGGGGCCTGACGTGCAAAAGTGTGCCAGCAACAAGGCCAAGGTAGAGAAATGATCACCACATTGATCAATAAAATCAGCAGCAATCAATTAATAGCTGATCAGTCATTATAGTCTGATAGTGTGGTTATTATGTGTACATCTGACTTTCATGTCATATTAATCTATAATCACTACGGCCACTGCACCAGATTATGTGTGTGTGTCTAAAATCATCATTTAGTTTTGCTGGATTCATGTAAAAGCTTAAATAGAGCAGCTGTAAGTACGATGAGCGACAGACAGAGGCGCTCTGGCTGCTCTTCTCGTGTAGATTAGATTCAGATTTGTGTGCCATCAAAGGACTATTACGCAATCTCATCTTTTATTGTGAAGTGCAGCAGTTCACCTCCTTTGTGACGGCGCTGATGACCAACATACACACACACACACACACACACACACAGCCTTCCTGGAAACAGAGCAGTCAGTGGCAGTTAAATGAGGAAACACTGAAGCTCTATGTAAAGAAATATGAATGTGCTTTCTTCCTTAAGCAGCAGATGAATCACCAGGACCCATTTAGTTAGGATGAGCTGTCAGCCTCTCTATTCACTGCTCTACACCTCTGTGTGTGTGTGTGTGTGTGCCGACAGGACAAGGACACTCTTAGTAATGGCCAATTAGCTGAACCACTCCAACACAACGTATACACACACAAACACTGAATACTGTACTTAAAGGCACAGTAAGACAAAGCTGTAAACACACATGTAATCAACAGAAGTCTGCCACTCTCCCACAAAACACGTAATCTCATTGAGGAGATTCAGGTGGAAGTGACGGACTCTGATCTGAGATGTTTACACGCCTGAATCAATCTATTCACACACACGCACACACACATCATCTCTGTTCTGTTTCTGTCAGAGACGATGTGATCGGTTTCACGTTTTGCAAGCGATGCCATAACACACACACACACACGCACACACGCACACCTTCCCTCCATGTGTTGCTGTTCCAGCATGATGTGAGCGATCGATGACACTGTGGCCTCCTGTCTGTCTGTCTGTCTGTCTGCCTGTCTGTCTCTAGGTACTACTACAACAAGAGGATCCTCCACAAGACCAAAGGGAAGAGGTTCACCTACAAGTTCAACTTCAACAAACTCGTGCTGGTCAACTACCCCTTCATCGACATGGGATCTGGTACGTCCTCACACACGCTTATACACACTGTACGTCTGCACACTCCAGCTGAGGTGACGTCTCCAAAAAGACCTGGAGGACTTCACCGGCTCAGGGTGTATGTCACATATTTCTAGACAGCCACTTTCAAGGCAAGGAGACGAGCGTGTAGACGTGCTTGTCTCGACTGAGTGAGTGAGTGAGTGATTGTGTGTGTGAGTGTGTGTCGTCTCCAGCATCAGTGTGCCACGTCGTCCCGGTTTGTTCCTCTCCTCCCTCTGAAGCCCTCTCTGGTTTTGATCCCGGCCACCCAGTGTAAACACGCTCCATATGGATACTGGGTGACATAAGTGCAGCACCAAACTTTAATTATAGCCTCGCTGTGATGTGGCCCACACACTGACATGTTGTGATATGATGGTTACATGGGATGGTTACACACACACACACACACACACACACATGCCACAATCAGCGGTGACACACCAGCACAGGCTCACACAAGCATACACACACACGCATGCATGCAAAAGCACACATAGGTTTTACGGCCATTTTCACACACACACACACACGCACGTACACACTCTGTTACTGGAAAAAACGGAGCAACCCAACCCATGTTTGTGATGGCAGCAAGAGCGACTTTTCCAATATTTAATTCTGGCACGTGCTTGGATGCCAAGAATTTATTGCAGTGCCACAGTCTCTCTGGCAGGAAAAACAGGGAGGGAGGGAGAGAGGGAGAGAGAGTGTGAGAGAGAGAGAGGAGGGGGTGAAAAGAAGGGAACTTGTGGCTTTGTGTTGTCTGTCTGCCTGTGACCTGCAGGGTGAAAGTGTTGGTGTTAGAAGAGACACACACACTTATAATTGTCTCTGCTCTTCCCCGCGTCTTCATTTCCTGCTTCTTTCCTGTCACCTCGCACGTTTCCTTTGTTTGAACAACACTAATCCTCCTCTCTCGCCCTCACAGGCCGAGGCGTCCCCCAGAGCGCCCCCCCTGTGCCGTCCGGAGGCACCCACTTCCGCTTCCCCCCGTCCACGCCGTCAGATGTGCTCTCCCCTAACGAGGAGCTGCGTAGCCCGGGCATGTTCAGCAGCGTGGCTCGCCGCATGGCCCGGGGCTCCGTCAGCGACTGCAGCGACGGCACCTCCACCAACTCTGAGCTGGAGGAGGGCGTGGGGGCGGAGGAGCGAGGCGTCGGGCCCGAGAGGGCGTACAGGGGCCTGCTCGCTCCCCGCCTGCCTCACGAGTCTCTCTTCAGGGTCTACCCCAACCCAGGAGGGCTCTCCAGACACCCCAGGGTCCACCCGGACTCCCTGTCCCCTTTCCCGGTCTCCCCCCTGCCTGGCCCCGGGGGTCTCCTGCCACCGACTCTGTCCCCGGCCCTCTCCATGACCCCCACCTCCCACCTGCCCTACACCCCCTCCCCCTCCCTCTCCTCCCCCATGCTGGGCTCCCACTTCTCCTTCAACCCAGAGGACATGAAGCGTTACCTGCAGCACCACACGCAGTCCGTCTACAACTACCACCTCAGCCCCCGAGCCTTCCTCCACTACCCCAACATCGTCATCCCTCAGCCGCACCGCCCCACCCCAGAGAAGCTCCCCGCCCATCACCTCCACGCCCCGCCCCTTTCTCTCTCTCACCCCCTCAGCCAGCAGGCGGGCGCTTCGGACGACGGGCTGCTCGGTCAGCAGCACCCGTCGCCTTTCAAGTTCAAACTGCAGCCGCCTCCGCTCGGGCGAAAACAGAGGGACACAGGGATCTTACTGGGTTCTTCCTCCTCTTCCTCCAGCCAGTCCTCCTCTTACTCAGGCCATCTAGCCAACTCTGCCTCAGCTGCAGGGCCGCCTAAGATCAAGGTTAGATTGCTAACACATCCAGGATGTGGCGTTTCCACAGAGATGCTCAAACATCTGAAATATGAGAAACATCTGTTCAGAGTCATAACATGTGTGTGTGTGTGTGTGTGTGTGTGTGTGTGTGTGTGTTTCCATTCTCTCTCTCCAGGTGGAGCCCATATCTGACATCGAGTCAGAGGAGGAGGTGGAGGTGACTGATATCAGCGAGGAAGAGGAGTTGAATAACCCCGACCGTGATGATGAAGAGGAAAGTGATGTCTTCCCTCCAACAGGTCGTCACCATCATCATCATCATCACCACCAGCTGCACCTGAACAACCATCACCAGGCCAACGGGCTCAGCAGCAGCAGCAGCAGCAGCCTCTCTGGCCTTCTTCACCCTCCTCCATCTAACCACCATGATGAAGACCCAGAGGATGATGAGGATGTCTTCAAGACCCCTGCCACGCCTTCTCTGGGACACGGAGGAGGCAGCACCCCGGCCTTCCCTCTGGTCAGCCTGAAGACGGAGCCGGGTCAGGGGCCGGCGCCGGCTCCCATCAGCCCCGGGGGAACGCGCTGCATCCCGCTCAAACTGAGGTTCAAGAGGCGCTGGAGCGAAGACCAGAAGATGGAGGCAGATGGAGAGAGGGATGAGGCGGAGGACAAGAAAGTGAGGGCAGAGGGAGAGGAGGAGTCGGAGGCGAGGAGAGAGGAAGCAAGGAGGAGAGGGGAGCATGTGGAAAACGGAGGAGGGAGAGGAGTAGGAAGTGTTAGTCTGGGATTGATGCTGCCGCCACCTCCCACCCAGCGCAGAGCCAGCTCAGAGCTGCAGAGGGCCACGGCACAGCTGTCTCTGGAAAACACAGGCTGCTGAGCACACACACACACACACACACACACACACACACACACACACACACACACACACACACACACAGGGGATTCTACTTGGATACAAAACACATGCCTCTGAGATATTGAGCACATTGGGTGGTTGAACAGAGAGCATAACGCTCTGTGGCCTCTGGTTGACAGTAGAATCTGTCTCAGGTTCTCAGTTTGACAGGACACATTTAAGAGACAAAACCAGCAAAGAAGTTAGACAAACACACCTTCCTCTTATTCTTCAGTATCTTGTGGTTCACAGATGATGAAGAATAAGACGACCATATTGAGATGATTGACAGTTCTGCCAAATTGGAACCCTTGGGACCCCCGCTGTTGACCTGAAGCTGCTGGGGCTTTATGGTGTGTGTGTGTGTGTGTAAAGCCTCCATCCGTACACACATAGATGTGCCTGTGCAGCTCCCGTGCACTGCCTGACAAAAGACTCAGCCTGAGTTAAAACACTAAGAGATAATCATGCTTAGCCTACATACTGATCTGCTCCCTCTGTCCTCCAGCTGAAGGAGTCTGATCTTAACCTCCCTTATAGATTGCACGCTGCGTTTCCAGTGCCTCCTCGCCCTTTTAGTGCCAGTTATGCTAATAATTCACTGCCAGTCAGGGACGACCTCATCACACGCCCAGACGCCTCGGAAGGCACCGGCTGATCAATTATGTGTCCTACATCTGTCCCACAAGAGTCGCCCTGGACTGTAGGGGTTTCATGAATTTCTCACCCATGCCTGGCTCCCTCCGAGGTGGGGAGCTCCCCCTTCTCCTCCTCCTCCCCTCCTTCTTCTCCCCCATCATGAACTGACACACCCGGACCCAAACAGCCCCTATAGAGATTACAGAAGTGCCTGTCTGTCTGCTCCCCTCGCCACGCAGTCGTTTACAAGACGGAGGGCATCGAAACAAAAAAACAGAATCAAGAACTCACACCTGCCAGATCCCACAGGCCGACGACAAGGGTGTGTGTGACAACAAGGCGATTAGGAAGAACTCTGCAATCATGGCCTTTTCTCCAGGGAATGGACTCAGACACTTAATACGGCCTCCATCCAACCTCTCCTCCTCTCCCTCGCCCCAGTGTGTAGAGATGTGAAATGAGCTGAAGAGGAAGATTGAACTGAGCTGGTGTTGACCTCTTCTGGACGCGTCTCATCAGACAGCTCGGGATACGACAGAGGGTTTCCCTCCACGCTGCGGCGCCAACCGGGTCTCAACAGAACGTTCTGCAAAAGCACAACCACCAGGATCTCTCTCTCTCTCTCTCTCTCTCTCTCTCTCTCTCTCTCTCTCTGTGTATATCTTGCTCTATCTGTCTTTAAGAAAGTGAAGAAGAGCAAGCAAGGCTGTAATTAAGGACGCCCTGAGCGTGCATGGACCTAAAGCCTTGACTGAGCCGTGGAGACGATCAGGATCCAGGATGTCCCGAGCGTCCTGTGCCCCCCCCCTCCCTGTTCTGACTGAGCACAGTCTTCAATGGAGGCATTTGGAGGTCTGAGGGCATTGATGTTAGTTTTGTTTTGGTTCTCCCTCCCCTGTTAACAGAAGAACCCCTCCCCTCCCCTCCTGGGTTCTCAAAAGGCCGTGCTCCTCCTCCCCCTGGACGCTCGGGCCTCTTCAGGATGTGGACAGTATTTTGAAAGCTGTTTCTAAGGGCATTCACACACACAGATCTGAGGCTTCACCAGGCGGCGGCCCCTCGGTTAGGAAGCCTGAGCCGCCGATGGGAACCAGAAGCGATTAGACTGTGAGAGACGGTGAGCGGTGTCGTGAATGTGGAGCGTCAGCATTAAACTCAGGCAAACCTTCACTGAGATCCTCAGAAAAACAAACCTTTATTTTTTAAGAAATTTTATTCGTATAGTTGAAGAAGAAAAGCAAAACCCAAGCATCGCTCCCGTTTTAATGAACAAACGATTTAAAGTGAGTTTGTGCCTTTTTATAACACACAGAAGAAGAGTTTCGCCAATCCCCCCGCCCCCAGCATCACACACACACACACACCTATACACACACACACACACACACACACACACACACACTACCACCTTGCCTTCTGCTTTTGTAACAGAGAAACAGAATAAGTAAAGCTACACATATATATTTTATTCAAATATATATTAAATTCAAATATTATATTTCAGTAAGATCATTTGATACAAATCAGGAAATGCTCCTCTTTTTAAAGGTCAGGTCTCTATATGCCCTCCTGGTTGTTCAGCCATATGATCCAGCCTTTGCCTTTCACTCTCTTGCCTTCTCTCAGCTGCAACGACAAAGGCTGCCGGTATCAGAGTTTTATATTTATATTGTCAAAGAAACGTCATTGTGTATTCAGGGGGGAAGGAGGGCGTGACGGGATAAGGATAGACCGGCGGGCGGGAACACGTAACCGGACCCGGGTGGAGCGATACCAGCCGGGTGTGCAGGAGCACACGGTGGGTTCAGTCACCGAACGGTAGATTTCTCTCTCTCTCTCTCTCTCTCTCTTACGTGCCAGTAAACGCGGCCGTGACCGGCGAAACCCCGCCCACGTGTGCGCCAAGGCCATTTGACACTGCCGCCGCGTGACCCAGATCTGCTGAGAAACACCTGGAGCCACAGGTCGGCCCGGGGGAGCTGGGCCGTGATCGATGGCGTGTTGAGAGCAGACGGATTGTGATTAGATATCCAGCTTTTGTCTGCATGACGTCACCTCACCTCACAGAGCCACAGGCACAGATACCACCGGACTTTGCTTCTAAGGTTGGACTGTGGCCTCGGGCAGCTGTGTGCACCAAGTGTGTATGGGCACACACACTCACTCACTCTCACACACACACACACACACGCCCTGGTTGCAGTGAGGCTTTACTGTGGCTAGAATAAAGAGAACATGACATCACACGTGACATCAGACGCCCCCGCAGTCTCCAGAGTAGACGGCCTATAACCATAGAAACTACACACACACACACACGCATGTGCATACACACACACACACACACAATGACAGAGAGGAAATGGCATCACAAAACCTAAGAACAAAGTGGAGAGAGGGACTTCCCATAATCGGAGCGGCTCATTGCTTGGATTGTTTGTACGTGCACTTGTGCATGTGTGGTTTCTATGGTTGTACTATGTACACACACACACACACACACATACTAAGAGGCTGGCTAAATGGTTTGAGCGGCGTTGTTTAGTGGCAGTTTTCTTGTTCAGTTCTCCATCCAGCTCCGTCTCGTCTGTATCTTTAAAGCATTCACTCATTTTAAAACCTACTTGCTTATTTTTCTTACCTGGCACAAAGACACACACACACACCCCACCCCCCCTCACACATGGATCATAGACACGTTGTGATTGGCTCGTTAGCGTCCCCGGTCCCAGACGTAAAGCGACCTCTCCAGGACAGATGTAGCATCGTGCCGAGTGTCTGGTCTCCATGCTGAGCTGTGTCTGGTCTTGTTGCACCTGTGCTGCCTTGCCTGTCGTGGCTTTTAAACAGAAAAGACGTTCAGATGAGCGTTTCCCCGCCCGGTTGATAGTCTGAACTCATCCATGCTGTTCTCGTTTCCTTCTGTATTTTTTCCAATGTATTACTGTTAACTCTTGTAATTATTATATTATTAACTTGACTCTTTTATTTTGATTCTTTTGTACCCTCTCTTGCCAAGGCCCGGCCTCTTCTCCATGAATTCCCGGTTGTTGAGTTTGCCCCTGTGTTCCCAGTTTGCACTCCCCCCTTCCCCCTCCCCCCCTCCCTCCTCCTCATCCTCCTCCTCCTCCCTTCACTCGGCCGCTTCAGTACAGACCCTATTTTTTTTTTTTTTTTTTTACTGTGCTTATTTTGTAATCATGTTACCATGGAGAAGAGGCGGGTCATATAATCCCCACACAGTGTACCGGGAGAAAACAACTATTATTTTCACATTTGATGTTGTATATATATATTTTTTTCCATTTTTGGGGGGGATTCCAGGAGAAAAAGCATTGTATTGTTTAACCATTGTATTATTTGGAATATGCCCCGCCCCCTTTTTCTTTCTTGTCGTTTCTCTCTCTCCTCTCCTGTCCACCTCAGTGGTGAGCTGTCACTCCAGAGGAGAGGCGGAGACTCAATATTATTCTGGAGGAACCATCTGTACTTCCGTTTCTCTTCTATCTGTTCATCTTCATTTGTAATTAAACAATAATCAGGGTTCATTAAAAAAGGTTAAAATGGAAGTGTTTTCCTGTTTTTCTTCACGTGTGTGTGTGTGTGTGTGTGTCTCTCTCTCTTCCTCCATCAGAGACTTGATGAGGAACTTAAAGAGAGAGTGAGAGACAAACGGCTTCTGCAGTGAACAGCAGAGTTTATTCTTAGATTCCCTGGTAAATACACTTCTACACACACATCCAGTACTCTGATCCTCCATGCGTGTGTTGCTGTATTGAACAGTCTGTGCTGCCAGCTCGTCTACGTATGAATGCTTGAATTCCCTGGCAACAGGAAAGTGAAGTGTTTGGCACGCGTCAAAGTTCTGCTGCAGGTTCAACCTACACATTTATGACAGAAAGGCCAAGACGGGACAAGACCAGACATGTCAGGCAGCTGCAACACCGAAGACCTGTGTGTGTGTGTGTGTGTGTGTGTGTGTGTGTGTTTGTGTGTGTGTGTGCGTCTTGGAGCGTCTACTTGTTTCAGAGGCTTTGACAGTTTTCAAAGTCATGCAGGTTAGATGGATTGAAAACTCTAAATTGCCCATAAGGTGAGAGTGAGCATGAACGTATTTATGTGTGTGTGTGTGTCTGTGGCTTCTGCCCCCTGCACCCCGTACAGGATAGGTATGGATGGACTTCAGTAATCATGACTCTGGTACTCAGTGTGGTATGGAGCCCATTAGGATGTTTAATTGTGGGATTTGTCAGTTGTGACTTTGGACCGGAGTGCCAGGACTCACCTGTGACACAGAGCCACGACTTTGTCCTCCTTTGTCCAAATCCCGACAGCATTTCAGCCCAAACTCAATGACATCACCGTACAAGTGAACCCAGTGTGTGAAGGCTGTGTGTGAACAGATCAGGTGCGTAAGTTTGAATAATTTTTTCCAGCATATTGACACACAGATCTTTTGAATCTCTTCTGCTTGCTTAAACCAAAGTCTGTGTAAATATAATATGTTAAATTATCCTTAATGGGTTATTTTGATGTTCAGAATCTTATTAAACAAGCTCAGACTGTTCATGAGATTCATTTTAATATCGAGGTGAAGCCTCTGGCCCGCTTCTCTTCTGCTGTTACGCTGACACACTTGCTCCCCCTGCTGTCGCTTTGTAGGGCTACACCTTCCAGAGGCCCCGCTCGGCTGCGTGAACTCTCGCGAGACCTCGCCTTGGACTCCTGGGATTGCATGTGAGGCCATAACAGCTTTATAATTAAATGTTTGCCTGAAGATTGTTTACATTCTGTTGCAAACATACATTTATGTCTAGACTGATCGGTCGCCCATCTGGAAACGAACACAGTGGATAAAGTCACCATTACACAAACATTAACCCTTTAGTGTGCGCTTAGCTGAGTTTTTACGGAACTTCAGATGGGATTTCTGAGGGAATAACTGCAAATATATTGGAGTAGAGAAACATCAAGTTTGACTGTTTGGCACATAAACACTGAAACCTCAAAATAACAAACAATTTATCATACATTTCTTGTTATGTTAAATGTTTTAAACACTGCAGACAGGCTTCAAATCAAACGTGTTGGTTAAATCATCAGCTGAGCAAGAAAAAGTATGCAATAGTAGGCAATTTAAAGTAGTCGGCACTCAGATTGTGCTCTAATAAGCATGCAAACATGCACCAGGTAAGATCTGTAGCAGATATAGACGTAACAAGCTCGTCCTCTTCTATCTTTTACAGTGTAATGCAGGAGAGTCGGGGTTGAACATGCATGTATGCAGTATCCCACAGGCCCTGAACCCACCATCCTCCCCATGTTCTCTTTTTTAACCCTGTTAATCATTTCATCCTTTACTTTCTTCACTCTGCCCATGAGCTCTCGTCCTCCCCTTCCATCCGTCCGTTTCATCCCTGACCATTGTCTCTGCAATGCGATGCGTTTGGATGCGTTTCTTTGGCTGCCGAGCCGATCAGGGGCAGGGCCGCATGAGAAGGAGGCTGATTGATGGGCTGTTTGGCTTCCAGTAGAGAGGAATTGTTGTCTGGCTGAGGGACGAGGTCAGAGGTCACAGCACAGGGAGCCAGAGACAGAAACCAGATCACAACAGAAGGCTAATTATCATGCATTGTTGCGAGCTCCTGCTGAGGCTCCACCTTCACTTTTAGCAGCAGATCACAGCCAAAGCTTCAAACAGCCAACATTTAAAGTCCACACAGCAGGACTCAGGCCTGCTTTGTGTGCGTTTGTGTGTGTGTGTGTGTGTGTGTGTGAAATAGAAGCTGCTGTAATCAGATTAATACTTTTTTTACAATTAAGATCATCTGATAATAGTCTTGGAAGTTATTTGTTAGAAAGAATTAATGAGACAATTTTATTACTTTAATCAGAGTTTTGTATATTTTACATTGTATAATTTCACAAATTTGAATCTTTAGATTGGCAGCTTTAGGGAAGCCTGTGTGTAAGTAAATGTAAATAATCAGATTAGCAGTGGACAGGTGAGGGTGATGTGATGTGGATCTGTGAGTAATGTGGCAGGATTACATGTGAGTGTGTGAGTGTGTGTGTATTTCTGGAGGCAGATTGTCCTTGAGGGTCAGTGTGTGTGTGTGTGTGTGTCTGTGTGTGTGTGTGTGTGTGTGTGTGTTCCTCGTGTGTGTCAGGAGAGGAGAAAGTCCACCAGCTGCTGCACAGATCTGAAGCCTGCTCAGCGTGTGGTGAGCCAAAGGTTCCCAACCTGTGTGTCTGGACCCCCTGAGGGAGAAGTGCATTAGATTATAAAGAGGTATCAAGGACATCTTACTTCAAAAGAGTCACTGTTGCATATTATTACTATATTCTTCACCTCATATGCAAATTTACTATTATGTTTACGGGTTTGTATTGTACGGTTTTGCAGCAGTTACTGAATTTTTGCAACCTTTGGACCTTTGTTGACCTAAAAAGAAAAATTCCAGCTAAAGACCTCAGTGCTGGAGTGAAACACACACACACACACACACACACACACACACACACACACACACACACACACACACACTTCAATTTTCCCTGCTTGACAACATCTCAGTCTTTAAAACCTAGCAGCATCCATATAGCTTAGCTAAGGCCTCTATGCTTAGTTGCAGAGTAGACAGCGCCATCTACTGACGCACAGAGCTAACTGTCACAGACTGAAGTGAGTGAACTAGACTGTAGTTACTGTTCCTGGTTACAAACACACAAATCAGTGCAATAACATAACGACACAATTAGCAACTTTAACATCTAAGTATTAAATGAAATGTATTACACATATCTTAAAGATGAGGTATTTGTTTACACCCAGATTAGAGATTGTAGAGGAGGGGTTGGGTGCTGTAAAGTCAGGTGGGGTCGGGACCACAAGGGCACAGCGGGGCACGGGGAGTTTATGTGCAATCCAGTGGCAAAGTTCATAACAAGCTAAATCTTTCACAATATGACTTTACAACATATTAGTTATTAGTTTCGCTGAGAAGAAAGAAGCTGAAGTTGTAACAAGTTACTAAATCACAACCTTTGGGCCAGTGTCCTCCTTCCACTTTACAATGGAGATTACTGCTCCACATGTACTTATAAGTATCTCCATGTAGTATAGAGTTGTAAAATATACTATTTAAGTGACATCATCCACCACACCGGTCTGGGATTCATTAGTCATCCCAGGTTGGTTCACAGCTACTCAAACCTCAACAGTGGAGTTAAACCTGTGTGGGCCACTTCTCTGCTTAACTCATTCACTCACTCACTCACACACACACACACACACACACACACACACACACACACACACACACACACACACACTCTTGAATTAGTCGGGCAGAGTGTTCAGGGGTCAGATTCCGAGTCCCCAGAGCTGTTTAGCAGTTAAGTGGCCCCATAATGCATTTAGTGAGTGAGATGGGGAGCTTAGCTGCAGCTCTGGGTCTCATTCTTAGAAAGTGCTCAGAGGGTTTAACACCACATGGACCTGTGTCAGCCATTCATGAGCAAAAGAGCAAAACTCCATCAGAACTGAGTCCCCCCGCCTCTCTCTCACTCTCTGTCTGTCTCTGTCTGCTCGTCCCTTTCTGTCTCCTCTCTCTCTCTCTCGTTTAGCTCCGTCACCCTCCCTCGGTTTCTTCCCGCTCCCCGTCTTCCATGTTTCTGTCTTTCATATTATTTTACCGCTTTAATGTCACCGTTGGCTTTTCTCCTGTAAAACCCATTGTCACTCAGAATCACACTCTCGCCGTGTCTCGTCTCCTTTCTGCTGTGAACAAAGTGAGACTGCAGCACTTTGCTATAAAGGGTGGGGAAGATGTCTGGAGATCCCACTCACTGTGCATCCGTTTGTGCGAGTGTGTGTGTGTGTGTGTGTGTGTGTGTGTGTATGGCGCATTACCACGAGTTACGAGCCGCAATTCGTACTTATGGGTGTGAAATTTGAACAGTAAATATATGCATGGATGAATGTTGGGCTTCTATGTAGTGTGTGTGTGTGTGTGTGTGTGTGTGTGTTGAGTGTGTGTGTGTGTGTGTGTGTGTGTGTGTGTGTGTGTGTGCATAAACGGAGGACTCAACAGGAAGGGTGCATACTAAACACATTATCTATCTTTACCATGTAGTGCACCATAAATGCAAGAGGGCATTTGTATATGGTGTGTATCCTGTATATTTGCGTGTGTGTGTGTGTGTGTGTATGCCCCAGTGCACGTACAGCTTATGTAACGACTAGGCATGTTATTCCTCCACTGTGACTGTTAGGTGTGAGTAGGTGCTCGCTTCTATACGCGCCCAGTTGTGCATAGCTGTTGTAAAAGCACCCGCTTGCGTGAGTGTGAGTGTGTGTGAGTGTGTGTGTGTTTGTGGCAGGCAGACTGCAATGCCGCAACCAGCTAGCTGTGTATCATCATTGACCAAACCCGCCATCTGTGCCTGTACACTATAGAAGCAGCACGTCGCACTGCTACACAGCGCTCCACACCACATAGGCGTCCTATTAAAGCACAGCAGGTGGCGAACAATAGAGCCTGTGTGTGTGTGTGTGTGTGTGTGTTTGTGTGTTTCTGCGCATGCACGCCTGTGTACCTCCATAAGTGCATCGGGTGTGTGATGTATCGCATGTGTGTGTGGGTTTGAGTGTATAAGTGCCTGCTCCTGCTTGCCTTTATGCATGACTCCCTGCTTACGTGTGTGTGTGAGTGTGTGTGTGTGTGTGTGTGTGTAGGCCCAGAGTGTATGTGGGTCACTCTCTTAGGAACCATAATCCCATGATTGTACTAATTTACTCACTGGGGTTTCACTCTTCCTGTTTGGCCAAGCTGATGGCAACAAGCATAATGACCTCACCACAGCACTCGGTCATTGGCCTGCAGACCCTGTGCCTCTCAGCCAATCAGACGGGGCTCTGGTGACGTAGGGCCTCCAGCGCCTATCCTGATTGGATGGGTAGGCGGGACACGGGACGCTGTGGCAGTGTGATTAGCCGGGGAGATAGGTTGAGTGTGTGAGTGTGTGTGTGTGTGTGTGTGTGTGTCTGGGAGAGAGAGAGAGCGAGAGAGAGAAAGAGTGGGAGAGGGAGAGAGAGAGAGAGAGAGAGAGAGAGAGAGCATGAGAATTTGGGAGTTACTGTTCTTTGTGGTCCCTGTAAAACTATTCAACCTGTAGCTTGCATAGATACGAATGTGGACACATAAGTTCAACCAAAGCAGCATACATAATAGGCAGCATCAATCGGGTTAGAGTGACGATACGACATCGGAGCAGAAATGACAGAATCCATATTTAATCTGGATTTGACAAAGATCTTTACTATTAAATATGATAAATGTCAGATTTCACTTTTGAGGGATTTCTGCCTCCATTTAAGAGGAGGGAGCGTCTACGCCCCTGTTCACATGTCCACAGACAGATGGAGGCAGAGACAGGCAGGCAGACAGACAGACAGACAGGCAGACAGAGGGACAGACAGCTCTCATCCCTGTCCTGACCGCCTGTGTGAGTCGGGGACACGCCCACTGACGCCCATTGGTCGCCGCAGCCTCGCTCTCCCAACAGCTGTTCTGTGTTTTCCCACACCGCCATTGGCCGCCGCGCGCTGCCCGTCAAATTTACTTTGACGTGTGGCTCCGCCTCCTCCGCGGCTCGGCGCCACCCCATTGGCTACTGTACGCGTTCGTGCTCGCCGATTGGCCGCGCCGGCTGGTTGTCAAGGCTTTGGGGCTTCATTCACCATTTTGCGACTGTAGTGTAGAATGTACAGGACAGTAGTTTTTCCTCCTTTTAAGTTGCTTTGCAGGAAAAACATGAACGGCCCCTTATCGGCAGCTGCGGTCGACTAACCACCCTGCCCTATTTTAACCCGCGGACTCCGCAGAGAGGCACCCCGGGCTCGTGTTTGTGCTCCGGTGAGTATTAGCTGCCCACAAATCTTCCTCCTGCAGCACTGCAGTGGAGCTTGTTGTGCTTCGGCCGAGCTGCTAACATTCTACATGTTTACCGGGACCGTAAACAGCGTTTGCAGTCGGTTCCGTCGCTATATTTCCCGATATCTGGACGACCTACGGAGAGGAATAGAGGGCGGACTGGTTGTCTCCGGCGAAAAAAGGGAGCGGTGGCTTGACATAGTGAGCTTGAAACTTTTCCACTAGAAATATATTCAACGCCATAACTGCTGTTGGACTTCCTAGAACAACTGTTATTCCCCTGCGTTGTAATAAATCCCGAACAGCTCTCCTCTGTTTGACGCTCTTCTCTCTAACAATGACACCATTTCTTCCTCTTTTCCACGATTCAACGTGGCTGTCTGGACGCGTCCGTGTTTTGGGGGCTTTGCGGGCCTTCTCCTCCTCGGACGAGTTTGTGGCCACTTTCCTCCTCTCGGTTCTCGTTTGTTACGATCGCAATAAGGCGAGCGACGTTTACGGTCGACACCAAGTTGTCTCCGGCTACATTCTAAAGCGACTGTCACTTTAACACGAGCAAAATAACACACTTTGCTCGCCGTTTGTGTGTAGACGTGGAGTGGATTGTCAAAGTTCCGTGTTTCATCTGTTTTGCCCACTTTGTCCGTGTCATGCAAAGAGGGAATACGGGTCGTAGCCGTGATATTAGAGGTTAATATGCACGCTAAACCGGCGATTTCCCGGTGACGGTGAGTGCAGGGTTTCCAAGCGGCCTTGTGTGTAGTTGCGGCCTGGTGCTGCACGCCTCGGCCTGCTGCTGTGTTGTGGAGTAAAACTGGTAGTAATCGCGGTACTACGAGGGCTTGACACATACGCGGTACTAAACCAGAGGTGACGACATCCCCCTGTTTGCATTGTGCTCTTTGGGCCTTGTGTAGAGATAAAGTTAACAGCTGCTTTCTACTTTAGGTTATTATTATGTCAAAGGTATTTATACACACACACACACACATATACACTCACACACACACGCCAGTCATTACGAAAAAAAACACTACTAGTCATTCTGGTGGAGACTTTAGAGAGGTGCGGTGCAGGTAGAATTCAGCTTGGTTGAAGGTCATAAAATGAAATGCAAACCGTTGGAAAGCGTTTAGAAAACAGCACAGCGGGCTGAAGAAGAAGTGCTGTCTGCCAGAAAGCACAATCTGTAAGGTTCACACAAGCTCAGCATGTGACACTGTGGGAATATTGTCGTGAATTCATGAGAGATTTGGCACGAAAAACAGAATTGTGAAGGGCGGAATTGTGCATATTAAAGCGTGTGTGTAGTGTAGTTATCAGTGTATTACCTGGATTTTGTTGCATGTTGCTAAAAAGGGTTCTCACTTTGTTTTAGCAGTCAGGTGAGGTTGAGACTGAATGAGTGTTAGTTACCTGCACCTGAACTGCAACTTAAATGATATTTAGCCAGTAAAAAAGGGCAGAAGTTCATGTTTGATTGAACCTACAGAGCCTATACTGTGTGATTATTAATGATTATTGATGAAGGATTATTTGTATGAATGAATGTCAGCCTATAGTGGAGCGTAGCCTCGTCTGCACACACAATCCAGGTGCAGTGAGGTTACCCTGTGTCTGGCTGATTGAAAGTTATCCAGGGTGAAGCGTATAGAGAGCCACTATAGTTCCATACGGGGCTTTCTCGCTCTAAATTTCACTGCGAGGGGTGTGAGTTGCGTCAGTTTGTCTTTAAGCTGTTATCTCTGGGCCCATGACTCTGACACCAGCTGTTGTACACACCGCACTACTCGGTAAACACACGTAGCACACTTCTATCGTGACCAAGTAAGGCAGGCTGCCAGGTTATTTTATGGTGGCTGCGCTACGGCTGTCTGTCCTAAATAGGGATTTACATATAGCACAGTGATGACTGTTAGGTCTGCAGGCCAGCTATCATCACATAAATGTTTTCTGTGTGTGCGTGGCCTTGAGACAGGCGGCACTCATCTCTGGAAATGGATTTCTCTCTCTCTGGCCGATATGATGTGGCAGATATGAAAAGGACCTGAATGAATGCGAGTCTTCACTGGCAGACAAACACAGAGGCAGCTAAAGGGAACAGAGACACGCAGAAAGACAGACAGACAGACAGAGAGAGAGAGAGAGAGACAGACAGCCTGGTGGGAGGACAGATGTAGAAATGTGAACAGACAGTCTGACTTACAAAGTGACCGACAGTGAAACAATCACAGAAAAGTAAAGCCGGCACTATTTTGGTAGAATGTGACAACGAATTTCCGAGCCGGGCGAGCAGGGAGAGAGAGAACCAATCTACAAAAAGACAACCAAGAATGTAGGGGGTGTTGTGAATCCTACTACACACTTGTTGACGTCTCTCTGACACTCCCAGCTCTGTAGAGACTATTGTATTGGAAGAAACGAGGCAGAGCACACAGCTGCTAGGACTTGAGGCAAGTCCCGCGCGTATCAGCCACACAGCAAACAAACCAGTTAAATGACAACAGTCCCCGTTCAAGCCCCGATGTCAGCAAAATCAATCTGCTTTACTCTCTAAATGGAGGCATAACCGTGAATGAGTCCAGTGTAGAAAAAGGTTGTACTTTGAATGACTGGGGTGGCCAAGAGTGATATTGAATGACTCTTCTGTGGGATAACAATTGTTTGGGGGCAACTCTGCTATTTTGGACGGGCTAGAGCTCGAAGAAGAAGAGTGAGACAGACCGGACGGAGAGGCGAAGGCGAGAGAGGGAGAGAGACAAGCGGCCGAGATGAATATTCGAGAGAAAATACAGAGATTAGAATGAAATTGTAATCGTAGCAAAGAGAGAAGAAGGGAAGAAAAAGTAACAGGAAGTTAGGTAATGGTCTTCCACAGGAAATGGAGATTGTAGGGGCGGTTTGACTCTGCTTTGAAATACATAGATAAAGGTTGCCATCGAGAGAGAGAGAGAGGAGTGATAGAGAGAGGGAGGGAGAGAGAGAGAGAGAGAGAGAGAGAGAAAGAGGGAGGGTTTCAATATGCGAGTGAACAAGGAATTCCCCCGCCTCTACTGCCCAGGCCAAGAAGTCGTGTGGGTGTGTGTGTGTGTGTGTGTGTGTGCGTGCGTATGAGAGAGTGAGTGAGTGAGTGTGTGCCTTTTTAGAGAGTGCATGCAAAGGCTTGTCTGGGCAAGCACTTGCAAAGCGCTTCTCACTATTTCCATACAGTGTTCCTCGACCTACGTTGTATTTACTCTACAATATCTCCTCTCGCTCTCTACATGTCCCTGATATGGATGTAGGCTCTGTGTAATGTGAGTAGACGTTGGCGTTACATAATGAATTAATGTGTACTGAATTTGTGGATGAGTCATAATCATTACTACTCTAATACTATGGTGCACCATTTTTGTTTCCACTCGTTTAATTTTTATGGCCGTTATTTACTCGCCGCTTGCAGTCAAAAGCTTTTATTTTGTCCTGCTTTTATTCTGGATTACCTCAAATTTACCACATTGTTGAATTTTGTTTTTTATTTAGTCATTTATGCCTGTTGGGGTTCTGAAATGAGTGTGTACGGTCGTGCATCGAAGGCCCTTTGTGCACAGCTAATTGTGTTTACCACATGAGTAACTGTGTTCCCTGGTCCCCCCCTCTTTCAGAGTCTCTGGAATAAGGTTGCCAAGTACTGAAGTCGTGCAACGAAGACGAGACAGGATGAGAGAAAGAAGTCCCGGCAGAGGAGGAAAATAAGAAGAAAGGGGAACAAGGAAACGCGAAGCATAGAGAGAGGAACGGCACGGAGAATCTCTGGGATAAATAAATAAAAAGACTTGTTTGAAGGAACGGAAAGCTAGATGAAAAGATGAAGCCAATAAAGAAGCGCTCTCCCCCCTCCACTCGGGCCAAGGGGGGAAAACGTCGCGGAGTAGGCGACGCTCCAGAAGGAGGGGAGAAAAGAGACTCAGACGAGAATAGAGACAGAAGCAGGTCCCACAAAAATCAGACTCCCTCCTCCACTTCGTCTAATTCAGACTCCTCTCAGGCCGACTCTGTCAGGACGCGGTCCACTCCAGAGCGGGAGGAGCTTCATAGGGACAACCAAGGGCTCTCGGAGACAACAGTATCACTTGTGATGGATTGTGGGAAATCCTTCAATGATAGAGCAGGGAGTTTGGCTGTGAGCGGCGGCAGCCACTGTGACTCCAGTGGTAGCAGTAGTAGTAACAGTAGTACGCCAAGCGCCAACAACAGCCCCAACCCTTCCTCCAACCGAAAAACAGCCACCTTCAAGGCACGCATTCCCAAGAAGAAGTACACATCTGAACACTGCTCGTCTGTTGCTGCTGGTAACCACAGTAACATCGCCTCCAGCACTCCCCCACCTCTGCCTCCGAGCAGCGCCGGTCACCCTGTGATCAACCAGGCGTCGTCGGGATCGGGAAGTGACGTCAGCTCTTCGTACCCGGACAGCAACAGTCAGAGCCGGAGCCTGATGGAGGAGTTTCACTGCAGGACCACGAGCAGGGAAGCACCTCACAACGGTTCGCCGGGACCCCCTACACTGTCACTGGGAGTGGAGAGGGAGAGATTGGGCGGTATGGAGGCGGTGAGAGATCCAGAGCGAGTCTCTCCCAGCCTCTTGCCCCGCTGCTCCTCCACAGATACTGCCAGTGAGCACTCAGCTGACCTGGAGGTGGTGGGCGATTCACACCCACACACCAAGACTTCTGCACATGCACAATCAGGTCTCTCTGATGCATTTGCCGACGCCTTGGCCAAAGGACTGAAGAACCAGCGTGTCCTCGCCCGTCTGTTCAGAAGAATAGGCGACGAGGAGGCGGCAGGTGAGAGAAGGGATAGAAATTTGGACTCTGTATTCCGCGCCGGGGTCGTCCGCAAGGTCAGCGGTGAGTACGGAAGCTTAGAGGTCCAGCTGAACGGGGAGAAGTCGCTATGCTGTTATCCATACAGACATGACAGCCCTCCAGGGGTGGTGGACATTATTCTTGATGCCCCGCCACCTGGTGCCCACATCATACCCATAAACACCCGTGTCTGCGTGCCGTTTGGCAGTGACAATGGCAGTGATGGACAGTGGCAGTGGTACCGGGAAGGCCTGGTGACCCAGGTGGACACACACCCAGCAGTTGCCAATCCTTATCGTGTCCTGCTCTCTGAGGACAAAGCCCCCTCTGTGGAGGACGAGGCAGCTGGCAGGGTCGCAGCAGGTGCCCCCCAGGCCGTTTGGGTGTCCAGACAGACTCTCCGGCTTCTGGTGCCACCTTGGGACCTGGACTTTCCCTCAGGTGGAGTAAAAGACGAAGAGATTGTTAGAGAAAAGGAGAGAGAGCGGGAGGACAGGGAGGAGATGGAGGTGGAGTCAGAACTGTGTCATCTGAGCCGTGTAATGGCCCCTGGCATCGGGTCGATGTTGGGGAGAGGATTGTCCTACCCCAGCATGGTCACTGTCTCCTCCTCGGCCCCAATCATCACCTCTCCAGTGACCCCGGCCTCGGTGCTCACGCTGGCTCCTGGCAGAGAGTGGGAGATAGAGAAAGATCTGGAGAGTGAGAGGGAGCACCAGAGGCAGCAGGAGAGAGAACGAGAAAGGGAGAACAATGCAATACTGCTGCTGCAGCAACAACAGCAGCAGCACCACCACCCATGCATGCCACTGACCCCCGAAGAAGACATGGAGGTGTCTCACTTCAACATGGTTCCCATGGGGACAATCATACCAGGGGCCAAAGCCATGGCAGTGACCCAACACCGCCACATCCTGTCTAAGCCCCCACCCGGCTACCTCAGCCCCCACCTGTCTGTGGTGCGGGGCATTGGGATCCCCTCGGCCCACCTGACCTTGAATCCCCACCCCCCTCCATCACCTGTCCTACTAGGTCTTGATCCAGCAGCAGCAGCAGCTGCGGTGGCCGGAGCTGTACTCGCCACCCCACAACTCCCGCCTCTCCCTCCCATGTCCTCCTCCACCCCGTCTTCCTCCAGAGGAGAGAAAGCCTCAGGAGGAGGTTCTTCAGGGGGGGGAACAGGAGGTGGTTCTGGTTCTGGTTCAGCCTCGTCTTCTTCCTCACGTTCTCGCACCCCACTGACAGCTGCCCAGCAGAAGTATAAGAAGGGAGATGTGGTCTGCACACCAACGGGCATCCGCAAGAAGTTCAACGGGAAGCAGTGGAGAAGGCTGTGCTCCAGGGAGGGCTGCTCCAAAGAGTCCCAGCGACGGGGGTACTGCTCCAGACACCTCTCCATGAGGACCAAGGAGATGGAGGCCAGTGGAGGTGGCCGGGAACGCGGTGGAGCCAGCAGCACGGGGACTCTTACACCATCTGATCTCCGCTTAGGTGGGGGGAGAGCCAGTTCAGAGTTTGACTGGGATGAGACATCACGGGAGAGCAGTGAGGCCAGCAGCCGAGGAGGAGACTCTCGTCCTCGGCTCGTCCTCCCTTCCTTGCTCCCCCAAGACCTCTCTCGGTTTGATTTTGATGAGTGTGAGGCAGCGACCATGCTGGTCTCCCTGGGGAGCTCCCGCTCAGGCACACCTTCTTTCTCTCCCATCTCCAACCAGTCACCTTTCTCCCCCACCCCGTCGCCCTCGCCCTCACCCCTCTTTGGGTTCCGCCCTGCAAATTTCAGCCCCATCACTGCTTCTGCCTCGCTTACCCCTCGCCGCCACCGCCAGCTGAGTGGCACTAAGATGGGCACACCAGGCACTGAACGAGAACGCCACCTGTCTGGCATCGTATCCACGTTTCAGACCAACCTTACCTTCACTGTGCCCATGAGCCCCAGCAAGAGGAAGCTGGATGTCCATCCACCTCCCCCCTTGCCTGTAGTCCAGGACTACCACACTAAGCCAGAGCAGCAGCTTGTGACAGGAGGTTTACTGGGAGACCCGGCCTTGGGCCACAACCCGGCTGCCTTCAGAGTCCTCTCCCCCCAGAGTCAGCCCACCACCCCTTCCTCGCTCTCCTTCCCTCGGCCCCGCAGCGCCACCAGCAGACCTCCATCCTCCGCTGCCTCCACGCCTCCACCCATGCTGGTCTCACCTACTCCTCCATCCCCGCTGCCTCAGGAACCGTCCCCACGTCGCATCGTTCCCCTCCGAGACTCCCCGGTCATTGTCCGCAACCCAGATGTCCCCCTGGCTAAGTTCTCTGACGGACCGTCGGGGAGGAGAGAGAGAACCAGATCCAGGGAGCACAGCCAGCCCCAGCACATGGCTCCCCCCGGACTGCAGGCCCCCGTCCCCATCAACGGAGCGGCTTCCAATGGTGCAGTTCTCCTGCGTAACCCCACATCCACACTGGTCTTGGTCACCTCCACCTCAGTAAGTCTGCAAATGATAAAAATCCTTTCTTGATGTATATTAATATTTGCTCTCCTGTCAGCTACAGCCATCGATTTTGATTGATCTGCCATATACGGTGCCATATACATTTCCCCCCAAAAACACATCGCATTATCCTGACTAGCAGGAAACACGCACTGAGACAGGAAGTTCCTCTTTCATAGTTATTATCCAAGATGACAGAAACAAATGACAACAAAAACATGAAACAAATTGAATCAACTAAATCAGAATGAACAAACAAGCGTCCAGTATCCAGACGTGCAGCCTGGTACACAGTCATACTGTAATGTACCAGCCTTGTTGATTTGTCAGCATAGGTATCTAAGACACTGTGTTCCTCTCCTCCCAGTCCCTGACTCCAGCCACAGCTGTACACACCGCTCTGTCCAGCCCCGCCACCCTGGGGTCAGTATCCACCTCCTGCAGCTCCGCCCTGTCCTCCTCCGGGGGCAGGGAGAGGGAGAGGAAACCCGAGGGACACCCAGACGCCTCTGGAGGGGCGCTGCCACAGCCGGTCGCTTGTCACCCTACGCCAACCGCCCTGCTGCCTCTCATACTGCCGGCCGAGTCGCCCCACCCTGCGCCGCGCAAGGAAATCATCATGGGACGCCCGGGGACAGGTAAGAAGCCACGGGGTGGAGGAGGGGAAACGGGGTGGAAGCTCAGGGCACGGCAGCCTTGACCCTTGTTCTCCTCAGATCCAGATTCTGCTGAGCCACACTTCTGCTAGACTGTAAAGTAGGAATGGATACGCACGCACCGAAGCTAATGTACTCTATCCCTCGTACTTCTCTCTTACATGACGGCTCTAGTGTTACAGGAGCATCATCAGAGTGCTGTGGCTCTGACACTTCGCTCATGCACACCTTACTATGCTTTGGTTTCAGGCTTTGTTTGTTGCCCTCTTCATCAGCTTTTTAAAGACACATCAGCCTTTTCTGGGAGTGGCTTTACTGAGCTTCATTGTGAAAGTGGCAAACACGCCGAGGTTTGGATTTATATTCAATACTAACACACCATCATGCACAGTAGAGAAAACAAGAATACGACTTGTTTTTCAGTATTAGAATAAGGATTGTAGCAAAGTGTTCAGCCACGGTGGAGTTATGCACGCTGTGTTTTCTAAGGATCCGTGATATGAAATGTTTCTCGGCTCATTGTGCTCCACGCAAAGTGTAAGAAAATCAGCACTGAGCAATAGAGGTGCTTGAGTTCAATATATAATCTTGTTTCCATGCCAACCCTTCAATTTTCTATACTCATTTCACTTGCTAGAAGGGATTGTTAGTTTTGAATGTACGTCTCTATTGAAGTTGTGTCTTGTGTGTCAGCTTGACTCAGACTACGCTTCCTAAAGCTGAAATCTCTGTTTGACTCATTTGTGCCGGAGAGTCACGTTTGGCAATTATGTTTGCTTTACAGTTCATATTCACCTTGGCCGACCAGAGAGTTGATACATATTCAAGTCAGATGACATAATGCTCCCTGTTCCTCCTCAGTCACTGTGGGCTTTCAGGTGCTTCACATGGATGTAATTGAAACTCCAGGAAGATGAGTGGCAACAGATTCAGATTAGCGATGAGGAGTTCTTTAGAAATCTTTATTTGAATTTCCCGTAACCTCTTTTTACAAATTCTCAGTTCTTAGTTGACATAAGGAGGATGACTTTAGAGTGAAGCGAGATGAAGTGGAGAGAGTCTGAAATATTAGTTACTATGCAACCGCACAGATCTGCAGTCTCTTCTGACATGTGGTGAGTAAACGGCTGTGCGTACACTACGTCTAGGCGGTGTCACTTTGTGTGTGTGTGTGTGTGTGCATGCTTGCGTGCGTAAGTGTGTGAGATAAGGGCTGGTACACTGAAACTTTAAAAGGCATGTCAAAAGGATATTGACAAGTCCAGACATGCCAGACTGAGAGCACGAGTGCAGGGACAGTCGACGCCTCCTCAGGCTCGCGTACAAACACACACACACACACACACACACTCGCCTCAGAGACACTTGTCTCCGTGTTCCAGACAATCAACAACCTCAGGCGGGGCATCAAGGGCAAGTCCAGCGTGATGTGAATGTGTTTCATCCCTCTCAGCAGAAAAAGGAGTAATCCTATTGCCAGCGTGTTGTCATGGATACACAGTTTCCGGCGGTCGAATTAGTGCAGTAAGGCATTGAGGCTTGAGCTGATTACAGGAGCGCGCCCTTTCTTTTCTCTCCTCGCGCCGCCGCTGATAGCAGCCTGTGCTTGTAAGCGTAACGTTTCCCCAGATATACATTTTTAAAAACACTTAGAGCTACAACGAGCTCAGAAACAAACACGGGCGGAGGGAGGGAGGAAGGAGGGAGGGAGGGAGGGAGGGAGGGAGGGAGGGAGGGAGGGAGGGAGGGAGGCCCCCATGGCTGAGGTCTCACCTAAATATAGCCGCTGAAGTGCAGCTGCATTAGCATCAGAAGTTTCATTACTGCATCCTTTGACTACATCTGCAGCGTTGGAGGATGAACCCTGAGATCAGCGCTCAGACACGCTCGCCTCTCGCCTCTCGCCTCTCGCCTAAGCAGTGTGTTATTGCTTTTACACCCACAGGAGAAATGATTTGCAAAGTTGTGTGGTGGTAGGTGCAGAGCAAAGTGGCATCTGCACTGCTGGCTGTCAGATAGATCCACTGTGTGTTCTTACTCTAAGCATTCAGACAGCTGCTCCTCCCATCAGGCCCTCTTCTCTCACACTGCTGCTTCTTCCTCATCATTTCTTTGTCAGCACTTGTGTCAGCAGATTGAGACTGTTGGAAGTTTTTCTGATATGTACCACAGCTCACTACTGTTACTGCTTAAGTTGAATCAGTCATTCAGTCAGTCAGTCAGTCTGTCTCTGTGTCAGCACGTCCTGCAAATGTTTGGGAAACTCAAAGTCTATTTGTTAACGACCTTGTAAATATTCAAATGCATTCTTTCGTTTTGGCGCCATGTAAAATATTTTTTCACACACAGGGAAGTGGAGGTGAGGCAGAGTTGGAAATGCAACAATTGTGTGTAGTAATTGTTCTCTGACCTGAACCCCAGGGGAGAACAGCGTTAGTTTGAGTTCCTAAGTAGTTTTTCTTACATTATGCACTCGTGTTCTTGTGTGGTGACATTCTGCCTCCCATGTTTGCTCTCATAGCAGCGCAGGACAGGAGGAGTTCATGCTGCTGGATGGCCCTCGTCTCTCAAAACATGTCATTTCCTGTTGTTCTTTCACTTCACTCTCCAGTCCCAGAACTGTATTTAGTGAAATTCACTCGAAAAACTCTCTTCCAACACCAGCAGTGCTTGTTTCATAGTTAAAAGCTCAGGGAATCATTGATGAAGTCATGCAGGTAATCAACATGTTTAGGTTTGTTCAGTGGAGATTACAGCGGCTGCCGCTTGGCGTGGAGCCTGACCTCTGACCTCTGACTCTCCAGGGAAGGAGGAAGGAGTAGAGAGAACTTCCATATGACCGTCATATCATTACTATTATCTCAGTCATAGTAGTCACAGTGACCGGTGATGATGATGATGATGAGTACAACAGTTGAATAAGTGTCACTCCTCCAGTTCCCTATAATCACACACCAGCAGTTAGTAGGGCAAAGGTCAAAACACACTGATAATACTACAGTGAGCGTTTAACAGAGAACTTCTTAGAGGGTTTAATGTGATTTTAAGCCTCTTCAGTACATCCGTGACTGTTCCAACTCTGTCTCCAGCTCAGGATGTCCATTTTGAATTCACCATAGTTTGCTATAAATAGATCATTTTCATACTTTATTTAAAAATGATTTGAGGAAATGGGAAACGGACATTGCACAGCCGGTGTGAGTGTGTGTGTGTGTGTGTGTCCGTCCACTCGCCCAGGCCTCGGTGCAGCAAGAGTGGAATGTTTGTTTGTGTGAGTAGTAAAGGCGGAGTAAGACTAAAGGCATTTGCCCACGTCACAGTTGTAAAGAGGTGTAATAGTAATGGAGTTAAGTGTACAGAATAAGCTGCTGTCCCGTGGTGGTTTAGGTTGGGTTAGAGCCGTTAGCACAGTGCGATGAGCCGTTAGCACAGCTGTGGCTCAACGTCACCGTATCTCCTGTAAAATGGTGACTGACGCAGACGCAGTCCAGAGTCCGCAGCTGGGCTACGGTGCGGCGGTCTAGACGGCCGGCAGTCTGGAGTCTTAAAGCTCTGAGGATAAAGTCACAGATTTCCTCATCACACCGCAGAAACACGTGACCCTTCAGTGTGTATTATCCTGAGGGATGAGTGTGTGTGTGTGTGTGTGTGTGTGTGTGGGGCAGAGGAGTGACTGAACACTCCATTCATGGTCTGTGGTCTCTGGCAGCTTCTGCTAAAGTGCTGACTGACAATCACATCACATAGGATTCCACATTCTGCCAGAGGGAACGACCACCGCCTTCACTGTTCACTCCCTGGTGCCGAGATGCATGAGAGTAAATGACATTCTACTCTTTGCCTCTTCTCTCTCTCCTCTTCCTCCTCTTCCTCTCCTCTCCCTTCCTCGCTGTTCCCACAGTTTGGACCAATGTGGAGCCTCGGTCCGTGCCAGTGTTCCCTTGGCATTCACTGGTCCCTTTCCTGGAGCCCAGCCAATCAGGAGCAGCTGCCCAGCCCGCCGACGGCCAACAGCTCGTCAGTCAGGGCAAAGGTAGTAAATGACCACACAGCTTTGCTTTGCTTTGCTTCGCTCCGGACACGACATCATCTTTTCTGTTCTTACCCAGGAGGAGGAAGCACAGGAGACCAAATGTGGGTTTCAGTGTTTGTGCAGGAAACGCTGCCCACACATCCCAAATACTTAGAACAACTACACAACTACACCGCTCAAGTATGAGTGATCACTGGAGGAGCAGACTCTCGGTCTTTCCCAAAATGACTCCACTCATTCACTGTTGTTCTAAAATAGACACTCCAAAACATCAGAATCACTTTAG
The DNA here is from genome assembly GCF_046128005.1 of Genypterus blacodes. Taxonomy (NCBI): domain Eukaryota; kingdom Metazoa; phylum Chordata; class Actinopteri; order Ophidiiformes; family Ophidiidae; genus Genypterus; species Genypterus blacodes. The sequence continues at coordinate 661,575 of NW_027467208.1, forward strand.
AATCACTTTATTATGGGCCATTTCTGTATTTGTTCTTTATTTTACTATTTCCATTAAGCTGTTGACTTCTTATGAGGCATGAAGAGACGTACAATCTCACCTTTTTGCTGGATTATCTCTGATATTATTGTAAGACATGATGGAACCCTGCACAGCCTCGTTCGAGCCACAAACATCCCAGTTACATTCACATGTGTACCTAAAGTGTGTATGTTTGTCTAAATGACTCCCGTGCTGAACTCTCCTCTCCCCTCGTGTTCAGAGCCTCGCTGCGGCGTGGCCCTGGTGAGCGACGGCCGCACCGGCCCCCCGGACGAGCGGGGGTCTCCGTCTCGCCCCACCCCGGCCAACGACAACGCTCCCACAGAAAGGAGCGGGGCCGACAGCGAGACGGAGAGCGACACCGACGACCCGTGAGTTGTATTTCCTCCTTCTGGTTTTTTTGTCTTCCTCTCTGATGTAATCAACCCGTGATTGGAATTGTAAAATGTCTTGAATCTTACGCCTTAGTGCAACCAGAGTTCCCCTTTCAGCAAAATAAAGCTCAGAGTGTCTCAGCGGGACATTGTGGTGTTTTTCTGTCGGTGTTACAGCAATATTTGGGCCCCTGGAAACCAGACAAGATAAGGAAAATGGCGCATCGGGGGCAAATCCCTCGATCGAGCACAGGCCGACAGAGCAGCGCCGCTCTAGGTTACATAGAAGAGCATTGATTTATATCTTTGTGTTACACATTCGTTATCTCTCTGACGCTGCTCCGTCTCTGTCTGCATGTTTGTCTGCTTGTTCTCTCTCCATACGGGACATTTGATCGGCGCTTTACGACAAAGTTACAGGGCTTTTTTTGCTATTTTTTGTAAGGTTGTGGATCTATTATGAAGCCAGCCGCTCACCTCACAAAGTAAACGTTTCTGGTTCACACTGCGTTCTTCTGGTCGGCCTCAGGCTTAGTTTACTGTCTGTGTTCAACTGGGGCTGATGGAAACCAGGTCACTTCCCAATTTAACACCTTTCAGCTTTTAAAAAATAGAATTATTTACTGTATTTCATTCTTCTGTAGGCCTGAATCTTAGAAAAGGAGTAATGACTTAACAATTCTTCTACTGCTCTCATTTAAAAACCCGCAGCGATGTGTTTACATATCGACAACTGCCATCACACATGTGTTACACCAATGTTTGCCGTCTTTCCTCTACAACTGCTTGTGCTTGTGTGTGTGTGTGTGTGTGTGTATGTGTGCGTGTGACTCAGCAGAGTAATTGCAGCTTGTGTGCCGGCCAGTCTTTCTCTGTTTTCTCAGTTTGAGTCATCGCCTTCACAAACCAGAAGGAGGTGAAGCTCGAGCAGCAGCAGCAGCAGCAGCGGTGAAATCCACCTCTGACGGCAGAACTCAGAAGTAGCTGACAGAATAGAATGTGTTTTCCGGCAGCTGTGTGCATCAATGTATGTCTGGCGAGATGTTGATACGGCGCACTGTGCTCATTCTACTCAGTCTCAAGCTGTGTCTCCACGTCTGGCTGGGTTATTGCTCTTTCAGTGTGACTCAGACAGGCTGTGCGGCTGTCTGGCTAGTAGTGTGGTTTTCAATGTTTTCAGGGTCACCGTGCTTACAAAGGCTGCCGTCGGCGAGAAAGAAAAGCTTCAGCGATGCTAGAAAAAGGAAGGAAAAAAGTGTCATCTTCATGTAGTCAGAGTTTGCTCTGTTACAGAAGCAAAGGTTCAGACTTTCTCTGTGCCAACTCGCAGCTTAGAGAGACTTTCCCTCTGCCAGTGTCTGTTTTTCTGCTTTCTTTAAGAATTGGCAAAGTTTAGTCAAGGTTAATTTAACACCAACAGATTCTTACAAACCGACTTCGGTCTGGATTCACTGATATGCTGGTTATAATAGTGATTTAATAGACTATTCAGCTGCTCCATGAGGTCACACAGGCTTGGAACTCCTGATGTTGCCAACAGACCACAGCGTTTCTGAGCATCCTTGATTTAGCGCGGCAGGTAGATTCTTTAACCTGATCTTTCCTGGTGACTGTAGGTTCTCCCCCGGCGTGGCCAACGACCCAGCACCCTCCAGCGGCCCCACCAAGAGACGCACACAGTCCCTCAGCGCCCTGCCCAGGGATGCAGACAGGAAGGTCAGTCCACTGAACACATTGTGGAATAGGCAAAGACAAAGAACTTGACTGTGTTATTGTAAGTGTCACTCAGCAGCACCCTCATAAACATCTGCCCGTCTCTCCAGAGGGAGAAGGACCACATCCGCCGCCCCATGAATGCATTCATGATCTTCAGTAAGCGACACCGGGCCTTGGTGCACCAACGACATCCCAACCAGGACAACCGGACTGTCAGCAAGATCCTGGGGGAGTGGTGGTACGCCCTGGGGCCCAACGAGAAGCAGCAGTACCACGATCTGGCCTTCCAGGTACAGACACGCTCTTCGATTTCTGATCATCATCATCATCCCTTCCCCCTGTACAGAGCCATGTATAGTCTCAACCCCACATTCAGCGAGATCCAGCAACACCAGGTTGTCTGGAATTAACAGGAGACCTAATGTGGAACCTGGGTGGAGAGAAAACACAAAGACGCCATCTGTTCTCTTCCAGGTGAAGGAGGCCCACTTCAGAGCCCACCCAGACTGGAAGTGGTGCAACAAAGACAGAAGGAAATCACTGTCAGAGGGCCGAGGGACGCCAAAGGAACCACGGGAGAGGAGCATGTCAGAGAGCATAGGTGTGTGTGTGTGTGTGTGTGTGTTTGTGTGTGTGTTAATATTAGGTTGGATTTTGTTTTGTAGAATGGAAGTTTGTATCGATTCCCTTTTTCTCTCCTCTCCTCTGCAGAGGCTCAGTCAGAGTCGCCGGTGCCGGAGGTAAAGGGCGGAGGCTCAAACTGGCCGGGGGCGGCGGAGCGTCGAGGGGGGATGTTTGCGGGGCAGCACAGCCGTCCCAGAGCGTTTTCCCAGAGTGCCGTGCACACCCTGGAGCAGAAGGAGAGACAAAGAGACCTGGTGAAGGTATAACATCTGAGTCTTCATCTTAAAGGCTATAAACAAACCCGGGAGATCAGATGCCCTTCACGCTGCAAAGCATTCTGGGGGAACTTGTTCGGGGTTGTTTTTGCGTGAGCCGTTGCTGTTAAAAGCCGGCCGAAAGCTCTGGGGGAGCTCAGCCTCCGACTTCAAAGGTTTCCCTCTCTACTTTCTTGTTGCCTTTGAAGGTTGTAAAACTGTGATGTTTGCTTCTCCAGTGGTAATCACCGAGGAGTCGGCCCGCATGTGAGGCCTTTTGTTTGTTAAAGGCATTAATTTAGCGCCGACGGCAAACGCACAGTTTGTACTCGGAACAACGTACCGGTTAACTTTCAGAATTTGTACTTTTTTGCTTTTGTATTTGCGCTGCAGTTGCGTGTTTGTAAAACTCTGTGTGTGCGCTCTGTCAATTTACTTTGGTGTCGTTTCAATTTTCTCTCCCGTGTCAGGAGGACAGCGGCCAGACTTTGTTTCGCAACAGGGCCCCTCCTCCGCTGTACCAGGGCGGGGCTAGTGAGGACGTGACCAGCGACGAAGAGCGCATGGTCATCTGTGAGGAAGAGGGGGATGATGACGTCATGGGTGAGTTAGTTGAGCAGCGGGGCGACATAACGGTTCACCGGGCCTCGTTGAAGGAAGTGAATGTGGTTTGCAGGAATGTCTGAGGTCCATTGTTCCAGCAGTTCCAGCAGCACTGTTCTTGTCTTTATCATCGACAAAGAAGCTTCTTAGAACAATGGCCACATAATGAGCAACATGCTCGATGATGATGCTGCCCATTAGTTCAGCAGAATACTCTATCCAAATTGCCGTCGCTTCAATTGCAAATGAAGCCGCTTCCAGCAAGTAGCCCTATCCGAGTGCTCGCTATTGGAAAGCTGCGTTTAATTCTCTTTTTGTTGTGAATGCGTCTGCGATGTGGTGAGTAACTCCTCTCTCGTCTGTGTCTCCTTCTCAGAGGATTCGTGTGCTGAAGGATCCATTGACCTCAAGTGTAAAGAGAGGGTGACAGACAGTGATGAAGATGAGCCAGACGGACAGGTAGGGACACAGACCACCTGAGCTTCAATCAGTCCTCGTTTAGTCGCCTCTCTGTGATTCTGAGACATCGAGCTCAGGATGTTTAGTCTGAATGAGTCCTGATCTGCACTGTGTCTCTACTATGAGGTAGACATTGAAATTGATTGTGGATAAGTCATCAGTCAGATAAGGTAGATCTTAGTTTACAATGTAAAGCTTTTCTATTTTTGAAATCGAAAGTGTTCAGGAGGAGAATGATTGAATCTCTTGTCTGTCTGCCTCTCCTCCTCCATGCAGCCCGGCTTCCAGTCAGTGGTTCATTCCTCCCTCCCCTCCTCCTCTCCGTCTACTCCTCACTTCGACTCCACCTCGGCAAAAGGGAATGTGGGAGGAGGCGGCGCTGAAGATGACTCTGAGAGGAAGACGAGGAGAAGCACAGATGGCGAAGATGAGGGCAGCGTCGGTGGATCCAAGAGAGAGGAAGCGGCGCCGGCGGCCGCGGGAGAAGCCGGTGCAGACGGGCGAGTCGTCTCTCTGTGTATCGCAGCCTCAACACCCAGCACCCAGGCCCCCCTCTCTCTGGCCCAGCAGGGTCTGACCCAGGTCCTCAGCGCCGTCCGTATGGCCCCGGCCGCTGTGACCAACGTGCTGCGACCCATCGCCAGCACGCCCGTCTCCATCGCCAGCAAGCCACTGGAGGGGGCCGTCACCTTCAGCCCCCAGGACAACAAAGCCACCCTTCTGATTGGAGGAGGTGGATCTCAGCAGCTGCCAGTCACTGCAGGGGGTGGGTACTTGTCCTCATCCTCCTCCCTGAGTCCACTCAGTGTAAGCGCCGTGGGGGTCGGCGGCCTGGTCACTAGCCTAGTTCTGGGAGGGGCCCAACCTGTGCAGCTCCTGACCCCACAGCCGTCTCAGCTCCCTTTGCTCCAGCCTCAGCTCCACCCCTCCGCCGCCTTGCTCACGCCTCCCGCCGGCCCCAAGCCGGTACCGCAGGTCCAGTACATCCTGCCCAGCGAGAGCCCTTCCTCCCCTCAGCTCGCCCATCAGCATACCGGCCTCCTCTCCCTGCCCTCCGCCCTCTCCTCCACCCTGCCCATCAATGCTTCCCTGGCCAATGGCGTGCACTCAGGGGCGGGGATCAGATTTGCGTCAGTCAGCCCCGGGACCAGAGGTGAGACAGTAAGCAAGGATAGACCGACAGAAAAGAGAAATCCTCTTACTGATTTCACCCGACCACATCTCATTTCCCAGCTTTCTTTTCTCTGGAAACTGTAAATAGATTTGATTGGCTTACATAAAGAGGAGATGAATGATAGACAGGACGGCTGGAGGAGAATACTGTTGGATGCTCGCCACCCACCTATGGCTTCATCACTTTCTATTCATAAAGAGTCAGAAGCAAAACAAAACAGCTCTGCCTTGTTATCTGCAGCATATTTCCCTGGTATCAGAAGCTGAGATGTCCTCTTTGTCTCAGTTTGTCTCCCGCCCACCCGTGGTTGCCGTGGCGTCCTCACCTCTCCTTGTATGACTTGATTCATCTGCTCCCGGTGCTGAGTGATTTAATTCTCTCCCCGTCTCCCTTCTTTTTCTCGCTCATTAGTCCAAACCCAGTCACCGGTCTTGCAGAGCAAGATGTTGGTTCCCATGGCAACAGTGAGAACAGGGTCTACTCCTCCTCATCCTTCCATTTCCCTGGTGGCTCCGCCTCTTCCTGTGCAGAACGGCCCCCCGACAGGAAACAAGGTAGGAAAAGTCAACGCAGTGCAACAAGTGTCAACCGCATTAAAGGCACAGTACGTAAAGACCATGCAGCTGTGGCAGGGGATGATGTCATAGATCCACAACAACATCTGCAGCGACAACATGTGTGTGTGTGTGTGATAGGAAACTATCAATAACACAAAGCTGGTGGTGTGAAAAGAACATCTGTAGGAAGTGTTTGATTTGATTTCCTGTCGTCTGCGGCGTGTTTGCTTCTTTTTGACTCATCAGATGTAAACTAATACATTTAAAACAAATTCCCTCTTCATCGTTAGAGGCCTCAGACCCAGTGTGCTGCTGACACACTCATGTTGTCTACATGTACTCCTCCTCTCTGTAGATCATCCAGCTCACTCCCATGCCTGTTGTCCAGACCAACGTTCACCCGAGCGGAGCAGCGGTGCATCCTGGGAGTCCCTTTCCTGTTTCCGTAGCAACGATGATGGCTCCCTGTGCCACGCCGCCACAGACCGTTCTGCTGACCACTCCGCCCACCCGGTCAGTAACACAGACCTTCCGGCTGAATGGCAACTTACGTCTTCTTGACTCAGTGTTTGATTCATTGCTCAGCGACGCCTCACTGAAACCAGATCTCCACTTTCAGGAGGTCATAACATTTATTTATTCCATGCCTTAAAAGTCTGTCTCCTGGAGCTGTGTGCACCATGACACTGACTTTGGAGATTTTCAGTCTCAGTTTACCAAGTTTGCCGAGGTCAGAGGAGGTGTGTGTGTGTGTGTGTGTGTGTGTGTGTGTGTGTGTGTGTGTGTGTGTGTGTGTGTGTGTGTGTGTGTGTGTGTGTGTGTGTGTGTGTGTGTGTGTGTGTGTGTGTGTGTGTGTGTGTGTGTTACAGTTACTCACAGTTCTCTGAGTTCCACAGTTAGACTGCGTTCACATTACCTCACCATGTATTTGGAGTTTGGACACTCATATCTCTCCTCTCCCGCAGGATCACATATGTCCAGTCGAGCCCGGGTTTGGCCACTGCAACAGTGCCACAGGCCCCGCCCCCTCCAGGCCCCGCCTATCTCCCATCGCCTCTCGCCACTCTGGGCTTCACAGCCATCGCCCCGGCTGGGCAAACCCTGGTCCAGCCAATCGTTGGTCCAAAGCCACTGCTCGCTCCGGCTCTGCCCATGAGCTGTCAATCACAGACTCCCTCTTGCCAGGCACCAGCAGCCGCTGGCCGACAGGTGAGACCACAGACGGTTATGAGGTCAGACAGTAAACATGGCTGGCTGTCTAAAGTGCATTTCAGACAGACGGTGTCTAGACCATGGTGGAGACGGTGTCTTTGTCCAACTGTAATCTGTCTCTGTCTGCCTCCTCAGGTCGTAACTGCAATCTACCCCGCCCCAACCGTTACGCTGGCAACAGGTGTGGTCTCCTTGACCACCGTGCCGGCGGCCCTGGCGACGCCAGCGCAGGGCGCGGTGAACCCGGCCTCTCCTTTGTCAACCGGGGTGCAGGGGTCACCCAAGCCCCTGTGTGTGTCTGTGGAGCTGGAGCACAAGGTGGAGGTGAAGAGGGAGTTCAAGACAGATGTGGGGACGGAGGAAGGAGAGCAGGGGATGACCGGTAGTGCAATTAACTCCTTCATGGCCACTCATGCAACAACAGGTACGGGATGTTCACGCACTGTTACATTCTGTTATTATGTTTCTGTATCATATTTCAGTCATGGGTTTGACACTATGAGTCCAAAATGTGTGATTTAGCCCACAAAAAATGTTTACGCCAACAAATGATCGAGGATATTTTAAGGGCATAAACGTTTTCCCTTTACATAATATATGAAAGCTGCCACCTGTCTGGAGAGGAGAGCAGTGTGTGTGTGTGTGTGTGTGTGTGTGTGTGTAACTCTCCTCTGCCTCCACGTCACGTCTCTACCGCTCACTTACCACAGAGCTAGTCTACAAATATCACTTAACTCTCTGTGGTTTGGCACAAGACTCTATGCTGCTGTTTGTAAATGTGCTTCAGCTGAGTAGAATGTGTGTGTGTGTGTGTGTGTGTGTGTGTGTGTGCAGTCAAAGAAGAGGACGGAGGTCAGCGGCACATCAAGGAGGAAAACCTGAGAGACGGCTACGGCAGAGACATCCGGGCCGAGGTGGACGGGGAGCATGAGAGAGGGATGAAGGAGAGCAATGAAAGGAGGAGAGGCAGAGAGACGGAGAGGGAGGAGCACAGCATGAGCGACAGCAGCAAAGAGGTGAGACAGGCTCCGTTCAGTTACTCCTCCATTGATATGAGACGTCTGAGAACAGTGTTTCATCAGCCAGTCTCTCTCTCTCTCTCACCCTCTCTCTCTCTCTCTCTCTCTCTCTAGGCTGGACCTCGTTCTCCCCCTCCGCTGCCCTCAGGTCTGGACCCTCCTCTTCCTCATCCTCCTCTTCCTCCAGCAGAAAGAGAGCCTGCCTCCTCCTCAAAGAAGATTAAGTTCCGCCCGCCGCCACTCAAAAAGACCCCCGACTCTGTTGACAAGTACGTGGACAACATATTAGAGTGTGTTGGTGTGTGATGGGATCTCCATGAAGGTTTCATTTCATTGAGATGTTGGAGTTGTAATCTCGTCCCTCCTCACAGCACAAGTGTGAGACGAGCTTCTCCAAAACAAAAAAACAAAGCCCAGTCTTGGCGTCACGCATCGGTGAAATCTGTGCCAAGGCAAAATTAAACAAGTTTGGCTTGCTGACTCGGTGATAAGCCATGTTTCCTTTATTTAAGCTGTTTACTATTTCCGAGATGAGAGAGTGCTGAGGGATGAAGATGGCTCTGTTGCTCAGACTGGACTGCAGCCTGACACGCTCTCTATTCCCTCTGTGTGTGTGTGTGTGTGTGTGTGTGTGTGTGTGTGTGTGTGTGTGTGTGTGTGTGTGTGTGTGTGTGTGTGTGTGTGTGTGTGTGTGTGTGTGTGTGTGTGTGTGTGTGTGTGTGTGTGTGCAGGGTTCTGTCAGGGACGTACTTTGAGGAGCGTTTTGCAGAGCTTCCCGAGTTTAACCCCGAGGAGGTCCTTCCCTCGCCCACCCTGCAGAGTCTGGCCACCTCACCCAGAGCCATCCTGGGGAGCTACCGCAAGAAGAGACGCAACTCCACAGGTGAGACGGAGACAGAAGCGTGTCAGAGAACACGGTGCTTCCTCCTCTACTGGACTTCTACCCTGACTCTTTGCTCTCTCTCCCTTTTTATCTTTGTCCTCCTCTTCCTCCTCCTTAATTCTCCCACCAGAGATGGAGCTGACGGCAGAGGAACCCAGCTCGCCAAGGAGGAAGACCCGTCGTCTGTCCAGCTGCAGCTCAGAGCCCAACACCCCCAAGAGTGCCGCCAAGTGTGAGGGAGAGATCTTCACCTTCGATAGAGCAGCAGGTACAGCAGGTGACAGAGCCGCTCCACTCTTTAAACCTAACTGTACTGACAGTTGTCAACTACCGAGAGAAGCATTACAGAAAGATGTGGCTTCTTGTAAGAACCTGTACTGACAGCTCTGTGATGTTCAAGCAGGTACGGAGGCAGACGATCTTCTAGGAGACTTGGATCGCGTCCCCTACTCGTCTTTGCGTAGGACATTGGATCAACGCCGGGCCCTGGTTATGCAGCTCTTCCAGGAACACGGCTTCTTTCCTTCAGGTAAACCACCACTGAACTTTATGCCACACTGTAATTGTGCTGAAACAATTCATCAATCAATTGAACGTCATTTGACAGCAAAATAATGCACAATTTGTTTTCCTCCTCTTTCCCTTCCACTCCCCTTCCTTCCTCCATCCAGCCCAGGCCACTGCTGCCTTCCAGGCGCGGTACTCGGACACCTTCCCCACAAAGGTGTGCCTGCAGCTGAAGATCCGCGAAGTCCGTCAGAAGATCATGCAGACGGCTACGCCCGGAGCTGCAGAGCCCGGTGTGTCCATGGAGGCCATCCCAGCTGTGTCCCACGGCTACTCCTTCAATCAATCGGCTTCAGATGACACAGGGGCGGAGCAGCAAGGAGAGACGGGTCAAAGCCCGGAGGAGCCCAAAAGTGAAGGATCATAGGCTGGAGTGGATGAGAAATTGGGAAAAAACATGGAAAGGAGTAGAGAAAGAGAGAGAGAGAGAGAGAGAGAGGAGTGTGTTATCCCCATCACATGTCCATGTATGTGTTAAACCCAGACTGTGGATCAGCAGCAGAATCACTCTCCTGGCTCTATTCTCCACTGGACTCGGGCAGAATTACATCAGATTAGTCACAAATATCCAGTCTACTCGAGGTGCACCTGATTTGTCTTATCAAACATTTTGAAAAGCCTCAAAGTTGACAAATTACATGCAAGACATGATGAGTCACGTGCTCCTTTAGGTCCTTTTCTTTAGTATGGAGAATTCCGTTTGGTTGTGTGTTTGCCCAGGTCTGCCGTCAGCACATTTCTACAGTATAGTTTATAATTTGACACACAGACTCTGGTACACACTCTCTATCTCTCTGGCACACACACACACACAAAAAGCCTGGTGCATATTTAACCTCCAGCGTGCACATGTCACATAAATACACACACACACACGCACACACACACACATAAACCCTTACCAAATCAGACTGTTACTCTTGGTTGGCAGTCCCCTGGAGCTGCCACCCAGGACCACGATACACAAAGGCACTTTGTCACTTATTGTGCAGATGCAGTTTGCTGTTGCCAGCCGGCCCTCAGATGCCATTGACTTGACCTCCTTCTCTCCCTTCCACTCCTCAGCACAGTGGATGAGACAAAAACACAACCCCAATGACCTCCACTGATATTCCACAGCCCCTCGATGCTGCAAGCCAGACAGCACACATGCACACACACACACACACACACACACACACACACACACACAATGCATGGATATATCTGTGCAATGTGTGCACCTACACAAATACACGCACACACCTAGTCAACCCTGGTTTGACCAAGCCATTGGCCTGCACAGTTTTTAGTGATTGTAGTGAGAGAGAGAGAAACTCAAAGCATGAATACTCTTTGTTCCCGCACAACATAAAGAAGGCGGGAGTTGGGATTTAGTGTGACCAATCTTTGCACCTTCATTTATTGCCATTTTGACAGACTGTGTCCTCATTGGCTGGAGCAGATTGTAGTATACTGTATGTCTGTATGTATGTATGGGGGTCCCCCCCCCACAATGGTGTGGACAAGCACCGTAAAAAGAGATTATGTAAGAAGACTGTCGGTTGTGAAACTCGGAGGAATCAACATTAAGTCAGACACTGAGCGGCTCCCAACAGAGCGCAGAGAAAAGGCAGAGGAAGAAACTGGATGGTGTTCATTGTTTGGAAGTTTCATATTCCGCTGATAACAACAATGAATGAGGACAACAACAACGTGACAAACTTACCATCAGAGAAATAATAGAATTTTTAACCAAACTTCTCTGAATCTCCCAGTGGATATGATGTTGCTTTCTCTTGTTATTGTTGCTGTGGAAATAACCAGTTTTACTGTGGCCTGTTTTTCTCTTGTGGCTCTATGGTGTTTCTTCTCCAGCATAAAAAAAACACAACAAAAAAGACTTTGGACAAAGAAGGGGACAAATTCAGTCTCTGGCCCCCCCCACTTTTAATTGTACTAGGGGCGGATCTCCCCCTCCCCTTCCCTCCGGTTTCTCACCAGACACAGCGATGAAGGGGAGCAGGGGAGTTTGGTGTTTTGTAAAATGTTGAAATCAGGTGTTTGCACAATTTGTGCGGCCCAGCTCCTTTGGGTCCGCCGCAAGTTAAATCAGGAAAGTATTGTTTTTAGAGATTGTTTTAGAAAAACTAATAATCTTGTTCCATATGTTATCAACCACCTTTTCCTCCCCCCCCTGTCACCCCCAGCCTCTCTTATCTCACCCCTGTCCCCTCAGGTCTTTACCTCCTTCCTGTATTTGTTCCCCGCTCCCACCCCATCACCCTCAAGTGTTAGAAAGTGCCCTTAAGCACTGGTCCCGGGTCAAGCGCTATGTAGCTCAGGATGGTTCTGGTTAGGGTTAGTTCAGGGAAAGCAGATCCTAGACCAGCCCTGGAGGGCAGTCTCTAGAGCCCTCCCCTCCTCCCTCTCGTCTCGACACTTTATCCTTTCCCATCAAATGGTGCAATAGGACATTTATTTTTTTGGAAATGGGTGGGTTATCTTGTTTTTGGGGGACGGCTCTGTGCCATAGATATTGAATCAAGTACAAGTCAGTCAATCCGATGAATGAACTGTTGTGATACTATCTATAGTTATGGTTAAAAAAACAAACAAAACAAAAAAGAATGACACAATTATCGTTGAAGAGATAGAAAGCATAACTTACTAAAAGTCAAAGACAATTTTTCGAATAGCACTTTTTGGCTCTTTGCTTCCTCGGTGAAGAGTGGGGGTAGTTATTATTGTGGGTATCTCTTTTATTTGTCTGTATACAGTTGGATGTGTGAAAAATATATATATTTCCATATATGTGCATTTAGGTCTGTGTCTGGGTGTGTGTGTATGTTTTAGCACATGCATGTAGTGTGTTAACATGACCAACCTCTGGTTCTTTCACCACTCAGCAACATTATCAATATTCTATTTTTCCTTCCATGTATTATACATTCTATATTCTACTCTAGAGACAGTATTTTTATAGTCACCATGACTATTTTGTCTGCCATCTTGACTGTTATCAAATCGATCTGATTCAGGATAGATATGAAACATACATATATTCAGGATATATGATATACAGTATAAATATATAAATATACAGTATACTGTATATAAATACACACAGGTAATAGAAGACTATCAAATCACATCTATTTTGAGTTAGGCTTGCAATGTGTTCATCTGCATGCATGTGCAATCATATGCACGCATGCACACACACACAGACATACGTGCATACACACATGTATGCGTGTACACTGTATGATTGTGCTTAAAAATAAACTGTCCTTACTTTGGAGAAGGAATTCTAGGATGAGCGAGGTGAGTGTTATCTCATAAACAGGCATGTTGACCATGTGCAATATTTCTAAACAACAAAAAACTAAATATTGAAAATATTAAAGATCTAACACAATTTGTTTCGTCCTGGGATTTATTTCAAACTGATGAGGTGGAGCAGTGTTGTGTGCTTCATCACTTATTTCTACTAAACTGCCTGTTTGTAGTGTAGTGGTCTTGTGGCATCAACACACTTTTGAAAAGTTGAGATGCATAGATATCCAGTGACCGTGAGATAACTTCCTGATTAATGCAAAATCTCAATAATAATAACAATAACCGGAATAAATGCAATCTATTGATCTGTTGGAACCTATTGTATGGATGAAAATGTTAATGAATATACAAAGGGGCTGCCATTCGAGTGCATTATCTCAACCAAGGCCAAACAATTCTACAATTATGAATCATGATGAAATTTAAGGTTGATGAGTAAACCTGTTAATTATAATTACATACAGTTGATGAGTAATACAATACCAATATGCTTTTTTAAAATATCACAAACACCTAGTGGCAAAACATAATCAATGTATCACTTCATTGTAACAGCCTTTAAAATTGCTTACAATGCCAACAACTACGTGCACGTTTTTTTTAGAAGATGAGTCCGTGTAATTATTAACACTATTGTCGTATGAATTAAAATATTATCTGTAGTAATGTAGTTTCCAAAGTGCAAAATTTGTAATAAGACTAATTTACACCTGCATTAATGTTTGTACCATCAAAGCTTAATTAATTATTATTGATTGCTTTACTGATTATTTTAGCTGCATAAACGTGTTGTCGTTTTATTTCTTATATATAGTGTGACTCCTTCCCTTCTCTGGCCTACATACGCTCTGTTTGTCCGTGTTAATTCTGTAGTTGTTTTGGTTTGTGAAACGCAGGGGCGCGAACTTGAACATCGGCTACTTGGAACTCCATCTCCCATGTGGCATTGCGGTCCACTTCGGTGTCTAGCAACAGCTATCTGCCCAGACAGCCGGCGGCAACGGGAGCGGTGTCTTTCCAACATTATTCGCTGTCGGATGTTTGATATTGACAGTCGCTTGGTCGTAAATAGTGAAACAACAACTCTGACCCCTGCGCAGAGATATGAGCGGCAGCGGGCGGCCCAGGACCAGCTCGTTTGCTGAGCCGCCAGGTGTTCCAGGAGCCGCTGCAGCGTCCGCTGGATCAGCCGCTGCCGTGGGGAGCAGCACAGGAAAGTCCGGGGTCCCGCAGGCCTCCGGCAGCAGCTCTTCAGGATGCTCGAACCTGAAGCTGACCAGTAAGTCGTAGTTCGGTTGCTTTTCGAAATTATACATCAACTACATTCTCCGGTTGTTCTGACTGTTCATGCATGCTTGTATTTTCTGTCACAACCCAGAGGAAAGTCATTGTTGCCTCGGATCACTGCCAACCATCATGCTAGCTTGCTAACTAGCTAACTAACGCTAGCCACTTGTTTTGTGTTTTCCTAGTTCCCCCTCCTGCCCCAATGATAGGAACCAAAGAGGCTTTAATTTAGGGTTATGTCGGGCTATACCGTGAATTATTATGTTATCTGACTTGTGAAGTAATGTGAAGTAACTAGTTAAAGGCTAGTTTGGCTGCCATGCCCGTGTGTTCAGTGTTCAGCTGCATAGATGAGCCTCTGTTGTTTCCTTGTGACCAGGCGAGATCCTAATCCTTAACTTCAGAGCTGCATTGTGATGTTTGTGGGTGTTGTTGTCCTCAGTGCGACATCAGTTGACGGCTTGGCTCGGCTCCAGGGGGGCTTCGGGGTGGGAAGTCTCTTTTCACAAGGTCACTTCTGGGGTTTAGCAGCAGGTGGCCCACGCCTGGAGGATGCAAGTGATGCACATCTGACACAAGGAGCAATTTATAATATGCCCCTTTATCATAGTAGTGCCAGATGTATGTAGAGGTGTGTCTGTGTGTGTGTGTCATGTGTGCTGGAAGTATCATCCATTAGAAGGCGTGTGACTTTGATATTAGAGCCCATACGGGAGGTCATTTCCAGTTCAAAGCAGTGTAACCTGTTTTCACTCCTGCTGCAGCGTAACAATCAGGCCCTTTTAAACCCAGAGGCAGTGGAATAAAGCCTAATGTTTAATCTGACTGATGGGTGTTTGAGTGGGAGATTAAACCATTTGACCAGATATGTTTAAGAAATGATGAGAGGATTTGAAATTGTGAATAAAGAGCAGATGTAAACTCACACAGTGTTGAGGATGTGCTGCCATTGTAAGCAGTGATGAGCCACCGTGAACCCTGGAAGGTATCTTGTGATTATTTGTCAGAGTAGTGATATTTAAATACTCCTATTTATCTAAGTAAGTGCTTTGGATCCGAATGTGGCATCTACATATTCACACTCCCAGCGTGACCTTGTTGGAGTTCAATATTTGCTTTGCCTTTCTAGGTTTCCATTGGTTGAATACCTGCATGGTTGCTGAAGTAGTTCCATCTATGTTCAGGTTGCCTTCATTACAGCAGCAGGTGTGACGAGCCCAAGGAGAAGATGACAAGCCCAGACATGTTTAGTCAGATCAGTGTAATGGAACATGTGAGGCCATGGCTGTGTGCTGGAATGACACTGAACAAGCAGAGTGGCTGTGTGTGTGTGTGATGCATTCTGTGCTCCAGGTCATTTGTGCAGGTGCATCAAGACCAGGTGCATCAAGACCAGGTGGATCTGACGAGTGCCACGTTCGGAATTCATTCATTGATTAGTTCATATTTGCGTCTTCTTTTAATGGTTACCTTTTCACTCGATGTCTGATAGAAGATCCCGTTTGGTAAAGGTGGCGTCTTTCTTCACCTGTACCTACAGAGGAGTGTGTGTTAGTGTGTTTCACTAAAGAAAACAACCAGGGGCAAAGTGCAAAATTGTCCCCATAGACTAAATGTTTGCTTCTGAAACTCAAATAAGGGTGCAGAACATTCCCTCTGTGTAGCTGAGCGTCATGTTTAATAGTCAAGAATGAGAAATTAGACTTTGATGTCGGTGCAGTTGAGATAAGAATGATGAAGTCCCTGGTTGATCCACCTGAGGAAGATGCAGTGCAGAGGAGGTTGGCTGTAATGAAGTGGTTCTGCCAGTAATCCCAGCAACTCTTCAACCTGACAAATAACTCATCCACCGGTTAAGATGTTGAGATTGTATTTCACTAAATTGACCCCAAGTGCATTTAAACAGGCAAATAATCTCTTTATTTGGCTGTGTGAGCAAAAATTGCCAGATTTTAAAAATAGACGAACTTGACCCCTGGTGTGCGTGCGTGTGTGTGTGTGTGTGTGTGTGTGTGTGATCACGCCTGACCGGGGCATGAACCCAGTGGCCGGCTTAGAGAACTCAGTGCCCGGGTCGCTCTGCAGGCATTACAGCCTCAACACGGTACAAGTGTAACAGATATCACCACGGCTCCAACCGCACCAACGCCACTTTGGTTGCTGATGCCAATTCACTGTGAACAGGGTGGAGACACACACACACACACACACACACACACAAGAGCAAAAGCTGCGGTTCTGATTCCACAGAGTTCATATTAGGTCATTATATTGTTGTGATAGCCAGCATGGTGAGTGTGTGTGTGTGTGTACATGGTGATGGTGGTAATGATAGAGCATGATGACAGCTAGATGCTCCATTATTCAAGCTCCACAGGGTTCCATAGGAAACTGTATTTCCCTGCTGCAGGCCACATGGAACAAGGTGACACAGAATCCAGGGGCTTGTTTTAGTGCTTTGTCAGCCTGGTGCATAGAAATACATCTGCTGCTGCTGCATAAGGTGGACCACAAAGTTACCAACCAGTCTGTGGTCGCTCTTATATATCCGGGCCTTTTCAGGGTTTAAATGCAATGCCGGCTTACTTTGTGATTTGATGTCATTTGGTCTTTTCTCTCTCTGGTTGATGAAGTCATTCAGACGCCTCTAAAGGTGCAAACTGCTTGGATTGAACAGTATTTTCAGAAAAAGGAATGAAAACCTCTCAAGGTTAGCTCAGGAGAAAGGAAGTGCCTGGCTGCTTTATTGATGTATAAATATGTTTTGAAGGCTTAAGTTGAGGTCCATTCATGAAGCCATTATGTCTCTTCTTATTCAAGCAGTGTCCCAGATGTTGAGGCTGACTTGAATTTCAGCGCCGTGTGTCGCGTTGACCCAGACAGACTGATAACTGTTTCCTCCCTGTTTCCTAGGAGACAGTGGGAAGGTGACGACGGTCGTGGCCACACCTGGGCAGGGACCGGACCGCCCACAGGAAGTCTCCTACTCTGACATTAAGGTGAGAGAGGAAGGAAACGAGGCAACAAATGGTTATTAGGTGGGAGGTGTTTGCTCTGGACTCGGTGATCTCATTGTTTCTCCTTTCTGAAAACCCTGCAGGTGATCGGTAACGGGTCGTTTGGTGTGGTGTACCAAGCACGGCTCATCGACAGCCAGGAGATGGTGGCCATAAAGAAGGTTCTGCAGGACAAGAGGTTCAAGGTACAGCAGGTCTTTGATTTTATGACGTTGGGCTCATTTCTCCTCACGCTCCGCTCTTCTCAACTCCCCGTTTTGTCGTCTGGCCTCTGCAGAATCGGGAGCTACAGATCATGAGGAAGCTGGACCACTGTAACATCGTCAGATTACGTTACTTCTTCTACTCCAGTGGCGAGAAGGTATTGGAATTGTACAGTGTACGCTTATCTGCAATCCACCTGGCAGTTATGGGTAAACAAAGCAACACATGCAGCTGTGTCATGGTGTCGCATTCTCTCTGTCCTGCGCTGTCCAGAAAGATGAGGTCTACCTCAACCTGGTGCTGGATTTTGTACCTGAGACTGTCTACAGGGTTGCCAGACATTTTAACAAGGCCAAGAGCATCATTCCTATTATATATGTGAAGGTAAATTTTCCTTTAGAGTGAAGTCCTTTTAATGAAGCTTTTCCATATTGTGATTTTAATGCCATTTTGACAGCATATACATGATCTGCTCTGGTTTGACTCTTCCTCAGGTGTACATGTACCAGTTGTTTCGCAGTCTGGCTTATATCCATTCCCAGGGTGTGTGTCACAGAGACATCAAGCCGCAAAACCTGCTGGTCGACCCGGAAACTGCCATCCTTAAGTTGTGCGACTTTGGCAGGTGAGCTGCAAGCGAGCGGTTTGGTTTCTTACCCACAGACTCCACAGGGGTTTGACCACAGCCTCTCTTGCATAAACCTTTGGTCATGTTTAGTGTTGCAGCCGTGTAGCGTTGCTCGGCTGATGTATTTCTCCAGTCGAGGGGGAATCGGGAGGATAAACGATGAATTCCACACCATTTGAAACACCTCACATTGTTTCCAGTCCCTCTGGACCTCATCCATGCTTGGCTGCAAACTCTGGTCCATTGATTTGGTTTCATCTTGTCTCCCCAGCGCCAAGCAGCTGGTCCGCGGTGAACCCAACGTGTCGTATATTTGCTCCCGGTATTATCGCGCTCCGGAACTCATCTTCGGCGCCACGGACTACACGGCAAACATCGACATCTGGTCAGCGGGGTGTGTGCTGGCCGAGCTGCTGCTGGGACAGCCCATCTTCCCCGGGGACAGCGGGGTGGACCAACTAGTAGAGATCATCAAGGTGTGTGTGGGGGTTTGTGTGTAGCTGATCTGAGGGTAGAGTGAGTTTATATTCCCTGTTGTCAATGGTGATTATCAAAGGAACAGATGGTGGGATGAGTGTGAACTACTCATACTCCATTCTCTATTTATAGGTGCTGGGAACTCCGACAAGGGAACAGATCCGAGAGATGAACCCAAACTACACAGAATTCAAGTTCCCTCAGATCAAAGCCCATCCATGGACCAAGGTAAAGGTTCTTTACTTGATTCCTTTCGTTCTTAAGCAGAGATGTCTCTTCTGTGGTCATGTGTTCTTGTAATGAACCTTTCTCTGTGTCAGGTGTTCAAGCCTCGCACTCCTCCAGAGGCCATCGCTCTTTGCTCCCGGCTGCTTGAATACACGCCCGCCTCTCGCTTCTCCCCACTAGAGGCTTGCTCACACGCCTTCTTCGACGAGCTGCGCCAGCCCAACGCGCGGCTACCCAGCGGCCGAGAACTGCCGATGCTCTTCAACTTCAGTACCACAGGTACGTACACACACACACAGACACACTTACAGCTCGCAGATATGCGGATACCACAGGTCCCCACAGAGAAGACTAGACCCTGACCTATTGACCTGTGTGTGTGTGTGTGTGTGTGTGTGTGTGTGTGTGTGTGTGTGTGTGTGTGTGTGTGTGTGTGTGTGTGTGTGTGTGTGTGTGTGTGTGTGTGTGTGTGTGTGTGTGTGTGTGTGTGTGTGTGTGTGTGTGTGTGTCTCTGCAGAGCTCTCCATCCAGCCTCAGCTCAACTCAACACTCATTCCTCCTCACGCTCGTGCTCAGGCGGCTGCTTCTGGTCACGGTGAGACACACTTCCTGTCTGCTATCCTGAATCTTATTCTTCATGTTATATTGTTGAAGTCGCTGAAAGTCAGTTTGGAGTATAATTAGGAACATCACAATTAACAATGTCCAAAAATACATGACTTGTCTGGTGAAGTCCTTGTCATTTCCAACATGTAGTGTGTGTGTTCTGACACTAGATGGCAGCACTTCACTGTAATGGCTACACAGTGCAGTTACTCATTAGTTGATTGGCTGCAGCTGTTTGATTGAGACGCACAGGTGCCCCAAATTAGTCACATGATCAAGAGAGGGCGGGGTCATCTTCATCACCAGGGGAGACAACAGAACAAATGTTAACTCCCCTCTCTCACTGAAGCTTGTGTCTGTTCCTCTTCCTCTTCTGTCCTGTAGATGGCACCGTCTCTGACTCGTCTCACAGCTCAGTACCAGGATCTCTGAACAGCATCTGAAGCAGCCCTTCACCTATCTGCCTGACAGCCTCATCGTTAGCTCTCGTTTCTCACACACACACACACACACACACACACACACACACACACAGAGACACACACACGCATACACACACACACGCATACACACTCACAGCTTTCCACAGTGCTGCTTGCTCTCCTCTTCAGTTACAGGCGTCCGTCTTAGCACAGTACATGCGTTGAACAAACAGTAGCTCTCTAGCTGAGTGGACTGTCACTAGAATGCGTCAGAGATTGTTTTACACACGTACACACACAGTTGTCTTAGTGCTGCTTGGGTGGTATGTGAAGGTTCAATAGTGGGGGCTGGTCCTCTGTAATATAACCTTTTCTTTTCTTTCTTTTTTCTTTTTTAAATCATTTTTTCCTTTTTGTCTTTTTAATTTGTGATTTATTTATTTGAGTGATCACAGAGCATTTTGTCTCTCGAGTTCTGAGAATTTTTAACCAATTCTTGATCGTTGTTCCATCGTTGTCGGTTCGGGGGGTGAAACAAACTCTGCCTGACGACACCAGGATCGGCCCTATGTAGGTCAGCGGAGGAAGATGAAGTCCCAATTTGTTGTGAGCTCAGGGCAGAGAAACGGCGGCGTTCAGGTTTGAATGAAACCTCAAACCGTTGTGAAGTTACCTGCTTAAGTGTTCCGGCTCCAGTAGAAAAGGCATCGGTAGCAGGTCCTAGTTATTGACCCTTTCAGGAAACGCGTAGTGTGTGTTCTTGCTTGATCACTTCTGTGCCTGTATTGTGTTAGCGGCTGCATTCACCACAGGCAGGAGACGCGTATGTTTGATGACCTTCCATGTATCGTACAGGACTGGAATCTGATCTAGCAGCCAAATGAGGGTGGGAGTGTGTTGCCTCGCTCCTCCTTATTCAGTATCTAGTTAGTATCTTCCTGTTGTCTCTAATGAAGTGGTCCTGTGTTGTCACTCAGCTCCCTGACCTTTCCCTGTTTTCACCCCTGGATCTCGGCTCCTTTACAGCTTTTAATCGTCGTTTTAAGATTTTTTTCCACATCCAGTAGGACGGAGGTATGTGGGAAAGGTTCATATGTCAAACATGCAAAGGAAAACCAGTTTGTGTTCATTACCACATGGATTGTTCTGTAGAATTCTGCTCAATTTGTATTGAAATTGGGCCTTTAATGGTATTCACTCCTACCGATTAGTCATTGGGCTGCTGAGCAAGGCAGCAGTTTATAGCTCATGTATGAAAACGTCCAACCTTAAAGCCCTGGACCCTAAGTACAGTTTGTCCCTTATTCATTGTCTGATCTGTTTCTAATGCTGATCTGTTCTCTGTAATAAAATTTGGAATTCCCTCTTAGTACAAAGATCCTTCCTGTGGTTGGTGCAAAACTCTCTCTGTATTCACTCCAGAAACTAGGGGAAGATAAATGCCGATGCTATGACTTAGGCTTCATAAAGCTATGATGGGTAAATACGTCTGTTTAATCATACTTTGTGTGTTTCTTAATTTATCTTCGGATGCTAGGCTGTAAATGATAGACATGTTGGTAACAGACAGACTGTCATTAGTCGGCTTCACACCATCGGCGTCAAACGTGGAAATTCAAAGCTATTTCCCCTTTTCCTTGTCAACAATAAGCTGCGTAGAAACAATAAAAAGGACTATTTTGTGCGAAACCCTCTCCGCTTAGGTTAAGTGGAAAATCAATAGATGTGAGCTGTAAACATAAACACAAAGCAGGGAAATTGCTTTTAGACAACTTTGTGCGTGCGTGCTTGTGAGTGTGTGTGTGTGTGTGGATGTTCAGTGTGTGCCAGGCTGAACATTCAGAGCAGCCAGTGTTTTAGACGTACACCAGTCAAGGATCCAGATCAGTAGGAAGCAGTCGTGGACACTTGAGTGTTAGTAGTGTAGTATATTAGATACTACAGTCCCACACCGCCCCCTGCTGTTTATTTTATTCTTTTAATAAGCGACGGGTTCTGCTGAGCCTCTTATCATGTTTTTATCCCGGTGCGTCCACATATTGAAGGAGAACAGATCCAGATAATTCTCTCTTCCTCTCTGTGGTTCTTCCCTTCCAAGCTGGCCACTCTCCCTCTCACACTCTGGGGTAGCGTTGCACAAATTTAGCTTTCTTCAAATGTTTAATTCCGTCCACGCCAGGGTGTCACGTCCACCATGTTCACACTCAGAGCTGTCAGCGTCACTGTAGCTATGAAAAGGTGTGAACGAGCCACATTGGTATGCTCACTGACTGACTGGCTGGTTGATCTTGTTCCCCCGGAAGCCGTGTTTGTCCCGTCCATCTCCTTCCTTATCGCACATGTAAATATCACTGATTTTTATTTTCCTCTTTTTACTTTTTATTACAGTGTTTCTACCTTATATCTCGCTGTCGATGAAGCCGTCTCCGTTTGGTTTGCCAGTTTTTGTAAATGTGTCTCTTCTCTGCAGTGTCCTTTACAATCCAACATGTAAATACTGCCCAGGGGGGAAAAAGGGGGGAAAGAAACCCACCTACCGCTTTCCTCTCGTGTTTGTTGATGACGTCTCGCTCTCTTCCTCTTTCCTGTCGTCCAGTAAGAATTGTAAAGAAGCCGTCTTAACTCGGCTCTCCTCCCCATCCGGTCCTCTGTAGCGCCACCTTATCTCATGATTTCTTTTAGGGGTTCTGTTCCAAAACGCTCCGTATGTTCCATCTCTGACTGAGGCTTCAGGGACGCGTACCACTTCTGTTGTCTAACGCATCAAGCTGTCATTTATTTTACTAAGGACTTAAGTTGGCTACTGTCACTTAAAATTGCCATGTTTTTTTTATTTATTTTGACTCTATAGATCACTATTTCTGTCACTTATCACATTTTGGAACAGAGCTTTTCATGTGTGTGTGTTCTGACAGAATGTAATGTATTTATCCTGTGCAGTATTGAAAACCTGACTTGGCTACATGTCACTTGAGTAATATAAAAAGTGCTTAGCTGGATGAGAAATCCCACGTTTATCTGCAGCTAAGTACTCAACATGGGCATTTTTATATTACAGTATATTAATATTTTCTGTATGGAGTTCAGAATTACTACTAATGATCACAAGATGGCAGATTTGTGTAGCGACTGTGGCGGTGGGCCACCTATCAGCTCTGTGTGTGTGTGTGTGTGTGAGAGAGAGAGAGAGTGTGAGTGAGTGTGTGTGTCAGACAGAGACCAGGCTCATGACCGACTGTTTCTCATCAACAGGATTTCAAAAATTGCACTGTGCTCTGCATTTTTGAACTCTTTGAAGCCTCTTGTGTAATAATTTCCTCCTCTTTGTGAGAAAGCACTGTATCACTTTTTGTCTTTCAGATTTTTTTTTTTTTTTTTTTGATATTTAGTTCCAATGCTGTTACCTCTGCTGTCATTCTGCTCTAATGGACTGACACGTTAGGGTGATGGAGGAAGAGAGGGAAAAGGAGAGAGAGAGAAGGAAAAACAAAACATCCCCTCTGTCTATGTTCTGTGTGTGTATGATATGGACTCATATAATAAAGTGATGAAACTGTGTTCAGATGTTTGGTGTGTGTCACTTAGTTGAGACCTCAATCTAGAATCTTAGGGGTTCCAGTTGTGACCCCTGCATGTTTCCTCACAATTACAGATGCATTTGTGTATGTTGCTTAACATCAGGTCCCTTGTGATGAGGATCCCTGCTTGGACTGAAGGGAAAGACTCGGCCTTCCCCCCAGCCCAGGAGCCTGCAGTGTGTAATATTCCCATTACATTAAGTATGTTTAGTCTGGAGATACAATCTCAGCCCCTCACCCAATGTAAACCAAGTGCAGGATGGTTAAATTGACCAGAACCTCGACTGGTTTTACTATTAACTACATGAACATTAATCTAACTTGATCCTCACAGACTGTGTTGTTGTCCTCGGTAAGATCGGCCACAGAACTCCACATAGAAACACCTTAACTGCACTCAAACCCAGAAACCTTTATAAAATGATGGGTTCCTGTTTTAATTTGGGCTTTGCTGCCATCTAGTGGACTCTTTGCTCTTTACTTCAGCTCTACAGAACCTGCAGGTACTGATACGTGATTTATACCGTATGGACCGCCACTGTTAGAAGTGTGTCAAAGTTGTTGATCCAACCTTATAGCATGCTATTTATCTGTCTGCGTGTGCGTTGTGTCATTCTCTTATGTTTCCTAGAACTATATAGCGTGACGTCATCCCTATCGTTGCCGGGGGTCGTCAATTACGTCATATTTACGCCTAATTTACTAATTTTCCCGAACGGAAGAGTCTGCTAACGAGAGACTGTTGCAGACTTTAGCTCTGTCGCTGTATTTAAAGGGACTTTCCATAGTTTTCGAGCAGCGGCGACATGGATAGCGACCCTTTCATCAGCCAACAGGTACGTTTATAACTTTTCTTGTCCATTTTAGTCTTAATTAGACTTTGCGGTTCGGTATTTACAGAGTCGTGTTGTGTTTCACTGGCGGTAATGAAGCCAAAACGCGTTAATATATCAAAGATATGGATTAATACGTTCATTATGTGATCAATTGACGAATCGCGACGATTAGTTTTTTATTAAATGAATGAAGGTGAAGTGAGATAGGAATGATTTCTTCAAGTGTTTGGTCAAAGTGTGTATGAAGGAACTGTTTAGTTTTGTTTTGCAGAGGACCATGCAGACCAACCACAGCCTCTGTTACCATGATGAGAGCTCCTCTGACCAAAGCTCATCCTCCTCCTCCTCCGCTGATGATGATGATGAGAGCTCCTCTGACCACAGCTCTTCGCCTGATGATGATGATGACGGCTCCTCTGACAAGAACATCTCCTTCTCCTCTGTTGTCTTCTCAGCTCCTACTTCACCTCTTTCAGAGACACAGGAGTGGATTCCAACTGAGGAACCCACCGAGATCCTCCAGAGGCTTCCTCCTCTCAGAGCTCCTCATGAAGTCCCCACCAGAGCCTCTGTGGAAACCCCTCAGAGGTCCCCCCCGAGGTTCCCTTCCATGGATTCTAAGAGTAAAAAGTATAGTGACTTGTACTTTGGTGGTCCATTACCAAGGTGGGTGAAGAACATCCGTGCTATCCTGGCTGAGAGGAACAGGCAGCGTGCTTACAGGAGAGCTGATGAAGGAAGTGATCAGCCTCCATGTAAACGCAGATCTGTGGCATCCACCTGGTCAATTTATACTAACTGTTAATGTTTATGTAGTGTCACTGCCATGAATTGAATCAATCCAGTCAACTAGAGTAAAGCATCCAAGGCGCGTTTTGCTCATCGGGTTCAATGAAAACTTTCATGGTGCTGTCTCTGTTTCCCCTGGAGGAAGCCGGCCCTGAGTGAACACAGGCTGAGGAAGGGAGATGTCAACTCCTTCATTCTCCTACCCTGACCTTTGTTAATGGTTACTAGAAAGCCAGCCTGACAGGTAACTGCCACCTCACCCTCATCCATCATGATGTCAATGTGTCAAATGTGACCTCATGGATGATGACATATTTCATCCAACCCTTTGTTCCCCGCTGCAGGGGAGGCTGGATAATGATGTCATCCTTTGCACGCTTTAGTATGTGTGTGTGTGTGTGTGTGTGTGTGTGTGTGTGTGTGTGTGTGTGTGTGTGTGTGTGTGTGTGTGTGTGTGTGTGTGTGTGTGTGTGTGTGTGTGTGTGTGTGTGTGTGTGTGTGTGTCAACTGGAATGATTTCATCAACAACTGAATAATGTCATCATGGGGATCGTATTACTATTATGCTATTCACATTACTATATTTGGTAAAATAACAAATATAATGTAGATGAAAGGAAAAGCACCCTGTGCAAATGCAGGAATTCTTAACAATGTTTTTTTTTGCAAGTTTGGAGGAATGATGCTGATTGTATTGATGGACACACGGCCGTGCATGCTCTTCGCTTCCAACATAAGATATTTGTTAATGCACTTTGTTTATTATGTACTATGTATACAAATGTTTTGATGTGCAGATTGTTAACGGTTTCACATTTTAAGCAATTTGTCTGATTTTGTCTAAGTCTTTGTTTTTACTGTTCTTTAATTTCTATTATATATATTTTTTTATTGAAGAAAGAATTTGACATGACAATATGCATACAGGGGACAAGGGACATTTTGGTGTTTTTACATTTAGTTTTGACTGTTTTCTGTTCAAAATGCAGTTGTCAAAATAAAATGAATTACACAAAATGGACAAACTAGGCCAGTGTACTTATTATATATAGTATGATATCAAATAAATGCTTATACATAACTAAACTTCGGAGTTGCATCAATTCCTAATCGACCCCAGATGGCTGATGGAGCTGCAGTTCCTCATCCGGGTCGTTGAGTGGCGCTGTTTTTTTCCTTAGCAGCTGTTGAGCGCTGTAACCCTTCTCTGAACTTTCCTCTGGCTTTTCAAACTGAGAACGAGTCCGACAAAAGAGCGAAGAGAGACACATCAGCCAGGTAATGAGCCGCACAGTCGGCCTGTTTGTTGTTGTTTAAACGTTTCAACACACATTCTTGTGAGTTAATGGCCGCTTGTGGTCGACGCCGCTTGTATAACTTTAGCCCGTTAGCCGTGTGTAGCGCTGTCTGTCGGGGTCACATTTAAAGCTTCTGTAGTAGCTAAACGAGCTAATGGTGCTAGGCGAGGCGGCGCCGGGTGACGAAGGCCTTCCTGCTCCATCACAGCACTTTAGCTCTTTATTACCTTTTCTATATTAATAATAGTTGATAAGTGGTGGGAACCGACGCGTTTAGTTAAATAGTATCTATTTTAATCGCGAGTAACAGTTTCTAACTCGGTCTAAGCTGACCTACATGGTAAACATCGTACAGCAGCTGTGCCGGGACTCAATGCTAACATTAGCTTCACTTGCCGCAATGTCTTCCAACAAAGTTTATGAGCTAATCCGCGCAGGCTAACGTTGCGTTCAGGCTCACCGCACTGTGATGCGTTTTTGGGCCACTGTGAACTCTGCAGCGGTGTGTTGGTGGCCAGACATTCAGATACAACGGGTATTGTTTATGAATACTGAAGATGCTAACGTGAAAAGGGTCATGTTATCATCTGGTTATTGGATAAAACTCAATTCTGAATGTATTTTCAGACTTGGACGAACTTTGTTGTCATCCAAGCTATACATATAGTGTACGTTCGAATGAAATGACGTTGCAATTGGCTCACCGGATAGTTAAATTTACAGCAGAAAAAACTAAAGGAATAACGTAGGTATAAATATATACTGTACCAAACATATAAACAAATTCTTGTAAAACAGGATGCTAAGAGTAGGGTAAATGCTATGCTACCTAGATTGCACCGAATAAACTAAATGATTGTACTTATAATAGATATAAATATTAGATATAAAATATAATATGTAAAATGAAATTGTTACATACAATAAATCAACGGTGTCCATAAAAGTCTCGGGTGTGGGGGTATTTGTTTTTGTAGATATTATGACGCTAAATAGCAGTAAAGCCCCTCAACCATGTGCATAATCATAATATTCCATCATATCCAGATAATGTCTCTAAGATGGCTTGTTTCTAGTTTAATAGCCACTTCACCCATGAGGCGGCACTCTGTATGCACAGGTTAAGTGATTTCTTCTTCTGTTGTTTTATATTTGGTAGCTGAGGGCGATGGCTCGTGGACAGCAGAAGATCCAGGCCCAGCAAAAGAACGCCAAGAAGGCCGCAGATAAGAAGAAAGGTGCTGCTGCCGACCAGAAGACTGCAGCTAAGGCGGCCCTGGTCCACACCTGCCCCGTCTGTCGGGTGAGTCAAGACGCAAACAATTAACGCTTCCCTTTAATGATTCAATTCAACTTTATTTATACAGCAAAGGTTATCTCAAGGCACTTTACATACAGAGCGTTTAAAGAAGCACTCCCCCGTCTTCATTATCACTTGGCAGCTCATCCTCATCACTTTCTCCTCTTGTTCCAGACGCAGATGCCGGACCCGAAGACGTTCAAGCAGCACTTTGAAAGCAAACACCCCAAGTCCCCCATGCCTGCAGAGCTGGTAGACGTTCAGGCCTAAGGAACCACTCAAGGACTCGGCCACCTATAGGTGCGTATGATGAAGAGTAGAGTCTGTCCTCACTGAGCACAAACTGAAGCTCAGCACCTGTATATGTTTGGATTAAAGCTGTTATGGTAGTTTTGTAGCTAAATGATCTAAATCAGTGAAGTGACCTTATTCTATATTATTACTTACAGATACTGAATGACCCTGGATTAAACTTTGCATCGTGCGCCAGAAGGATGTTGACAAACACTGGGACCCTTTGGTATTAATGGACAGTATGGTTGTAATGGGTTACAGGGGGGTGGATGGCTGTACAGTATGTGCTGTGTACATGTGTGGGTGTGTTTGTGTCAGGGAACAAACCAATAACTAAGAACGCAGTACACCAGCACCCCTTTTTATATTTATTGTGTATAACTACCTTGCTATTGGAGAGGGGGGAAGAGAACAAGCATGTCTGCCAGCTTACACTGAAGAGAATTACCTGCAACTAAACATTCTAACAACATTAATATGTAGAACAACTGGGCCCGAGGTGAGTTTACATCATGCAGGCGGCTGGTGTTGATCTCTGGTCCGTGTGGTTGATCGGCACATTCCAGGCCCCTGTCATTCATGTAACTCATGCTCACAGGTCACGTCTTTATTCTTTTATTTGAGCTGAAGATTAGTTGACTAAAGATCCCAAACCCGCACCTAAATCAAGTAATTCCAGAAACAAACGGGTGTTAAAGGGGCGATCCTGTCCAGAGATGTAACCTTTATTTGGTCCAGTTCCAGCTTTGCCTCTCAGTGCTGCTTCACTCAGTTACACTTTAAACAGAAACCTCATGTCTGTGTTTTTGCTTTAAAACAAATGAATCAACAATCTCCTCAGTCATATTTCACTAATCAAATCTCTGCAATAACACATCTGTCCCACTCTGTTTGTGTAAAGTTTGTCAGGGCCGGTCTGAGAGTTTCAACATTTAATCAAGTATCTGCCAAAGTGATAAAAAGATGACTCCCTGTTTTGGTTCCTCAGATACGAGCGAGCCTCCGAAAGCTTCACTAACATTTCACTGTCCTTTTTGTTTTTTTTATTTCTTTTTACCCGATTAAATAAATTGACCGATGTATTTAACGTGACGAAGCTTCACCGCTGATTTGTCCTCTTAGGTGCATGAAAACAACCTGCACGCATGAAGGAGGTTAGTGTCTAGAATGGAACGTGTTTACAACTGTAGGATTTAAGAGTTCAACATGCTTGGTTTGGTTGTTTATAAAAGATGCTGAGTTTGGGGCAAAAGTGAAATTCAATACAGAGCTCAGAAGAATTTCCAGCTGTGTAATTTTATTATAAAATGTGGAGTGCAACAGTAACTACTTAAACTTTGAGACAATTGTACAAAAATTCACAAATGCAAATCCATTGTAGCTCTATCACAGCTCCTCTGTGTAAACAAAGCTGGCAGTATCATCTCTATATGTTTATGATAGGAGTGCTTTCATTTAGTCTAATGTATAGCTTAGCAAGAATCTCTGCTATCCAACGCAATAAGAACAATGTGACTGAATCTGAAAGACATTCTGTCTGCACAAACTGCAGCATTTTAACTTAACTTTGTGCTCTTAAATATTTAGTGAAGTACAGAAACTTGGGTGTGTTTAAAAACTTAATTCTTGACATTTCTGAGCATACATTTGTGGCACTTTTCCTCATTTGGTGCAGTTAGAGCCCAAGTTCCATCAGGAGCATTAATATACAGTCAACCCTGAAATACCAAAGAGATAAAGAAGAGGCATCGGTGACCTTTGACCTTCCCGGAGCCAGAGAGGAACGCCGGTCACAGATCGCTCCTGTCACTGCGAGGGACGATCAAACCTCATAGACAGCCGCAGTTCTTCACCACCATGTTGCGGTGCTTCTTGAGGATGACGTTGTTGTTGTCGTCATAGAAGAGGACGGAGATGGGGCTGAGCTTGGTCGGCGCGCAGCACGCCTTCGGCACCTCGTCCGGCTTCAGGAGGTGAACCTGCCCACACACAACAGACCGGAAGGGGTTAATACTCACAGTTAACACATTTAGCCGAAGCTCTCAAACTGTCGGGGGTCTTGATTGTACTGGTGTGGCAAACATTTCACTGGGTAAGTAAAGAGATGCATTGAAACACAATTTTAAGAATAAGATTGCCACATTAGCACTTTCCTAACTAATTTGTAAGTATGAAAAATCTAAGGCTCCATTTTCCTGCATGCAATAAAATGCTATCTCAGTTTGTTACACATGCTTTTGTCTGTACCGTCCCATGGAAAATCAAGTTACAGATAGAAATTGGAGGTTGCAGAGATAACAGAAGTGTGATGTGACACTGACCACTTGTTGGATGAGGGCGTGGTTGGTGGCGTTCATGCAGGAGTCCAGCGGGTAGAAACACTCTCCATGACAGTAGTAGGCAGAGTAGCCTGTAGGTGCCAGAACCCAGTCCTGACCAGAACACACACACACAGTATAGACCTGTCACTATGATATCTTTACACTGTTTATCAAGTTAAGTCCACATACCCATAAAACACTTAGTCAGTCCCTATTCCACCCTAATGTGACATTGTTACCATCATACTTTGTTGGATAGAAAAAACAAAATATAGCATAATGACACAAACAGCCTATCAGGAGGAAACATGAGGTATGAGGTTAGTTTGATATATTTTAAAGGCAGTTGGTGATGTTTTCAGACGGAGAGAAAAAGTAATCAGAGTGCAGCTTCACTGTGGCTGTGAGTTTGTGGTTCAGATCTGAGTGAGACGTCTCAACCTAATAGACGCACACAAGTCCATGAATAGATTTAAAGCCAAGCACCGGGATCTTCAAATCCACCAGCAGACTTAGCCTGAGGTCAGGGCCGGGGCATCAGAGCAGGAGAGAGAAGCACTTAAGCTTCCACAGCTCACTGAAGGAAAGTTCAGGTGTTTTTAGGCCAGCAAAGCAGAAAGATGTCCTTCAAATTCAACCCAAGGTTTAGATGTAATGTTGAATAAATGTAACACTGTCTACAAGAACTAAAGACTCTGTAGGTTGATTAGCAAATCTGGATGAAGCCGCTCACCTTCCACCCCAGGTCACTGAAGCTGACGTACAGTTCGTGCTTCTTACACGCCTGGCGTCCGCTGTTAGCATGGCTGTGGTCTGTAGGAGACAGAGAGGGACAGGATCATTGCTTTGTGTGTTTACAGGCAAATGCTGTTTTCAAACATAAAACATTCTTTTTCTGATATTTAGTGAGCGAGTGTCATAAAGGTTACCATGGATACTGGGAACGGGGAGGTCGTATTTGGGCTTTTTCTTGCGGGGGTGTGGCTTTACGGCGCGCGGGGGCCGACAGGGGATCTGACTCTCCCTGAAGAAGGTCACCATGAAGGGCTGCTTGGAGCGAGGACCCCGACGGCCCACCAACCCAATCCAGCCGGCAGAGAGGGAGCGGTCTGAGTGAGAGAGAGAGAGAGAGAGAGAGAGAGGGGGGATGGAGCACATTAGAAGTGATTAAACACAAACCACCGTATGGAGCTCAGCCACAAGCCTCAGTTTGGTTTAATGAACTCTATTTCTGTTCTGTCATTAGACGAGCCTGTGAGGGAGTGGAACCAATCATAGGAACCTGAAGTCAAATGTGAAACGGACAAAAATAATTTGGAAAGCCTTGTGGTGCAGTCAGAGCTCCAATTTGTCGTCTTTGGTTCAAAGCGGTTAGGAAAATGTTGCTGTTTAGCTTTGTTGCCCTCTGCTTGAGTACAAGAGAAGCAGACGTCACAGTGACTCACTCCTATCTACAACCTGCTGTTTAGGGTTCCCTTCCAGTTGCTGTTTTGGTTTGGATTGTGTGTTCTCGCCTACTCGTGTACAGGTTTAAGCTATCACTCCACCCACCCTCCTCCGTCTCCACGTAGAGCCGGATGCCCAGGTTGCTGCGGGGGTGGAGCAGCCATTGGTTGGAGGCCGAGGTGACGTCGAAGGCGAGCCAGCCCTCCTGACCTGCAGGCACCGACTGGATGTCCAGCAGCACCAACTCTGGCTCCCTGCAGTACAGACACACGTTAGTCTGGTTTAGATTAGTTTGACTCTAATTCCTGTCACAGAGGAAGGAGGTAAAGTGTATTAGGTGTGTAAACGTGGTGACTAATATGCTGAAAGAAGAGCGTGAACCTGAGTCTGTTCTCTCGTTTGATCTCGTAGACGGAGATGTGCAGCGTGCGGTTGGCCCTCTGGCCCAGCGTCAGGGTCTTATAGATGCGAAACTCCGCCGCCGTCACCGTTTCACCCTGAGGTAGAGGAGTCAGGTCGAAGCGAAACTCCTTCCAGTACGGACGGGGATGCAGGAGGTCGCGCTCCTGTTCCACTGTGGGAGGACAAACAGAGATAAGGGCGTGACCTCTCTACTAATGAGCTGATTCTCTCACAATGCAACAATACAGTCATCAAGCAGAGTAATGACAGGCAAAATGTTTCACTAAATCAAGAGGAAAAGCTCCTTTGTGCCTTGGATCAATCCCACAGAGTTAAACAACAGCAACACTGTACTGTACTGTGATGAACGCTTCAGCTGGACTGAGTCACTCATAGTGGAAACGAGTCAGAGGGGACAGGCAGCGTCAGATCAAAGCAGATGTGAGGAGACAATGCTTCACATACTGGAGCCACTCGTTTGACAGCAAAGGAGCGGTGAGAAAGAGCCAAGAAAAGGAGGAGTGTGAAGGAGCGGAGGAGATGAGAGCACAGGGAGATGAATCAGTGGAAAGGAGACGGAGCTTTATCCAAACGCTGCAACTCCCTGAGGAGCGAAGGCCTGCCTGGTTCTTAAAGAGGAGGATTCTGATAGAGAGAACTTGGAAAAAGCAACTGTCAAAGATGAGAGTCGTAGTAGTGGAAGTACAAAGAAACAAAGATGGAAGTGGAGAGAAGCAGGAACCCTTTAACCTGACCCAGCTGCACACCAGCAAATATAACAGAACCAAAAACTATAAACATGAAACTGGAGCTCTGGTCACACACACACGCACACAGATTGGGGACACCAAGGACAGGACCAAGATTGGAAGGGTGCACACGTATGGGTACACACACGCTGCGCAGTAATTAGAGACACTAAGTGCCCTGAACCACAGCAGCTGCTCCTCACACACACCACTAATTGCAGGCCTGCGTTTTATTTATAGCCTCGCTCCCTCCGCATCTCTCTCTCCCTCGCCGTGTGTCAGTGCCTTTTGTAATTCCAAGCAGCTGTGTCTTCCCTCCCTTACACATGTGTAGGCACGCACACACACACACACACACAGGCGTTCGATTCGATTTAGGCTTTTTATTTGATTAGGAATGAGACTTTGGCGCCCGCAGCGTTTCCGGTTCTCTTCTGCATTCTGAGAGCTTTCTGTCCCTCAGCCCTCAGATGTGAACACACTGAGCTTTCATGTGAGCGTTTTACCACCAAACGAGAAAGAGAAACTTGTGATTACTCCTATAAATGTCTGCTGGCACGACCGGACGCCTGCTCTTTACAGGCATTAGTCACTTTTGTGTACAAAACAGTGACGGTCGCGAGGCTGAAGCTGTGTGTTTGCACAGTGACCAGCGGCAAATTCCTGCCTCTGCTTTTTCTCCAAAAGACAGCATTTAGAAAAGAGAGACCCTTCATTTCATGCCAGTTCACGTGAGGAAATGGCGTTTCCCATGGCGACGCTGGGGCGGCCTGACGAGTTCTTACCAGGGAGGAAGGAAGCCATTTAGGAGAGGATGTTTAATTTTTATGTCGGACAGATAAGCTGTGACACACACGCACACACGCACACACACACATACACACACACGTCAGGTCACATTTCTATCTTCTTCTTAAGATCTCTTCTGCCAGTAGATTCTATAGATCCTCTGCCTCTCGTTACGTTCACCTCTTTGATCTTTGACCTCTGTCCTCGCCGCAGACATTCTCCGTCCCTCCCTGCAGTGTTTGGGTACAGCAGCAGAGGGACATGTTGTCCCCAGGGTGGTGGATTTAGGAATGCTGGGCTGGAATTCTAACCTTCCACTACAGATCCTCCATGCAGACGTCTCTGAGCGGGGAGACGACTCACTGCAGAGACGGACAAACTAAAGAGGGACACCAGGGACACCTCTGCTGCTGAGCCTCCAGTGCTCGCTCGCTAAGAGGAGTCTTTCTGGCTTCTGATGGTCTCTAGAGGACGCTCTTGTCTCGCTCGTACACATTTCTCCTTAGATCTTCTCAAACAGAAAAGTTTCCCAGGCAATAGAAAACGTTGCATAAAACTGTAAAAGCTAAGACTAAGCTAAGAGTTTCCCTCACTTTACTTTACTGTAAGATAATAGTTTGAAACAAAGGAAAACACTTTATGGTAAGACGTGGAAGGGGAACAGAACAGTTTGGCTGAAGACCTGAAGTGTGTTCTGTTGTTCTGTCTTTGTTTACTCACCCAGGTTGACGAAGCTCATCACCGTGTCGGCCTCGCTGACCACCGTCCCCAGCGGAGGTGTGTGTGTGCTGAGGGTCGGCAGGACGGCGTGGTTGGCGTGACCCAGCCCCTCCGCCCCGGTGACCTTCCCCATCCTGAGCCCGGTTCCCACAATGCCGTTCCCCTCATCCTCCCCCTCGGCCGACATGGCGTGGTAAAGGTCGAGCATGAAGAGAGGGGCGGAGGACGGCGGGCGGAGCGGCGGGTGCGGCCTGGGTCGCCCCGGCAGCCCCAGGATGGACAGGATCTCCTTCTGCATCTCCTTCTTCTCCCGCCCGCTGAGCCGGCGGAAGCTGGAGTGGACGACGGCCTCGGCCTGCTGGCTCCACAGGCAGAGGGAGAGCAGGAGCAGCAGGGGCAGCAGGAGCAGCGTCCTGGCCTGGAGGAGAGGACGGCGGGGGCCAGAGGAGGAGGAGGAGGAGGAGACGCTGCCTCCATGGCCGCCATGCTGCTGCTGCTGCTGCGTCCTGCTGCAGGAACAGGAGGAGGTGAAGGTGCTGCAGCTCTGCTCTAAAGTCATGACTCTGCTCTTTCTTCCCTTCCCTTAGTTTTGACTCTTCACAGGTTTCTTGATTTAAACTTAGACAAACTGAGAGATTTGCTCCTCCGAGTGTTTGCTCCTCCCGTCTTCTCCACCGCAGACAAATGCAGACTACTTGAGCCTGATGTGCTGAGGAGAGGAGAGCGATGTGTTTACTGACTTAAACTGCCTCTGTTTATCTCTCCCTCCCTCCTCGCCTTCCTCTCTCTCTCCCCCTTCTACCTTCTCTCAGCTTGCAGGGGGGGAAGAAAACCCAGCGTCTCCTTCACCTCTTCTCCTGCAGCAGAGGGAGCAGAGATAATGAGAGTGAGGACATAATTACTGAGCTTTTTGATGTGTTTGAATATAGACAAACAATGTCCCTGTGGAGAACCGCTCTCCTGCTTTGAACTCGGGACGGAAAAGCAATTTCAGCGACGACCGGGTGCCGAGGAAATTGGAGCGAAATGGGAGAGCGATGTGATCAGGAGCGGCTCCCGGGCCTCCCTGACCTTATGGGGAAGACGGTGACGAGGGTTCACACCTGCAGGGGTTCATGTCTCAACCACAGGAATCTCCCTCCGCCGCCGGGCGAGCGCGGCTCCCCTCCCTCCGTCCACGGCTGGAAGCTCTTATCCACTTATCCTCCAGCACTCATTCATTCATTCAAGCTGCTTCCTCCCACACGCCTCTCCACTTCCAGATGTTCCATAATCCGACGCACTTTAAAGAATAACTCCAATTGATGGTAATCCCCGGGAAAGGCCTTCTTTAATTATTAATCCGCAAGGCTTCTGCTTCACTCCTCCGCTCGGACCGTGTTAACGTGTGAGAGCGGAGCTGCGAGTGGTGTGTGTGTCCTGAGTGCGTCCACTGTATGAAGCTGTGGTGTGTGTGTGTAGCAGCTGAACAGGGAGTTTCCCCTCACAGCCTCCACCTCTCCTTTTCTTTCAAGTCCTAAACATTCTCTCTCTCTCTCTCTCTCTCTCTCTCAAAAGCGCCAAAGTTTGGAACACTTGTGTTTCTGAGTGTGAAATACTTGTATCTTTGAATAAGGTGCGTCTTTCTGATCATTCATTATATTTCAAACACACACACACACTCGTCTCCAGGAACTCTTTTTCCTTTCCTTGGCTTTTTATTTCACAGATAATTCAGAATCTTAACAGCTCGTTCTCTGAAGGGGCAGGTTTCCTCTGAGCTGTGAACCGGAGCCGGCCAAAAGCAAACATGCCGAGTGTGTGTGTGTGTGCGCGTGTGTGTGCGCCTGTGTGCACAAACGTTTGTGGAAGGGAGAGCAGTAAGTAACTCAGATGCCAGCCTGTGTGTGTGAACGCCCGGCTTCAAAGCACAACGGCACTTGTGGAGTCTTTGATGGGCCGAGGAATACTGACCGGCCCGAAGTGACCGCGGGTAAGTTTGTCCCGGGCCAGAAGAGTTCCTCAGCAGGACTCAGCTCATGTTTTCCTTTTGTCTGCATAGTGGCAACGTTTGGAATTCTGTCTGGAGAGATAATGGGGGAGAGGAGTGCGAGACGACGAAGAGGAGGAGGTGGAGGAACGGAGAGGAGTGAGATAAGTGAAGGGCAGAGAAGAAAAGCAACAGGATTGTGGGGAACACGGTGGCCTTGAAAACACACAAACTGGAGAAGAGGGAAGAATTCCATTCCTATGGAGAGAGGACGCGGCCATCAGAGAGACGTCTGATGAGAGACGGAATGCAGGGAGGGAAAGCATAGATGGATGGAGCGCGGACAGAAAATGAGAGGAGGGAGAAGGCTGGACTGTGTGTGTGTGTGTGTGTGTGTAAACACAGCTGCACAGGGTGGACTCCGAAAAATCAGACCTCATCATCTCCGGTGGAACCACCAAATAAACAGGATAAGGTTATTTTCAAATTCTCCCTCGCTCTCTCAAACACACACACACACACACAGAATGGCAGTGACCACCAAATTGTGACTGTTGTTATAGCGCCACCAACATGTTAACTGATGAAATGTAGTTACACTGAACTAAGGATAGTTTACCCTCATTGTTTGCACTAATTGTATTTCTAAGCTAACTTTACTTACAGTGAATAAGAATAAAGCCGGAGCTGGGGAACAAGCTGGGGGAAAAGAGAGAAAAACTAGGGAGATGGATTTTTCCTGCCCTAATCTTCCATCACCAAAGCTTTCTATGTTGACTTTCCTCAGTCAGGTCGCTCCAAAGAGAGGTGAAGAGTGTCTACAGCTGGCTTCCTCTAAAAAGGAAGTAAGTGAACTCTACAGTGTGCTCACGCTTTAAAAACTCTTTTTTAAAGAAGCCACCTGTATAAAGATGTGCAAAAGGACTTGTGAAAATTTTGTCAAAATATTCTTATATCAGTGTATACACTGTTGTTTTGGGAAATTGGACCAAAAATGAACTTTGCCCCAAACTTACAGAAAATAATCCTGGTGTCCTGTAGATGCTGTGTTTTCAAATTTATGAGCTCTAGCCGTCTTTTTAGAAAATCTAACAATCTGGTCCATGTAACCATGCTTTTAAATTGAGAAAAAAGTTATATACACATCGATAACAATGTTAAATTCATAATGTACAAGAGTAGTAGAAGTTTACAGTCAGAGAAAAAAAGTAAGTATTAATAAATAATAACTACTGAATGAATCAATGACACCATTCAGTTTTACTGCAAGCATAGTTTTAATACAAAACAGAACAAAAATTGTTGATAATTTTAATTTTAGTTTTTCACTTTTACACAATTGACTCCTAGTAACAATACACCCCCCCCCCCCCCCCCTCCATGCCCTCATAATCACACTGAGTAGCACAGCATCAAAAAGGTGTAGGACTCGTCTGGCCCCCCCCCCCTTCCAAAAAAGCCACAATAAATAAATAAAAATCACTTTAAGTTGTCTTCTTCCTTAAATGTCATTTCCTGTTTTCCATGACTTCCTTCTCTTTACAGCGAGAGGACGCAGAGCTCAGCGACGGGACGAAGCCTCAAAGAAGAGACGCCCCCCCCCCGCCGCCCTGTCATTGATACTGTAGTTCTTCCTACACATTTAAGGGTGAACCCCCTTTGGTCATGATCTGGGAATCGTAGTCATTAGTGAGAACGGAGGGAAAGCAAACGAGGCAGCAGCCACCAGGATGGGCGTCCCAGTGAATGATGTCATGTTACAATGGAGTAGAAACAAACTTTACACGCAAAACAGAGTCAAAAACCAGCGGATCAGAGCGACGCGGCCTCGGTACAAAAGAATCACAATGTCTTTGACCATAATACTAACGACTCTGATCGAGGTGAAAGAGGTGAAAATAAATATAGATTTCTTTCAAGCAAGTTAACAAAAGCATGAGTGGATTATAAATTAACCGGAGGAGAAAACAACAACGTTACATTCGCAAAGGAAAACAGTTTTTGCATACAGTGACTGGAGTCCATGACCTTTATGGTTTCTGTAACATGTGACAGTAACACACGTGACGGCGCTCCACCCCTTGTGTGTGTCTGGGTTGCTATTGGCGACACAGGGCGGCTTGTTAAGGTGGAGGTGCAGAGGAAGAGAGGATTAGTGCATGCTGGTAGTTGAACTCTGCCACTCAGTCGTTACCACGGTGTCGGGTCAGACTCTGTACCGTCGCTGTGCTGTGAGCTCAGTCCAGTCGGAACCCAGCATGTGACGAATCCACACACACTCATAGCTGCGACCGCGCCGAAGGCCGACCTCGGCGTTCCTGTGGTCGGGGAGATTTCGCTCCTCGGTGTGTGTGTGTGTGTGTGCGTGTTAAGATTGTTCGCCCACAGCTGCAGCACCGCCGCCGCCGCCGACCCTCTGAGCCTGAGGTTAGCCGGTGCGTTGTGAAGCGGGAAGCGGTCAGACGGAGGCCGGTCCCTCCTCCCGGATCAGTCGTCCTTGGCTGCCAGTCTCCCACCCACAGACATGCTGAGGTGACTCTTTCTCTGAGCCGCCCGGTCCAGAGGAAACAACATGGCAGTCGTTGCATATTTTCTTTTTTAACTCATCTCTGCGGCCTCTGGCCCGCGAGCCCACATCACGACCCACCACTTATTTATGTTGCGGCGGCGGCTGTGGTACATGGCCCTCCTCTCTCCTGCCTCTGTTTAAAGTGTGTTTTCATCGTGCGTGTGTGTGTGTCAGTTTGGAGACGTCTCTTTCCCTCTGATAAGGCAGCGTCACATCCGGAGACTGGAAGGCAAAACTGGGGTCGATTCTTAAAAGGGAGAAAAGTTTTCAGTTTCAACCCCCTTAAACTCTGATCTGGGGCAGCCGGAACCAGAACCAGAACCCTTCTCCTCTTGTGTTTCAGTCAGTCTGACGATGAGCAAAGAGAGAGAGAGAGAGAGAGAGAGCCTTTCGCTTTTTCTTTCCCTCGGCCCATAGAGAACAAAGTCTAAGGGAACCCAAAGTGTGGAGCAGCAGATCACCCAGGGTCACAGTGACCCACAGTGAGATGGAGGAGGAATGGTTCTGCATCTCACAGCTTTCACAGACCACCTTCTCCTTCCTCAGTCTCCTCATCATCATCATGGTCGTCTCCTGGCTTTATTTCTTAGCGGACCCCGGGGCTTTGGGGCTGGGGGCTTTCTTGGAGATGGTGGGGATCTTGGATGGTTTGGCTCCGCTGCCCGGCCGCCTCGGTGTGTCTGAGGCGTCCGAGCAGACCGAGCGAGCGTCCTGGAGCTCCGAGGCGTCCGAGGCGTCGCTGCCGCGCCGACTGCTGGCTCTGCTGCCGGCCCGACTGCCCGCTCGACTGGCCGGGCCGCTGGCTGAAGACGCTCCTCGCTTTGGATCTGCAGAAGAAGGAAGACGCACAAAACACAGCAAGTCTGAATATAAACAACAAGTGCTTCTCTAATGTTTTTGTCTGTTTTATCTAGAGACTAAGGTGTGTGTGTGTGTGTGTGTGTGTGTGTGTGTGTGTGTGTGTGTCTCACCTGTGCGTGCTGGTTTGGTGCTGGTGTGCGTCGAACCACCGTTCTCTCCGGTCAGGGAGCCTCGGCTGGAGTGGAAGGTCGGCCTCTTCAGCTTGGACCCCGATGTCGCCCCCTACAGGAGAACAGAGGAAACATCAGCTGAGGAGAACGAGGACCGGCGGAGGAGAGGAGAGGAGAGGAGAGGAGAACTCGGCGGGTTAAGATACACGGGGGAATACGTTTAGATACATGGGAACATTTTAGTTAAATAATCTTACTTACAGAGCTACACACATGTTGTACTAGAACACACAACAACAGAGCCACAGTAACACAAACATGTAAGTAACAACATTAGTAACTTAAGATCTAAACTTCATCACAACATTTAGTTTGTCAAATGAAGGAAATTCATTCAAGAAACTTTTAAATGTGTGTGTGTGTCAGAGTGAAGACCTGGGGAGGGAAGGGGGGGGGGTGTTAGTGCAGTAGCACATTCGGGGGAGGGGGGGTGGGGGGGGACAGGGTGGTGGATGGGAGCGAGGGGGGGGGGGGGGGGGGGAGTGTGTTACCTCGTGGCTGTGATCTGGGCAGCAGTGGCACTTGGTTGCCGTTGGAGTTTTACTGTGTGCCAACCAGGGCTTGGCATAGTCACGCGAGTTAGTGTGTGAGGACTGGAGGAAGGGATGGGCAGGAAGGAAGGAAGGAAGGAAGGAAGGGAGGGTGGGAGGGAGGATGGATGGAGGAGAGCAAAGCAGCGAAGGGAGAAAGGAGGATGGTGGGAGATAATGTAAGGGAGGGAGGGAGGAAGGGAGGAGTGGGACAGTGAGGAGGTGGAGTGCAGTGTGTGTGTGAGTGTGTGTGAGTGAGTGTGTTGATCACAGAAACAGTTAAAGAAGAATGATGGAGAGAGAGAGAGAATGGAAGAAAGACAAAAGAAAAAACAAGAACAACAAAAAAACAGTTAAAGACGTGGCGACTTTAAACATGTGACAACATGAGGATGACAGCCACACACACACGCACACACACACAAATCTAAAGACACAATGCTGACAAATGGAAAAACTCAACACATCACAACATCAACACTGATGAAGAGCTCGACTGTCTGATGAAGAAGTTACTGCACTTTGTCTGAACAAACCACAGATAAAAGTCAACACAGACAGTAACAGAGTGTGTGTGTGTGTGTGTGTGTGTCTGGTGTCGGCGCTCTCACCCTGGACGATGCGGAGGCTGTGGGTGTGGCTGGAGTGGACGGAGCGGAGGGGAGCGAGGCGCCGCTGTGGGAGGCGGAGGAGGAGGAGCGGGTGGGCGAGGCGTTCCGGGAGCCCGGCTTGGAGCGCCGGCCTCGGGAGCGGAAGGCGGCCAGGCCCTGAGACGCTCCCTCAGGCAGGATGAACTTCTCCCGCAGCTCCAGGTTAGTGCGGCCGCGCGCTGGACGGAGACGGAGGGGGAGAGAGAGAGAGGGGCAGAGGGAGAGAGAACACAAATGAGTGAGTTTGTTACAACATGTCTTCCTCCAGCAGGGGGCGGCAGAGGCAGCGAGCAGAGTGAGGGAGAGAGTCGGTGCTTCACCGTGCGTGTTTGATTTGAGGGAGCACGGTGGGGTTAGGGAGGAAGTTAAGTGCACTTTGGTTGAGCAGTTTTTAAGAGAAGGTAGAGGGAGTGACTGTCTGTGTGTGAGATGATCTTGATCTACTTGATACGCAACGAAAGCATTGGACCGATTCACTTTCAGAAGCATTGCAAGGCTGCAAGCACACACACACACACACACACACACACAGATCACAGCTTCATATCTCTGAGTGACGTTTCAGAGTGATGCAGACACTTTCATTGCGTATTTGCTTGGAAATCAAAACTCTGAGGGCGGGACTAAAGCACAGCCTCTCTCTGCTCTCGCTTTGATTCATTCCCGCTCTTCCTTGGTT
This sequence comes from Genypterus blacodes, assembly GCF_046128005.1. Taxonomy (NCBI): domain Eukaryota; kingdom Metazoa; phylum Chordata; class Actinopteri; order Ophidiiformes; family Ophidiidae; genus Genypterus; species Genypterus blacodes. The sequence goes on from NW_027467208.1 coordinate 703,199, forward strand.
GGGATGAAGAGCGTCTCCGCCATATGTTTCCCCCCCGTGTGCGTTCATGCCTGGCTTATGCTTGGCAAGAGAGAGAGAGAGAGAGAGAGAGAGAGAGAGAGAGAGAGAGAGAGAGAGAGAGAGAGAGAGAGGGAGAGAGAGAGACCCGAAGTTCCAGGTTTCCTCTTTTTCAAAAAACAAAACAAAAAGGAACTCGGCAGCATTCTGGGACAACATCAGTGCAGCAGCACGAGCACACAACACTCACAGCCCAGAGAAGCAGGCAAAAACAGAGAGGAGGAGGAAGAGGAGGAGGAGGAAAAGAGAGAGAGAGAGAGAGAGAGAGAGAGAGTGGGGACAGACAGGATGAATGAGAGAAGAGAGGAGAATCACAAAAATAAAGTTTGGAGTGAGGGAGGGCTGCAGGTTGCCATAGCAGCAGTGCGACTGTGGTTGCAAATGTCAGCAGCTCTAAGCCACGCCCCCGCCCCGCCCCATCGTCCCCCTAGCAACCGAGCGGCGAGGCCGGCCAGAAATGGGTGCACCCTGCAATTACTCCCCCAGCAGCAGCAGCCAGCCAGGTGCACCCTGTAATTGTGCCCCCCCCCCTCACACACACACACACACACACTTAAAAGAGCCACGCTGGAAGCCGGCGCTGTTAGGATCCCGGGTCGGCCACGCCCAGGTCGCACTTTACTTTATATACAAATGACATCACGCTAAGAACTAAGAGCCCCGACTGTGACCGACATGACATCATCCTGTAGTCATGGTCACCGGAATCTTATCTAATTATAAAATATATAAGCTAAACAAACTCTGTAGACCAGGGATTGGCCGGACCCTGCTGGTGTGAGCGAGGAAAGCATGACGACGTTAACATGTGGCACACAACACACACACACACACATACACACACAGAGAGGACAGGAGGGGGTTTCACATGAAGAGTGACAGCCATGTGGATGGATGGAGGAGTGAAAGAAGCAGATGGAGTGAGCAACAGGAGGAGGGAGAGAGTTAGAGAGAGAGAGAGAGAGAGGAAGAGAAGGAGGAAGAGTAGATACCTCGACAGCAGAAATAGCCGGGGGTGACTGTCACTAAGGGACACAAGAGACAGTGTGAAACAAGGGCATGCTCGAGGTGTAGTGAAGAGAAACACAAACACACACACACACAAAGGAAGTGACACAATTTTCGCCGTCTTTTTCCTTTAAGAAACCAACACACACACACACACACACACACACACACACACACACAAAGGGAAGTGTGGAGGTGAGATCTTATTCCTTCAGTGACACAAAACCACTGAAATATCAACACACACACACAAGGTGGCATTTGATTGCCCGTGGGTCCCGAGCTGCCAGAGAGGGGGGGGGGGGGGGGTCGTCAGGACAACAGGGAGACTTCATGTTAGTCTGGAGGTCACATTCAGCAAGGCACAGAAACAAACCCAAACCACAGCAGAGAGAGAGAGAGAGAGAGAGAGAGAGAGAGAGAGAGAGAGAGAGAGAGAGAGAGAGAGAGAGAGACAGACAGACAGACAGACAGAGAGAGAGAGAGCGAGAGAGAGAGGGGAGGAAAGACAGGCAGTTAGTCAGAAAGACAGAGGAGGAACCCAACCTATACGAGATGAGATGGAGCTACTGGAATCGGAGCGGAGAATCTTAAGTCCAGGGTGTTGCACTGGGGACAGAGAAAAAGAGGGGAGGGGAGGGGGAAAGAGAGAGAGAGAGGGGGGAAGAACAGGGGGAGGAGGGAGAGAACTGAGGACCATGCATCATGCAGCACTACTGTTCAATTTGAGAGAGACGATGGATGAAAGGGACAGAAGAAGAGGAGGAGGAGGAGAGGACCAGAGGGAGACGTGTGGACGTGTGGACAGAGATAAGAGGGAAGACTCAGAGACAACCACAGCCACGACACGACGAGCTCCCCGAGGATCCACACAGGGTGAGCTCGGACGAGAGAGAGAGAGAGAGAGAGAGAGACAGACAGAAAGAAAGAGAGAGAGAAAGAGAGATAAAACACAAAACAGGGACACACTAACTGGAGACGCCATCGGAGGTTAACACTGGAAAGAAAGATGGAGTCACCTGCTGCTACGACAACTGAACCACAGCGTTGGCACGTGTGTGGTTGAGCGTGAGTGTGTGAGTGTGTGTGTACGTTTCTCACCTCTGCACGGGTCGTTCTTCACCAGGAACTCGTCCAGCGCCATCCAGCCGCCGCCCACTCTCACCATCACCGTGCTGCGCAGGATCCGGACCAAACGCAGCTGCTGAGAGTCACCGAACTGAGAGGAGGTGGGAGAGGAGGAGAGAGAGAGAGAGAGAGAGTGAGGGAGAGAGAGAGAGAGAGAGAGAGAGAGAGTGAGGGAGAGAGAGAGAGAGAGAGAGAGAGAGAGAGAGAGAGAGAGAGAGAGAGGGGAACGGGTCCACCATCAGGAAGAAGAGGAGGAGGAAAACAGAGACGAGGGAGAGGAACAGTGAGTCATGTGATGCTTGAACACACTCATGATGAGCTTGAATAGACTGAGAGCCATGCAGAGACCACATGCACCGACTAAAGAGACTCAAACCCACAGCCAAGACCCCTTATTGCGCAATCATTTCTCCATTCAGCATTTCATTTCATTTCATTTATTTCCCAGGAAAATTTCCAGAATTCCCAGCAGCAGAGCAGAATTCCAGCAGAAACCCCAACAGGGCCGAGGCCTTTGTCATCATTCTCCAAACCAAACACACACACACAAGGACGGGACGAGGGAACCTGCCTACACACACACACACGCTCGCCAGCACACAGAGGTCCGTGTGCGGCGAGCGAGCGAGCGAGCGAGGAAGCAGATTCCACACGTCGCCTCACGGCAGCGGAAGTCACTTTACCTGGTTTCCGAGGAAGAACTACAAAACAAATCCAGCGGACGTGACGGAGAGGAAGAAAGAGAGGAGAAAGAAAGAGAGAGAGAGAGAGAGAGAGAGAGAGAGAGGGTGAAACAACATGGACTCACAGATCTGACCTGATGTTTCTGACTGCTTCTTAAACCCTAATGACATCACTAATTTGTATTCTTGCTCAAAATTAGTAGCGGGAAAAGGGGGGGAGGGGTGTGAGATGGAGGTGAAGAAGGGAAGGAGGTGAAGACACACATGGACATGAGCAGACAGACAGAGGAGACAGAGGAAGACACTGGACATCATTAATGTGGGGATGGATGATGATGAAGAGGAGGGAGACAGCGGCGGGAGTGATGGACGTTCCAGGAGGGGGTGCTGTTGACATTGTTATGGGTTTACATTCGTTGCATAGATACACACACAAACACACACACACAACCCACACACACACACACACACGCACACATACACACACACACACACACGGCTGGGCTGAGATTCACAATCCGATCCCAGAATGCAGTGGGACGTTATGTGATCGTTATGCAGCCGCGTCCACACACACACACACACACACACACACTCACTCACACTCACACACCTGTAAATACACAATGTGAGGGATGGACACACACAAGGGTTATGAGGCGGGAATCGTTAATCAGAAGTCAAGAATACAAACATGTCCAACTTTATTTGACTCTAAATCTCTCTTTTGTATTATGTGAAAGTGACAGACTGAATACTTACGCGGTATTTGTTCTCTCCTATCTGCTCCACCTGGAACCTCTTGGCACATTTACACTGAGCCACCTGCCGAGTCACCTGCACAAGAACACATGACATACGTATGAGTGTGTGTGAGTGTGTGAGTGTGTGTGTGTGTGTGTGTGTGACAGTGAAGGACTCCACATAACGACGTCGTCTCTCACCTCGTCCTCTATCTTATCAGCGTCGGTGGTCGGTCTGTAGGCGTCCTTGTTGGGGTGCAGCGCCGCCACAAACTCGTAGTAATCGATGTAACCGTCTCCGTCTCGATCGAAGATGTCCGCCACCGCCGTCATCTCCAGCCTGCTGGTGGGGAACTCTGCAGAGGGAACAGAGAAGAAGACAAACCACAGGGAGGGTGAGTGAGTGTGTGCCAGTAGATCTGAATCTACGTGACCAGGAGGGGAAACGTGACGCACTTGAGGCCAGAATGCCGTCAATGAACTCCTGCCGCGTGATCTTTCCATCCTGGTCCTTGTCGATGCGCCGGAAGAAATCCATGACGCGAGACTTCTTGTGGTTCATCCAGCGCATGTACTTCTTCCTCCACACGTCAAAGTCAAAGTTGGCAAACTCTTTCAGCTGAAAACCAAGAGGGTGGTTCATGTTTACTGAGGGTTAAAGCGCCGGTCTGAAGGTTCCACTGATGTCACAGACGAGCGTTACCTCCTCCAGACGGTCCAGAGAGTCGTTGAGCTTGCGCTGGCGGTCCAGAGCGAGCAGCCACACCTGCTGCCACCTGGCACAGAGCTGGTTGAGCCTCGGGTTTCCCCCTGGAACATGCATGGCCGCCTGCTGTTGCTGCTGTTGCTGGTTCTTGCCTGTAGAGGGAGCAGGAGGACACGTTCATTACTCACATCCTGTTTGGATCCTTCCTCATCCACTTCCTGTCAACGCCATAGTGTATCTTCTAGAGAGGTAAAGCTAAAGGACTCACGTGTTCCTCTCCTCTCAGCCAGGCTGCTGGGAGCCTCAGACGGCTTCCTCTTGTAGGACTTGGTCACTTTGTCCACATCTGGTTGCTTCCTCGTCATCTCCTCCATAAATGTCTGAGATCAACAAACACAATCAATAAGAGTCTGACAAAATCGTGCCAGTGTTCAGTTTTAACAGACGAGTCTATGAACCCACAGAACACCCACCTGATGTTCTGTGATGAGCATCTTGACTTGTGTGATGTCCTGAGGCAGAGGCTCCGTGTCTCTCTGGACCAGCGTGGTCTCGGCAAACTGTAGCCACGACAACAGCTCCTCCAGCAGGTTGGCGTTGTTGAGCACCTCGGTCAGAGCCGTCTCCAGCCTCTGCTCGTGCTGTTTGGCCCACGTCAGCACCTGGAGAGAGCAAACATGATGATTAATGTGTGAAGAAGAAGAAGACTTGTGTTTATTTAGTTTTGATCAAGCGCTCCTCCCTCACCTCCTCAAACCGCGCCCTGATGATGGTGATCCAGTGTTTGATGGTGGTGATGGAGTCTGGGTGGCAGACGGTCAGGATGGCTTCTCCCATGCCCGCAGACTTGTTGACGTCCGTCCTCTTTTCCTCCACGGTGCCCATGAAGTCGCGGTGTGTGTGCAGCAGCGTCTGCAGGGTTTCCGCCTCTTCGGGGAGAACGCCGCGGAAACGAAGGGTTTGCTCCGCCTCCGAGAGCCACTCTAGGATCACCTGGACCGAGGTACGGAACTCCTCAGCCTGGAGGCAAAGAAAGGGGGAACGGACCAGTAAGTTCATGGATTCAAGTCAATGTTTCAGCTGAGCACATTTGTAGCTTTGTAGCTTCCTCTCTGACCTGTTTGAGGGCCTTCTGGAGGCGTGTCTGCTTGGTGACGGACAGGGCGCACACCGTGTCCCAGCGGTTGCTGAGCTCCTGAAGCTGAACTTTGACCCAGGCCGTGTCGTCTCGGCCCGTCTCCATCAGCTCCCGGGCCGATCTCTTCAGAGCCTGGACACTGCTGGTTCTCTTCCCCAGCTCTTTCTGGAAAGCCTGCAGGTTCAGAGGTCAGAGGTCGTTATAGAGACATCGCAGGGTTTCTCACACTGGGATCCATGTTAATACTGCCCTCACTGTTATTCCATCCACTTCTACCCACACACACCTTATGTGAGTCCATGAGGTTGGACACCAGGTCCATGTCTCCGTGGACGGGCTGGTCATCAGCTAGCTGGGGCTCCACCCGGTACAACCAGTCCACCAGGGCCTGCAGGGCCTCGGCAAACTGGCCTGAGAAGAGCAGCGCCTCCTCCAGCTTGTGTTGCCTGGATCAGACAGACAGGATGTGTAACTGTCAGCTTTAGCTTCATATTCATGGACATCCTGTATGATCCTTTCCCCTCAGCTACTTCCTGTCTCCGTCTCTTACCTTTCCACGCTCTTGCCACAGACGGTGTCCCACTTGTCCCGCACCTCTCCCACCAGGTGGTCCAGCTTCTGTGTGTCTGCAGGCAGCTGGGCTTTGTCCCTCATGGCTCTCCCCGATCTCACCGTGGTGTCGTACACCGGCTGCTTCGATCCCAACGCCTTCTGGAACTCCTGGAGAGGTGGAGGAGGGAGGGGCAGAGATGGAGGTAAGAAATGTCCCACACTCACACAGTCTGAGGCGTGTGTGTGAAGGATCTGAACCTGTACCTTGTGTTTGGCCAGTTGCACTTTGATCTTGTCTGGTTCATTGGAGATTTCCAGCTCAGAGTCCAGCCTCTTCTCAGCTTCCTCCAGCCAGTCAGTCAGCTTCCTCCAGGCCTCGTGGAACTACAGAGAGGAGTCACACCACATCAATACACACACAAGGACAACAACTCACCGCCACACACACACTCACACAGAACCAGCTCCTTTCCGCTCCCTACCTGTTTGGCTCGTTTCCGGGCCTCGTCTAGGTGTCGACCCCGGTCCAGTGACCTCTGGACCAGTTTGTCCCAGCGGGCCTGGACGCTAAGCAGCAGGTTTTTGATGAGAACCACATCCTGCTTGAGGCTGGCGAAGCGGAGCTGAGAGCCGGCCTTCTCCAGAGCCAGAACCTGCTCCCTGTGTGTGTTCACCTCATTCACAAAGACCTGGAGAGACGCAGACGGAGTGGAATGGGAGTTAGGAAGCAGGAATCGAAGGGAACATGTATCAACGTCTGTGTTTTCTAAGAAGTGGAGTTAACATGTAAGCAGTTCCTACCTTGTGCTCGTCTATCTGGAAGAGGACGGTGTCCAGCATGAGGCTGGGGGGCTGGGCCGTGTTCAGGGTCTGCTCAGCCTGGGTCAGCCAGTTGATGGTGTCCTGCAGAGAGGTCTGGAAACCCGTCGCCAAGGAAACGGCTTCATCCAGCTTCCCCTGTAATGTTTAGAGTTCAAAGTTAAGAAACCTGGAAACGCTTAAATCTCACACTGAAACTGTGACTCCTTATCAACAACCAATGATGAAGAAGAGCAGATGAAGCAGCTTTACATTACAGCCTTACTCACCCTGCGGTCGTCCATCTTGGTGGTGAGGCTGCCCCACTTGTTCTGCAGCATGGCCAGGTTCTGATGGGTCTGCGTGGTCCCGGGTCCGGCCTCCTCCCCTCCGCGGGCCAACAGCATGGACTCTCCTTGATCCAGGAGGCGGTGGAAGTTCTCCCCTCGCTGGCTCACCTGTGCCTGGAGCTCCTGAGAGAGAGAGAGAGAGAGAGAGAGAGAGAGAGAGAGAGAGAGAGAGAGAGAGAGAGAGAGAGAGAGAGAGAGAGGGACAAACAGGTAAACAAACACCCAAACGTGAGCCGAGACGCCGGCTGATGGATGAACGTCGTGTATCACAGGTTGGTGTGGAAACAATGGAAGCTATTAAAGTTTCATGGTTGCCATACGCCAACTATCTGTGTGTAGAGACAGAAGTGTGTAAGGGAATACTGACTGTGCACCTACTTAAAACGGCACTTGTAAAAATTTGATATGCTTATAAAATGTGTTTATTACATCGTAAAGATACTTGTTGACTGCTTATTTTGAAAATCCGGCCCCATGTACAGCCGTCACTTATATATATTTATAAGACTGAGGGAGGGAACATAATAGGTACATTCACTGCCCTGTGTGTGTGTGTGTGTGTGTGTGTGTGGGTGTAACGTGATCCTATGTTACCATGTGTTGCTGGAGCTGCTCCCTGGCCGTTTCAGGGAGGCCGCCTGTCGGTTTGGCAGCAGACAGCTGGCTCTCCGTCCTCCTCAGCCACTGGAGGAACTCCTCCAGTTCACCATGGAAACCCTCCGCCTGCGCCGCACAGGGAGGAGTAAGGAGTCGTTATCTTAACCTCACTTTAAAATACTACAACAACACTGACACAGCTCATGTTGCTATCGTTGATATTATTTCATCTGATGCTATTTCTGTTCTTAATACGACTTCTTATGATAACAATAACAACTGTAATAATAAAGCAAGGTCACGACTTTGAGGGAAATGAGGACTGAGGCTAATCTTATCACGTTTAATATAGAACCATACAAACAATGAAACCTTACACACAGGAATGAATGTTTGGACGTCTCAGACTCTAATGGTTCACTTGAACCCGGGTCTTTTGCTTCCACATTTCCTTTTTGTTTTTATTCTCATAAGCTCTAATAGAGATCTAACAGACTCCAGTGTGTGTGTGTGTGTTTACCTGGTGCAGTGCTCCCTCCAGCAGCTTCTGTCTGTCCTGGGTCTTGAGCAGCAGACTCTCCCAGCTCTGGTTGAGCTTATCCAGCTGGTCCCTGAGGTGACTGGCCTCGTCGCCGGGGGACGACTCCAGCAGCTCGGCTCCGGCCCTGTTCACGTTCTCCACCGTGGCGTGATGGGAGAGGACGTCATTGCGCAACACCTGGGAGAGACGGGGGAGACGAAGACATGGGTCAGAGCGGGTCAGAGTATAAATCATTCACCTCAGCTTTGGTGGTTTTGTGAGCAATGTAAACCTACGTGGTGTTTGGCCAGTTCGATCTCGATGGCCTTGGGGTCCGAGCTGACGGGTCGCTGTACGTCCAGCATGGTGTGTGTGTGGCTCAGCCAGGCCTGCAGCTCAGACAGAGCGTGCTGGAACTGACCCAGAGCCAGCAGGGCCGCCTCCAGCTTGTGCTGCGGTGGAGGAGAGACAGACAGAGTGAATACATGTAGATAACAATATCAGACTATTTCAGTAGCTACATAACTATGAGGTCACTCTACCTGTCTTTGGGTGATTTTATCCCCCAGGTTTTCCCAGAGGTGCCGGAGTTCTGTCAGCGGCTCTTGGATCATGTCCCGGTCCGTCTGGTCTGACACCTTCTTCAGCAGCAGCTCCCCCTGGTGGCAGAGCTTCTCCATATCGATCTGCTGCTGGTACACGTCCACCTTGTACTGCTGCTCAGTGGAGGAATGACAAAATAAAAGATCAGATTAAAAGCTCAAGCTGGTGGATTGTTGATGGCCATAACTGCTGTGATGACTGAACTGTAACACCAACCTTAAGTTCTTCAATCTGTTGTTTGACGGTGCCCAGGTCAGTTCCCACAGTCGTCATGTCACACAGCTTGATCACTGCGTTGTCCAGGTAATCAAACATGGACTGCAAAGGAGGCAGACAGAGATCAAAATCACCCCAGTGTCACAAAGACACAGCAAAGGCTTTCTTTCCCTTATATTAAAGGCTCAGTAAAGTGTAAACACGCTGAGTACAAACCTGCAATGCATCCTGGTACTGCACAGAGGCGGTCATGGCCTCATCCAGTCTCTCCATCCTCTCTCTCCATGTGCGATTCAAGCCTTCCCATGCAGCGTTCATCTGAGAGAGACAGAGGCAGACAGGAGAAGAAGAGGGAGGAAGAAGAGGGAGACAGTCAAAAGGGATATTCCAGTAAGGTAAGGATAGATGTATCTGTTTTAGATGTTGTTGTTACGTGGTGCTGCTCTCTCACCTCATCGATGGTCTTCTTCACCTCAGGTTTCTCAGTTTCTCCACAGGCGAAGATCAGGTCAGCGCCAAGGGTCCTGACAAACTCCAGCTCCTCCCTCAGGCCGTCCGTCTCTGCCTTGATGGCCTACAGGAGGCACAGCGAGGCATTTAGAATAACTGAACACACAACACACAACCCACGCTCCATTCCAGCCCCTGTATAATCTCCCTTCCCTCCTTTCCTACCTCAGCAGCCTCGATCTGTTGCTTGATGAGCGAGGGGTCGACCCCGGGGTCCTCCAGCTCTTTCACGATGTCCTGGGAGTCCCTCAGCGTGCTCAGTAGCGCCGCCACGTCAGCCCAGAACTTGCCGGCCAGGTCCAGGACGTCGTTCAGCTTCCCCTCCCTCTCCTCGGCCCGCTGCCGGATCTCATCCCACAGCGAGCGCAGGCGCAGCAGACGAGAGCGCACGGCTGGAGGGGGAAGAAGAGGGGACCGGGTCTGGGTTGAGACTTCAAATAACTCCAACCAAATGGGTTTTGTGCGACTACATTAATAATGCTCTTTTGTCATTCCGTATCTACTTCAGCTGCACAGAGATGTCATTCATGTCCGTGCAGCGCTGGTGGGCTGGAGGGTCTGACAGTCTCAAGGTTCTTAGAGGGCGATATAACAAAGACGGATGTGTTTTTGTCTCAGCACGTGGTGAGGGGGAAGAAAGAGCTGAACTGTTCCACTGCATGGTTTGACAAGGATGCCCACTGGCACTGAATTGAGTAAAATAGAGACTCCAGCCAGCTGATTGGTCGGGTAAGAGAACTAGCTGGATCGCCGTCCGCGCAAAAGGTCCCGAATAAATATTTTTCAAGCAGAGAAAAGCCTGAAGTCTTTCTGACTCACTCTCCTCTTCTGCACTTCTTTCTCTGTCCAGAAGGAGAGTTGTGTCTTTGCTGGAGGAGGCCTTGATCACTCTGCAGTCTGTTGGACTGTTTCTGCCAATTTCCCAGCAAGGTGGCTCATTTTTTATGCAAAAGCAAAAATGACCACAACCCACGACAAGAACTGGCTGAACATAGTCTGTGGGTTACCCTGACAACCCTTCATCAAATCTGATTAATGTACTGGAAAGACAAATAAAAGGAAGAATGAGTTTCCCACTTTTCCAGCCGGCTACATCAACAGGAAAACCTCTAACAGTCGGTCACAGCAGCTCATCCGTGAAAGCAACAAGTGCAACAAGAAGGAATTCACATAAAACAAATCTAAATGTGTTCTCCCTTCTCTCTCACCCTGAGCTGCAGGGTCGTCGTGGGCGGCTCGGCCAATGAGCTCCTCTCCGCGGGCGCAGAGGGCAGAGAAAGACGGCAGCAGCTTGTCCAGCTCCAGTCCCTGGGACCGGTGCTCCGCCAGCTGCTCCCGGATCTTCTCCACCTCCGCTGCGACCGGAGGCGGCTGTCGGAGTCGCTGCACCGCTCCCTCCAGGGTTTCCAGCAGGGGGTCCATCTTGTCGTGAAACTGGGAGGAGAGGCAGAGGAAGGGAGTTATGAAGAGGAGGAGGAGGAGTGTGTGTGTGTGTGTGTGTCGAGCTGGTCGTCTGGGTTTCATATCTGGGTGATATGTTGAAAGTGGGAAAATACAGAGATAGTCCAGCGTGTAGGTGGTTAACCATCTGTGGTGCAGAGACGCCCAGAGCGTCGCCTAACAGACATGGCACCAGTCTCATCTCAGAGAGTTGATGGAGAACAAATGAACTGTTCCATATGCATCATCGCTCTGTGTCATATCTCTGTATTACACTTTCAGGATTTCACCCAAATAGTTTCACTCGGGGACAGAATCAGGCTCAGAATCAGGCTCAGTCTACCACACAGGAAGGAGAACTAGAGAGCAAACAACGACTACTGGAGGGGAAGGATCTACATAGGAGTCACCTAATCTAGGGACAAGGGAAGGTACAAGAGACTAAAGGCTGTAAGAACTTGGACTAAGGACTTGGACTAAGCCTGGTCTCCGTTTTGAACTAGGCTTAATCCAAGTAAGGAAACCTACAAACAAACACAGCTCCTAACACTTCTAGGATCACTCAGGTTTAATTCCACACATGATTGAGGTTCATGAGACACTGTGACTATGTGACAGCATGTATAAACAACAGAATGGGTACAGATGTAGATAAGAATGAGTTAAGAGCTTTGGTAGTCGTCCTTATTTAGCCGGTTGATGAAATCATGTGATGTAATGAGCCTGAGTGGCAGTTTAATGTTGACGTCCGTTAGTTAGTGAGCTCTTACCTCTACCAGCTGGGTGAGCAGTGAGCAGTGACCATGGAGGAAATGGTGATGGTGATGGTGATGGGGGGGCAAACACACACAGCAATCCACAATGAACGGAGGAGGTGACAGAGGAGGTGACAGAGGAGGTGACAAAGCAGGGAGGGGAGGGGCGAGTACAGGGTTGCAGGGGGGGGGGGGGGAAGGAGACGGAGGTGAGATTGTGTTAGAGGATGAAGAGGGGAGGGGGTGGAGGAGCGGGGGTGAGGAGAGTGTGGTAGTCCGGGTGGAGGGAGAGAAGAAGGAGCGACACACACAGATGGGTTTTTGAAGGGATGGAGGGTGGAGAAACAATATCATGAGTTAAACCACAGACATGCGTCCAGTATCAAACACCAGCAAGCAGTAAAACACTCAGACTGTGATTAAATGATGCTGAATGAAATGAAGAGCACAGGAACTCTACAAGGTCAGTCAAGATCTGTGCTCCTTTACTAATGTTTAAAAGAACAGCTAGACTCACAACTCAACACAATAAATCCTCCACACACACACACATACATGCCAGGTGTTTGTCTGCCTGCTATAACCAGGCAGCAATGATTAAGTGTTTACAAATGAGTTGAGGGCAAGTTAATGTATTTCATTCACTCAGTCTACTCTCATCTTACTGCACTCATTGCTTTCCTAATGTGAGTGAGACAGGTAGCAGTCAGGCCTGTGGGGCGTACCTGTGCAGACTGAGACACCGCCTCGTCCAAGGTGGTAGCTCTGCCCTTGACGTCCTCTTTGATGGCCAGGTAGCGTCTCTCTGCCTCTGTGTAGCGCTGCGTCACCCCGCCGCCCTCCTGCACACTGAGCTGGGCCAGCTGGGGGCCGATCTTCAGCAGTTTGTCTATGTGCGGCTTGTGCTCGGCTATGGACTCCCTGAGCAGCTGGGTGTTAAGGATGAGAAAGAAGAGGGAGAGGAGGTTTAAGGGAAGCGAAGGGCCGATCCTGTCCGTTTAAATACAGCATGGAACTGTGAAGCACTCTGATCCCTGTCCTCCTCTTACCCTCATCTGGTCCTGCTGCAGTCTGAGAGCGTCCGTGTCGATGGCTGGCGGTGGAAGCTGCGTGATGAGGGTTTCAGTCTCGCCCAGCCACGGCTCCAGCTCCTCGTAAGTCTCCCAGAAGCGGGCCACCAGAACCTGGGCCTGCTCCAGAGCTGAGAAGCGCTCACTGTGGCTCTGGTTCACGGCCTCATAACGAGCGTTTAGAGAGTCCGTCTTTACCTGAGGAGGGGGAAAGACAACAACAAATAAGCGTTTGATTTGTTCTCTTCATCGGACCACCAGTGTCCTTCCTTTCCTCCTTCCTTTCCTCCTCAGTTTTTCCTCCATGGTCCACTTACCATCAGTGCATCCTTCTGAGCGTCACTGCAGGTGTCCAGGATGTCGTCTCTGGTGTTGAGCAGCTGATCCACAGTATCTTTATGGCGGATGATGTCGATGTTGAAGGCCCTCTGCACCTGAAGCTGAGCCACGGTCACATCAGGCTCCAGGCTCAGGGGACCCAGAGATGCCAGCTTACGCTCCGTCTCTCCCACCCAGGCAAGCTCTGCATCCACAGCCTCCTCGTACTGAGAGACGGAGCATTTTGTAGTTTAGCACATTTAAGTAAACACACTGAACTAAAGGAACGTTGAAAAATATCACCAACTCTTTAACACAGATGAAACTGCTTGCAATACCTGCTGTGACCTCTGGATGGCCGCCTGTACCAGCTTTACTCGCTGTGTGATGGTTTCATCAGCCTGGCGGTAGCGTTGGTTGGCGTCGGCGACGAGGCGGTCCAGGCCTTCGCGGGCTCGCCACGGCACCAGATCCAGCAGGGCGCTGCCCACCTCGTTCACCGTGTCCAGCACCAGACGCTTCTCTGCTGACACCTTCTTCAGTTCCTGTGAAATGTGGAGGTTTGATTGAGGTCAGAATCACTAAAAGGTGTTTGGTTACAGCCGGTGCAGAAACAATAACATTATTATTATTATTACAAGATTGACTTGAATAGGCAATCACACATGTGTAGGTGGGGCTGCAGAGAGATTAGAACTTTATACATCCATCCCCTCCACCCACCTTCTGCCTGTCCTGGTAGGCCGGGGTGGCGTCCGGCTCCATGCTGTTCAGCTCCGTCTCCACTCTGTCCAGCCATTGGTTGATGTCCTCGTGTGCGCTGGCGAATCGCGTGGCCAGCTGCAGCGCCTGCTCCAGCGTGCGGAGGGCCTTGCTGCTGCCGGCCGTCATCTCAGCGTAGCGAGACTTGATCCCGTCCAGCTTCTCCTGGATCAGGAGGACCTCCTCACCTGGACGGGGTCACAAGACACACACTTATTCATCTCATAGAGTTGACGTGAGTGAGCGTGGGTCATGACATATGATGTGAAGAGAAACACAAAACAGATGAGGCTCAGAGTATCTGAAGGGTTAAGATGAAACGTTAGATCACAGAGGAAAGCTGTGGGACGTTGAGAAGTCTGTCTCTACCTGTCGTCTGTTTGAGCAGAGCTTGTCCGTTCTTGATGGCCTGATCCACCGTCTTCTTCCTGCTCACAATCTCCTCATTTAGAGACTGAAGGGGAGGAGAGAGTGAAATATGATCAACCACAACAGAACCATTCAGTAGAACATTCTGGCTTGATGGTGGCAGCTCAGTCACAGCTCTTCATATAGACTCTGACTGAGTCACTAAGCACTGTGTTGCTTTAGCAGAGTGGCTTCATGTGTGCGGACGATGAGGTCATACCAGGCTGTGTTTGTGCTGCTCTGCCAGTGTGTGTGGCTGGTAGCTCTGGACGGAGACCTGAGTGAGCCTCTGTGCCACCTCTGCCAGCCAGTTCAGCACCTCTACCTCATCCTCCCCAAACAACTGAGCGTTAGCCAGCGCCTGCTCCAGCATGGCCGCCCGCCTGGCGCACCAATCGGCGAGCTCGGAGTGACCGGAGCGCACCGCCCCCACGCGCTCGCCTAACCAGCTGCGGTCGGCGGCGCAGCTGAGCGGCGTCAGGGATTGGCTGAGGGACTCGAGGCGTTCAACCTCCACTTCTCGGGAAGACACGGCGTCTTGGAGGGCCTGGGAACGTTGTGTGTGTGTGTGTGTGTGTGTGTGTGTGTGTGTGTGTGTGTGTGTGAGAGAGAGTTTATAGGAGGAAGTGAAACAGAAACAGAACAGAAAAAAAAATGGATAAAAACTCAACATGAGCATGCAAATGAGAAATCATATTGTAACTGGAAATAATAGAACAATCAATGGAGGAATGAGAGAAAACACGAAAACAGAAAACTTAAATGACAACAAACAACAAACTTGATTAACTTAAACTTTGCATGAGTGAAAGAGGAAACGAGCTTGTCAAAGTGAGGGAGGGTCTTTTTGGAGGGCGGGGGTCCTCTGAGGGGGAGGGGCCTAAAACAGGTTTGTTGTCCATGTTGTTTGTGTGTTTGTATTAAAATGACACATCTATCAGCAGCATCTACACAGTAAGGAAGCAGGAAGGGTTACGGCCTCAGGTCACGGTTGTCGATGACCCCGAGGGATCAAACTCTCACTTCCATGACCCGACGAGCTCCCGTGAGGCCAGACGGTACCTTGTGCTTCACGATCTGCTGGGTGATCTTAGCAGTCTGGGTTCCCATGGGTTCAGCGGAGCTCAGGCGTCTCTCGGTGGCGCTGAGCCATTCTCCCAGCGGCTCCAGGGCTTCGTGGAACTGGAGAGCCAAAACCTGCAGCTCCTCCAACTGCCTGTGCCTGAAGAGGGGATCAGGGAGGGGAGGGGGAGGGGAGGAGGGGGAGGGGGAGGGGGGTGTCAAAGATATGAAGAAAGGCGGGGGGAGGGAGGGAGAATATGTGGTGAGAGCTTTTATTGGCATTTTATTGCTTTCGTAAAATTAGATTCTGTTTTGCTTTGTAATTGAATTGTCACCTGGTTGATCGTATACAGCTGTCCTCTAAACACATTACTGAATGTCACCAAATGTTTATTACATCTCATAGAAATGTTTAAAAACTTCTGCAGAGTGGAGATGTTTCATTGTGTGTGTGTGTGTGTGTGTGTGTGTGTTGGTGTGTGTCAGACTTATGATAGATAAAAGAACGGCGGTGTGTCACGGTGTGTTTACACAGAAACCAGTCGTGTTTGTTAGTGTTCCAACTAGACTGTATGATAAATGACACACACACATACACACACACAGAGACATGACAGAGTTCTTCCATCAACACTTACTACAGTGTGTGAGGTATGAATGTGTCATAAACGTTACTTCCCCATGAAACGGCTCATGAGCTGCAGAAGCATCCAGCAACACGACTTATTGAGCGTGAAACCCAAAAGCAATGACACGATTCCTTTTAAAGCGCTGAGGCACTGAAGAGGAACACGCAGAGATGAAGAAGAAGAAGTGAATGAGGTAACCACAAAATAACAGGCTACGTGGCTTTTGCTATATCAGATGATGATGTCGTAAAAATTGAGAACCGATGAGTCAACCGCCATTTACAGTTCGGCTGAAAACGCTCTCAGGAGAGTTTGCGGCGCCCACACACGCCCCGATAAGCAGGGATCCTGACGCAACGCATCCAGAGCAAATGTGAGGCTTTGTTGCCAATTGTTCCAATTTCACACCTGTCCACCTTCCACAGGGGTCAGAGGTCAAAGGTCAAGGCCTGGGGCTGATGGAGAGTCTGTGTATTATTTGAGTTTTCAGTGATGCAAGTCTCATTTGCTTGGAAACAGGCACCTCATAAACTATTCAACCATGTGGACCACAGAGGTGTGTAGTTTACCTGCCGCTGGCCTTGTCCAGCAAGTCGCTCCATCGCTCTGCCAGACTCTGGAGCTGCGTCTGGATCTTCTCTCGGTCCTGGGTTTCCGCCGTGGCCGCGATCCTCTCTCCTTCGGCACGGATCATCTCCACCGTCGGCCTGCGGTCATCCAGCAACCTCTGGAGCAGCTGGGGCGAGAGAGAGAGAGAGAAAGAGCACACACAGGTTTGAGTGGAATCCATATGAGAGTGAGCATTATGACACAGAGCAGCTGGACCAGGTTTTTGTACAGTTTGAAATTTCTAGATCTTAAATTTGTATTTGTATAATTGGAGACGACTCTGTCCTTCCTTCCTCCCTGGCCTCTCTCTCTCTCTCTCTCGCTCTCTCTCCTGCTCTGATGCGTCTCTCCCATCTGGGTTCTGCCTCAGGAATGCAGGTCCAAACACCAAACGGTCCCTGAACTCACCGTCACGGATGTAAACACCTGTGATTGATCGCTGGCCGAGACTTCTGCACTCTTATGCGCACAAACACAGGAAGCGTGTGTTTGGTAAACAGGGAAAGTGTGTGTGTGTGTATGTTTCTGAAAACAATACCAATCCACCGTGTGTGTGAGTGTGCGCGCGCGTGAGAGTGTGTGTGTTTTTTTATGCCAGTCTGACTGGCAGACAGACAATCAACTAGGGGGCTGTTTGGCTGCCAGGCAGACTGGTTGTTAGAGTGTCTGTGTGTGTGTGTGTGTGTGTGTGTGTGTGTGTGTGTGTGTGTGTGTGTGTGTGCGTGTGTCATTCAAATATCTATTGTTTCTAAGTGAAGGACACAAAGGAGATCTGAATGTCAATAATGTCTCCATTCCCCCATCAGCTGTATAAGAGAATCGACCAATCAGACTCAGACCTAAGCTGATGTTTCTGATCACTTCATTTATCTAAGATCAATTCATCATCAACCTGTCTGCCTCCTTCCCTTCCCTCTATCCATCCTTCCCTTACCTTTTGTTCTTGGATCTGGGCCTTGACTACTCTGTACTCTGCAGACGGAGGCTTCTGATTGGCCACCAGCTCCTCTGTGTCGCTCAGCCAGCTGAGCAGAGGCTCCAGAGCGTCCTGGAACTTCCCACAATGCAACAGCGCCTCCTGCAGTTGCGCAATCCGCTCTGCCACCTGGAGAGAGAAGAGGCGATTAGGGAGTTTTAGAAGGACAACGCATCTTTTCCTCATCGTACGACACACACACACACACACACACACACACACACACACACACACACACACACACACACACACACACACACACACACACACACACACACAGAGACACACACACACAGAGTCGTACCCTCTTGTTGAGTGAGTTCCATTGTAGGTTGGTTGTCTCCAGGTCGTGCTCCAGAGCCTGGGTGTCTGTGTGTTTGGCGGCGCTCTGGATCAGACCCTGACCCACTGCGTTGACGTGCTGCAACCTGGGCTGAATGTTGTCCACCTGCTCTCTCTCCACAGCCTGGGACAGAGACGAAGAACAGGAGACAGGGAGGTTAGATTAATGATTTAATGAGGCCCCATTAAACACCTTAAGAGTTCCTACTGTGTGACTGTTTGGTTTCATTCAGACGAAGCGGTTTCTTGGACAACAGAGCATTGGTAGAAGCAGCGGTCAGAAATACACACACATTCAATCTGCATGACAACAAAGCGGAGTGAAGCGTCCCACATACTGTACCTACATATAGAAGTGAGTGAATATGAGGAGATGAAAGAGGGGATGGAGGGATGTATGGAAGAGATAAGAGAGGAGCGGGAGACAGGAAGGGAATTAGAGAGAAGGGGGTCGAGAAAGGAGGAGGGGGGGAGAGAGAGAGGAGGGGGAGAGGGGATTACAGGGATTAGAGGGTTAGACGAGTAAGGGGCTGGCTGGAAAAAGCTGAGTTGGCAACAGACACACACACACACACACACACACACAGACAGACAGCGAACAGATGAAGTCTAACACACAGGCATATGTGCACACACCCGGCATGTAATCATTCTTACAGAACGCACGCCCAAATGTCCACACACACACACACACACACACACACACACACACACACACCCCTAAACACGGGCCGCCTTTCATCCACCCAGTAACACACACATTTAGGGGCACATAAATTGCACACGGTTGCCTGTCTCCCCACATCACTTACACACACGTACACACACGTACACACAGTGGAGGGCTGGAGCCATCTTGTGCTGACAATAGAGGCAGCCAGCCGACACTAAAGACAACCAGACTCCACTTCCACGGCTACAAAAGACACAACTAAAGCCAATAACGCTTCATTCTTTCCTTTTCTGTACGACTCACTGTGTTCAACACATGGTCTGGGGTCCCGCTCAGGGCCCATATTGTGTACTGGGAGGTCCTGGCTTGATTTAATTGCAGTTTCATTCAGAGTGTCAGATTTATAGTGACTTCTCTAGGTCCCACTGAGGCCCGTGTGATCAAATTCCATGACTTTCCATACTTTCTGACTGATTTAACCCAACCTACATCAACTTTTCAATACTTAACTTCCTATGTTTGTAGTCTAAACGGGTAAACAGTCAAGAATTTTGCTACAATTTGTCTTAAAATGGTGGAATTATATCATCAGGCTTCCTCCAGAGTATTTACAAATCCTGTAATTTCCTATTCCCAGACACAATTATAGCAATTTCACAATATTCCTAATTCCAGGCCTTGTGGGAGCTCTGCAACTCACCACCAATAACAGTCTTCCTATCGGGCTAACTGGACACAAATCCTATCATATGTGGCCGGGTGGCGCTGCTGTGGGTCCGTCTGGAGGTCGCGGTACAAACATGAAAGCACTTCACATGTCCGGACGCTCAGAGAAGAGGCGCAGTGAAGACGAATTAGGCCCCAGTGGTTTGCAGCGCTGCGGCAGCCAAAACCTCACCGGCCACACAGAGAGACACACACACACACACCCACACACACACACTGTATACTGACATTCACAAACAGCTAGATGCACGTTCAAGGACACACACACACACACTTTTGCTAAGTCCCGCTCTAAGCATGGGAGGGAAATATCTAGTAAAGAGGGTAAAACTAAAGGAGATTGAATGTGAAAATAAAAACGTTTGGGTTTCACTAAATACCACTGTGAAGCAGACGAAGATTGAATAATAACAATCCACGACTCACTGCTGGACTCGACAGGACAGAAATGCAATAAAGACGTTTGCATTTTCTCCCTAAACTTGGAGTCGTAACGTTCCACATGTTCCACTGAACTAAAGTCAATCCTGGTTGTTGCCGGGCAGAATTTGATTCAAGACTACGAAGAAACATGACTGAATATCGTGCCGATCCCCTGACTTTAAGTTGCAGTTGATGAACTTTGAGTCTTGGATCAGGATTTATGATGTGTTGAGGCTTTACAGGAAGCTGGACCTTCACCTGGAAGCGGTCGGGGCCGGAACGTGTTTGTGAGTCTTTACAGTGAGTCATGATCAAAAGGCTTTACAGCAGTTAAATATGGCAACAAAATACAGGTTCTCAAGGCCAGGGGTGTGTGTGTGTGTGTGTGCGTGTGTGTGTGTGTGTGTGCGTGCCTCTACAATCAGTGTAGTGTGTCTGCAGAATTATGAATGCATGTGTGGGATTGTGCGTGGAAACTAATGATAGGTGGTAAACACAAGTTAATATGAATGAAGCAGAATGTGTGTGTTTGCGTGAGTGTGTGTGTGTGTTCCTGTCCAGTTCGGACACAGCTGTGTTGTGGTGACGGGCGTCGCTGCCCTTTGGAACAGGAAGTCTGTCAGCCAGAACAACAATGAGCTGCGGCGTTGACCTGCTCCGCCCTACGTTTATCCTGCACACACTCATGCGTTTGTTTATGTGTGTGTGTGTGTGTGTGTGTCTGAGATAGAGGGAAAAAACAGGGAAAGTACAACAAATCAACATCCACAGGGATGTATAGAAACATGTTTTGAGTTTGCGTCTGCTTATATTTCTTTGCGTTCTCCATCTCTTCTTCTTTTTGCGTTTCTGTTCCTTCTTCTTCTTCTTCTCTGTCCTCTTTGTGTCTGCGTTGCCTTTTCCCCTCCTCTCTCTCTCTCTTTATCTCTCTCTCCTTCTCTCCCTCCCTCTGGTTTCTGTCTCTTGCCAGCTCATAGTGGTTGAATCCACTAAACCAGAGCTCTGGACGCCGTCCCACATACTTCTCATTCTTCCCCACCTCAGCCAGCACACAGCAGCAGCACACGCACAACTTCACCCCGCTCACTCCAAACCGCCATACTTGTCACTGTCGGCTCTCCCTCGCCCTGCTCCTCCTTTTTCCTCTCCTCCCTCTTCCTCCCATCCTTCATCTTTCCTTAAGCTCTCCCCTGCCTCCTCTCTTCCCCTCTGTCTCCCCTTTCACCTGCTCCACACACTCATAACGGTTGTCTCACGTCAGCTGCAGGGCGACAGCAGCTCCGTCTCAGGTCAGGGCTGAATCCAGGATGCCTCCATTACAGCAAAATGAGTAACATCTGCCACATTCTCAAGCATGAAGCGTCTCTCTAAGTGGTTTATCCCCCAAAATCACACTGCTACTGGTAAATGTCATCTGTCATTTCACGTTTGACACTTAGACTAAGAAACACTTGCACAGAGTCTGAGCAGAGTGAAAACGAGTGTGGAGGAGAGCGGCTCCTCTTAAGTAACCGCACATTTGCTCGCGGTAACGTCTGACAACAAGCGCCGTCCTTCACCGCTCCGTCTGGTGCATAATCCACAAACTCTTACCAACTACTGACTACTTCACAAGGTACCCTCTCTGTCATCACGGCAGATGAAATACTGCGCGGGAGTGTGTGTTCCCACATAGGACTGTGATGCTGCTGTAGAGTAACGGTCAGTCAAGCAGCCTGACCATCTAATCTACAGGAAGACATAAGGACATAGAACTTGCCTGACTTATCTTATCTATTTTTACTTCTACATGCCTGGCGTGTGTGTACTTGTGTGGCTCCGTCTGCAGCTGGTCCATTCTGCCTGTTACGGAAAGGATTAGCTGTTTGCGTGGCTCGTGTCCAAAACATCACTCAAGGACAATCAATTCCCTCATCAGAGCAGATGAGGAACATCAAGAGCCTCGTGTCTTTCGCTCTCTCGTCCACACAAACACACGCAGCTCTGGTTATTTTACTAATAAGGCCGCCTACGACCGCGGCAGGCTTCCTTTATCTGCTTATGTCGCTGCTGTGTTGAAACCAAATGGGTAACTTCAGCTTGAACAAAGGGATAACGCCTGTAAGTTGTTCACTATGAGAGCATTCCTGAATATTCGGTGCAGAGCGTAAATTATTCCCCCTGAAAGAAATACTGCTATCAGCCGCTGCTGTCAGCTCTCCACCTCCTCTACTCCTCCCTCCCTCCATCCATCACCCCTCTCTTCCTGCCTCAGCCCTCGTCCCCCTCTTCCTGGCTTTCAACCCTCGTCCTTCCTCACCCCACTTGCCTCCCTTTTATAATGGCGACCGGGAACGAGGGAGGAAGGAGATTGAAGGGGGGAGGGGGGAGGGGAGGCGGAATTCTTTTGCACACTAACCTTGATAGGAGAAAGTCATAACGCCAGAAAGGATTTCCTTCAAAGCCACAGACTGGATAAAGGAGGTTAATGGGTTAATAATGAATCCCATCTGAACTCTTTTGCTTATTCCAACATCGACTAACACAAACAAATCTCATGCAAATGCTGAATGCATTCAAAGCCGTGCGGTGAAATCATCCCGTCTTCTATCCTTCTCTTCTTCTCTCTCCCTTCCCTGCTTTGTCTTTCTCTTCTTTCTTAGGAATGCTATTGTATTTTACACACTCATTCGTTTTTTGAATTTATGGCACAAGCATTCTTTCCATTTCTGTGGGATTTGGGGAGTTGCTAGCGAGCTCCCAGTTCCAGACGGAGAGATGAATCCACTGCATGATCTCTGTTTCTCCTCTTTCCCTGGATGGAAGTTTTCCTGCAATCACGTTCACATTTAAAGAGGAAGATCAGGCCTCTGCCGTGTCTTCAGTGCTGTGCTGTCTGATATCGCTGAGCGGTGGATGCAGCAGCAGCAGATACAAACACGTGAAATCGTTGCAACTGTAAATATTTGATCTCTTTCTTTCCCCCATTTCATTGCAGCTACACTGAGATCCAGGCTCAGATCAATGCTTTCCTCCTGTTGCTTTCATTCTGTCTGTGTTCCCCCTCTCTCTCTCTCCCTCCCTCCCTCCCTCCTCTCTTCTCCTTTCACAGGTTTGTCCTGGAGGCGGTTCTTCAATCCGGCATTATCACATCAATCAAAACAGGTTTGCATGAGCCACAGACCTGCGGCCACCTGGTTTCTCTTTCGTCTCTCTCGCCGCTCTCTCAACATCCGTCTTTCGGCGCCTCTTCTCTCTCTCTCCCCCTATCTTTCCTACCCTTCCATCTTCTATTGAAAACGATTAGGGCCCAAACACAGAGTGAGAGCAGCTTTTCAGCGAACACAAACATCCTGATTTTCTGAGTGCCTCAGACTTGAAAAGCTATTTCCAAAGGAAAATAAAGAAGTGTAACTGACAGAAGCAGCAAATTTCAAACGTGCAACAAAAGGACAACAGTAGACAAATTACTAGCTGTCATATCTGATTATCATAAGTGAAGAAACTTTTATGCACTTGAATTTGAGGCTGCTGACAGTAAGCTAGCACATCCAGAGCAAACGGGCCAATTATCAAACACATTTACAGAACTACCCTCTCTAAATCTGGGGGTATGAGGTCATCGGTCAGTCTGCTTGTGCCCCCGCCGCAGCTCTAACAGCATGCTAAGCTAGTCCATCTGTCTGTCTGTCTGTTTGTCGGTGCGTGCACACACATATGCACATACACACACACACACACACCGCGCAGTGCTTAAAACGAGCCCCATATTAATCCAGAGGCCTTCTGCTCGTCTCTGACGGCCAAAATAGCCCCTTATCATTGTGCTAAAGTCTTATCTTGTGCTAAAAGGTGCTCCCAAACACAAACAATAGTTTCCTCCACCACACAGCCTCTGTCCTTGTCTCTATGTCTCTCCTCACCTCCGTCACATCAGCCCCCTTTTTATAAACGTCCAACAATGTCCTGCAAATACAACCAGATGTTTATTTTTGTGTTTATTTCTATTACGCATTGGAGCAGAATGGAGAAAGGAAAGATAGAAGGAAAGAGAGCGGGAGAGAGAGAGAGAGAGGCA
This sequence comes from Genypterus blacodes, assembly GCF_046128005.1. Lineage (NCBI taxonomy): Eukaryota > Metazoa > Chordata > Actinopteri > Ophidiiformes > Ophidiidae > Genypterus > Genypterus blacodes. The sequence goes on from NW_027467208.1 coordinate 727,058, forward strand.
GAGAGCCAGAGGTTTGGGAGAAGAAACAGACAGGGGAGGGGAGAGAGATGGACAGAGATGGAGACAAAGCACAGAACGAGACAAAGGAGGACAAGAGTAAGGTTACGTAAAAGAGAGCAGAGTGAAGTCCACAGCTCCAGTGTGAGCTCTGGCACATTCTTATCTCTTATCCAAGTTTATATTCCCAGGGCGACTCAGTGTTTGTGGAGCCATGTTGGCAGAGGCGACTGCTCCAATAGAGCCACAGCATTTAGCTCTCACCTCCCTATCTCAAAACTCACCCAAGCATGGAGGAGAGGAGAGGAGAGGGGGGAGACGTGGGGGAGAGAGAGAAAGAGAGAGAGAGAGAGAGTGAAACCTTCCTCTCATTTGAACCAACCATGCGGAGGTGGTGGTGTTTTGAATGGAGGTGCATTGGAGACAGAGTCTGACAAACTGTAACCTATTAATAATAATTATGCATTCTGTCCTCAAACTTTCCTCCCTCTGACTTTTAAAAAGCTCATTTCCTTGCTTATCCAGTCTGATGTTGTTCCTCTGCCAGACAGAACCTTTGCAGCACAGCACTCTGCACCGTGCCGCAGTAATCTCTCCCCTGTTAGTTCTACGGCAGAGTGGATAAGACATCTGATTATATTAAACTGGGGCCACAGAGGCCGAGTGCAGAGAAGACAAACTCCCTCCCACAAACACACACAAAAACACAGTTACACAACTATAGCTTTCTTTAAAAACAAGTCCAGTGACACAGGACAAGTCAAGGACCAGTCACAGGCTACATCTACCTGAGGGCGACTATACAGAGTAATAAAAGGGAGCAGCAGTTTGTGTCTTTATCTGTGGATCAGGCACATCTATGGCCGCCCAAAGGATACAATGTTTGTTCAAGAGGTGTGTAAACAGAAGAGAAATAATCTAATTCCTCTGCCTGCCATTATTATTTGTTTTTCTTATTTGCTTGTTATCTGCACTAACAGGTTTGGGCCGACGTTCTGTTTTCACTCTTGTGTTTAAATCAGATCAGTCAGTTAATTTGATTCTGGTCAGGATGAACGGGCAGAAGCAGCGACCTCGCAATTTCATTCACTTTGAAGGAAACACAGGGATCTGAATACACATGGGGAGCATTGAGTCAAATCTCAGGGGAGGAGGAGAGACAGGCGGCTGTCAAACACATCACAATTACATACCTGAGACATAAACACACACACACACACATTTGCATTCATTCCACACATCACTCAGTCGCCAGAAGAGGGGAAAGGAGAGACACACAAACCAAGATGAACACTGAGTGCAGATGAAGGCAGAGGAACACGCCTGACACACACACACACACTCACTGATCAGTCTAATCTGATCTCTGTCTGCACGCATCAGTCATGCCGCCAACACACTGTGACACCAATTACAACATTCCCAAAAGCAAATCCACTACAACAGGCACAGACATTCATAGATTTTGGTCACATATACAAAATTGCCGCATCCCCAATCGTTTATCACAAATGATTGAGGCCAGATGAGAACCTTTGATCTGCCTTTCTTGTGCTTGTGATGTGGAATTCACCATTTATAAACAGTTCAACCACCAGACTTTTTATAGAAACAAAATTTTCTGCACCCCATGTGCAGTGAGACCACAACAATAGCTGTTTGTGTTCCCTTTACCTACATTTCAGAAACCCCAAGTAGTAGTCTCTTCTCTTAATTACACACTCACTCACACACACACACACACACAACAAGTGAGCAGTCTCAAACACAGGAGTGTTTAGCCCCAACCCCCATCCAAACACACACACACACACAAACCATCTGCACACACACACACACACACACACAGTGAACAGCCCTGAGGCTAGTCTTCCATAAGAAGAAAGACCCCCCTTTGAGCATCGTGTTGCATTCATTTAAAGCCCTACTACTCAAACACAACTGGCTAATTATGGCATCTACATAACTTAACCCCCCACCCCCCCTCCCCCCCCCCCCCCCTCCCACATGCATTTTCCATGCTATATCTACATCGGTTATACTGGAAGCTTGGCTACCTGATCCAATTCTTTTTCCATTCTATGTCAGTGTGTCTCTTGTCTGTTTGTCCACATCAAATGCTTTCAGGGTTAAAAATACATATTTGTTTTACCTAGCGAGCCTCTCTTATTAAGGAATTAGCTTCATTGTGGATCAGTATTGGCGAAATGCACTGCTGTCTGTATTTGAACTCTTTGTAGCATGACACGTATTCCACATCCCACTAAAGAGCACCTGCTGAGTCACACACACGTATGAAGAAGCTGAAGCAAGGAAAAAAAGAATAAATCTCATACTCATACCTCTGTCGGAATGTCAGTGTCCGAGCATGGAAATGTAGTTGTTGATCCATTTCCTGCTTCAGAACTCTTTTCTATTTGAATGAGGGTTTTTGTGTCACAAGCCGTGACCCCTGTCTGGGGTTCATGAACCCCATCTCCCTGGGCACTGAAGGCCTGAGCCTGACTTGTCTCTATCTGCAAGAACAAACCCTGCAGCAAGCCTGGCTCCAGCTGGTCCCAGTCCATGTCTGTCGCATTGAAGGCAGGAGGGTCCAGAGCAGACCCGTCCGACTCCCAGTCACTATCGCCCGTCATAGAGCCCAAGACAAAGTCGATTGCATCCATGCCAGACTGGGTTCCTTCAGAGTATGAGTCCATGTCCAGCTCCAGAACATCCTCGCAGGCTGAACTGACATCTGAGTGGCCGGGTTGGGGCCGTTCAGGTGCTGCCAGGTAAACAAAACTGTCAGGGCAAAGGAAGGCTCCCTCCGCCTCAAGGTCTGGGCAGCTGGGAGGTTCGGAAAGAGGACTTGGGGGAATGGAGTCCTCAAGCGGAGAAGGGGGGCAGTCATTGGGATACTGAGGAGGTGCAGACACAGCCAAGTACACAAAACTATCCGATATCACAACGGGTTCAGAGTCTTTGCTGTCCAACCCAGCACACGGAGAACCAGGTTTAGATGGTGACGGAGGTGAAGGGAGAGGAGGTGCTGAGTCTGTAAGTGGAGGAAGCAGGGGAGGACCAGAGTCTGATTCAGGAAAGCTTGATGTCATTTCTGTTGGAGTTCCTAGATCTTGGTCTATTCCAGACATATCCAGTTCTGATTCTACATCTTCGGGGACAATAATACTTTGAGTCTGTGATTCTTCTTCTGTGTCCCCACATGTTCCCATGGCAACATCGCCGATCTCTGAGGGGACTGGACTGTCTCCACAGGGAATTAGAACATCCTGTGAACATTCAATGTCAGTGTCTTTATGAACAGTATGCAGAGGCTCCACGGATGGATCCATGACAACCCCCTCGCTACCATCTAAACTTGGCTCAGATTGATCATACACATCCCACTCTGTTCCCAACTCCTCTTCTTCTTTCAGTCCCTCCTCCTCCTCTTCAATGTCCACCTCCGCAGCATAAGGGTTTAGTGGGCTACCGAAAGGAGAAGAGTCTTTCTGAAGGACCTTATGTTCCTCCTCAGAGTTCTCCCTGTCTTCTCCATCAGGATCTGATGATGCCCCGCTATCCAGGTCTGTCTCAGTGTGTGCAGGTCTCTCTTGTTCACAGTCTGTCTGAGTCAAATCACTAATACCAGTTCTGTCAGGTAGGGACATGTGGACCCCACTGGAATCTGACTCAAGTTGGGGTCCAACAACAGAGCATGTTGGGTAACTCTGCTCTTCCCCATCCCCAACTGCTGCATACTCATTACAGTCAACATCACACTGCTCATCAATGAAACCATGTTCATTTTCATGGTCTCGCATCAAGTCAAAGTGTGGAATCTGTGGCTGTTCTACGTGTTCAGAGTTTACATTTGGATTATTTGTGGTTTCCTCTGAGCTCGACTCAGTTCTATCTGGCTCTACTCTGTTAACAGCATCCATGGGCAGAGTTCCTTCAAAATCAACTGAAACACTGATTGATTGTTCCTCTCTTTCCTCTACATCTTCCTCTTCACAAGGAAGAGAATATGGATCAAGAGGGTCGGGGTCTACGCTCATCTCTTCACCCTCCTCTCCCTCATCCTCACATTGCCTTTCCAGCTGTAGGAAGAGATCATCTGATTCAGCTCCTGAGCTGGGGCAGGGTGAGACACTGGGGGCTCCAGGCCCTCCAAACCCTGTGGGGGGTGTCAGTACAGGCCAATGTCCAGAAGAGCCTGATAAGTCCCATCCCTCTGAGTCCAGCGTCTCCCTGTCCCATGGATGGTCAATAGTCTCTCTGTTCTCTAATTTAAGAACTACCTCCCACTCTCTTTCCTCTCTCTGAGCTCTCTCTTCTTCTGCTTTATCTCTTTCTATTTTCCATGCCTCCTCTTCCTCCTCTTCCTCCTCCTCCTCAACAATTTCACTGCACTCTTCCTGCTCGGCTTGTTCTAGCTCCTCAATTATCCTGCGTTCATCCTCCTCAAATTTGAGCTCAGAAGCTGTGCGCTCCCTGAGCTCACCCCCCTGAGGGCACCAGCCGAGGAGGCCCTCAATACCTCCCTCCTGGCTGATACAGGGGGAAAGAGGCAAACCACCATATACCAGCCCCTCCTCCTCCTCCTGCAGAAATGGAGAGGGGGGGTCTAAGAGATAAAGTGTCTCTTCATCCATGTTGTTATCATCCCCCATTAGGGGAGGCAAAGGAGGAAGCACAGGGAAATTATGCCTCAGACCCAAATGTGTCCTCTTCCCTGTTGTCATACTCCGGGGCCAGGTGCGGGCCTTGGTGGGGGGGCAGAAGACTGGTTTGGGTGGGATGAGGGGAGTATCGTCCTCCTGGTCCTGTTCCAAAAGTGGGGAATCTCTCTCAGAATCTGAGGTCTTAACCGACTCGACAGGCTCCTCTGGGATCTGTTTGATTCCGACCTTAGACGAGACGGCGGTCCGTCTGTGCTCCTCCTTTCTTCTCTCTACATGTCTGCTTAGACTGGGGCTTTGCTGTGGTGTAGATCCAGAACCCTGGTGTGCCTGGGCCTGGCTAAAGGAAGGTAATTGTTCTTTTGACTGTACCGGCAGTGCACGGGCCTGTTTGTGTTGCTTCTGTAGCAAAGAATGAAGCTGCTTTTGCCTGCTGAGAGGATGCTGCTGGAGAGGAGGCACAGGGCTAACAGTGGGTGTTAGAGAAGGAGATGAAGACACAGGAGGAGTGTGGGGAGCAGATGAAAGAGGCGAGGGTGTATAAGCAGGTAAGGGAGGAGTGGATGAGGTAGGGGTGGATGGCGTGAAGTGAGGGGGAGGGGCCTGTAGAGGAGCGAGAGGAATCCCTGCCCCAGACAGGCGCTTCTCTGATCCATCCACAGACGAGAACTCTAGTCTTTCTGCAAACTCCGGATAGCTTGGGGGCATAAAGGCTTTCCAGGAGCGACGGTTGGGATTGTCTTTCTTATCCCCACCTTGATGCCTTCTCTTGGCCACTGCAGAGACCCCAACAGAGCCTGATGAAGAGGGCGCAATTGGTAAACCTGGACTTACAATACCAACTGGTGGTGGCATGCTCTGAAGATCACCAGTCAGCTTTAAGGCATCAAAGATCACCCTCTCATCCAGCTTCTTTACTCCAGCATTATCCGTGTTCCTGGAGACAAAAACACTTCCTAGATCAGCTCCGATGGTGCCGTTGCTAGAGAGTGTACTTCCTTCTCCTCTGGACTCTCCACCAGAACCTAAAGTGCTCCTGGAGGGCTGACTCAGTTTGGTCCCCTGGTCAATTTGTTCATTGATCCGCATAGTATCATATATGGATCGCTGGGGGACGTAGCAGTCTTCAATGTACGCCTCGTCCTCGTCACCTTTCCCCAGGCAACGAGGATTTTGCCTCAAACAGTCCGGACGGCTCAGTGGCTTCCCCATTCTGTGGCTTTCAGAAACTTTGGGGTGGTTGTGATGAAGTGTGCAGGTGTGGAATCCTCGCCCGTGTCGCTCACACGTCCGAGGAAACAACACTTCAAGAAACAAACTACAAAATAAAGTGGTATTTGCGGAAAATTAAATCCTTAACCTTCATCTGTCCACAGTTTGATAATCCACCATCCATTTGGCAGAAATAAACAAACACAACTGAGGTTTCACATTCTAAAAAACAGTTTTAACATCCACATTATAACTTCACTGGTGTAGGCTGTGCCGTTGACTATGTCACTTCAACAGTTGTGCATTCCCTTCGTCTTTCTGCGATGCTGTGTGGCATCAGTGAGGGAGCGAGGGAGAGAGCCCTCCCCTTCGGCACCATATTAATCACCAGCTCTGTTTATATGAGAGCCTGCTTGGAATGAGGGATAGGTGAAGGGATGAAGAGTGGGAGGGAGGAAGATAAATGGTCATCATCTCATCCGAGCGGTGCAAAGTCCAAGGTGAGATAATTGCCGTGCAGATAAGTTCCCAACGTTTTCCTTTCATAAAAGTACTTTGTCCTTCATCTGGCTCTGGCTTTCATGTTTAAGTACCAGCAACTGTTTTCCTGACTCGCCTCTCGCCTCCCTTCTGCCTCCTTCCTCCCCTGTCTCCTCTCGCTTTGCACAACAGGAAAAGGCAGCAATGGCTTAGACAACTTCAACAGTCTCAGTGAGAGGCAGGGAAGGAGGTGTAAAAGTCTCCTTTTAAGGTGAGAAGAACCCACTCCATTATATAAAGGACAAGTCTGCGTGGGGTGTGAAAAATAGCAAAGTACAACACTGTCATATTCTGTGGATCAACATGTCCATTGTGGAAAAAATGAATGAAAATGTGCGATTCAACCAATGGAAGACATCCAATAATGAAAATCTCTATCGCTGATAAATCCCGTTATGAAGTAGTGGTGCTGTGAATGTTCTAGCAGCCAGCTGCTGTCTGGTTTCTTGCCGTCTTCACCTTCTTGTGTGTCTGCAGGACGTACCTCAGTTTTGCACAAGATATCCAATCACCATCATAGCGCTTAGTCAAACAATCAACTCCTACTCCATCATCCACCGCAGTCTAAAACTTGGAGAAATAATCCATCCAGAACAACAGGACAAACAGACCTCTTCCACAGGAATAAAGATCTGCCAATGTTTCAGTTGTCTGTTATCCTGCTGTCTTTCAGTCTCATCTCCAGCGTATCCACAGCCCCGAGCAAAGAGCTGGTCCAGAAAATCCAAAGCAGGCAGGATTTAGGAAGTGTCGAGGCTGAAGGGAAAGAGGGCATCTGGGGGTAGATAGAGAGGGGGGCTGGGGGCTGAACCCTGGACCAGCCAGGCAAGCGGGGCAAAGCGGTGAGTCGTGGGATTGTATCCAGAGGGCAAAGACCCAGACAGCCCTCGCAACTCCAGTCCAAGCTTTGCCTCGCAGGAACCCTCACTCCTTTCTTTGCCACCCGGTCTTCTTGCAGCAGACGATCCCAGGACACGCTCAGCTTCCCTTGTGCTCTTTCTTTGCCATGTTTTTTTCCTCTCCTCTCACTTCCAGCTCCTTACAGAGAATCAAACAAAGTGCCACGCAATCCCAGTTTCTCTTCCCTCTCTGCGAGGCGTGTGAGCTCCTTAGCTCTGAGCTCTTTCTCTCCCAGCCTCTGTTCTCAGGCCACTACACAGCTGAAATGGTTTGCAGCTGCTAAAAAAATCTCTCTCTTTTCCTCTCACTCACTCACTCACTCTCGCTCGCTCGCTCACTCACTCCCCCCTCCTCTCTTCTCTCACATGTCCCTTTTCTTTCTCTCTCTCTCTCTCTCTCTCTCTCTCTCTACCTCCCTCCCTTCCCTCTTGCTGTTTTTGTTTGAATTCAGCTCCGTTTGTCCTGTTTCCTGCTCTGGTATTAAAACACAGGAAGTGCTCCAATCATGCTGGTTTCCTTTCTCCCGAAAAAAAGAAAAGAAAAACACATGAGATGGAGCATGCCAGAGAGAAAGAGAGAGCAAGGGAGAGGGAGAGAGAGAGAGAGAGAGCGCAAGGGGGAGTTAAGTAGCGATCGAGAGGGAGGCAGGGTGCTAAGAGGGGGCGTGGAGCTGGAGAGAATAAAAGAGCAGAGTTGTGCAGAGGAGGATTTTGCTTGTTACCAACAATCAAATGAATACGGGGATGCACCTGATTATCCCACGCTGAGGAACAGATCCAAATAAAGGGAGCAAAACAGGAGTGAATTAAAAGAAGCTAGAATGTAATCAAACCCAGGTGAGGCTTCCCCCTCTAAGCAGGCGGCGCAGAACGTCGTCTCACTCTCTCTGCCTGTCAGTGTTGGCAGATTTCGTGCGGTGAGCGAAAAAGAGAAGGAGCACGGTGAGGAGAGACGGCTACATTCGTGACAGCTTTGTAATCCACCTCCTAATTCTCCAAGGGCAAACTGCCTCCCCCCCACCTTTAGAGAACAAAAACACTGTCCGCCGAGAGTGAAATGATACAGACTCAAAGAAAGGGAAAGAAGGGAAGAAGGAGGGAGCAACAGAGGTAAAGAGAGGGAGGGAGGGGGGGGGGGAGTGGTAGTGCCAACGGGAGAGAAAGAGGCTTATCAATAATGAGCTGTGTTCTCTCCCCACAGCTATAGTCCGGGCTGAAAGCAGACGAGGAAGTGAGCCCAAGCTGTTCCTGTTCACTTCCCCATTTCCTCCTTTGTCAGTGGCTTTCCCAGGTTTCCAGCTCAGCCTCAGTTCCTCCCGGTGTGCTGGAATATTGTCGGGAGTGGAAGCAGACAGCCGGTGGGAAAAACAAAATCAATATGGAAAAGATAGAGAGGCGCACAAAAGTGGGTGATATTCACAGACTCCACTTGTGCATTCCCGTCTGCGCCTTCACTGAAACCCAATCCGACTGGTGGAGACCGGTGTGTGTGTGTGTGTGTGAGCATGTGCGTATATGAGTCAGAGGGAGAGAGCGAGGGGCCAGGAGCAAACGAGCTGTGCACAAAAAACAGGAGAGGAGGAGGAGGAGGAGGAAGAGGAGGAGGAGGAGGGGTGGTGCTGTATGTTTCCTTGGGATGCCACACAAAAGCTATGCACAGACATCCAGTCAGTCACAGGGCTGAAGAGCCAACATGGCAACTCACAATCCTGGAACAGAGGGAAGGAACTTTGTTTTTCTCCTCTCATCCCACGTTAAAGTCTGCACAGCCGTACTATTCCTCCTCCTTCTTTTTGTCCCTTCCTCTTCTGCTCTCCTCTTCCCTTTTTCAGTCGGTCTGTTTGTTTAAAGCCGTCTGGCAGAGCTCGGCTGGTCTGAACCCAAACACGCCTGCCTCCTCTCTTTCTTTCTGTGTGACTCCAGCGCTCGCTCCTTCACCCACAAACACACTTTGGGCCGATCACAAGAGGAGCTCTCTCCTTCCCAACTGTTGCTCAGCGCAGACCGTGGCCTGCATGTCAAATATGCTAAATACTCCACTCTTTCTTTTTAACTGCCCTCCCTCCCTCCTTCCCTCCCTCCCTCCCTCCCTCCCTGCCTCTCCCTCAGCTCCCCGCCCTCCCTCCCTCTCTCTGTCTCTGTCAGTTGCAGTGCAGCTGTCATTGCTGCGTCCAAGGCAAACGTCTTCATAGAGACAAAAGGGGTTTGTCACTGATTTGCTACACACATATGCATACACTCCCACACACACTCACACACAAAGCTCAGAAAGTCTCGCGTGACCCACGGCTAACCGACAATCCCCTCTACACACACCACAACAAGATTGAAATCCTAGCATTCTCAGATGTGGGCCAGCTACCAGGAGAGATGGAGGGACGGACGGCGGCGGCGGAGGGAAGGATCAGCAAAAGGAAGCGAGTGAAAGACGTGAAGGACAACAACAATGGATTGATTACGGAATTATGCTCATTTAATTTGCTCATTCAAACGAGTCCCTCCTTTCTGCTCTGACTCACTATTGACAAAGGCAAAGTCAATGCCTCCTCACATAACCCCGGGGTGATCTGTGAACGGATAGAAGAGCAGATTTAATCAGTCCATTCCTCCACCCCTCTTCTCTTGTCCCTCACATATTATTTCCCTCCCTTCCTCCTTTATCACGGCCGGTTTAAGAAACACAGACTTGACTCTGCGGCGGGGACTTTCTGTGGGAACAAACGTGGCCTGTCAGGGTGCCGAGTGGAACCTCAGATGACTGAACGGCGTGTTGTTCACACATTATGTTGTTGTGTTGCTGCCTCAGGTGAAGGGTCAGGCTGCTGCTGCTGGCTGCTGAGTCCAGGGACTTGAAACTACTTAGTGGAGTTAATTGACGTAAACAGTCATGCTTACATACACAGATAGAGGGCACAAAGTGTGTGTTATTGACTTTTCTTGGTGGTGTGTTTGCTCGTGGGAGAACACCTGTCAAGCTCTCCCTGCTTCGGTTTCTCTCCTTTAACCAACCTGAAGGGAATCTCTAGTTTCACTCTTCAAAACACTCATTTAATGTCATTTTCTTCCCTTCGGCATGTTGTTTTTCAGTCTCACTCTCTCGCCCACTCTCACAGTCTCCCACTCTCTCTCTCTCGCTCTCTCTCATGCTCTCTCCGTCTGTCTCGCTCTACTCTTTCTCACTCTAATAACCCCCTCCCCCCTCTTTCCCAAGTCTCTGGGGTAGTTTTATGTTAACTAGCTGAGTATTTCACCTACCTGTGTGTGTGAGTGTGTGTGTGTGTGTGTGTGTGTGTGTGCGTGTGCGAGCTTGTGAATTGTGAAAGCATGTATTGTTCTCAGACCTTCCTCGGCAGACACAAAGAGACACAAACACGCACACATAAAACAAAGGCATACATTTGCACGCACGCACACACACACACACACACACACAGACACGCAGCTCTCAGCGAAGTAGGCGTGTACTTCAGTGCTGTTTCACCACCGTGCTTAATAACCTTAATAAACATCTGTCAATCACCTGCACACACCACTGTTACTCCTAATGGCCGACCCAGACGATGTGTACACACACTCTCCTCAGTCTGTCTTGCTGTGTGGAGCCGTGTATTATAAATCAGCAGGTGAGCAAACATCTCCTGTACGCTACAGAGTCTAATGTCCGTGTGTCATTAATGCAGTCAACACTTCTCTGCAGGGGGGTGACATCATTTAGGGCATTTTAACATCGTAAATATAACTGCATTCTCTCTTTAATTGACACACACACACACACACACAGCAAACACCAGTGCGGCTTCTAGCTGAGAGGTCAGCGTTGGAGGTCATATCGCTTCTCACACACACTCACACACACACACACACACACACAGACAGAAGCCTCCTCCGCCTCCCACTCGTCCCACTCCCACCCCAGCAGCTCTTGTTCTCACCATGACAGCCATGACACTGCAGCTCCACTTCTCCATTTGGGCTCTCAGCCTGGGTGTAAAGCTGAAGTTCCCATCATGCTCTCTGCTTTCTAACAAGTTTGTTCGACGTCTTTATAAAGCTTCCTTTTGCCCGGATGATGTGAGCCAGCGCCTAGATTACAATCACACGCATACACACTCAACCAACCACCAAGAACTGCATAGCAACAGCCTAGCAACACACTAGCAAATGTTCCAAACGTAATAGCAAGCAGATCAACCCTCGCAACCACACAGAAAGCCACAGTAACCACCTAGCAACACCTTAGCAACGGCTCAGAACAGCATAGTAACCACCCCTCAACACCACAGCAACCATTTGCAACTTTAAATACATGTTCAATTTCCATCAGGAGACACTATTATGATATTGCTTTTAGTTTCAAAAATGAATTTAAAGCTCTAACACCGGCTCAAGTGTTCAAGTATAGCTCACATTACACTTCACTCTATTCCTCCACAGGGCCACAGATGAAACACTTTATTCATTATGTGCAGTCTACAAACTGAGAATGACAGATTCCGTCCTAAACACACTTTCTGGTCACATGTGTCCCCGTCCGTGCCAAACTAGTTTCAATTTAACTGAAGTGAGGAGAGGAAAAGTTAGAGAGTGAAAGGGGCTCAGCCAAACTGTGGCATGCCATTCTAATTCACAACAGCTGAAACAATACAGGACCTGAGAGTGAGAAACCTAATGGTTTACACACACACACACACACACACACACACACACACACACACGTATGCACTAACTCAACCCCCACCAACCCAGACACATATGAATCATTTAAATCATACAATCCCGACATAAGTATATGTGTGTGTGTGTGTGTGTGTGTGTGTGTGTGCCAACAAGTTACAGGAAAAGGCGGCCAGATGAATCAGGTTATATGATTATAGAAATGATGTTAGTCTGATGCAATCAGCCCCTTGGAGAGAGAGACACACACAGTAGACAGCCACAAAGTAATGCACACGGACACACACACTCAAGTGAGGAGCACACAGATGAGTCATGTGCACACACACGGACACACATGAATATGTGGATGGAGTGAGAAGAAAGAAAGTATTTGAGGAAAGCTCAGAGAGGCAGTAAACAAACTGGTGTCCAGATGATGTGTGACCTGGATCAGACTGGGAGTCATGGGAGGGGGACCAGGCTGTGACACAGTCAACTCTCTAACTGTGACGCACATGAGACGCTGTGTTAGACTAGAGAACATGTTAAGCAGTAACAGCGAGTCCTGCAGCGACGAATTAATTACAGTCAGAAGACAGGATGCAAACGTGGAACCGTCTTATTCCAGGAGTCTTTTTATCTGGAATTCAGCAGCGTATCTGTAGAGTTCATGTTCAGTGTGACGGAAACCTGTCTGCACTACTGAGGAGTGTATCTGGGGTTATAAAACCACAGAAGGTGAAACAAAAAACCTCAAATCTGACAGACACTCAGGATTACAGTTCCATTTTGACTGAAAATTCCATTTGGTTGAGTCTCTGTCTGCTAGATGAAATATCTGCTACATGTTTCTGCCTTCAGAGTTAACTTGAGTTCAGGTCAGGGAAATGAAAAACAGGACTAAACTACTCAGAAAGTCCAAACAATGTCTCCACCTAATTAACGGATGATCACTAAATCATCTAAATGCTGTAGGATAAGCAGCTTTAGAGGTTAAAATTAGGATGAGTTCCAACTTTGCAGCGTGGGCAAATGAACAGGCAGGGAGCTGCTGGCCCAGTTTGGCTCCACTTCCACACCCACCAGTAAATAGCTGCTGACACAGTGCGTGTGGGGAAGGACAGTGACTCAGACGCACAGCAGTCAGGATCTCCAGGGGCACGAGATTACAGGAGACTATAAGAAGAGATACTAATTGAGAGAAGGGGGTGAAAGGTGCGACGTGGAAGGAGAGAGGGGTGAGGACAGGGGAGGCGTGCGGTGGTGATTTAGGACGGGGGACTTTTTCACCGACATGTGTGCACAAAGACACACAAAGACAAAGATGCCTCCTCTTCCCCTGTCACCGAGTCTAACCAGCCCTGCCCAGGAATGTCCATCTGCAGCAATGGATTCAGAGCCTTGTAACGCCTCTCTGCTAATATACACCACTGTGTGTGTGAGTGTGTGTGTTCCCATCCCACCCGGAGACCCAGAGAGTCAGCTGCTTAGGGACGAGGGGAGCCAGCAGGGGCATGCAGAGGGATGTTGATGCCACACCCTATCTCTCCCTCTGTGTGTGTGTGTGTGTGAGGGTGGGGTGCAGAGACAGCTGAGATTCCAGTTGCACCCCGAAAAAGACTGGAATTTGAAGCATCCTCTCATGCAGTGTGTATGAACACACACACACCTCGACGGCCCACTGAGTAACCCTAAATACAAACACGGATTCCACAGTAGCACATATGCGCCGACAAGATGGCCATGTATAAACATCTACATGACAAATAACCATACTCTCACTGACTGGAGGGAGAGAGAGAGAGAGAGAGAGGGAGAGAGAGGGAGAGGGAGAGGGAGAGATGTTTTCATGTCTAACAAGGGGTTTGGATTTGCACCGTGGATGTGTGTGTGAGGCACGTTATTGAAAAAAGAGAGAAAGAAAAATAATGGAGGAGATGATGACGGCTACATGCCATTTTAAAGATGTGAACATCGTTTTTCCCCTCATTCCTCTCTCCCTCTCTCTCCCTCTCTCTCCCTCTCTCTCCCTCTCTCCACCCCCCCTCTCTACCTCTGTCAGTGACCCAGTAAATTTCAATGAGATCAGTGTTACGGGATCTACGTTATGGAGTTTAAACAATAATGTGACAACACTACCTTCCACTCCCATGACCCCTTATCCCCTGGCTGCCCCCCCCCCACACACACACACACACAGCCACACACACACTTACACGCCCTAAGCCCCATCTTTTTTTCTAAACGACAGCATGACATCATCCCTCTGGATTGGAAATGGGGTCTTGGTGGGGGGAGAGCAGGGAGGGGAAAGGGGAGGGGGGAGAGGAGAGGGGGGAGGAGAGGAGAGGAGAGGGGTGGCCCAGACTGTTTTGGAGCCAGACAGACATGTTTAGGTTTAAAATGACCCGAGCTGGATCAGTTACAGAAAGAGAAAGAAGGGGGGAGAGAAGGAGGAGCCTGGTCAAAGAGGCGAGGGGCTTGAGAGAGGCCACCAAAAGTGAGAGGACAGGAGAAAAGTCAATGTTTCCCTTTCTCTTCTATCTAGACTTTGTTACAGAAGGGTGGAGCTGAGGCCAAGCCGCCACATAAAGAAGCAGAGAAAGGAGAAAAAAGCTCCAAGAGGGTAGAAAGGGGATTGAATTTACTTTGTTTATCAGTTTTCAGGCTGCTTCTCTATTCCTGACAGAACCCTTTCCCCCCCTCTTCCTCCCCTGGATGCCCTCACACCCCACTGTCCGCCCCTCAGACACACTGACACACCATCTCTCCATGCTCTACATACCCGGCAGACGGTAGCGTTTATACATTCTGCCCCCGCGTCCGCTGTTCCACCCAAACTGCTCCTCCTTCTACTCATCTTTTACCTCAGTTTACCTCATGTCTACTGGCATTACTGCAGTTCTTAGCTTTGTTTTGATGAAGACAACAAAAAGGCAGAAGTGATGGGTTCCTTTTGATTTGTGTGTCTGAAGGAGAGCGAGCGTATACACACCCACACACACACGCTGCGGCTGTGAGCTATGTATACATCTCCACTGAAATATTGATTTAACCCACTTAATCTCAGTCACCAAAGACTTTGTGCTGGTGTAAACATTCTCAGACATAATTCAGTAAAATGCGCACGACAGCTTTACACGCCGCCTTTGTCTGATTCTGCCTCTGTGTGCGACTCAGACTCTCTCAGTCTATTTAGCCTTTCACAGCTCCGTCTCCACACCTCTTTATCTACTCCGCCTGTTTGTTCTCCGCCACACATTCATCTGGCTTGCTCTCATTACGAGACTGGGGAGGGGCGGGGTGGGGTGTGGGGGCGGGGGGAGGTTTGGGTGGGGGTGGAGGTGGGTTGATGAGAGAACTGGAAAGAGGAGTGAGACCCAGAAATAGGCGGAGGGATTGAGAGGAGAGAGGCAGAAGCACAGAGAGGTTAGTAGGGCAGGGACGGAGAGACGTGAAGGCCACACACATGAATCACTAAACGTCCGTATAATCCAATCAAGTGAGGTAAACGACGGGGAGAAATGAGGGCGAGTGGGAAATGTGGAGCCGGAGCGACTCGTGACGAGGAGAAGACGTCCTCTCCTCCACCTCCTCGTCTTTATAACAGTGGAGCAGCACACCTACTTATTTGACCAAACGTGTGAAAATGATCAGCGAAAAATATCTCATGAATCACCAAAAGCTTTATCAAAAAGGAAACATCTCTGAGGCGTCGTGATGAAGAAGAGACGGGAGCAGGACGGCCCAGCTTGCGTGGGATTCTTACATACTTTTCCGAAGCGGTCACATGCTGACATAGTTTGCTAAAGTGGACAGGATATTACATCATGGCGAGAAAATGTGCTCTTTAATGATAGTAGCCAGGGAGAAAGGAGCAGTGTGTGTGGCTGTGAGACGAGCAGAGGAGTGAGGCAATAAAGCACAATGGAAGAGCCAGCAGAGCACATTCCTGAGGTCCACTCCTGTGAAACACTAAAGACTTTACACTTTATACCATCACTACCTCTGAACTGTGACTGAGCTGATCTTACTCATCTATATGGATCCCATTTCCTATATCAACTTTTACCATAATGTCCTCCTCCTCGTTATCGACAGTTTAATTCCTAATTCTTCATCTTCAAAGTGTAGAATTAGAGATGAGAAGAGAGAGGAGAAAGGAGCTCTGGTATCAATTTTAAACCAGGATCCATCACCGTGGTGACATGTTTCCAATGGTACAGGGCTAGTGCCTGAACACCATGGCGTGGGAGGGGGAGTATGGTGTGTGTGTGTGTGTGTGTGTGTAGGCGATGTGCATGCATGAGTGTAGGAGAGAGGAAATGTTGAGGGAGCATCATGACTGTCCTTTACTGCAGAAAGAGTGTGTGTGATTCAGCAGCGTGTCAGGCATTTCAAAGAGGTGTGTGAATCGCCTATTCACCGCCTGTGTCTCCTGACGTGCCATAGAAGCCCCTCATGGCACACACACACACACACACACACACACACACACACACACACACACACACACACACACACACACACACACACACACACACACACACACACACACACACACACACACACACACACACACACACACACACACACACACACACACACACTCCATTACCTCATGATCTCTGGAGGTATGAGCAGGGAGAGAGGAGGGAAGCTGACCCTCCTCATCTATCACAGCCTCGACAAATATTGAATGTCTCCATTCATGACACACACACACACACGCATTTATACATACACACCGCTGTGCTATGAGGAGCTGCTTTATTTCAAGCCAAAATAAATTCCTTAGATGAAATCAAAGGCGATTATGAAAAAAAGGCAGATTATGAGCACATGGAAACATATTCAGCCTGATTGGGACCAGACTTCACTCAATGCTCCCACCGACTTCCTCACACGCAGCATCTCACACACACACACACACACACAGCCATCTGCACATACATACATACTCTCACCACTCCGTAAACAATACAAAAAGGTGAACCATCCTACCTTGAACTCCTGCAGCTGCTGCTTGATGGTCTCCACCTCTGTGCCCACGATGCCCTGAGCGCTCAGCCCTTCCTCGGCCTTTCCCAGCAGGCCTTGCAGCTCATCCACGAGCCTGTAGAACTCCCGAACCCTCTGTGCAGCTTCATCAATCTGGTCCAGCCTGGCTTGGCCTCGCTCGCTCAGCTGGAAGGGGAAGACAAGGTCAACTGTAGCTTCCACATTTATAACTTTATAGTGTTTGTATTTGCTTCATGTAACGAGCTCATTCATATGCTGCTGCTCTGTGATGTCATCATATGGTGAACACACTTATGCCACTTATGTCCGCTCACCTTCCCAGCCTGTCGGTTTAGAGCCTCCGTCTCTCTCCGCAGAGCCAGGAGGTCGGGGGAGGAGCCTTCTCGCCGCAGCATCGTGGTGCAGTCGGACGAGTGATCCTCCAACTCTGTCCTGAGGTTGGCCAGGCGGGACAGGAAGCCACGCAGGGCATCGGCCTGAGAGGCAAGGGAGTCTGCGTCCCGGCCCACAGGGCTGAGGGAGTCCAGTTCGTCATCCAGGTCGGCCAGACGTGAGAATACGTCCCGCACGTGAGTCTGGACCTCGCCGACGCCCTGCAGCCGAGACTCCAGAGAGGAGCAGCAGCGCTCGATCTGATAGAGGAAGAGGAGCAGAGGGAGAGACGGACATGAACAGGGCGGACAGACAGAAAATGATGTTTTGGGACAAATCTTTGCACTCTGCTGTTTGGAGACATTTTGGGATATCATGCAACCACAACAAGCTAAACTAGACTTTGTTGGTGCAGATCCAAGAGAGGCACAATAGAACAATTAAGAAAGAATCTTCAGTCCTTCCTCAGCTCCTCTCTAACATGGAACAGTGACTTCTGCTCTGTGTTTTACAAATAAGAAACATCTGAGTGGATGAGAGTGTGTGAAGTGATGGTTTAAGCTGTACGGATCAGCGTGGCCTTAAAAGGAATATTTGAAAAGGGAATAGCAGAAAGTGGATGCAGTCCTTTGACAAAGCTCTGGTTTACATTTCAAACTATGAAGTAAATGTCCACAATGACCATATATGAGGAGTGGGACTGAAATGCCTAAACGCTTCTGACAGCTTCAGATGCTCTGCTCTCTCTCAAGTCGTGGACACTTAAGACCCCGCCTCTTCCTCCCCCTCCCTCCCCTCTTGTTGTTGAATTATTCCCCCTGTCATCTCCAGTCCATGTTATCATTTACCTCATCCTTCCCTCCGGCTCCTCTTTCTGTTTTTCCAAGTAGATTTTGCTCTATTGAACTAAATATACCAAACAATGTTCCTCTCTCATTACCACGCTGTGAAAACTGTTTTAAAGTTTTCCAAACGATACAAATACTGATTCAATACGAGTACGTGCAGGAAGTGAAATGTACGACCTGTTAGTTCTTTGGCAGACAAAATATTTTTTGCCTCTGAAACATAACGACCAAGTGGAGTCATTTAAGGATAAATCTACTGAGTTAATAACTCTGTGTTCCAAATGTTCTGCAAGTCAATTAATATTCACTTTGTGATCTCAGCAATAAACAACATCTGGCCTCTTATTTTTGAAAAGCCCCGGCTGTCGTTCGCTCTGCTTTCTATTTGTTTTGGCCTTTCACATCCAGTCAGACTCTTTGTTCCGGTGACTGTAACACATTCCCAGACTTGTCCGGTGCTGTGACCTATGACCCTGATCCTCACCTTGTCAGTGACGCCCTGGTACTCTTTCTCTGTGTTGTGGGCGTGCTGCTGCAGCCTCTCTGCTCCCTCTGTGCTGCCCCCTGGTGTCTGGGGTGCGTCCTGCACCAGGCCCTGGACCAGGTCTTTGAGATAGCCCACCTGGGACTGCAGAGACCTCAGGCCATCCTGCTGACTTCTCAGCCGCTCCAAGCTCTTTGCACTACATGCCTGAATTGGAGGAAAGCAATCATGAATGGAGTTTGTATTTATGTGACCTCTAAATCAAAAACTTTTACACGTTGTGAATGCTTCAGTTTTTGTCAATACGAAAACACATCTTTCAGTACCTGAGGCCCGAGAGCTTCCTGGACTTCAATCTGGTGCTTGGCAGCCTCCAGCCTTCTGTCCACAGCCTGTCTCCCCTCCTCAAACTCCTTCAAGCGACCGGCCAGTTCTTCCAGCTGGGAGGTGCGACTGTGGAGCTTCTCCCCCATTCTGTCGGCCCTGCGGTTCAGCTGAGCCTTCTCATCCCGTACCTACAAAAACATTAGTTTAAGTGTATCAGAACAGAAGCTTCATACATGTATTGTGATACAACAGACTTGACATTGAACATGGATGAAGGTACCTCTTCTTCCCCAACTGGACACTGCTCCAGCAGCTGATCAGCTGCAGTATTGAAGGCTTCCAGTAGGGGCTGTCGTCTCTCCAGGTCCATAGACAGACCTCGGGCCGTCAGCAAGGCTTCATCGATGGAGGTCAGGTCGAGTGAGGGCTTGATCCCTTCTTCCTTCCCTTCACACTCTGATAACCACGGTGTGAGTTCAGCTTTATGCTGCTGGTAGGTTTCTGCTTTGTTTAGAGTGTTTTTGAGTTTATTCTGGTGATCTGAGATCCTCTGATTTAACCCATCCCAGTCCTGTCGTAAGGTGGCCAGTTTGCACTGCAAAGAAGAGCGTTCATCTCCTCCAGCAGGCAGAGAAGCCAGCAGTGAGGCCCCCTCAGCTTGGATGAGCTCATAGGAACCTCGCTGACTAGCAATCCCACGCTGGAGGTCTTCTGTATGGGCGAGCAGGGAGCGGATGGCCTCAGGCTGGCAGGGGAGAGACTCAGAGGCCGACTCTCTGCTATCTGCCTGGCTGTCCAGCCAAGAGCGCAACTCGTCAAACATCTGCTGGAACTGCTGAGTGGAGGACAGAGCAGCCTGCAGCTGAGACAGACCATCAGCTAGAGAGAAAACAAAACACAGGAAAACATTTACATAAACAAACCAGAGAGCCACAGATTAGAAATATAAACATTCAAATCCTATTGTAAACAAAGAATCACAAATAAGACTCATGCCTGTTGGTTGTACTCTAACTGTAAGTGGATTCTGGAAGTGGATTTGTTACAAATAAGCATATAAATCTGTTAGTGGTTACAATGAAAACATTGTTCCCATTACGGCTTCAGAGGGATGAAGTATTAGGGACAGCAGATTCTGTTTGTCTGCAGAGAAAACTTCACAAATGAATCCATTAAAATGTGCCGTTATCCTGACGTCGTAAAGCAGAAACATCTGAACACGCAGCAGCACAGGCAGCTCAGTGTGAGATCGGTAAACAAGGCAAAACAACAAAAACGACATTATCCATCATGAGTAAGCCAGCATGCTGCCCAGGAGTCTGGCAGAAAGTTTACTCAAACAAAAACAGGAGCCAGAATAACAGAGTGCCAAACATTTAAAAACACAAAGAGGTCATAAAGGCGAGCACATGTATAAGCTCCACCCACCAGCTCGCTCCTCCAGACTCTTCAGCGGTCCGCTCACACTGGACAGTCGTTTATTCAGCTCCTCCTTCAGGTACGGCTCGGCTACGATTGCGCTCAGCTCCTGGCACAGCGTCTCCGCCTCGCCCAGCTCGGTCCGTCGTCTCTCCAGCTCGGAGCGGACCTCTCCCGTCTCCTGCAGGCGGCGCTTCAACGCCTCGGGCTGGGCGCTCAGTGAGGCCTGAGCGTCCAGCCGGTCACTCAGCGTGGAAATGCTGGAGGAGAGCTCCCGAAGCAAGACCTGGACAGGGAACCAGAATCAGTGATTACAAAGCTGAATGTATTATGGTTCACGTTATAAACATCCTGCTCATGACAGCTGGAGGCCACACCCACTCAGTGTGACTGTGATTAGATCTATCTCACCTGGTAGCGTTCGCTGGTTCCTTGTGCCTTGTCGATGTTATCCGACCTCTGCGTGAGTCGAGAGGTCAGGTCCTCCCACTGCTGGGAGATGGCGCCAAGCTCAGCCCGCACCTCTGCCAAGTCCTTGGGGTCCTGGGGAGAGTCGCCGGTCTGAGAGAGGATGCCCTCGGCGGACTGGGTGAGCTGGTCGTACTGCGGGTGCCGGGTCTCGAACTCACGCAGCATGAACTGGAAGAAAGAACGAGGGAATGAAGTGTTTTGAAATATTTACTTCTATCTTCTTTACAAGTTAAGAAGAAGTCTCAATTGTTACTTGATGTATAGAACTGGGAATCGATGTTTTGGATATTCTGTGGCTTCATTTGTCTGTGTTTGCTGTTCTGGATCCTCCCCTACCTGTGCTTGCTGTTTCTGTGTGTTGAGCATGTTGGGATCGATGCTCAGCGGCCCCAGCACACTCATCATCAGCTCCTTCTCCCTCAGCCACGGGCCCAGCTGACTGGCTGCTGAGGCGAAGCTGCCCAGCCTGTCGGCGCACGTCTCCAACTCCGTCTGCCTCTGGGCCGCAGTCTGATTGGCCTTCTGCCAGCGAGCGTCTGGGCGAAGTGAGAGAACACAAGACGTCACGAGATCTGAACATTTCTGTTTCTTTGAGAAAAATGATTAGGTGGTCAAATCTTCAAAACT
This sequence comes from Genypterus blacodes, assembly GCF_046128005.1. Taxonomy (NCBI): domain Eukaryota; kingdom Metazoa; phylum Chordata; class Actinopteri; order Ophidiiformes; family Ophidiidae; genus Genypterus; species Genypterus blacodes. The sequence continues at coordinate 748,599 of NW_027467208.1, forward strand.
TTTCTTCTAAAGTTGGACAAAAATAATGAATGTCCTTAATTCAAACCTTAATTTAGACGTCTTCTCTTCCTCCTTTCATCTCTCAGTTTGTTTACATGGAATTCAATTAAACTGCGATTAAGCCAATAAACTAAATTTTGAATGTTCTGCATCTAAATCGGCACAAATTGAACGATGCCAAACACCATTTATTTATCATAAAGGATTCATTCAGGCATGTCAACATAATCAGAGCACTGGATGCACAGACTCGGTCCCGTTGCGTACAGCTTAATAATAATCAGGCCTATAATCACAGTCAGGCCTAATAGTCTGAGTATTGAGTGTATGTAAACACACAGACCGTTTCTCCCTCTCTGACTCATGTTCCGGGCATTTGGCAGCGTCTGGTATGAAGCCAGACATTATGAAATATAAAATATAAAGGCACCCTGCTTGGATTTCACCTCCAGTATTTCTGTCGGTTTAGCTCATAGGACACACGGGTATAAATATCCAGCAGAAGAGGGAACAAATAGAGTAGAGCCGTTGGAGGAACACTTCCTACTCTGCGTGGAGAACACTGAGCTCAGATTCTTAGAAAGATTATTTTAAATTCTGAGCTTGTTCGCTGCGTTTCTCTGAGCTGCTTTGGTTGATTGTTTATAGTGATGTTCGCCTCAGACATCAGGTCAATCCTCCACATGTTCAAGCTCAAAAACAACAAACTGTCGACTGGTTTCTGCATAATGGCTCTAAATACAGACGTCCCTTCATTTGTCAGTTTCTATCTCCATCTCTGTTTATCTGCCTCCCTCCTTTTGCTCTCTGGGCACCTGCTTTTGTAAAGATAGAGTTCCTAACATTGATTGTCCTATTAGTAGCTTTGATGTCTTCTGAGTGTAATTAAAGCACGGACCTATCTCCTGCAGCTGCTGCCTCCACGTGTCGGCCTCGGGAGAGTCGGGGTTATCGGCAATTAGCTTCCTCAGCGTGCTCTTCAGCTCCTCCAGCCTCCCAGAGTGCTCAGCCAGCTCTGACAGAAGGGCCTGAAGAGAGAGGGAGGAGAGGGAGAAGAGAAGGAACTGAGTTATGAGTTCAAAAATAAAACAAATACTGTGCCAATCTTTGTCTTTAAGGAATGGATGGTTTGAGCAGAAGCCGCTCTGAGTCTGACCTTGTTCTCCTGGGCCTGGGCACGTACCACCTCTGGTTTAGAGGGGGAGGAGGTCTGCCCCTGTTTCAGGCTGTGTTCTCTATCTTTCAACCAGCTGCTGAGCTCCTCTGTGCCCTGCCTGGCCTTCTGCCTGAGCTCCAGCGAGGCCTGCTGTCGCCCGTGTCGCTCCTTCAACTCCCCGCCCAGCGCTTCATAGCGAGTGTTCACGTCAGAGACGGCTACCTGGAGCGAGGTCAGGTCTGAGGACGCAAAGAGGGCAGGTGAGGGACAAACGGCACTGAGATGAGGGACATGGGTGATAATGGGACGCTTACACGTTTCCAATGGACAAAAAGCTGACAGACATTAGACAGTAGAGCAGACAGCTAACTATGAAACTAGCTGGCTGTTAATATGAAGCATTATAAGCAATACAGCTGATGTGGCTTAAAGAGCAGACAGTTATCACAAACAAACATGTTTCTCTTCCCTATGATGTAAATTGGGAAGAGAACAATAGACAGCGTGATTGAAAGAGTGACATCTAGAGAGAGAGACAGAGAGTGAAGGAGAGAGAGAGAGAGGGACAGAGAGAGAAGGAGAGAGAGAGAGAGAGAGGGGGACAGAAAGAGCGAGAGACAGGGAGAGCCAGAAAGGGAGAGCGCTGCTCACCTTTACAGGTGTGAATGCCATTGACACTGCTGCTACTAGTCGAGCCATTGATTTGTGGAGCACCTGAGAGAGAGACACACACCTGACTGAGACAGCAGCGCTACAACACACACCCATGCATGTTCACATGTGTGCACACAAACACACACACAAAGTCACATTCATGTAAGCTTAATGAGGGAACTGAAGCCATGGAAACAGACGACAACAGGGGGAAGACATGGGATCACCATAGTCTTTATAACACAACACTTCATAACACAAAAGAATTCATGGGGAAAAATAAGGATGCAGACATCATTTCCTCTGTTTATCAATGATCAGACAGTTCTGATGTTTGAGGTAAAACAAAGCAAATGGAAAACCTGAAGATCAAATTAAATCTGTCACAGGAAGCCTCTGTGTTGATGAGATGTTGAGTGAACTCCATCACACAGTTTCATTCTGATATCAGATTACCAGGAACAATGTGAAAATTGTGACCCAGTTATAAAATTCCTTTTTATTTTATTTGCCATCTTACTTTCTGTGCATGAACCATTTTAATGTTTGTACATTTTCAGCTCAAACTCTTTTATAAAACCCTTGGTGGTTTTATTCACTTAACCTTCATCTTCTGGAAAACTCACCAGACCACAAACGTTCCCATGAGCACAATAAATAACAAACTGCTGATGGGGAATTGCTTTGTTTGGCAGTGTGTCCTCTCCCCCTCACACACACACACACACACACACACATCTCACCGGTCTTGGTCTGTGGAGCGGTGATGTCGATGATGACCGACTCCAGCTCTGAGCCCGTCTTATTGAGCTCCTGAACCCTCGAACCCTGAGACTCCCAGTCACTCAGCAAGTCCTGAGGGCAGATAACAAAAAAGTTTCACTTCCTGACTGACAAACACTTTAACGAGCACGATGATGGACGCAGGCGTGTTGACGTCTGAAGGAGGAATGTGTCTGTTGCGAATCAAAGTACCTTGAGCTGCTGGACTCTCCTCTGCAGGCCCTCTGTGTTCAGGCTGGCCTCTTTGGGGGGCAGCTGGTCCTGCGCTGTCTGAACCCACCTGAGGAGGGAGCCAGAGAGGCCGCGGAACTCAAGCAACTGCTGCTCACAGGCCTGGATGGCAGAAAACCTGGGTTTTGCAGAGACGAGAGAAAGAACAGGAACGGAACAAGAGAGAGGAGGAAGAAGGGATGGAGAGGATGAGGGAAAAGAAGAAGAAAGAAGAAGAGAATGATGCAGGGGAGGAGAGGAAGTAAATTAAACTCAGATCTAATTTGTATAATCTTCACTAAATTGGTTTGACAGTTTAATATTACAACAAACACACAAAGCACCGTTATGAGGGAGCATTAAAACTCCATATGTGCCCTGTGACAGCAATAACACAGTCTTGACCTCCGCCTCTGTATGTAATCTGCCTCCAGCTACGGTTAGGAAAGCTCTGCCTGCTCGTAGAAAGAGACGCTCTGATTGGTCCTCTGGCACAGAGCAGTATCATTATCATGCTGCTATTTTGCCCTGTCTGGATTTGAGGCTGGGAGTTATCCAGAGGGCCTTTTATAGGACGGACAATGAACCGTGTCCACACTGCTTATATTAGCCCGCCGGACGCACTCGTCGGTACACACTGGCCACAGACACACACGCACACACACACTCCTATAGACACTCAAACAGATTGTACTTGTTAACAGGTTGTTTTGGAATAGCGTGCGACACAGAAACTAATCCCCAGAGTTATCACAGATACTCTGCAGCAATCCCAGCCCCAGGGAAACTGAAATAAGGACCTATTAACACACCTATGTTCAGATTTTATATTTGTGATGGACTCGTAAATCACTATCTATATCTCCTCCTATGATGTCGCCTTTATTCATAGTTTTATGTGACTGCTCAGTAAACTCAAGGATAACCCAACAATCTCCAGATGGAGGGTATTTATAAATTCCCAAACCTCCTCTGACAGAGTGTGGTAGAAAGTCAAAGAGGGTTGGCATAGCAACTGGGTTCAATATGAGGATCCCAATTTTAAATAAGTCTACTTTGGAGCAGCCAGTGGCTCAGTCTGTTTTGTAGTTTGTCTCCTGGTCTCACTGGTTTGGCAGCAGTGGGACATGAATTGGTGCCTGTCAGAGTTCAGCTCCATATACGAGCAAACACAGCACAACTCTGAAGTCATGAAGGCTTTGAATATGAGGACCCCTTGTGTTTGTTAAGAGGAACTGCAAGTGAGAACTTAAATGTTATCTTTGAAATATGTTCTTCTTCTTCATATTGATACCTTTGATTGACACCTGCTTCCAGATGGGTGAATCCATCAGACACTCCTTTGACATTATCCATTAGGCCCTGTGTGTTCTGGAAAGCCTTGGAGTGGCTGAGCTCTGTGCCCAGGTTGCAGAAGGACTTCAGCTGGCTGGATTCCTGCTCCAGCTCCGATTTGACCTCCTGGGGGAAAAGAGACAAAACGGTATTGACGTCTTTTTGTCTGTTTGTTCTGCTTCATTAGTGAGGTAAACACATCTGTCCCTGGGGCTGCTGATGAGGTCACTCAAATCGAATGGACTTAGAAGCCCTACAACAACTGTAACTTCACCTTTGTAAACAACTTAAACCCTGTTCACCTCCACGGTCTGCTTGTAGTCGTCCACACTGCGGTCAGGCTGCCCCACAGGGCTCAGAGCCCTCAGTCTGCTCTGGGTGAAGGCCTGCAGGTCTGTACCCAGCCTCTCGTAGCTCTCCAGCTTGGGCAACAGACCTCTGAGCTCAGCTTCCTTCTCAGACTGGCTGGCCTGTGCTGCTGTGTAGCGCTGAGTCAGCTCATCTAGTGAACCCTTGAGGCCCGAGGCTGTAGATGCATCGGAGCTCTTCAGGAGCTTAGAGATGGAGTCGCGTGTTGCTTCCACGCTGCCCTGCCTGGACAGAAGCTCCTGACGAAGTTTCTGGGGAAAAAGATGACAATAAAGTATGTTTATTAAGGGTTTGATAAGGAAACCCTGTGTTCTTCTTCTCTGTCTACACTCCTACCTGGTTCTGTGTCAGGGCGTCTTGTACAGCCTGTGCAGTGGGTTGTACCGGCCCAGGGGTCAGAGCCAGTTCATCCAGCCACGCCAGCAGACCCTTCAGACCCTCCTGGACGCTGACAGACTGGGCCACAGCTGTCTGAAGGTGTTCGGCCCGCTCGGAGACGGACGCTGAGAGGGAGCCGAACCTCTTCTCCAGACCATCTGACAAGAAAGACGGGCAAGGTACATACGTTAGATTTCCTTATTCACTGCCATCGTCTCAGCCTCAGGACAAAGGATCAAAAGGACCAGACGAAGTAGACAGAGATACAGGATTTAGTTACCTGCAGTACACAAGATGTCAACGGCTTTGAAGGAAGGAGATTCCTCTGTGCTGACCAGATCTCTAATCGCTCTCTTCACCTTCTCAAGCCGCACTGAGCGCTCTGCCAAATCATCCTGCAACAGCTGAGGACAAAGAAGACACTGGTTTGAACACTGATTGAAACATTTTCCACACTTAAGACTTGCAGGAGCTAATCTGTCCTACCTCATGGTTTAGTTTTGTCCCTTACCTGAACTTGTTGCAGAGTCCTTTGGAGGGTCTGGGGATCCGTGTCTCCACTGGGCTTGGCTATGCTCTCGTTCTGTTCCTGTGTGCTGAGCCAGGAGTGCAGCGAGACGACCTCGTCCTGATACTGCTGGTACCTCTCCAGCAGGCCGGACAGACGGCCGCCCAGCTCTGATGACTGCACAGCAACAACAGAGGAAGAGACAGGGAGGAGTGTTTGAGGACGTCCGAGACAACGTCAAACTGCTTTTCACTGTAACACATGATCAGATTCCGTCATCCCTCACCTTGCTGTGTAAGGTTGTGTATCTGTGGTTGGCGTCCTGTAGCTTGTCGGCCACCAGCAGCTTGGTGCCGTTCAGAGCCGGGTCTGAACCACCGACCTGCTCCAGCGCTCCCTGGACAGAATCCAGGACCTTTTGCCCGGATATGGAAACAAAACGCAGGTCCGCCTTGTGGCAGATGACATCCTCAGCAAGCTGGGAAGACAAACAAAGGTCAGAGGTCATTATGGGAGACAAGCTGAATGAATGCTCCTGTTTATTTTCTATGATTGTCTCGGCACACTGGACTCAGCAGAGTGGATTCTGTTCACCTTTCTGTGCTCGTCCAGTCTGCCCTTCAGCTCCTGTGCATCGGTTTCTCCTTCCCCTAAGGAGCGGAGGTCCTGCTCGTTCTGTTCCAGCCAGGTGACAAGACTTCCATGTTCGTGCACAAACTTTGACAGCTCATCCTTCAGCGCCTCAGACTTCCTCAATCGATCCTGGGAGAGGCAGATACAGCAGTAACAATCAGATCATATAATACAAAGACCAAGCAGAAGGCCCGTCATGCTTGCTGCAGCCGTATCCCCCTGATGAGTGTTGAGTACCTGGCAGCTCTGGAGCCTGTCCTGGTGCTGGGCCTGCAGCTGGTCCAGGGCGGCCCGGAGACGCTGCTTCTCTTCAGGAGGAACGGTGGTGTCGGGCTGCTCCAGGAGGGAGCGAGTGGACTGGGTGACCAGGAGCAGCTGGGACTGTTGAGACTGAATCTGTTGAAGCTCCGCCTAGGAGAGGAAGATTCAGAGGTATGAGATAAACGATATTTGATTTTATTGTAAAAATGTGCAACAGGCATGAGAGTGAATCTAAACTGAGTGTTGAACCTGGAGCATGTCTGTGTGTGACAGCAGAGCGCCCTCTGGCTGTGATGATGACAATGGCGTATCGATCACATCTTCAACTCTCCTGCCAGGTTGGTCAAGGGAAGACAACTCCTTCAGTAAAGAGTCTATCTGCCCTCGTGTCTCCTGGAGATCCTCCACAGCTTTGGCCTGGTGGAAAGAAGAGAAGATGAGATGTGTGAAGAGTTACAGGTCATAGTAAATCATATTCAGTTTGAACACAGATGAGGAACCATCTCCTCTCCTCACCCTTTGTGTGTTCTGCTGCACAGTGGTGCTGATGGCTGTGTCTAACTCTGACACAGATGTGTTTGCTGTATCTGTCAGGGCGCTGTACTGTGCCTTCATTCTGCTTAGCGCCCCCTGGAGGTTGGCTCTCTCTTCTGGACTCAGATCTTCTCCCCGCTCGGCCAGGAGGTCCTCCACAGAGCGGATGGCCTCAGCTATGCCCTCCCCTTTGGTCTGGAGGTCCTTCTGTACTTCCTGGACAAAAAAGATGATTGCTTTTAGGTTTATTGATAAGTACTGTACTATTCTTGCTTGCTTGCTTGTCATTTAGATTTGGAGAAATGAGCTCTGAGTTGCAGACGAGCATTGTACCTTCAGCTTCTTCTGCTTCTCTTGCAGGGCGTCCACATCACCTGACTCTGCTCCAGCTTTCTGATTGGCCAGTAAACTGGCAGCACCTGCCAACCACATGGTGAGACCTTCTAGTTTCTGAGAACACTCAGCCTTCTGCTGCTGTGCCACCTGAGAGAAACGGGAGAGAACGACGGGGGAATAGAGCAAAGACAGAAAACGTGAGCACAAACTAATATTGACATTTATCAGTCAGGAAAGCTTCAACCAACTGAGATGAATCATATTCTGCAGTTTCCAAAACAACCAACCGAGTGCACACTAAAGCACATTTCCCCCTTGTATACTTTTGTGTAGTTGTGCACACTTTGCCAAGCTTTGAGCAGATTGTGTCCAGAGTTCACACACACACACGCACACAGGCAGACACACACATCGTATCGTCACGTAAACATGTTGGTCACGCCACAACATACAACACAAAGAGAAATCAAACAGATATGTGTTTCTCTGCTGTTTTCCCCATCTCTCCTGTGAGCTCAGTGAGATCAGGGGGAAACAGCACTGCAGGTTTATCTGACATCATTTGGTTTCAAGCCTTTTTTCCGCCGTGACACAAGCAAATTCCCTCAGTGGCAATCTGGAACAGCAAAGCAAACAGGTTAATGACACACATGTTAAAGAGAGACGTGCAGAGTAGCAAACGCGCTTGTAGTGTGTGAGTGTGCTGTCCATGTCCAGTGGCAGAGCTTTAGCAACGAGAGCAACGGTGGGTTTGTATCAAGATCTGATGGAATGGTTTGTTTGAGACGATGATGTGTTAGAGTATAAACTGAAGTGGAAGTTAGCTTGTTTACATCAGGTGTTCATGAGTCCTACATGAGTCTGATATGAGGTTTTAGTATGAGTGAGTGATCTGTGTGTGAGAGAGCATGCCACACATTACAGTGTGAGTGATAATATGTTATCTGACTCAATCATCTTCATCCAAACCTCTCTCTCCCTGGCATTCTGCCTCTCTCTGTCCTTCTCCTCTTCTTTCACCCTCTTCCTGTGCCGGCGCTCCTCCTCCCTCTCTCTCTGGGCAGACAGCGCTCCGGCCCAGGCCTGTGCTTGGCCTGAGGCGCGGTGGAAGGCCTTCTGCAGCTGCTGGAGCTGCCCCAGAAGATGCCTGCTCTGCTCCGGGGCCAGGTCCTGGGCACGCTCAGAGATGAACAGCTGAATGTCAAAGGCCACGTGGTTGACCTCACCGGAGCGAGCCATCAGAGAGGACTGGAGCTCCTGAGATGGAGGAAGAAAGAAAGAAAGAAAGGAGAAGTGAGCAGAGGACAAACCACCGATGAGGTCATTAACTCCACTGATGCCTCCAGTTTGGACAGCTTGCCTTGCAAAGATCTAACTGCTGTGTGAGCTGATCATAGTTGCTGTCTCTCTCTGTCATTCCTCCATCCATCTGAGCTTCTGCCTCCTTCAACCAAGAGAGCAGTTTCTCTACTTGTGCTCCCAGAGACTTCTGTTCAGCTGTTACAGCCTCCTGAGGAAAGGGATTGATCACACATTGGTCAGCCTTGTTCTTGTCTTTACACCTCCAGCATTTACACATTTCTGATCAAAAGAACTCTGCTCCTCTGCTTGTTTTACCTTGTATGAGTCTCTGTGGTCCTGCAGGCTTTGCTGGATTTCCTCTGAGAGGGCTCTGGCAGCCTCGTACCCTCGAGCCAAGCTCCTTCCATCCTTTTCCAGAGCCAAGAGGAGCTGAGGAGGAACATCTTTGTTGTGTGTTTTGAGCAGCAGCTCAGCAGCTTCAACCTGCTTATTGATCTCAGGCTCCAAGTCGTGCAGCTCAAGGTCCAAAGCCTGTAGAGAAGGATGAGGAAGAGTCCAAATGTGTTCATGATACTGCTTCCTCAGGTTGGTTGATGCGTCCTATTCAAGGTGACCAACAATGTGAAAGGTTAATTGAGGTAAACCAGTGTGCAGATTCCTTTACCTTTGTCTGTCTGATGATGTCATCCAAGGCGATGAGACTGCGGCCCACAGATTGCTGTTGCTGCTGTTTGAGGCGGACTTCAATATGCCGCACCATGGATACCAGAGCCACGACCCTCTGATCATGTTCTAGACATTCCTGACGCATCAATGAGGACTGCAAGGAGAAATGTGTTGAAAAAGGAAAAACACAATATTCATAATAAAGAATTGTAAATCTTTGTTCTTCTTACCTTGCCTACCATGGCTGAGCTCTCTTCCTTCTCTCTGACGTGCTCCTCTTCCTCTCCCCAGCTCTCTGTGGCTGTATCAGACTCTGGAATGTCAGCTGACTGGGACGCAGTGGGAGAATCCTCTGACACGGAGGATTGTTCTGGAGACTCCTGATCCGGCTGGTGATCCTTCAAAGATTTTGATTCAGGAACGTTGGCACTTTCACCTCTGGGTGTTTGGTTCCCTTTCTTCTTTTTAGCTTTCCCAGTTTTTCTCACTGGTTTGGTGCTCGGGGCCACAGATGACACGGTTGGCTCGATGTGTGGGGTGCAAGTGAACGCCTCATGAGGGCTTTGGGTTAAATCACTCACATTCACAGGTTCTGAATCAAAGAGCTCTTTAGGTGTCTGGGATTCTGTGATGTGTTTAATGGAAAGCTGAGGCATCTCACGTTTGCCTTCCACAGGGCCACATTCTCTCTCTCTCTCCTCTTGTTTTTGTTCTCTAATGTCAGATGTTGGTTCCTCTGCTGGGCTGGAGAGCTCTGGTGCTATTTGCTCACTTGCCTCAGTGTCTTTAGGATAAATGGCAGAGGTCTCAGTTGGAGGCATTATGACATCACTGCTTGACAGACCGTCACTCTGCCTCTCTGGCGTTTGCTCATCAGAGGAGGCGGTGCTATCCGAACCTGGTTTTGTCATTGGTACAGGGTCAGACTCCAGTCTCTCAGCAGGCCGTGATGTTTCTGTAACAGGCTCAGCTTTGAACTTCTTGTTTTTCTTACTTCTCTTGTTTTGTTGGGCTTCTTTAGGTTGATCTAGTGGAGCCTCCTTAATACCTGTTTGTATTTCCTTCTTTCCTAAACCTTTGTCTGTATCTGTCCCTTTGAGCAAAGACTCTGTGTCTTGCTTGGCAGAAACTCCCTCCACAGTCCTATCTTTGATCTTGGCCACTCTCTTGCTCTCCTTCTCTGTGCTCTCTACCAGCAGAGCTTCAGGTCTTCTGCTGCCATCGTCGTCTTTGACAGAGACACTCTCCACACCTTCAGCAGTGAGCGTTTGTGCCTTTGCCTCTGTCACTCTGGTTCCTGGACTCTCCTTCTTCCCCGCCTCCTTGCGTAGAGCCTGCAGCTCCTCGGCAGCCTGCTTCTCACTCACTCCTTTCTCAAAAACCTTTTTCAAAATGCTTTCCTTTGCCTTCAGTACCAAGGCGGCTTTCTCGTTGTCTGGTAGAGTTGATTTATGAGCCAACTCCTTTTTATTCACCTCCTGCCTGGGTTGTAATTCAACAGGTTGCTGAGAGACCGAAACCTTCATCTGCTCTTTCTCAACCTCCTTTCTTTTCTCTTTCCTTGGCTTCTTTTCTCTCTTATCCTTCTCTTGGTCCTTTATTATCACTCCCTTCTCTGGCTCTCTCATATCACCTGTGTGTTTTAGAGGAGCTGCTGCTGCCTCCTGGTGTTCACCCTCAGTTTGGCCTTCTACCTTTGAAACACCGTCCTCTCTGCTGGCAGGATCCAGGCATAGTGACTGATCTCCGGTCTGTGATCTCTTGTATTCATCTTGTGACACTGGATCATCTGTGACCGGCTCAGCAGCTTTTGACAGCCCATCAATTCCTGCCGCAGCTTGATCGAGTTGAGGAGAACGTGTTTCCTCTTGAGGCTGTGCTTCACTCTCTGTCTCTTTGCCCTTTCCTTTCTTTTTGCTCTTCCTCTTTTTCTTGCCTTTGCTTTCTGTCTCTTTTGTTGGACACGTCATTAAAAGCTCTGACGGGTCAACTCCAGCGCTAACTTCGCCCTCAGTCTTTAGAGATTTCTCCTTCTCCACTTCTTTACTCATCTCCTTCACACTATCCACGACAGCTGCATCATCACTTCTCACAAGTTCCTCCTCACTAGGATCTGACAGTGTTATTCTGTCTCCATCATCCTGATCCCTAAATGTTTCTTTCAAAGATTCCTCATTAACACCTTGTTGTACCCCTGTTTTAATACCATCTCTGGCTCTCCTCTCCTCTTTGCCTCCCTTTGTAGGTTCCCCATGTGAGCTTATAACAGCTGGTCCTTCTCTGACCTCTTCTGGTGAAGTGTTGTCAGTAATAGCTGGCAAATGTTCTTGAATAGATTCTCCTTCATAAATTCTAAGAACACTCTGCTCCTGTTTACCACCAGTTTCATTTGCCTTCTGTTTTAGAATAGGCTCTGATTTCCTAACACCTTTCTGAGGTCGAATCTCTTCTATAGCTTGCTGAATTCTTTTCTCAACATTACTGGCAAATGAACGCAGCAGATCTATGGACTGGTCCGGCTCAGTCACTGCTGTTTCTTGTGCTTCTACTTTGTCAGCCTCTGCTTCCTCTCCATCATAACTCGGTGACTGATTTGATGCTGCAGATGTCTGTGTATTCCCTCTCTCTGACTCTGATCTTGCCATCAGTTCACTGTTTTCATCTGACCAGTCTGCTGGGCTGTCCGGGCTACACACAGATATTGTGATAGCAGGGCTGTATGTACTACTCTGTGAAGCTACTGTTGTGCGATTGTCGTCATCGTCCTCCATCTCCACAGAGGCTACACAGTCCTGTATCTCTGAAGCCATTTCCCCGGATATCAGTCCTGTTCTGATGGCGTCAGTAAGACTAGCAACTCGTTGTCCAGTGGAAGGGTCAACTAGGCCTCCTCTCATGATCTGGTTGGTGGCTATCGTCTTGACCGTATCTTCCAGTACTAAGCCTCTTTTAGAAGCTTCAGGAAGAGGGAGCCGACCCCCTGTGGTGATGTCGATGATCCCTCCACTGTCTGCCTGGCTCTGGAGCAGCCTGAGTGCTGGGATTGGGTCAACTTGGTTAGACGTAACTGCTTGAGGAAGAGTCAAACTTTCTCTCGTGTTCTCATTCTGAACGCCTCTAAACGGTTTCACCTCCAAAAAGCGTTTTCCTGTTTCGATATCTATCTTACCCTGGCTCACCAGCTCTGCGTACGGCACGATGTGAGCCGTGTGTGGGTCCAGCACGCCTTCTGTCACAGCGGGAGAAGCCATAACTTCACTTGCGGTGTTGTCATCCAAAAGACCCTTAGATACCGCCTCTGTTAATGTCAGTCTGCATCCAGACTCGGGGTCTAGAACAGCTCCTGTTGATGAAGCCTGGAAACTGAAGGCGTCTGGGTGTGACGAGGGGCTGACTCTCCCTTGGTAGGTCCACTCTAGTTCCTCCAGTCCGGGAGCGATGGAACGGTCCACCATTCCTCGAACTACAGCATCAGAAACAGACAGCCTGACACCTGAAGCGTGATGTATGATCCCACCCTCAGCCACCTGCTTGGACAGAGCTTGGTAGGCGTCCTCTGACCTAATGAAGCCCTTATGAATCGCCTGCTCTAGAGGAACAGGAGTCTTAGATTGAGGGTCAATGACTCCTCCCATCTGTAGCTGCAAAGTGGCTTTGGTGAGAGCTGTAGCTGGATCCGTGTCCTTTCCTTTGTAGGCCTTCTCTAAGACCACAAGAGCTTCTCTTTGTTCCTCGTCTATCAATCCCATTTTTGCTGCTAAAGTGACAGAGACTTTTTTATCCCTGCGCAGGTCGACGATCCCGCCCGAGGCCACCTGGGCCTCAAGGAGACGAGAAGCAGTGTTGGGGTCTATGAGCCCTGCCTGAGCCGCCTCTGTCACCCCACAGATCTGACCTTTTTCAACATCCACAACCCCGGCCAGTGTTTTCTCAGACTTCAGGACACCCCACATGAGCTCCTCATCTAAGAAGCCCTCCTGCATGATATCCTCCATACTGAGTGATTCTCCACGATTGGCATCTATGAAACCACCAAACAGCCCAGCCTGAGCCATTAACCTGACTGCAGTGTGGCCTGGGAGGAAACCTTGGGCCACTGCCTCGTCTGGGAGCAGCCTCTCCCCTTCTTCTGTCAGCAAACCTCCCTGTTTGAGCTCCACGACTAAACGTGCCAGCTCTGGATCCTCTTCTTTCTCCTCTGCTGTCGCTTCACCGATAGCAACCTGGACTTTGGCAGGAACTGAGTCTCTGTTTGTCTGTGTTTTCAGTGAGATGGGATCTTTCTGGGTCAACGTTTGGGCTGAGAGAATGTTTGTATCTGGTTGGAGTGTCGCTGTGACTGCTTTTCTATCTGTTCTATCTCTACTCTCGTGCTTCTGACCCTCCACAGCCCCCATCTTATCTGAAGCTCCTGTTACTTCTTGAGGCTTTGCAGCTGAAGTTGTGACACTTTGGAGAGATAATATTCCTTTATCTTTTAAACTAATATCATCTTTAGCTGCGAAAGCTGATTCCCTCTCTCCTGCTGCTTTGTGCTGCAATTTATTGTCAATTCTTCCACCAAAGCTTTCATCTACACCTCCTGCACTATTCGTTCTAACCTTGCCAGCAGACTCCTTGCTTGGTGCGATGATAACCTGCCCTTCATCTTCTATTCCAATCATCTCCTCATCAGTCAGACTAACATCTCTCACCTCTTGCATATTGTCCTGCCTATCTTTGGCTAAACTGCTTTCAGCTTCACCTTGGTTTCCCTGTCCAGCAGTCAGTCCTTTGACTAACTCCACCAGCTCAGGCTCTAGCAGCACCAAACGTTTCCCAGAATGAGCGTCCACATAACTGTGAGTCATCAGGTGAGAGAGCAGTTTGTAGTTTGCTTGTTCTTTGGGATCCATGTCAGTCTTCTGTGAAACATCCAAGACGAAATCAGTGGCAGGTGACAGAGGCGATGGGGAGGAAGGTGGAGGAGAGGAACAGGAGGAGCCCCAGCTCCAGCGGTTCAGTGATGGAGTGCCTGATGAGTTTATATTGGGAAGGACATCTGGGATATGGATGTCTTTGAGAAAGCCGACTACGCTGGGCTCCACAGCCTCTTCAGCAGCCGGTCCCAGAGGCATCACCTGGGTGGTTTCTGCGTTGTACAGAGCCCCAATATCATGGCGCTGCTTCAGGATCCTTCTTGCCAGATCTGTTGTGATCATCCCATTATGGAGAGCCTCAGCAATGGGCATGAGCTCTCCAGATTCAGGCCAGAGCATTCCCATGAAGGCCCAGAGGGACTCCAGCACCAACAGAGCCAAACGAGGAGAGAGAATGTCCCTGCGTATAGCCTCCTCTACCTCCAGACGCTCTCCACTCAGAGGGTCGAGAATTCCTCCATTCTGCAGCTGTCGCACCAGCATGGCACAGGCTAACTCCTGGTCCATCAGTCCGTGACGAACAGCCTCGTCTATTGTGAGTCTGTGGCCAGAGCGTGGGTCGGCAATACCGCCAGCAAAGAGCTGAGCTTCCAGAAGTCGAACGGTAACTTTCCGATCGATCAGACCTTCTTGCACTGCGCGGAAGATTCCAACCTTTCTTCCAGACCGGAGGCAGACGGTTCCTCCAGGTTGCTGGTTGACTGGGAGAAGATGGAGCCCCGATTCCTCGCTGAGGACACATCGTTTCTGTAACTCATAAAGGTTTAACTTCTCAGCTGTGTTTGGATCAATCAGCTCCCGGTGTTGGAGCCACGACTGGAGTTTGGAGAAAGTCCTGGCAGGCAAAAGACTCAAGTTTCCTGCCGTCTCCAAACTCATCCTCTCCCCTCTGGAATCCATCAGGCCGCCTGTGTTCATCTGGAGCTCTAGAACACGTAGTCCCACCTCCTGCCTGATGAGCCTGTTCTCCATGGCTGAGGCTACTGGCAGCAGAACGTGCTGTTGGTCACCTACAGACTTAGCTTGGTCCATCAAAACCAAGGCGCTCTCTAACTCACCGAGGGTCTGCTTGGTACGGGCGTCAATCAGGCCTCGAGTGAGACTTTGTTCCAGTGAGAAACAGAGTGAGGAGTCGGGTTGGAGGAGCCCACCCATGATGAGCTGAGCCTCCAGGATTACAAGACAAGTGTCCTGATCAATGAGGCCACGCTGGGCTGCCTGGAACACTGGGAATGTTTCCACTGTTCCCAGATCAATCACTCCTGCAATGGCAATTTGGCTCTATGAAAAGAAAGAGAAAAGCATATTCTAGTTGGAATTCATTCTGGTTGAAGTTTAAGCATATTTTTGAAAATAAATAGAAGAATGAACAAGATGGGAATCACACCGGAGCATCAGAGAGAGAAGGAGACCCACATCATGGAACTAAACATTACATGCACAATGGTAAACTAACTCTAAACTCAGGACTGCATGAATACTTACCACTCTACTCTAAAGCATCTAAGCATGCAACAAAGCACCCAAAGAGAGAAATGCAGAAAAGAACGCTACAGAAAAGAGGATTCACTTAGAAACACCTACAGGAACACACAAACAACCACAAGGATAAGGAAACATATGCCAAAGAGAGAGAAAAGGAAGAAATAATAGCAATGGTAAAGGAGAAAGCGAGCACCACTTACCGTGCGGGCTTGTTTCCACGGCACACACACTAACGGGCCAGCTTAGCACTCGGCACAGCGAGGAGCGACAGGTGAGAAGCTGGTTGTTAGAGTTCTGCATGCCACTCTTCCCCCTGACTGACCCTACATCTACACGCCCTCACACACAAGATGCTGACTATATATGAACTTCTGACACCTAAAAGAAAGGAAACTAATCTGAATACATGCTAACTATGATAAGGTACAAACGGTCTAAAACAAGACTTTTCATCAGTGATGCTGTCTGATATAAACAAATTTTAAAAGTGTAGCAATCATTGAGCGACTGTTCCTATTAAGACGCTTCCTGTTCTCTGTGCTACTGATAAAGATCCTCCTGGTGTCTACAGGCGCCCTACTTTGACTCCGCCCCTCATTCTGACCCTTGGCTATAAGCTGGGACGTCCACAAGTCTCCTTTTGGCAGCTGTTAGTGATTTTCAAGCAAAACGCTGGTTTAAAGTTTCACACATGAATAGTAATGCATTAGAACAAACAAACAAAGAACAAACTCTCATCCACACACACACACACACACACACACACACAGTAAATCTCTGGTGATCTGGACACAACATGCTCAAATGGTGAAGTGAGTATTTTTGCGTAGCTGGCCGACGGTGCACTTTGAAAGTAACTAAGAAAAGTATTTTAAAATGTCAGTATGTTCACTTTATAACTTAGAAATCCCCCATAAGACCATAAAGCATTGACATAGTTTGTAATACTGATATCAGGTGCAGTCATCGATACACAAGGACTGGCTTTGTTTCCACACACCCCCGATCCAGTGTGACCGTGCAGCATGTCCAGGACAGGAATGTTTCAGGACGAAGTGGAGCCGAGTGTGAAAATGTGAACGTGTGATCTACGACACACACACACACACGTGTACACGGTATGAACAACTTCTAACAATGGAATGGAGAGTTGTGTCTACAGCTACAGGGAGTGAGTGAGTGAGTGTGTATGAGAGCTGCTACTGGAATGAGCATCAAACGTGTGCGGCACCGCTAAAGGCCAAATATTAGCCATGTTAGCAGTTTATTTGATGATGATGATGACACTGGTGATGAAGACTACAGCGACTAGGATGAGGGTGGTTAGAGATGTGAACGCAGGCTGTAATGGTGAATGATGATGGAGGTGTGACGGTGGAGAACACTCGCCATGCTCAGGCCTAATTCAGACATTGTATAGGTTGAAATTATTATTCTTTGTTTTATTTGATTCAATTCAATCAAAGTTCTTTTTGGGTCGTCTGAGTTGAATGTCTGAATTGGGTCTGTGGTAGTTGTTAAACCAAACCAAATCCATGAGTGAGACTTTGAGTAGTGATCTCTCAAAAATGCAAAAACTCTTGTGAACACACAACATGCTGAACATCACACACACACGCTCCGCTGGCCCGTACAGGAACACACACTCAGCTTGCAAGCATATTCAGACTCAAAGGATCGTAAATAAACACAACCTTCACATCGCAGATTGTAGATAAACGCACAATTTCCCAAACTTGGTTCAGCAGAGAGAACATGTCATGAATCTGTCCTCCCCTCTTCATCAGTGATGAAACACCTTCCTTATCTTCCTCCCCACACATTTGTCTCATAAACCTCTCAGCCCGTCCCTCTGCCCCAGCTACCTTTCTGTCCTCCTCCTTGGCCAGTTGCTGCTCGAGCTGCTGCAGCTGCTGTGTGGAGCTGTCACACATCTGGCTGTACGTGGCCTTTAGCTCCTCCAGCTGCTCCTCCACACGAGCTCGTTCCCTCAGAGACAACCTGGGGTGGACACAAGGGAGGAGGTGAGAGCAGGCGGAGGGTTTCAATGGTTTAAGCTGAACTTCACCTGCTGATGATGTGAACTTACTTGCTGGCCTGTTTGGACAGCAGGAAGGCCTGAGTGCTTCTGATGGCTTCAGCCACTTCATCCTTCTTGGCTGCCAGCTGTTCACTGATGGCCTTTGGAGCGCACAGAGATCAATAATGTTAAATGATGGAGATGTAAACAAACATAAGACATAATACGCAGCAAGCAATATATCAATTTAACTGCCTGTGACACACTATCATCTCACTACACACTCATTGATCAGCTCCTCTGGGCTCTGTACCTGTTGAGCAGCAAGTGAGGACTCCATGTTGGGGCCTCCAGTCCGTCCCTGCAGGCCTTTGACCCAGAACAGCAGG
This sequence comes from Genypterus blacodes, assembly GCF_046128005.1. NCBI lineage: Eukaryota > Metazoa > Chordata > Actinopteri > Ophidiiformes > Ophidiidae > Genypterus > Genypterus blacodes. The sequence goes on from NW_027467208.1 coordinate 766,537, forward strand.
TCTGACACCTGACCCACCCTGGCCTGCTTCTCCTCCTCCACCTCTTTCTGCATCAAAGGGAGGATGACAGATGTGTTATGGGCTGAAGATGATGTAAAGTAAGAAGATTTGACACAAAGTCCTACCTCTTCCTCTTCCAGTCTTCTCAGTGAGTCGCTGATGTACTTTACGTGTTGGGTTGTCAAGGTGACCAGGGCTGTGTAGCGTGTGCGCAAGTCCATAAACTGTAAAAATACACAGGTAGAGATATAACATATTATATCAAAGTCAGGCTAAAACATTGAAATGTCGAAAGATATTTCTCAAGAAAGTGACTTTTCTCTGCGTACCTCTTGGGTGATGGCGTCAGATGAAGAGTGCATCCTCCTCTTCTTCACAGGGGACTTGTGGGTGGACTCTACAAAGGCTCTGTATGTCATCAGCTGTAGTTCATAGTCCTACAGAAAACAAGACAGGAAGATGAGGAGAAAAGCACCTGTGTGATCATCTTCAAACATAATATCTCTGTTTGCATCCTGAATGGAATGTTTGTTTAAATCCCTTTGCTTGTAGGAAACACATGGGAAATTAGAGCAGCTCTTCCTCACCTTCACCGCTGTGCAGTACTGTTTAGAGTGAGTCTGGCACTCATCTAGTTTGGTCTGGTTCTGTTCAATCTCCACTACTAACGCCTGTGGAAAGAAGTCAGAAAAAACATTCAAGCATGAAATGTGTGTGTGGATTCCATGTGTGAGCATCTTTGCAGGCAGACACTCGCCCCACCACAGATCAAAGCCTAATGATTCACTGTTATCCTCACCGTCTGCTGGGCCAGCTGTTCAGACAGAGCTTTGCTGTCCGTCTGTCCAGATTCCATCTTCTCTTGTCTCTCTGTCGTTTCTTCGATCCACTTGATCAGTGCAGTGTGGTTTCCTCTGTACTGCAGCAGGACAGAGCCCAGAGCCTCCAGATCACTTTGTCTGAAAGAAAGCAGGTGAACCGTCACTCTCTAAGCCCTCTAGTGTTGTGTTATTGTAGTTGCATCACATTAAGTCAGAGTGTTGTGTGATCATTTCCCCCCTGACTCACCGAGTCTCCGTCTGTTTCTTGATCCCGCTCCACCGGTCTGCCAGCTGATTGGCTTTGTCCTGGTAGCGCTCCAGCTCCGGGCTGCGGTCTGCGTGCAGTTTGCTGAGCTGAGTTCCCGCCTCTTTGGCCCGGGACACTTCTGACTGGAGCGAGTGGAAGACGCCCTCCTGCTCCGTCAGCTCAGCCTGCCACTTCTGCAGAGGGAAGACGGACAAACCAGGAAAGGTCAAAGAAGAGGAATTAGAGGACGAGGGTGGGATAAAGAGGAGAGGACCTGGGGAATGAATCTCACCCCGAGTTGATCTCCAAGTCTTTTGATGGCTGTGGTTTCAGCAGGAACAACGTCTTCTTCACTCAGCCTCATCTCATACTTCTTGACTTGGTTCTCTGCGTCCTCCAGGCTGTGTATGAGGACGTCAACAGTCTTTAACCTGGGGATGGTAAAAGAGCAAATGGTTACTGGATTATTATATCAGAGCATATCAGGATGTTAAACAGGCTTCAGGGAGACAAAGGTTCACAAACTTTTGCAGGAAGACAGACGAGAGGTTGTGCAGTTTGTCCATCTTGTCCACAGCCTCACTGAGCTCAGACCGCAGCTGAGGAACGCTGGAGGATGACGGCTTCTCCTCAAAGAAGCTGACGCAGCGGCGAGACGTATCACCCAAACTGGAGCGCAGGGAATCCAGCTCGAACTGGAGTTTCTACACAAGAAAACACAACAACATTGTTTAACCTGTGAGGTAATGAGACCAGAAACTGGAATTAAACTGAAGCAGATCTCAGGAGTGGAAGTACTCCTTGTTACCAGCAGATGGAGCTCAAACTGACCTCTTGCTCTGCAATCTGAACAACATTGTCAGCGTTGCCTCGTGACAGCCTGCTGGGGGGCGGAGCCAGGATCCCCCTCATTAGTTTTTGCTCGGCCTTGTCCAGACTCAGCCTGACGTTCTGGAGCTCCGACAGGTGAGAGCGAGAAACTGACTCGTCCTTCTCCACTAGGGGGAGAGAGAGATGTAAAGGTCATGTATAAGCTTGTGTTTGTTGTTATAAAGCTTAGTGCCTTGCATAAGGGTAGTGGCATGAGTAATTCATTCTCCAGGCTCCATGTGTCCCTCCAGTCCTACCTGTCTCCATGTTGAGCACCAGGTCCCTGCTATGCTTCTGGGCCTCCTCCACCTCCTTCTCCAGATCTCGTCTCTCCACTGGCGTAAAGAGCGGACTCTCCTTGCTGTCGGACAGGAAGTCAGCCAGCTGGGCCTCCAGGTGATCCAGGACGTGCTGCCGCTCCGACGGAGACTGGCGACGAACCTGAAGGGAGGGACGGAGTACAGAAGACAAGGTAAGGAACAAGGAGTAAGGACACAAGGACAAATGGACAGAACAGCACCTAGAAAGACAGCCATCCTGAGACATACAAACTAAATGTGTCTCACCGTGTCCAGGTTCCATGCAGAGACAGTCCTGATGTCTTTGAGCAGGTAGTGCCAGGACACCACACTCTTCATGTTGACGTGGAGCTGATGCCACAGAGACATCACCTTCTGGTACAACTGCTCCATCCTGTAAGAGACATCAGTGTGAGGACACAACAACAAAGGACATGCAGGACATCAAGCTCTTGTTTCACACCTCAAGTTGGGTTTACCTGCTGGCTGTGTCGATGGCGTCCTGGTTGGGAGGAGGGACAGTGAAACACACGGAGGGGACCATGGCTTCGTTCCCCGTGGGACTGATCACCTTCCACTTGGTCCTCTGAGAGTTGTCCTCCAGCACACACTCCTCTCCTCGGCTGATCGTGATCTGTGAGGAGACGGGCGAAGGAGGGGAGAGAGAGAGAGGGAGAGAGAGAGAGAGAGAGAGAGAGGGAGGAGATGACACCACAGATTGAGGTGGATGGAGGATCAGTTAGGGATCATTTAAGGGTCATTTGAGGTCGTGGATGAGAATTCAGATGAAAAAGATACAAAGGAAGAAAGCAAGAGCGGTGGAGAATAAAGGGGAAAACACGTAAACCAAAAACGGATACACACAACGGAAAATAAGAAACGTTGATGGGTTTCATGAGGTTAGCAGAAGCGCCCAGATGACATCATGATGACATCAAGCTGCTTTACTTTTCAGAAAGCAGCAAATCCTCTCCAAACTCAGAGTGACTGAGCTTCACAATCTGGGTTTCACAAATTCACCCACAGCGGGAATGAGCATGATTTGATGAAACCCAGCACAGAACAATCAGGAGGATTTAAAGTTGGCGTAGTTCAGGATTGTTCTGAAAATAAATCCATTGCTAAAACGCTACAAGCGAAGCCACGGCTGCACATAAAGGCCATGATTGTCCTGTCTCTGCCTCTGCCTGACCCACCCACCCGCCCTCTCTCACCCCCGCCCTGCACACAAACACACACATCAATAATGCAAAGCCATGTACAGAAATATATGAAATGTAAATCAGCACTTAAAGCTGTGATTGATTAAAATGAGCCGGGGAGGCGTGAACGGTGTTAACAGTCACTTCAGCTCAGCTCAGTGTGACGCCTGCCCTCATCAGCTGATCTCAGGCCAACTTAAGCATAAGATCCCTTAACGAAATACTAGATCTAAGTGTTTCCCTTAATCTATGTCCAGTATATTGGCATCATTATGTTTTAGATCCAATCTCAATCTAACCCGTCATTTAGGATTAGAACTGTCAGGTGATAAGAGAGAGGCGACCAGGGCAGTGATTTGTGTGTGTGTGTGTGTGTAGTGTCAGTATCTGAGGCGAGAGAGGGAGAATATAGGCAGCTATACCTGAACGTTAGTCTTGCCAGCCCAACCGACAGACGAGAGGGAGGAAGAGGATGAGGAATTGGAGAGGGAGAGGATGAGGGAAGTGAGGCAAAAAGGTACATAAAGGTATGGAGAGAGAGAGAGAGAGGGAGAGAGAGAGAGAGAGGAGGACACAAGGAAGTGAAGGAGAAACAGATTACTTTGTGTGTAAGTTTATCCAGAAGTGTACTGAATGTTTCAGACAGCGCCCCTGCGTTACCTCGCCAGAACTCTCAGCTGTTGGCTGGATTGTGTCGTCCTATTTTAGCATTGGACGCAGCAGCAGAGCACAATATGGCAGGAAGGAGACATTATGGCAAACCACACCGCTCCTCTTTTCACCACCTCTCTTATATACAGAACGCTTCACCGAGCAACAGCAATCTAACGCAATGAGGTTTAAAATAGCATCAACCGGGGGGCGGGGGGAGCCAGGTGTCCAGGCCAGGGTGGAAGGCCAGGAAGAGACCGGGAGAGATGGATAATTGATAAGCTTTTACATTTCTAGAGGACAACCCAGCTATATATAAATATATGAGAGAGAGAGAGACAGGGAGAGAGAGGGAGAGAGAGAGAGAGAGAGAGACAGACAGACAAACAGAGAGAGACAGACAGAGAGAGAGAGGGAGAGCGAGATTCTATGATGCTATGATTTTTGGAGAATTTGAGGCATAAATGGAGGAAAAAACTGATAACTTAAGTCCGCCTCTCCTTTTTGATAAAGTTTTCTACCTTCATAATAATAAAGGGAGAGAAATTATATAATGGGAATCAAACTAAAGTGAACATTGCATGAAAAAGCTCCAACCAAACCCTGTAACCCTATAATCTGTGGCGTCTCCGTGCTTATTCAGCAGTTAAGTACAAACAGCTGGAGACATTTAGGCCATCGATACAGACCACAGAGTCTAAGACATAAATAAGAGGTTTTGCCGAACTTTTGCAAAGGGAAGCAGCCATAATGTGGTTGTGGGCGGGGCTTGGAGAGGACGCTGCTCGGCGGTGAAGCTTAGATCATAGAGCGGCGAGGGTCAGTGAACTCCAGTGAGGTCGTGCTGACGGCTCCATGGAGAGGGAACGCTTCAACCTCAAACCTTCAATCACTCAGCTAATGGACCGACTGCACTGGAAGCACTGACCGCTCATTAGCCTGCAGTGTGTGTGTGTGTGTGCAGCCTGCATGTCTGTGTTCATACAGGACAAACACACACTCGCAGATTCTAAAAGCAGAAATCAGCCCGTTCTGCTGAAGGGCTGAAGAAGAGGAAGAGGAAGAGGCCCCCTAACATCACTCCTCAGGTTATGAGGTCATAGTCCACTCTGGGTGCCGTACCTCTATCTGCCTGTAGTCACAGATGGCTTTGATGGGCGTGGCGGCTCCCAGGGTGGTCTCTGCACTTCTTGGTTGAAGCTGGACGACGGCTTTGGCGCGGCCCACCAGGCTCGCCACGCTGCTGCGGTACTCGATCAGCTGCTCCTTCTCCTCCTGAGGGGGGAGAACATCGTGTGTGTTATACAGATATCAGTCATGTGTCCGTCACTCACGCTCCTGTGGCAGAAAATCATGTGTGTGTGTCCATCAGGCATCAATCATATAAACAGGAAATGAGCCTGGATCAGGTTTTCAATTACGCTGCAGGTAAGAAAGAGTTATTAATTATTCTGACTCGCCCAGAGCCCAGAGTGGAGACCCCATCTATGACTATCAGCCTGTTAGCCTGTAGGCCCGGAGGTGATTGGACTCTGTGTCTCCGCTCTCTGCAGCACATGTTCGTTTGGCCACCGACCATAAAATATTTAACAACATTCTCTTCACGCTGACAAGTAGAATCATGCTTCGTTCCTGCCTCGCCCACAGCAGAGATTCATTAAGGATTCATCAGGGAGAGAAGATGGCTGTCAGAGGGACAGATACAGGAAATGTACAGAGAGGAGAGAGAGGGAGGGAGGGAGGGAGGGAGGGAGGGCGGGCGGAGAGAGACAGAAATAGAGAGAAGCGACATTTTACATTACACCCCAGAAATGAATTTGACACCCAGGTTGTATGAGCTGCAGTCAGCGTTCCCCTGACAAGTCAACTGATGAGCTGAGAAGATGCCAAGAGCAGATATGATGTAGAAACATAGATATGTAGAGAGATATGAGTTTGGTGAGGATGAGACAGACTGCTTCGTCTTCATATGGTCTGAGTTCATACACAACATGACATCACACAGGTGTGGATTTCTGCTGCATTCCAGTCTCATCTTCCCTCGGACTGGAAATCTCATTAACTGGAGGTGGAACCCGATTAACACACACACACACACACACACACACAACCTCAATTAGACACCGAGGCAGACGTAAACAAACAGAGATGCAAACATTACGCAAGCACACACCCGCACACACACACTCGCAAAGGCTACCTACAGCTCGTGGCTTTAAAAAGGACAGGTGCTAGTGACACACACACACACACACACACGTACCTCTTCATTAGAGGACATGCTTAGTGCTCTCGCCCAATGGAGCCTTGCCAAGAGTGACTGCCATCTGCTTTAAGTCAAGTGTGTGTGTGTGTGTGTGTGTGTGTGTGTGTGTGTGTGTGTGTGTGTGTGTGTGTGTGTGTGTGTGTGTGTGTGTGTGTGTGTGTGTGAAGATGGCCGTGTCAAAATGAGCAGCGGGGGTTTGTGATTCAGCGTAAGAGTTCTCTGGCTGATTATTTTCCCCCGTCATGCGGCGCGCTGCAGCCTGAGTGTATCAGGCGGGGGCGTTTGGAGGTCAGCGGTCTGCTGGAGACTGCAGATACTTCAAGTGTTACTCCTGTGTGAGGGAGTCTACACTGTGCACACAAGGTGGCAGCACCACGACACACACTCGACAAGGACGCAGACATGGATGGAGTTCATTATGTAACTTTGTGAAATCTGTATAAAGGCGCTTAGAATCATTTAAGGAGATGAAAGGGAAGAGGAGCGTGTGAATTCTCATGTGTGCGTGCGTCTGTACTGCAGAGGAGGAGACACAGGGTGAGGGATGAGGAGGGGAAGAAGGAGGCAGGCGTACCATGGAGTCCTGCAGTAGGTCCTCCAGTTTGCTCAGTCTGCTGTTCTTGTCACAGGTGTACTGCCTCTTGATCGTCTCCTGAAGCTGCCGCAAGTACGACTCACAGTCCCGCGCGTCGCCCATGAACTGACAGAGGACACAGAACAAAGGTGGGAAGGTCAGGATCAGGGTCAGGATCACATTGATATGCTTTGCATGAGTGTGAAGGCTGTCTGTCTCACCTGGAAGTAGGCCGTGTTGTCTTTGAGATGCTGCTCCACACAGGAGCACAGCTGGTCCACCCACTGCCACTGGGTCTGCAGGGCCGCACTGTACGCCTGAACACACAGCAGAGACACAGAGGGAAGACGTGAAATAAAGGTTTACTACCTCCAATAAGAGTCAGGCAGCTGATTAACACTCAAACACTCATTTTCAAGCTTCTAATCTGCTTTAGGAGAACAGAAACCTCCTTTCAAAACTGATTTTCAAAGGTTTGTGGAAGCAGAATTCTAGTATTTTATGTTGTGTAACAGTCTTACTTTCCTCTAACAATTGTTTTTATGTATTTGCCAAATCCTACCAGCTGCACAACAGGCGTTTAAGAGAATCACCTGCACAGTCAAAGGAAAAGAGGAACATCTAAAGGCTCAGCTGCTTTTAAAGGTCATTCAGAATCAAAGCTTCACCTCCACAGTCTGCTTGGCCGGATGGTTCTCCTGACACAGACGGTTGGCCGTGTCCTGGAGCGACCGCATCACTCCCTGTTTCTCGTCCAGCTCCGACCTCATTTCCTATAAACAAGACACAGAGTGAAGGAATCTATCATAACAGTTTTGTACTGAATGCATTCTTCCGTCCTGCTAAGCCCAGACAGAGGATGACCTCAGCATCAGCGTGTCTGCTCCCCTCCCTCTTGTACTCACAGTGTATAATTCCCTCTTGGCGGCCATGTTGGTGTTGCCTTCACTCCAGTCGAAGGCGATCTCCTCCTCCTCCCTCTCATTGAGCCAGATCAGCTCCTCAGTGCAGTGCGACACAAACGTGTGCAAGCTCTCCAAGCTCCGCATGCGCCACGACGAATGTTCCTATGGTGACGGCACAGGCAAGCATCCTCATCATCATCATCATCCTCATCATCAAAACTATAACAACATCCTCTCTTGTTTGGTCCCTACTGGAGCTTTGTGACATGTGAAGAAGATGAAGTGTAGAGGTACAACAAGTGACTGGTGAGGGAATAAAGGGAGAGAGAACACACACACACACGCACACACACACACACACACACACAGATGTTATAGTTCAGACTGACCAGTAGTTTGCAGTATTGGTGCTCTAGTTTGGCCAGAGTTTCAGAGTAACTTCCCCTGAAGTTTGGAGAGACTTTAGCCTGGAAGAGAAACAGGAAGATTCATTATAAAGCAAAGCTCTCAGCAGAAATGAGTATATATGTGTGTGTGTGTGTGTGTGTGTGTGTGTGTGTGTGTGTGTGTGTTCATTCGTTTACCTCATAGTTGCGTGCCTCCTGCAAACTGCTCAGTAACTCCTCCACTGCTGTGTGTATCCTGTTGTGTTGCTGCAGGTTGTTTTCCACAGAGGGAAGGTCTGCTCCCCACTCTGCATGCTCCAACAGATCCTGACACACACACACACACACACACACACGCAGCATTGACAAGACGGTCACATCGAGCAACATGACTAACACCCATTTCATATTCCTGCTGATGATGTAGGAGCTCATGGCCTCACCTGCGTCTCCTCCACCCAGCCCAGCAGCTCATAGATGAACCTCAAGCTCCCTTCGTCCTCAGATGAGGACATGGCCACCAGCTGGGATCTCGCCATGGGCCTGCGTAGGAGCGCCGCCCCGACCGCTCCCACAGCACCCACGGCTCCCAGCAGGGTCTGCCCCAGCGAGAGGCCGGCGTCTGCGGGCCGGTGGACGGTGCGCTCGGCCCCGGTGCTGCCCAGGGCCTGGGTGAAGTGACCTTTCCTGTAGACGCTGGAGCACTGCAGCCTGAGGGAGACCAGCTCCTCCTGGAGGCAGGACACTCTGAGAGGAGCAGCACAGCACACTAGATTAATACACTTGTTTGTTCCTGCTACACACACACACACTAACGGACCTTTGCCTCGTCTCACCTGAAGGCCAGCTGCTCCACCTGGTAGTATTTCTCATCCCTCAGCACTTTGAGTTCCTGGTTGAGTTGTCTGAGGAGCGACTCACAGTCTTGAAGGTAACACGCCATTTCTCTTTCACACTGCACCGACTCACCGCTCTCCATGCGGGACATGTCCTGCACGCAGGACACACAGGTTGATTAGTTTTCTGTTTACTGAGTGTCTAACTAACTTAAGACTGAAAGATGACTGTAGGGAGGATGAAGGTCATTCTGACGACGTTCAGACTCAGAATCTGAGATCACAACAATGATTCCATCAAAAATCAATATGTGACCCTGTTATAGTCTGCTTCCAATAACACACGATCACATTGATCTGTGAAAGAGCTGCAAACTACAAATGGCCACTAATGGTTAGTGTGTGTTTGTGGTGACACAGACACAAACACAGAACAGCCTGTACCTCCACACACACACACACAATACAACTCTTTGTTCAAATGCTGTAGATTCAAATGTAAGACGACATGCTCAAGAACCCTGCATAACCCTGTGTGTGTGTGTGTGTATGTGTGTGTGAGGCTCAGTACTCACAGCTTGCAGTGTGTTCTTAGCCAGGGTGAGCTTCTCTTCACAGTCCAGAGCGATGTTCTGGATCTTATTTGCCCTCTGAAGCAGCAGCTCCAACCTGAAACACACAAGCACACTTCAGCATTTCTGCCTGAACCACACGTCGCTGTGTTTGTGGTCTGCATGCGCGCCCATATGTGTGTGTACACTTACCTGTCGACAGCAGGTCGTAGAGCCTTCTCTCTCTCCAGCATCTCCAGGATGAGTTTCCCCCACTCCTCCTCTAGATCGTTGGGATGGAGACCCTGAGGAAGCTTAATACGACCAAACTCTATCCACACCTGGACACACACACACACACACACACACACAGTAAAGTACATGTCATCATACTGACAAACACAGTATCAGCTGAGTGGGAACAAATAATCAGCTGTTATATGTGTGTGTGATAAATAAAACAATCTGCTGCATTGATATCATCCAGATGTCTCCGCTTGAGGAAGCAGATTCATGACCAAACACTTTGTTACTCAATCCTCTCTCTTCTCCTCATGCACATGATAAAACAAACTCTTCCTTTCTTCTATTGACAAACACACGCACACACACACAATATCCCCTTGTGGTGCACCGCATGATTCACACAGAGCCCTGCACATGGTGTGAAAACATGGTTCATGGTTCATCCTTCCTCCCTCCCTCCTTCCCTCCTCGTGTCCTCACCTCCAGCAGTTTGTAGAGATGTTCTGTGTAAGCCTTCTCCACCTCCTTAGCCGGGATCTCTGTCTCTTTGAAATGGACGTACTCATTGTAAAGTGCCTGAGGAAGGAAGGAAGGAAGGAAAGGAAGGACAGGGTGAGGATTGTGAAGAAAGAAAGCTATTGATAAGAATATGGGCTCAAAATTACCACAGGATCAATACCTGCTATCAGAGGGGAAAGCTTTGTGATCACAGTCTCTCTATGAGGCCTCCAGCTAAGGGTTTCCCTCTTTAGTTTACTTCCTACATTGACTCAACGTCTCTGTCAGCCATCTTGTTAATGTCTGAGTCTATCTGTGTCACTCGGCTTTGCTCTCAAGGTTTTGTAGAAATCACTCGTTTCCTCCTTGAGTCTCATCTCTGCTCTCAGGTTTGTTTTGAACTTCAATTTTACACAAGGTTTGATAGTAAAAACGGTAAATAAAACAGTCTGTGTGAGGGATAAATGAATACTATGTACACTCCTGTCGTGTGTGTGTGTGTGTGCTCACCTTGAGTTCCACAGGGTTTTGTGGGAAGTTCTTGTTGGCCATGAGGGCCGTATGCTGCCGGCTCCACTGGAGCAGAGAGGAGAACCGGGACTGATACTCTGACCAGCGGTGGTCCACCTCCTGGAGGAAGAGGAGGAGGAGGAGGAGGAGGAGGAGGAGGAGGGGGGAAGATGAAGGGATATGAAGAGGCAGGGGGAGAATACAGATGAGGCAAACATGCATCTCAAATTTGGTCTCCCACAATGTGAGCTTAACCTCCAGAGGATTCCAATCTGAATAATCTGAATACAGCGTGTTCAGCTTTACTTATAAGTCTATAGGTCCACTCTCATGAGAAGAAAAATGGCCAAACATAAACTTTAAGAATATGTAGAGAAATGCAAGAGTAGATTTACTGTAAACTGTAAACAGGATACAAATCTAAACTATGTAACATTACATTACAGGTTGAGGTATCAGTGATCAGTGTGTGACGTACGTTTGCGGTGATGCCTTCTCCTCCCTCTGGGATCTTGGGGAAGGCATCATAGATGGAGGAGACGTAGGTGATGACAGACTTCTCATCAGGAGACGGAACATCGACGTCTGAAGAGAAGAAGAAGCAGAGAAAGTTAGAGAAGGCAGAGAGAGGAAGCAGGAACATGCAGCTTGAGTTCTCTCTGTCACATTATCAGAATTGTAGACAGAAAGCAGACACAAGCAGCAGACTCAGACACAGTAAAGTGACGGACTGTGTTCTCCCTGAAAGGTCACCCGGCCCGTAACTCAGTCAGAGGTTCATTCAGCCACATTAACAGTCTCACCCTCAGCGTCCAGCAGTCTGGTCACCCCTAGCGACTCGGCGATCTCGAAGGCCTGCTCAAGGTTCTCACGGTTACCCTGCTGCGACACCACCGCCATGTCAATCAGGTCGGGCCTGGAAAACACACAGACACACACAGACACACACACACACAGAACAGATGTGTCACCGTCTTGTTTTTGTTCTCCCACGAGTCTATTTTCATTTTTGTTCACAGATTGGCTCTATCTTGATTATGTGTGAATGGCTCCCATCCAAATGTTCGTGTTGTTCATCACAGTTTGAAGTGTAAGAAGGTAAATTGTGAAGAGATGTGTATGTGTGTGTGTGTGTGTGTGTGTCTGTGTGTGTGTCCCAATCCTGGTTGGTTCCTCCTCCCACCTGTATTTGTGCAGCAGAGCGTTGAACATGCGTCCGTCGCTCCAGCATGAGGTGAAGTTGACACAGCGGAGGCCGGGGTAGCCTTCTGTCGCCTGCTGGCTCCATAGTAACAGCTTCTCTTTGGCCGTGAGGTCAGCTGACTCGCCGCTCACATAGATTTCTGAGATCTGATAGGAGAGAGAGAAAATAGGTTCATACACACACAAAGACAAACACACACACCAGGTGCTGATGAGTGATTATGTCCATTTGTGCCGGTTTGTTGTAGCAATATGGACTCAAAAGCCTTTTTTTTTTATATGCAGTCCCCACTACACACACACACACACCCACACAGAGACAACAAACAGCTTTGTCTCTGTATGAGACAGACACAGACTCATCGGAGGTTTCAGTCACTCTAATTCCACCTGTCATCTCTGCTTGAATCCTTCATACATCTTTCTTATAATCAATAACCCACTGTGTGTGTGTGTGTGTGTGTGTGTGTGTGTGTGTGTGTGCGTGCGTGCGTGTGTGCGTGCATGTTTCAGTAATGGAAAGCTGGAATTCTACATTTCCCAGAGTCATCTCCAGTCTGTGTTTCCTGTTATACTTCATCTCCCAACATTCAATCAGTCTGCTCAGTTCTTCGGTGCCTTCCCTGTCTGTCTGCCTCAGATACTAATCAATCTGCTCTGTCCTCCTCCTCTTCCTTAATGTCCTGTTCATTTTCCCAGGCAGCATATTGAATCCGGCCCCGGATGGAGCAGAGACGATCCAGCTATGAAACCTGCCTCATCAGCCGCTGACTACCAGGTATTGTAGATTTCCATTTCCCTGTAATCAGCTGGTCTGTGTGTCGTCTTTACCTTGCATGATATCACAGTTTAGAAAGCAGCTACTATGACGTTCACCTTCTCATTTCAAGAGCTGGAACGGCTCCAAAACTACAAACCTTTTCCTCGCCTCATGGCCTCATTCCTCACTGGATTTAACCCTTAATAAGTCTTTAAGATATCCAAGTAACAAACAAACAAACAAACTGGACTGAAGCCTTTTGTTGGACGTCATCATCCACAGCCCATCATAAGCACACACTCCATGTAACCTGAGGGGCTTCCATGGAGACCCACAGCTCCTCCATCTATGCACTCTCACACACACTTTACTACATGTCCCTGTCTTTCCTTCTCTGTTTGCTGTGTTAAGTTACATCTGTCCATGACGGCTCAGTGACGTCTCTGCACTAAGCGCCGGTGCCAGACTCCTGTTGTCTGTAATCAGTATTCCTCTGTCGTCCCTCCGTCCCCCTGCTTACTGTCTGTCTGTCTGTCTGTCTCTTTCTCCTTGCTGCTAATATAGAGCGCTATGAAAGTCCAGAGAGCGCCAGGAGACTGCAGCGACGGCCAACATGGGCAAGGGGAGGATGAGGGGAAAGAGGGAGAGCGGAAAAGAGGAGAGAAGCCTGCAAACCCAACAACAAGGAGGGAGGGTGGGAGGGAGGGAGAGGGAGGGAGGGAGGGAGGGATGGAGGGAGTCTTCTAATGGCCTCCCAGTTACCGGCTTCATGTTGGGCCGATCTGTCTGCATCATGTCCATGAAACCATTACAAATAAGTTATGTAATCATAGATATGTGGCACACACACACACACACACACACACACACACACACACACACACACACACACACACACACACACACACACACACACACACACACACACACACACACACACACACACACACACACACACACACACACACACGTAGAGATAATAATGACTGTGACACAGGGCTTGGCTTGTTAGCTACACAACCGTAGCATGTGGTCAAGCTAACTACCAGCGTCTTGTAAACACACAGGACTCCCACAGTAAAAGCCTGCAATCAGTGAACAGCAACCGAAGACGAGCTGCTCTGTTCCTTCATCCTGCCAGAGACTCACACACGACCCCAGATAGAGGAGGAGATGTGCAATGTAACTGAGGAGGTCAGGGATCGACACCCGTGTGCTCATTTACATACAAAAGGAAAGTGAGAGAAAACTGTGGAGGCAATAATACACACTAATGAGAACACACACACACACACTAACACACAAATCTGGGACACTCCTCTCTTGGATTGAAATCAAAGGTTGTGTGTGTGTGTGTGTGTGTGTGTGTGTGCGTGTGTGTGCATGTATCTCATATGTATGCATTGACATCTGTAAATATGTATGAGTGTGTGTGTTTGTATGCATCTGTGTGTGGTGCAGCAGGTGGGAAAATGTAAAGCGTGCTAACGTGTCACACTGCACATAACCACACAGACACACACACGCACACACACACACCACTGACTCATAGAAGTTATGAATAAGTAGCACTATCGTTCCGTGCAGCCACACTTCTGTCTCAGACGTCGGTGATCCGGCCCCCCGGGACTCTGATCTGGCCCTTTTATAGAAACATGGCCTCTTTGAAGTTACAGAGGAGAGAGGGGATAGAGAGGAGAGAGGATGATAGCGGGGTGAAATGGAGGATGAAGAGCTGAATGGGTGGAGACATGGAGGAAATGGTTGATGGTTGGATGTGAGTGATGGTTTCAGAGGCTTAAACAGCAGCTCACTGATGAATGCGCATTACAAATCCCTCCTTATGCAGAGGACGTCTCTCTCTCTCTCACACACACAGACACACTACACAGCTACACTTTAAACCTGACACACACACCCTGACATCTATCTGTGTCAGGACACACATGCACAAAGCAGAACTGTTGATCACCACTGAGTGAAAACACTTTTAAACAGGCATCTCTGCTTTTGGCATTGTGCTGACGGGATGCGAGTGTGTGTATGCGTCTGTGTGATTGAGAGTGTGAGTGCACGGAGCTGTGCACGCTGCATTCTCATGACTCAGCAGCTACGCATCAAAGGAGACATGTAGCACTGAAGCTAGAAGCTGCCATGACGTCAGCTGCTGCACTGCACTGCTTTACTTCACTGTGCCGCCTTCATCATGAGGAGGAGAAAGACACAAACTGTGGCTGCTGCTGTGAATCCACTGGTTTGTTGTGTTGTGTTGCTACTGCGGTGGCTGCAGCAGCTTTTTGTCTTTTCAAGGTGAAGTAGAGCTGAAGAGGAAGAGGAAGGCAGCACAGAAGCTGCATCACTCAGATAAGAGGTCGTCAGGCAACGCCAGCATCTCAGTGAAGAGGAAGAGGAGTTTGGGTTTAAAGATGCACGTTTGACAAGTGAACGCATCGCTGTGCAACAAATGAATCCAGTCAGGATGAAATGTGATGTTTACATATCTGGAACAAACTGGAATAACTGGAAGCTTCATGAGTCTGAAGTCTAATATTCATGCTAGAGCTCGAATTCAAAATGATGTAAGAACCAGACCAGAACCAGAATCTGGACCTGGACCTGGCTGAACCTGGACCTCTTTGAACCTGCTTTCCGAGTCAACCTCAACCATATAACTATGAACTATATTCCAGGCATTATAGATTCTATATCCTGATCAGTCTAGACCTGTTGACCCCTCATGGCCTCTCGTTGACCCTCGTCACAAAACACTCCTCACTCTTCACATTCAACCGTTAACAGTGTGTGTGTGTGTATGTGTGGGGCAAAAAAAACAATTGACGGAGAGAGAGAGAGAAAGGACAAGAAAGGGAAGGAGAGAGGGAGGAAGGATACTGGGAAGGAAAATGATTAGAGGGAGAGAGGGGGGAGGGAGAGAGAGAGAGAGAGAGAGAGAGAGAGAGACTGTCTGTGCAGAGCTGATTACAGTCTGAGTGCAAAGGTGGGAAGAATGGAAGGAGAGAGGAAGAGTGGCGTTTCAGAGCTGATAACCAACACACACACACACACACACACACTTTCCTGACCTAAGGAATATGGATAGCCGCCATTAAGGCAAACAGGAAACACTCACTCAAGAGGTGTTTCCGGAAAAAGTTACTTTGCTACAAACGATCCCAGTGTTTCTGTGCGAGGAAGTCTAAGGTTTCTTTCTCTAAGCTCCTCCCCCTCTGTACAGCAGAAGTCTGGGTGATAAGACAGAAGCAAACCTGTGGCAGGCATGGAGCCGCATGCTGCTGCAGAGCCAGAGGACTCTCCATCATGGAGTCTAATCTCTCTGAGGAGCTGCTGGTGAGACCCCCCCACTCCGTCCCGCTGGGTGTGGTGCCCCCCGTCTCCGGCGAGGTCAGGGGCAAGTCGCTGGCGTAGCCCGACTCCAGCAGGGAAGGCCCCTCATGCGCACGGGCCGGCGTGTCCAAGCTAAACCCTCTTAATCCCGCCGTGTCCCGATTCCCAGTTTGGTCAGAGGACAGGAGGAAATCCACGTCAGACATTTGGGCTCCGCTGCTGTCCTCTGAAAGTTGGACTTTGAGGATATTCCCGGTGACCGGAGACGGGACGGGGGGCTCCGTCCGCACCTCCACCTCGCTGTCTGTGGCGTCGCCCCTCCACACAGGGGAGCCGTAGTCGCTGGGATAGACGGTTCTCACCACGCAGAGTTTCCCGTCCACCTCACGGATGTGGACGACACCTTTGTGCTCCGTCGCCGAAGCCGTTCCAACCATCGTTTCCACGTCTCCTCCCTTCACCCCTGCGACCTCTACTTCCTCCTTCTGTACCACGACTCTCCCTCTGTCCTTCTTCCCTTTCCTTTGCCGTACGATCCAGGGCTTTTCCAGAACCCCTTGGACTCTCTCCTTCACCCTGCAGACTCTCCCTCCACCTGGAGTGCTGCTGCCTAAGGCCGGCGTCAGGATGACAGGAGTGGTGGTGGTCGTCTGGCTGGGGATGCTGGAGACATCCACGATGGCGCTGACGGTCTCTTCCTCCCCCGGCAGGCAGAAGACTCCTCTCCAGCTGGGACTCGGCTTGGGGGAGACGTCCAGCCCCCTGCTGCCCATCAGCACCATGGAGGGGGAGAGAGTGTTGCTGGACTGCTGCATTTTGGAATGAGTTAGCTGGACGTCAGGCACTGTTGTCGGGGTTATTCTGGCTCGGTTGCTACCCTTATTAAAATCTAGGTCTGCCGTTTCTATGACAGCAACCTTTTCCTCCTCCTCGTCTTCCTCCTCTCCCTCTCTTCCACCCTGTGCATAACTCCTTTGTCGCTCATATACCTCCTGTTCTGCTTCCTGCTTCCTGCTCTTCTTGCCCTTGTGCTTCCGTCTGAAGCGCAGGCGTCTTTTGGGCGGGAGCGGCGGTTGGCCGGTGAGTCCGACCTCACGTGGAGGCTTGACGCAACCCATCGAGTTCCCCATCTGCTTTGATGGTGAGACAGGTGTTTAAGGCATTTAGGTGTCCATATATATTACAGTTTGTACGAGAGCACGGCTTCTCCACACCAGAAATAGAATCTACAGTGGAAATGTTCAGGTGACTGACAGCTCCTGAATCAATGTGACACCTGTGAGAAATGTTAATGTGGGAAGAGCAGGTTTGGCTCAATTTAGCGTGAATAGAGAGATGGAGGGGGGGAAGGAGCTGTGACACACGTAGAGAGGGAGGGACAGGCAGTTGGAGGCTCAGTCATGTAACAGCTGTCCTCTGCTCGCTCTCTCTTCCTCCTCCCTTCCTCTCTCTCCTTCAGCTCACCTCTCTTCGACCCAGGCAGTGCAGTGGGCACCTCTGCTCGCTGGCTGCTTGACTCAGGTTAGGATGTTGTCGAAGTCAAGGACGAGAGGACGCCGGTGAAAGTAAATGTGTCTCCGGTCAGGTGACAGGTTTGTCACTGGGCTGCTGGCAGCTGAGCCGTTACCTGGTGTGAGGCAGTGTGTGAGGCAGGCTGATACAGGAGTGTGTGTGGAGGTTACGCAGGAGAGAGGAACATGGAATGTAGTAACTCAGCCCATTAGTGAAGCTCCAGATAGTTGACCCGCACGCTGCATGTGTCCAGGAGAGTGCTGAGGTCAACAGCAGTCCCATCACATCGCTTGATTCTATAATATAATATAAAGCTCCTTTGTATCAGAAGTCAAGCGAGGCTCAGCGCTGACATCATCACACACATCAACTGTGACACAGGAAAAACGCGCCAATCCTCTGAAAATCCATGCAGATCCCTTCTTCCAACCACAAAGAGTTAAGATGTGTTGTTGACTCTCGTGCCGCCGTGAAGCGAGAGCTCTACCTCCACTCAGCTGTGAGCTCATGCATTAGTGATGAAGAATGTTGTCGCGTTGCAAAAGAGGTAAGACGGGGGAGACAGCGAGGAAGAGCAGGGATCCTCCCGTGGATGGCCGTAGTGGAAGCTGTATTAATGGCGTCGGTGTGGATATCCCTCGTAGTGACGCTGGGCTCGGTGTCTCATTCTGCCGAAGCAGCACAGTGTCCAGATTGGTTGTGGGTGAGGCATGGCGAGCAGTCAGTCAGCCAATGCTGCCACAGATTGCTGCGGGACTCAGCCAATATTCTGACAGGCTGTTAAATACTCAATCAGAGCATCGGCTTCCCGCTTCCGTGTGTCTTCTCCTTCATCCTCTCACAGGTTCTCCCGCTCATTGAGCTGTTTCTCCTGTTGTCAAAAGGTTTAGAGCTGAAATTGCTGCCGTCGATTCCTCCCATTGATGAAAGAAGCACGGGAGCAGAAAACTCAGGCGATGCTACGGTCCAGAGTGTGTGTGTGTCAGTCCAGAGTGTGTGTGTGTCAGTCCAGAGTGTGTGTCAGTCCAGACGTGGTAGCTGTCGAACGCAGCCAGTCTGCACCCTAAGCTCCCCAGACAGCTTAGCATCACATGCCTCTCTCCCTGGATACCAGGCTGAAGACACACACACACACCGAAATGTCAGACTCCCGGCAGATCAGAGGTGTCTGGGTAACGTAGTCCGGCGCCGTACGATACTCCAGGTGCATCAGGTGGTGCAGTGCGACTACAGCAGTGACAGAATCCACAATTTGAAGGAGACGGGGGGTTTGTTAGATGCCGTCTCACACACACACACACACACACACAGGCAGAGGGCAAGCGTAAAGGAGAAGGCAGTTACAAAGACTCTCTTGCTTCGGCTCGTCTCTCCTCTCTCGTGCCTTTTCTTCTCATAATAGCTCCTCACGTCCAACTGGATCTAATTAGGAGGAGGCGTCTGGGGTGGGAGTCGGTCTCTGCCTGTCTCACTGAAGACAAACAGACCGGCACAGGAAGGGTCTCCGTCTCAAACCGGCTCTGCTATCACAAACGGAAATAATAGAGATCTGTAGTCCAGTGGAGTTCCAGGTCCAGACCTCGTCCTCGCTCAGGCGGCACAGCGGCTCGGAGGGTTCACACTTCTTATCTTCTTACAAAGCAAAGACACAAAGGGAGCAGAAATAGGAACACAGGGCGTCTCCAGCTGAAAGAAGTCAAGCTCTGTCAGGCGAGCGTGACTGGAGAAATCCGACTGGAGCGGCGTTTGCTGGCGAGAGACGCCGATTGTGTGTTTGTCCACAGGAGAGGAGAAGTGTGTGTGTGTGTTTGTGTGCGCTTGGGCAAGCCTCTGGTCAGTCTGTGCAGGAGTCCTTCTGCATACGTGTGCGCAAGTGTGGCTTTGCCCCTCTGCTGCTGCTGCTGCCTCTGCTGCTGTGTGTGTGTGCGTGTGTGTGTGTGTGTAGGCCTGTGGATCAGGAGAAGCCTGGAGCTCCAGTGACAGCAGGCAGCCTGGATTCCTCTCTTCCTCCGCTGCTTTCCCTCCTCTGCTCTATCCCTCGCTCGCAGACACCGGCTCAGGGAGAGGAAAGCTTTTATCTCCCGGCTGCTGCAGCTTCACACTCTGTACAGCTCGATCTCTCTCTCACTCCCTCTCTCTCTCCCTCTCTCACTCTCTCTCCGCTCCACCCCTCCCACCTCGGCTCTCCTCCTATCCGCTTCCTCGTTACTCCCATCCTCTCTCTCTCCCTCTCTTTCTCTACTGTTAGTGAGCAGCGTTCAATCACACACTTGACCCAGAACCTTGTGTGAATGAGCGGCAGCTACAGGGACGAAGGAGGAGAAACAGCCAGCAAATGGGAGGCAGTTTAGCATCTCGACAGGTTCGCCTCTGCAGCCTGCTGCCGCCATCAAAAACCCCATCTAGCCGTCTACCAACAGGTTCTACAGAGGCTCTGGGGTTAAAAGAGGAAGACGGGGGGAGGGAGGGAGGAAGGAGATTAGAGGGAATTAAGTTGAAATGTGAAAAGGAGAGAAGAAAAGAGGAGGGAATGGACTGAGGCGGTGAAATGAGATGATAAGGGGGAAGGAGGGGGGCTGGAGGAGAGGGAGGGGGCGGGGGGCAAACACTCTCACACTCGTGCATTTCAACACATACACACATCAAAGCCATCACACACACACTTCCATTTCCAGGACCTGTTTGCATGTTGAGTCTTAAATGGGTCACACAGGCTTCCACCCACCATCATCAGCACACACACGCAAACACACACACACGTGATCCTGTAGCACACAGCAGGGAACACAGCAGGACCCCCTCAGTGATTTGTCTCCCACCCTGGCTTCCCCCTGCTAGAGATGCATGGATTCATCTCCAGGGAGCTTCACAGTGCCCGGTGTGACCTATAGAGTCTATATGGAGACAGCTAATGGCAAACATCCTCTGCTGGCAAATCCACAATCCATCTTCCCTCATTAACTGGGAGTATAGCAAAGGAGGACACACAAACACACACACACACACACACACACACACACACACACACACACACACACACACACACACACAGGTACTCACAGGAGCCTGGACCAGTGGTAAGAAGGCTCTAATCAAGTCCCCGAGGCCTTCAGCCCCTCACTGCAGCTCCATGCCATCAAGAGCTCTGGTAATCAGACTGCAACCTGCGCCTGAACCCGTAATCAGCTTGAGCCAACACACAATCCGCTGGTCCATCAAAACCAAGACTTCCTGATCACACGATTAGCAGAACTTGTATTTAGAATCACTTCACTCCTGTGATGTACTCGGATATTTCTCCTCTAGCCACCACTTGAGAGGAGCTGCTGGGAACAAACCCTTACACACACACACACACACACACACACATGAAGAATAATGACAAAGAACTCAACCACCTCCAACTTATAGCAAACACTAAATCACATCCTATAAGAAGGTGACACATGATTGTACATGATAAAAGGCACTCCGTCTAATTTACAGTGCTGTTGCTTGGAAACCCCATGTGTGACTCTGTGGTACCTGCGGTGTTTCATCCCGTTTCTAACAATGTATGTGTCATTAAGGAATGAAGGGAGGTGTGCAAACGCCACTGTGTGTGTGTTCATGTGAGTGGAGGCGATGGAATCATGTTGGGTTTGGGGCTTTGGCTACTAAAACAGTTGAAAACCTGTATCTACTTAATGCTGTTTGATTGCTCCAAGTGGGCGATTGAGCTCCAGCCTGAAATGAAGTTCAGGCTGATAAAGTAGGATGGGGATCGATGAATGGATTTGAGTCCTCAGCAGTTCAGGAATGCTCTCCGTTGAGCCGTTTCAACCAATCACAGTGAGACACAGAGCAGGAGGACTTGGATGGGGACGTCTACACTTTCAATGAGACCAACTCGTGTTATAGCAAGCTAACTGGTGACACCCAGTGGCCTGGTAGAGTAACTACAGCTTTAAGGTTTATGTATCTAACGGGACTATTGATTGCGCAACAACATTTTGCTATTTCAGTTGAGGTGGGACACTTCTGAGACTTTGGTTTGATTCCAGAATGACGTCATCTGGGAATACAAGATGTCTCAGCCATCTGACAGAGGAAGGTGTGAGACAGACAGAGAGACAGACGGTCCTCACCTCCCCTGGTTGGTGACATGTTGTGAAAACAATGACTAACAGCTAAAGCCTAAATTAAAAGCTCAGTGTGAGAGCTTCTCAGACGGGCCGGTGTGCTGATTCATCATTCACACTGTCTGGAGAGCTCCTTCATTATGATGCTGGTCAGGATCGGCCCGGTGGGAACAACATGGAGGTGTGTGTGCTGTCTCCAGTGAGCTCAGGCACATTTCTTTGTGGCAGGAAACAGATTAGTCTCAAAGCAACCACAGCTTTAAGATGGAGACGTGTTTGGCTCTTTGACTGGATACATTATTACATTTACAACCCTGCACTGTGATTGGTTGAGTGGAATTTAACGAGAGCGCCAACCCATCACGGTAAATCAAATATAAGAAAGAAAGATAGATTTTAAAACCATTAGCCTCTTTAAACTGATGTGTTTATTCTTTTATAGGGTGTTAAAGTTCAACATAATGGGTTTGAGATAGAATTCAAAACTGACGCAACGACATATCAGCAGATTAAAAGGAGTGAAAGTGGTGGGAAACGGTTGAATAATAGCTTTAATTGCTTAATGCCTCCCCATTAAGAACAAAACAATCCATCTTCCATAAAGAAATTGAGAGATATGTGATATAACTATTCAATAAACTGACAGATATGAGGAGTATGAATGTTATTGTACAGTCAGAACAGAAGCGGGGGGGGGGGGGGGGGGGGGGGGGGGGGTATGGGTGTGTATGTGGCTGTCTAAGCTTCAGGGAAACACTGGAGGGGTTTCACACTGCAGATGTCTGAATGACCTGAACTCACTCAACCCTGGAAACTCTTCAACCATTCATGGCTGACTTTCTATTCCCCGTTTTCCCTCATTCATTACTTTCTTTTCCCCTCCACTCTCCCTGTTTCAAGCTGTTCTGCTGACTCACGCTCACTGAATAAGCTGCTACACTGTCACGTGCTCCCGTTTCCATGGTCACCAGCTGACAGTGTCACCTTGTTAGAGGAGCGATGCCGCCTCACAGCACAGCACGCTCTAGCGGTGAGCTGCAGCAACTACACCGGCTCCGTGACCTAATTTAGCTTCTGCCTCCTTCACAGCCTTCATGCTCGACTTGGACCAAACTATAATGGAAGTCTCAGCGTAATGATTTAGCAAAGTACAAGCATGTCTGCAGGCGATGGTGAGGAAGGAACATTTGGTGGAAAATGAACGTCATCAACCCTTCTTTGGCTGAGTGACTAAATGTAATCAGGCTGCCCACATTTAGACGGAAACATTTCCCTCCTGAACAAACTAATCAGGTGAAACTCAATCACACTCACACACAGCCATGATGTCGGGACAATGTGTCACATATTTGTACTAAATACAATCAAATGCATTCAACAAGTGCACATTAACCACACATGTGAATCCAGCATGGTTGCTTCCTTATAAGGTTAAAGAGCTTTTGGATCTCTGACACTTCTTTCTCACTGTGCAGACCAAAGCTCTCATATCAGCAGGAAACACTTTCACAATTTACATTCTCGCTGCATCGGGCTAAGAAAGTCCATAACAGCACAATAAACCACTCACACACGCACGCACACACACACACACCTTATGTGGTGCTCGCACATTGCCAACACACACACACACACACACACACACACACACACACACACACACACACACACAGATCTAAACTCACCCTGGCAGGGCTGTCTTCTCTACAAATAACAGTATTATTGTTTTAGCAGTTTGCTTTCATTCTTCCATTTAAAACTCAGATTGAATACGACTGTAATGATGTCACGTGTGCTCTAATTCACTTGTTACACAATCAAAGCCATTATTTCAATTATGTGCCCGATGTCAAGAGCTCCTTGTTGCCCATTAACTCCTCTAATGTGAGATTCAAGGACAATCAATCCCTGATTTAACTGAATGAGTGCAGTCCAAGCCAGGAAGCACAGAATCACGAGCGTATGCTGGACACTCACCTGGAAATGAAGGATGATGGTCCAGATGAGACCCAACGTCAGCTTGGGGTTCCCGTCAGTGATGTCATCGTTCCTGATGTTCACAAGTTTGACCTGAAGATGAGGAAACAGAAGATTTGTGGTTTGATCTCAGAGATAATAACACTAAAAAAACATTGTGACATAGTGAACAGCATGTTGCCATTATTGTGACCTTCGGCATAAACTGAAAAACAAACAGATTACCTGACAAGTTACAACATTAATGATCACCAATAAACGATGCATGACAATGAGATTATCTGACAGGAAACTCAATATGTGGCTTGGTTTGTATCAATACTGAATATAATTGATTCTACCTGGAGGAGAATGTGGCCTGTATTAATGTTAAACTGTTCAGGGTGAAGAATGAGCTCTGCTACATGTAATGGCGTGTAAAAGGCTCTCTGAGACCTGCTTAAGTCATGTAGGGCCTCTGGTTAAAGGCAGCCACCCGTGCTGTATAATTAGACCTGGATTAAAAGAGCCAATGCACCATGACTGCCTGGGAACATGAGGATGAGGATGTAGCTGAAGAAAAAAGAGTAAAGAGAAGGGAAGCAGCTTCAGAGTGACACTTTAAGTGAGGCAGAGACCGATTTGAGAGGAAGTGAAGCCTGAGAGGGAGAAGAGGGGATGAGAGGAAGATGCTGCAGATACAGGATGGATAAGAACAATGGAGCTCTCTCCTCTACCGCAACTATGCATCATGTGGCCCAAGAGGCTGGACTCTATTATTCATACCTTCTATACATTTGCAGATGCAGCAGAGGTAACGACATCATTTAAGCACAGTCTTTGCCATTTGAACTTGAACGGCATCAGAAATGTTATTTTTCCGCAGGAGTTGGTTGGTAAAAGTAAAGAGTGTTGTGGCTTATGGGGAAAAACAAGAGGCTTTATGGGATAAAGAAGGAAAGATCCAGATGTCTGATAATGAGCAACACAACATTGGGAAAGCCTGCAGTAACAGTGTGAACCGTGTGACTCAAAGAACATCACAAGTCTCTTCATCCCCCTGGAGTCAGTGCTCTATTCTCACCCCTCATCTAGTTTGTACCGGTCACTCCTTTATGCAGTGCAGAGTGTGTGTGTGTGTTCATTACCCACCTGTCTCTGTTTGAGGAAGTCCAGGGCTATCTGGACGTTCTGCAGCCGATGGAATCTCATCCGCCCCTTTTCTCTGGGCTGGAAAGGAGAGAGGAGAGGAAACAGAATGAGGAGGAATCTTACAGCAGTCTGTGTTTTTCGATCCGAGCGACACAAATGTGCAAAGCGGCCGTGTGTGCAGAAACGGCAGATCTCTCAGATCACAGTGCAGTGAGGCCAAAACACAGCGTAGTCGGAGTGTTAACATGACATCCTCTGGGGGGCGCCGTCTTCCACAGCAGCCAGTAAACACATGCCTGAGCTGTGGAACACATCAAACTCAAACCATGCTGCTGAGGAATGGCAAAGGCTTCCTTTAGAAATGATTCACTCAGGGATGTTTGTGACGTTTCAAAGTTAGAGGAACTCTCTTATAATACAAACAACCGCTGCAAAACTAGTTAGTCTTAGAGAGGAGAGGAGAGAAGAGAAGAGGAGAGGGGAGAAGAGAAGAGAGAAGGAGAGCCAAAGAGCAGCAACAATAAAAACCAATGAGCTGTACAGTGTATCAATAGAATGCCAGAGAGCACACACACACACCCACACACACACTGTTTCACTTTGCCTTACAGCTTGAGTGGCACTTATATTGTTTATCACTGTGTAATGTGTGAACTGTAATTTAAGTGGATACCTTCCAGCTGCCCTGTTGATCATAAAGACATGACTGATATGATGAAGACCAGCTGAGACACCTTCATGACTTTAACAGCTTTATAATGCTAGGATTGTTATTCTATGGCAATAAGTAAAACTAAGCACATATGCAAATATGTGTGGATTTCCTGTTCACTTAAACTGAGGGAGAGTTTTGTTTTGTTTACTTCTTTACTCCTCAATGACACAACTGCAGTTTTATAAGCAAAACACACTCTGTGGTGTTCTGTGTGATACATGCACAACAGCACTACCGCTCTATTGGGTGAAAACCTCATATTTCCAAATCAGAAGTCAGTGTTTGAGGCCGAGACGCTTTTATAACTGCTTTTAAAATAGTTTCATGAGTAAAGCAGTTGAGGTTTGGAGTTTTCACCCGATAGGAACGATACATGCTGGACCACACAGGGACACAACATGATCTGCTGTATGGTCTCATGTAGCACGGTAGGGCTGAGGTCAGTGGCACAGCACTCTCATGCAGGCTCCACCTATGGGATGGAGAGTTAAGGGGTCAGAGGTCAAAGGTGAAAGACTGAGCGGTGGAGGGGGGTGGGGGGCGGGGATGCATCAAACGTACTCCCTGAGCTCCTTCCTCCTCCTCATCCTCTCCCCCGAGCAAGATGAGAGGGGGGGCCCGTGAGGCATAGGCCCGTCTCATAGAGGGGCCGCTCTTCTGTTGCTACGGTAACAGAAGGGAGGGAATGGGAGGGGGGGTAGAAAGAGACGGAGGGCAATGGGAACAGAGGGAGGGAGGGAAGGAGGAAGGGAGGGAGGGAGGGAAGGAGGGAGGGAGGGAGGGAGGGAGGGAGGGAGGGAGGGAGGGAGGGAGGATCAAATGAAAACTGGCAAAAGTACAATAACTGCAAATAAAGGAGTAACACACCGTTGCTGGAGGTAAGAGGAGCAAACGTGAGAGCAGCTCCTCCTTCCTCCAACGTGTGTGTGTGTGTGTGTGTGTGTGTGCGTGTGCGTGTGTAGATAAACACAGTCAGCAGTCTGCTTCAGTGTCTCACTGTCCCAGCCTGCGTCACACTGCTGCCCGTCTGTCTGTAAGCATTATGACATCATCATGCTGTGATCAGACTCTGTGGCTCAGAGCTGCAGACTCTTAGTTACTAACAAGAGCGCTGATCTCAGAACTTCAGATTGTTTAGATTGTTCTTCAGACTTGTTGTGAGTCATGATGCAGAGATCCAGACTGGACAGGTTTGTGATGAAACAGAGATCATAAACAACAGAAGAGAGTGTGTGCTTGTGCTTGTGTATGTGCTTGTGTGTGTCTGGAAGAATCCATACCAGTGCGACTCCAGAGAGGACCTCAAGCAGCGAAATGAGGTTGTGTCCATCCCTCAGGTCCTCGTACAGGTCTGTGATGTGCTTCCTCACCTGACGGGGGAGGAAGAAGGGAGGGAGGGAGGAGGGAGGAGAGAAAGAGAGGAAGTTAATTAGACACCCACATCAGCTGACATATGCCAGGCCTTTCGGCCCACAGCTGACGGGGCCGGTGGCCGCGGTTGCCGGGGCAACAGAGACGAAGCACCAGCTGGAGCCTCCGTCTCTGTTGCCATGACGTCTACTCAGCAACCGATGGGATTGGCGGGGGTCGTGACTCGGCGGCTTTAGCAGAGCCGTGTCACCGCCATCACGTGTTTTCGGTTGAAAGTGGGCCAGTCAGTGAGACAGACAGACAGACAGAGAGGCAGACAGACTGAGTGCTTCAGGCTGAATGCAGAGGGGGAATAAATGGAACAGTCGAGAAAGTAAGAGGAAGAAAGTAAAGCTTCAAGAACGTTTCTTAGCTCTGCGGTGTTGTGATGCCACCGGGCCGCTGCTTCATTTTTAACTTGTTATGTAACAGAGACAAAGGCTTCCAAAGGTCAATAATAGAACAGGATGGGGTTTTGTTTACCTCTGAGGGCTGTGAGCACAGATTTATTCGATTGCTGTTGTTGTAATTCTGACCTTGTGCCTCTTTTCATTACTTATTCTTGAAGTAAACCGACTGACTAAGCTGCAGACTGAGGTGTTGCTGTAGAGGATGATGACTGGACTCACTGGTATCTGCATTGCAGTGTGTAGAGCAGTAATGCATGTCTACCTGCATCAGTGTGTGCACTAAATATCCTCCACTTTCACACTCGGGGACGATGAGTCGCATTCCCTCCTTCTACCAGAGGAGGGCAGCACAGTCACAAACCGAGTTCACCCTCCAGGAGAGGAAAGCTCTGGCTCCCTTGTTTGTGTGTTTTGTTTTCTATCTTGCTGCCTTCCTCCCTCTCTAGGAGGATGACATCAGCTGTTTATGAAGAGATCTGATGGAACAAGTGATGATAAGAGGCCGGGAAGAGACTGGAAACGAGCTGCTGATCATTTCTAAATGTGTGTCAGTGTGTAAGTGTGACAACGTGTGATGAGTTATTTTGGACATGGAAGCTGATAGAGATGATGACACATCAGCGTTTCCAGATAAACATGAACACACACATTACAGTGACTTGAGAAATCCTCCATGTAGACTCAGAGAGTTAGTGTGTGATATTAGCTGCTATGATGACAATTCCAATCAATTAAATGTGTGTGTGTGTCTGTGTGTGTGTGTGTGTGTGTGTGTGTGTGTCTGTGTGTGTGTGTGATTCATGCAGAGCCAGCTGTGTGTGATGTGTTGAGATGGCAGCTGTCAGAAGCCTTTAGCACTCTTGCATTATGTCATATAGAGCACGTCTGACATACAGATGTTGACAAAACACTCCACTACATCCTGTCGCCTGTGTCGTCTTAGCCGTCTAAGTTTATCATTATCCTCATTAATACTGACATCAAGAATGACAAGCATCTGAATTTAGCATGTTAACACGAGGAGCAGTGGCTGATCTGGCATCTAATCAAACCCTTAGAATCGATTACATTATAATCAAATACAGCAAATGAACCTTTAGCTCCACTCCACCTAATATTGTCTGCAATCTCTCCTCTGCTCTTATCTTCTCGTCTAACACTGAAGCATGTGATGTGTGTTTAGTGGCCTTAGCATCATTCTTAAAGCTCTGCTCAGTGATGTTGACGGTGTTCTTGCGGCATGATGTCATCAACCACACTGTCTGACACTCCACTAGGTGTTAGCCATGATGAATTAGCATCATTCCTTGGTGTGTGTGTTTGTGTGTGTGTGTGTGTGTGTGTGTGTGTGTGTGTGTGTGTGTGTGTGTGTGTGTGTGTGTGTGTGTGTGTGTGTGTGTGTGTGTGTGTGTGTGTGTGTGTGTGTGTGTGTGTTTGTGTGTGTTTGTGTGTGTATGTGTGACTTGCTGCTCTCTAGGATTTGCTGACTGATTTGTCTCTACACACACATAACAAACACGACACACGTCTTTGTTAGCCTACTGAACTGGGATTACTCAACTGCACGTGCGGCCCTGGCCTGTTAATCCCTGGCTGCAGGATTAGTCTCATCCTCCTCTGTGTGTGTGTGGACACTCTGCAGGGTGACAGTGTCACTGCACTGCCAAGAGGTGAACTCAAACTCTGCTTAACTTGGCAGAGCAGCATTTACATTGGCGTGTTTGCACCGGATGCACACACACACACACACACACACACACACACACACCTGCTTGAGTGGCAGAAACCAGACGAGCCACCACACATACAAGATAAGAACAACGCAATCGTCACTGAGAGGGAAGACGAGGAGAACCTTAACGTCTCTCTTAAGTCATCCCTTCCTTTCCCGTCTGCCTTTCTTTATCTCTTCCTCTTCCTCTTCCCTCTTCTATCGTTCTGTTTGTCAACCTAAAGCCCTGCTGGTAGGGTGGAGGGCTGAAGAGTCAACAGACCTGGTTTTGAGTCAATAGATGACATATGGCAGACAGCAATTCCATTCTTCTGCCTATTACACAACACAGTCATCCTCCTCTTCACCTCTTTGTCATTCAACGGCCGCGGTTAATGAAGATTTTACATCAAAAAATGAAACCAGACAGGGATTTAGCAGAAACGTCCTGTGGCTGACCTACATCTACAGCCAGTGGTGGGTTCAGCCGCTGCCAGCTGCTATAGAGTTACACACACACACACACACACACACACACACACACACACACAGAGCAGATCTGCCAACAGTTGCTCTGGAGTTATGGGGTCAGACTGACACTTCATTCCTGCGTCAGGTGACAGAAAGGCTCTCCATTCTCCTCCTCGCTGACATGTGTGTGGGGCATAAGGCATACATACCGTACATACAGTATGTGACACATGGTTGTGTGTGAGAGTGCAGATGTGTAAGCATGTGTGAAGGAAGCCTGAGCAGTTGTCTGGAGGTCAGAGGTCAGAGGGGTTTGTTCCCTGCCCTTCTGTTCTCTTATCGTGTGGAAAACCATTTGAGGTTCCAGAGTCAGCAGAGTGTTGGACTTGGCAGCAGAAGGTGAGATGGTGTATCCAGATAGGTGATGATGTAATTCACTCAGTTGTTGCCTTGTTAATGTTCCAGTTAGACAACAAAGCTGTTTAATTATTCACTGTGACCATCAGGAGGAATATTTCTTATTCAATAACTCATCAAATATTCATTGAATGCTCACATTCACTTTAGTCATCACTTAAGTTTTGCCTGCAAAAACAGGGAGGAAGTGTTACAGGGAGAGCTTCAACCTGCAGGAACATCATCATCCTCAGCATCCTCATCATCCACTGCACTCTGAGCTGAGGCTCAGCGTCTCCTGCCTGATGCTTCATCCTTACACAAAGACACGTGGGCCAGACTGTTCCATTATTAAGCCAAGCCACAGCTGGAGACGGTGTGCGATGTGTGATGTGTGATGTGTGCATGACCCTGACAAACATCTCCACCATTCCACACTAAAGGCCACAGTAATCCAGCGTCAGTGCCGTACCTTGATCAGATGCTTGTTGACCCATTTTGTAAAGGTTTTCTTCTGCACCCTGTCGCGCTCATCTGGAGATGAGGAGAGAGAGAGGGAGAGAGAGAGAGGGAGAGAGAGAGAGCGAGAGAGAGAGGGGGAGACAGAACAACAACAGTGGTTAATGACATAATACAAATCCATTCATCTAGCACTGCCATTCACCCACCATGATAATTCTACCAGATTTGCGTAAAAGGATTGATTGTGCCTTTACACACACAGACACAGAAATAAAAACAGAACTCTAGTCCGTGCCGTTTACTCGGTTTATTCCGTAGTAATAGATATAAAGACATTACTATGTTACTACTTTGTGTGTCCTTAAAGACTCCTAAAGGTCTGAGCCCTCTCTCAGGTTCAGTAACTGTAGAGTGGAGCTGTGGGTCAGGCAGAGGTCCAGACAGGCCTCCGCAGTGAGGCAGCCAGGCCAGGAATAGAGCCTGATGCTGGGGCACCTCTGCATCATCAGCCTCCTCCTCCTCACCCAGCCTTCCTCTCTGCTCTTATCAGTCCGTCTGGGAGAAAGCACAGACCTTCTCTCCTCTTCCTTTCCCGCCACTCGCTCTGCTCACTACCTCACTTCACAGAACCTTGGCTCGGATATCACAAACATTCTCTCTCACAAACTGACTCGCTCTCATTTCTCCCTCCAGTTCATAATCACACAGTTTTCGTTTTCCGGCCAACCAGAGAGCAGTTTGCTGCAGGTGCTTTCCCTTTACCGGTGTTGTTAAACGGTTGCCACGGTAACACCAACAGCCATGCAGCCATGTGGAAGAGAGTTCTGCTGCATCACTTCCTCCTTCTGAGCGTTCACGGTTCCTTCATACTGAAGCTGCAGAGCTCATAAAGGGGAAACCTGATTAAGGATTTAGGTCAAATATCTCAGCTAGATAAAAGCCAAGGTCAGTCTCTATCTCTCTCTCTGTCACACACACACGTGTGCACGGTGGCATGTGGTGACTCAGTGAGAAAGCTTTTACACGGCGGGAGGGCGAGCCCCCCCGGGGACTGAATACACACATTTCAACAAGCTCTTGCAAAATAGTTTCACCACCAAACCTGCCGGGTTAGCCCAGCCCGTCAGCCCAGAGGACACAGTCGTGCTTTTACATGTAAATAGGTCACACACACACACTCACACACACTCATCAGGCGGCCACATACTCATCAGCGTGCAGCTGTCGAGTCTGTGGAGGCGAATTAGGGTCATAAAGGTGCGATGATAAAGGGGAGACATCATTCAATCCAAAGTGATGTAACTGACTGTGTGTGTGTGTGTGTGTGTGTGTGTGAGTGACAGCCACGGAAAGGCGCTCATTCAACTGCAAAAGGGAGCATTGTTCACATGTGTACACACACCCTCCACACTGACCACAAACGCGCACAGAGACTCCACACACACACACACACACACACACACACACACACACACACACACACACACACACACACACACAATCTGTCCTTTGGTGTGAAACCCTGTCATCAGGATGTGTGCAACCCGCCACTGTTCAAACACACACACACTCACACGTGCTGACAGGACCACACTGCACAGCGTAGGTATGTAAACAACAACGGCCAACACTACACAGACTACAGTATATGGGCATGTAAAAACACACACACACACACACACACACACACACACACACACCCACACACCCACACACACACACACAGGCTGAGGCATACACTGACCTGCACAGCACATGAGAGTGTACAGGTGTGCGTTGAGGTGACATTCACTCCTGTAGTCCGGCCACATATTCCTGCACTTAAAGCCTCTGTGTCTCTGTCTGTCTCTCTCTCTCTCTCTCTGTCCCCCTGTCTGTCTGTCCTCCTTCTGATGCTAACGGTCCATAATCCACCACAGACAGATAATTATAGCAGTAAGACGTCTTTGGCAGCACTTTGCCTCCACGTATCCAAAGTCTGCTGGGCTGAGAGCCTCCAAGCAACACACAGGCAGGTACTACCAGTCTGACTCAGGCTCAGCTGCTCTCACTCTCTCTCTCTCTCTCCTCCTCTCTCACACACTCTCTCTCTCTGTTTTGCTTTCAAACTATCTCCCGGTCACTCGTTCCCTCTCTTCCTCTCCGCTCGCTGCCGTCGCTGCCATGTCTCCCTCCCTTGGCCGCCCCTCTCTCCCTCGCTGTCACTCTCTCACTCGCCCTCTTTCCTAGTAGCAGTTGCTCTCACACGTGTGTGTCAAGTCAGTGGAGGCTCCTCCCCTCTGTCCAAAAAGGGACAGCCTCCCTCCCACCCTCCCTCCCTCCCTCCATTTCTCTCTCTCTCTCTAGCCTCTATTCTGCTTCCTCACCAGGCAGTGTCACTCTCACTCTCTCACTCTCTCTTCCTCTCTGATTTGTTCTCATTCTCTGTCTCTTTCCAGGTCACAACAGACGTCCTGTGCTCTCAGGCGGCAGCTGCTGGAGACTCTGCAGAGCTCAGTTCAGCTCTCTCTTTTTCTCTCTCTCCTCTACACGCGTCTCTCTCTCTTTGCGTGGGTAAGCAACTCCGCTTGCTGACGTGCTTTGTCCTTTGGGGCGATTTGTTTACTTATTTTTTCTCCACTTGTTATTTATGAAGTCACACAGCAAAAGCACAGCTGATAGTTCCTGCAGAGCGGGTTAGGGTCCCACCCTGGTCCCTTCAGGTCCACATGATCCACTCTCTGGGGTTGGGCTTTACATTCCACAGAAACACATATTCCATGACGGCAGGTAAGCAAACAGAACACACACACACACACACACACGTAGGACTTGTTCTCCTACACAAAAGCAAACACGCTTCTTTCCCTCATTCAGGCTGACAGAATCCAGACAGAGCCGCCTCTCCATGTCTCCTCTTCCTGGCTTTTACACACATTTCCCTTCCTTAAGAGGCAAAAGCAAACTTCCCGGGTGTGTGTTTTGTAAAAAGAGTCGCCAGCTCCAACGGGATTCCTGCTGCTGGAGATCCGTGTGGAGAAAGAGGAGGGGAGAAGGACGGAGTTGAGCCTGGTCAGGAGACGCGTGCTTCCCTGGTGACGCTGTCTAATTCAACAGGAAAGGAAGACAAACCCACGATGACTTCATCAGCGCGTGTGTGTGTGTGTGTGTGTCTGGTCATCACGGAGATAGTAGAAGATTAGGGTGCATCTCTCTCTGCAAAGATGCATCCCTGGCCTCGGTCCAGCAGAGCCACACACACACACACACACTTTACCTCACCATCACTGGCACCACACACACCTCCCAGATCTCTGCCAAAAATAAGTCCCGCCTCCTTGATTAATGCACCCTCTCTTAAAATAGCTCGCCCGTGTCGGACAGCATCCGCACACATTTTCATCAGTTCTGTGGTGCCACGTTAAACACACACACACTGATGAAGGGTCGGCAGTGTGTGGAGGAGGAACGAGGCTGCTGGGCTCAATCAGTGTTTCCTGTGAGGTCATGTGACCTGGCCAGGGGTCAGGGGGTGAGAGGTGACATCACGGAAGCAACGGCCTCCTCTCCTCGTCCACCACCATCATCATCTTCATTACCATCCCTTCTCTCAGATTCTACAGGTCATCGTCTCTTCTTCTCCTCTGAAGGTCCGTCCACACTAAAAATACCAGGCAGCACTCGCAGGGTTAATACCTCAGAGTGAGCTTATCCCTCACTCTCTCTCTCATTAACACTGCTAATCTCTCTCCTTCTCTGTCACTCCTCCTCTGTTCCTCTGCGTCTCCTTCCATCATAACTGAACACAGAGGGGACGTTTACAAGCTTCTTCCTGTCAGCTCCTCTAATCACGCCCCTCTTTCACTTCCTCTTTCTTTCCCTCTCATTTCTCCAGCCCCGCCGGCTCCCAGGGTTCATGAGTTCATCTCTCAGACTGCCAGCAGCCTCTCTGTGCTCCCTCTGCTCCTTCTTTCCTCCTTGTTCTCAGCTCCTCTCTTTGCATGTCAACTGCCCGCCAAACAAAACAAAGCAGAACCTTCATCTTGAAACTGAAACAAATCTCAAATGTGTCAGCAGATACTCGGGAGTCGGGACACACATTCAAGACTAAATAGTAACTCCAGCTTGTTGTCTGAATACCTCAGATATCATTCAGCTGCAGGCTCGCTAGATTAGGACCAGAGGAAAGAGACCAACCGCTACATAACACACTGAAGCAGACACACACACACACACACACACACACACACACACAGACAAGACGTGCAAAATCTCTCTCTCTCTCCCTTTTCAGTCAACTGATTTGTTTTAATTCAAGTAAGACCGCAAAACAACCCTGAGTATGATCACATCATATAAATATATATAACTGTTATCTAAGAACAACATGGATCAGAGATGTCACCATCAACCACTGAGGTTTAGACACTGTCGGCTTTGATCAGTCACAGTCACAGGCACACACACACACACAGCTAACACCCAGCATGCTTCATCTACCACTGTTATGTGTGTGTTTCTTGTGGTGGCTAAAAATAAAGTCAGCGCAACAGCGTCACACTCAGGCTCCACACACACACATGCACCATATCTATGTGTCCTAGTGGTTCAATATGGGCTAAAGGTGGTAAGGGATCAAACACCGCCATGCAAACACACACACGTCGATTATGTCAGACGTGAGCGTTACAAGGCCGCTGTTTCTCCTTCAGCACCAACATCACTAAAACTGTTTTCCTACCCTTTCTCCTTATTTTCCCTGACTCGCCCTGCACTCTGGCCTCCGTGTCTCCGTGCCCTCTGACCCCGCTGACCTCACTGATCAGCAGCCCTCTTGTGTCACACCACTTATTTTCCCACTCATGACTCCAAGCCGTTTGCATTCAGATGGAAGTCGTCCCGTGTTTGTTTATGGCGTCTGACAGCAATGACAGAGCGTCTCCCTCTATGAGTCCCAGCTACAGCACAGAGGAGGCGTACAGTGCAGACATAAGCACCATGGTAACCTGCTTCTATAGAGTCTAGATGTTAGATAATGAAGGTATGTATGCATGCGGCTGGAAAGGAGAATTTGCATTAAGCATCGAGGATAAACAACAAAAGCCTTCTGGAATTTGTTTAATGCCACAAAAACCTCTGTGTTTACCTCCAGCCTCATGGAGAGCAGCTTAATGGCAGCAAGGCAACGTGCTGCTTTGGTTCAACACACACACACACACTGATAAAGACATCGCATCAGCAGCCAAAGATAGGTGAGACTGTTGGACGCTGCAACAATGGCGTCTCACCATCATGGAGTTACAGGGATCTGGACACATCACACAACATGACGGAGGAATGAAGCACAAGAGCCAAATATGGAGAATTCTGCTCCAATGACTCATTCAATAAAGAGAGCAGAGACACAAACGCAGCATCCTGCATCACAACTCCACTGATGGAACAGCAAATACGACTGATCGACACTGAGGAGAGAGGGAAGAGGAGGAACGCGTCGACACAGAAAACAGATCACATGCAAGAGTGTGAAGGCGAGTCTGCCATTGAGAGAACTACAAGATACTTCAAGTCCCAGTTTAGTCCCGAGGTCAAACCCAAACACCCCCCGTCTCACCCCTCTGAACACAGAAGCTGTCCGTTACATGAGTCACAGGGGACGAGGGGGGGCAGAGCCTAAACAGGAAGAAGGAAGGGGTGATGTCAACGCTTCCACCTCTGTGCAGAGACATATCACACTGAGCCGTGACATAAATAAAGAGGGAACAACGCTGAGCCCGGCGTTCTTCCTCACGGCCTTTAAAGGAAGAACTACACACCTGGTTGGAGGAGAATCCGTGCGCGTCGCTGCCGTCTGCGGTAAAACCAAAACCCGGCAGCTGTCAGGAAATGAGCAGCGGCCACGAGGATGGGAGTTATGATTGACGGGTCGGTTAGGAAGTCCATCTCCTCTCACCGGCGACCCGAAGCTGGTTCAGCTCCTCAAATGTGTCAAATATCAGAGATCTCCAGCAGCTGGAGGGTCCAACTTCATGCTCCTCAACACGCAACAAGCTCTCTGAATGTCAGCCGAGACGATCCAATAACTTAAACACAACTAGAACGATTCCTGAGTCGGTTCTTCCTTCCTTTCTCCAACTTTCCTCCCTTTGAAAACGCAACCGCTGGAGCTTAGAACTTTTCTGAGTCCTTCTCTCCATTCAGACGCCCTCCCCTGTTGCCACCGATGCATCTCTCTCTCTCTCCCCCCCCCCTCTCTCTCTCTCCCTCTCTCAGTCTCGCTCGCTCTCTGACACTCTTACAGTGAATTCCATTCCCCTGAAACAAGCGACCAGACTGTAGCCGTTGCTCGGTACCGCGTTAGAAAGCTCTATACGGAGGGGAAGTTACGTATGTGTGTGTGTGTGTGTGTGTGTTTCGAGAGGAAACCACATGGGAGATACCCAAATGATCTCTTTCCTGTGTGATTGTGGGTATTTGTATGTCGGCGTGTTACAGTCACATTCAATTTGTTTGTATGCAAATTAGACTTTTATGTGTTTTTATACAGGGACGCTGTAATCGTCAGGAGTGATCAGCAAATAAATGTCCTAATGTGTGTGTGTGTTGGCAGCAGTTTGTGGATGTATGTGTAGGAGAGAGAGACTGAGAGACAGAGAGACAGAGAGAGAGAGAGACAGACTGTGTGTGTTTATCCCCGTTGCTATGAGTGAGCAGTGCATGCAGACTGTGGTATTTATTAACATCCCCCTTTCAAAGAAGTGTGTGTGTGTGTGTGTGTGTGTGTGTGTGTGTGTGTGTGTGTGTGTGTGTGTGTGTGTGTGTGTGTGTATAAAGGTAAGAGACGTGACACGGTGATTCAGCATGATTCAGGCTGCAGACTGGAAGGCCGGGGGTCCTAGAGTTACTCACACCTTGCAGAGCATTGCATGCATGTGTGTGTGTGTGTGTGTGTGTGAGAGTGTGTGTGTGTGTGTGTGTGTCCTATCAGGTCAGCTCTGAACAGCCAAAGATATAACAGCCCTAGCAACCTCTAAACAAAATAATACACAAGACCAATAAAAGCAACACGACACGACCATCAGAGAGTGGAAACCTGTGAGTGTTGGAGATGAGATGCAGCTTCAGAGCCTGGAGTCATCCTGCACTATGTTGGTCAGTCCTCCTCCATGTATACTTTGTATTGTAGGAGGATCATACATATAAAAAACCCTCTCCTGAACTACATTACCCAGAATCCACTATGTGCCCAATCATCCTGCCAGAAACATCCCAGCATATAGAGAAGGAGGGAGGGAGAGAGAGAGAGAGAGGAGCCTGAGGAGGAAACAGGCCAGGGTGAAGAGTGTGAGGCTGCCACTGTGGGGCAGAAGAGACCAACAAGTGTGTGCCGGGCTGCAGAACACACACACACACACACACACACACAGACATCATCTAATTACTCCTGTCACTTCTTATCCACACTGTAGTAATATTAGCTTTTTCTCTCCCTTAACAGATTGTTCAGACACTAAATAGTGAAAACAAAACAAAACCTTTTCCATCTTGCATTCAGATATGCGTTCATTAAAAGCTCACTCCTGTGCATGTGTGCGTGTGCGTGCGTGTGTGTGTGTGTGTGTGTGTGTGGGGCAGCTCTTGTTGCTGAAGAGATCAGGGGGTCCCAATCTAATGTGTTTGCCCTCTGCAGAAAATGCTGTGTCTGGAAACTGTAGTTACACACACACACAGAGACAGACACGCACACACGCACACACAAATGTGACCTGGGAATGATGTCAGACTAGCAAATACATTCAATAGAAGCAGGACAGATAGAGGGATAGAAAAAAAAGCTTAAAAAGGGAGTGAAAGGGGACAAAAGCAGGAGGAGAGTGCAGCGTGATTGTGGTTTGGAGCTTCATCGGCTGTTTGTGTTGGGAGGTGAAAGAGTCTTTTCATGCAGATATCACAGGAGGAAATCTCACACTCACTGCCAAACACACAAGCGCACTGAAAGGCACTGACATACACACTTTGCACAGGCTCAGACTCGCAGTCCTACTTTCACAACAGCAGAATATGATGCATTTGAGAGATTTCACTATTGTGGTGGATTCTGGTTTTTGCAGCGCCTGCACCCATAGAGCGATTGGACTCCCATGCATGTTTAATGCTGCCACAGCTCCCAGTCTCTCCCTCTGCTCCCCTCCTCCAAGTCAGCGTTCTTCACTTAACACACAGCCAAGGTCATCCTCACACACACACACAGACACAGATGCTGTAAACATGCAAGCGTTTCCTAATATGTCCTTTTGCATAGCCAGCGTCGGCGGTGTGTGCGGTCACATGAAGGCCTTTCCTCACACACAGATATGACATAAACTGCATCTGCATATGGAAATGTGCTGCACAGCTCCCAAACAAAGAGGCTCTGTTCACACATCCTGCAGCATCATCTCTTATTCTACTGGCTGCAGTGAATCATCAGAAAATGACACAATTTAATTTCTTCCTCTGAGCAATTTCACCCCTGAGTTTTGTCTGTTTCCCCTCCGAACAAGCAGGAGGACACCCGTCATGTTTGTCTTTGGCGCCGCTGAAGGACGTGACACTGAAACATGGCGGATGATCTCTGTGCGCCCTCACACAGCATTCTAACAGAGGAAGACATGTGAGGAAGAGGCACAGGAAGGAAGGTGGACCCGGCTGACGAGGTGGAAAAGGACAGACGGCTTCCATCAGAAAGATGAATCCTCCAGCCTTGGACAGAAACAAAGACTCCATCATTTTACCCAGCATGCCCTTCACTTCAAAGTCCCACCTGCCAGACTGAAATCAATATCTCCTGCCTCTGTGTGTGTAATCACCATCTGATGCACAGCCCTGATCTGTGTGTCCAGCAGGTAGGAGCTGCTGCCTGTAAGTAGATATGTTTCACTCACAGGCACACACACACACACACACACACAGCAGAGGCACTAAATGCTGCCACTGACATCAGGACAACCCGGTGCGTCCACACAGGAATAACGCTGCTATTCTGAGAGTCCAGTCACCGCACAGCTGCATGTGGTGTGACCATGACACATCAACATCGCTGGCCAGCTTTCCCCCCCCCCGCCCCTTGCCTCCCTCCCTCCAGATCCCGGCAGCTTTACGACCTCTGACCTCTCCACTGGCGAAAGATAAGCCCAAATGCTTCCTGTCTGGAAACTGAGCCGGCCGCCAGAGGCCTGACCCGCCATTCTGGAGCTGTAACACTTAGACTGAAGAGGCAGAGGAGTTTTCACACAAAACACCCACAGGTCCATGGAAAGTAGAGCAGGATGAGCCCAGATGAGAGGATATGGATTTGGGAACATCTATTGTTGAAATATTTGCAACCCACATTGGAAGCTGCTTAGAGCCTCAGTGAAGGACCTGCAGTACCTCACTCCACAGTGAGGGGGCGACATGGGCCCAGCTGTGGCTCCAGCACCTCAGGCTGCAGGGCATCTTTACATCTTTAGTCTCTCTCCTGTGTCCAGGCTCAACACACTCATATTTATGTTATTATGGGGGCCAAACACTGGATTAGGACTTTATCTGTTTAATCTGCTAATTCCAGTGATGTCATCAGGTTAAACACTGTGTCCTTGCTGGCGTTATGATCAATATGAAATACAGTAAGAGTACAGGAGCTTCATGGTGAATGAATGAGAGAGACACACACACACACACACACACACACACACACACACACACACACACACACACACACACACACACACACACACACACACACACACACACACACACACACACACACACACACACACACACACACACGCGAGCGATCATAAGACTGCCGGTCAGTAAGGCATGAATAATCAAACACTGAGGCGTCTGACAGCTTCAGCTCCGTCACCACAGTCATACAGTTTCTACTCTACTACTAGACACACAGATTAAGACACATCAATTTAAACAGTGAATAAATTAGTAATCAAACTAATTCTCCTACATGTTGTCAGTGGTTGAGTCACTCTTGATCCAGCTAAGCAGCGGTTGCCGGCCTCGTATCTAAGCTATGAATGATTGTGGGCCTAAGGATGAGGAGGAGCGCTGTGAAGGCCACTGGTGCCGCTGACAGCTTAAGTCTGTTTTGACAGAGGAGCTGTGCGGATCACCACACCAGTTGGAAGGAGAAACACAGGAGCCCAGCCAGGAGTCGTCAGACAGACGGACAGAAACTCAGGGAGACAGTCAGACAGACAGTGATCCCCCTGAAAACTCCATTAAGAGATTAAAGGACGGGAGAGGAGGAAACAGGAGAGCACAGAGACAAGCAGGGACGGGGTGCGAGGGGGGACTAACCGGGCTGGATTAATGAGAGTCGACTGGACACACACACACACACACACACACACACACACACACACACACACACAGACACACACAAAACTCAAAACATGGGGAAGTAGGCAATTATGTGAGAGGACAGCAGATGAGATGGAAAGAGACGTCCAGGTCTGCAGAGAGACCTGCAGCGTCCCAGCCAGTGCTTCACCTGACAAGGTGAAGAGATAACATCACCTTCCTCCTCCTCTCTATCAGCTCTAACGACAGCTCTAATCTCAGACACTTGTTCATTACACACACAGGCTCACTGTGGGAACGCCGCTTACACACACATTCCTTCTCACCCGGCAAACAATCACGTATTAACATTTCCCAAGAGCCAGTGACTGAGCCACCTATAGGCCTGAACAATCAACCTAAACACACACACACGGCATCACCCTGTTTAAACTTTGGAATAGAGGATACACACTACACACTGCTGACTCGCAAAATGTCTGGAGTGCAAGTTTATTTACATCAGGCTGGATTCCTGCATAGCAAAAACTGGAAAAGTTTATGAGCCTAAAAATACTGAACACACACACACACACACACACACACACACACACACACACACACACACACACACACACACACACACACACACACACACACACACACACACACACACACACACACACACACACACACACACACAGCAGCTCTTGTTATCTGAAAACAAAGCCCGATTACCTCGTCCCCCCTCTCACCCTCACTCTCACACACACACACACACATTTAATCGTTTCATCTTGTAGCATTTCTTATCAGAGTCACAGAGTTATGAAGAATCTGTCTTGTAACTGCAGAGGAAGTTGTAACTACAAGAACACGTCTATCTCTTTACATTATTACTGACAGCAGCCTGATGACTTCACTCCCTCACTTCCAGTTGTGGGCCTGAGCCTGCATGTGACCTGTGTGACCTTCATCAAGCTCTTCCTCATTCTCAACCATCACAGCCTGCTAATGGAGCCGCATGAAAACAGCCATGTTAACCTCTAGAGCATTAACTCCCTGGTCAATGCCCTCCTGGGGGTAAAGGGCAAAGGTCATGTTGTGTGTGGGTGTG
The DNA here is from genome assembly GCF_046128005.1 of Genypterus blacodes. Classification (NCBI taxonomy): domain Eukaryota; kingdom Metazoa; phylum Chordata; class Actinopteri; order Ophidiiformes; family Ophidiidae; genus Genypterus; species Genypterus blacodes. The sequence continues at coordinate 808,439 of NW_027467208.1, forward strand.
TGTGTGTGTGTGTGTGTGTGTGTATGAACAGACATAAGGGCCAGCAAGTCACGTGAATGCTGGCCCAGCTGTGTGTGGACGACACTTTAAAGCCCTCACACTAAATCTGACACAAACACCACTTTGAAGGAATTAAGGCGGCAAAAACAGGAAGAGGAGAGGGATGAATAGAGGAGGAAGAGGAGAGGAAGAGGAGCTGTCAGAGTCACAGAGGAGCCCGGCGTGGATGGATGGTCGGAATGGAAGGAGGGGACGGACTGAGGGAGTGAAGGATGGAGGACAAGTGAGAGATTTATGGGTTAGGAGGAAAAAGGAGCGCTTCATTCAAACTCTCTGGATTAAGGGCCTTTAGTTAATCACAGGTTAATGAGCAGGAGAGAGGAGAGAGGAGGACGGATGGGCAGAGACAGAGACAGACAGAGGGGGAGAGAAAGAGAGAATCGGAGATAAATGATGGGGGAAAGAATGGTTTAAGAGTTTAATTGAGAAGAATCGGTGAGGTGAAGGAGCGAGGTGGTGGAGCGGCTGCAATAATACGTCAGTGTCAGTCAAAGAAAAGGGGACATGAGGGGAGACGGAGACGCAAAGGCCAAGAAGGATGAAGACAGAGTGACGCAATGAAAACAAGAAGAAAGAAGAAAAGAGAAGAAGAAGGTGAAAGAGATTTTTCCACATAACCCTGTGAGAAGACGGATGGAGTCATGTGTGTGTGTGTGTGTGGAGGCGTGTGGGCATTTAGAGTTTGGCAGCCAATGAAAGAGAGGGACAATCAAATAAATCAAATGAAATGAAACCTGCACTTCAGCGAGACAAAGGAGAGGAAACAGAACTCCCATCCCCGTCTTCTGGGTTAGTGCCTCGCTTTTTTACTGCACACAGGTCGGGAGGATGAATGAGACGTGGTGAAGAAGAGGAAGGAGGGAGGGAGGGAGGGAGGGAGGAGGGCGGGAGAGACATCTATAGGGTCGTGAGAGAGCGAGGCAGAGAAGGGACGAAGACGAAGAGGAAGAAAAACACTCAGACGATGAGGTCAGTGGATGGGAAAGGACGGAGACGGAGGGAGAGGAAGACAAAAAGTGAGGGAATGAAAGGAGAATGTGAAGAGTGTACACAAATACAGGGGACCCTAACATATAACCACGGTAACCGGGCCCTTAATTTTAACCCCGGCCGTTCTCATTACCATGGCAACCTCTCAATTAGCAACACCCCCCGCCCCCCCTCCCGTCCCCTGGCCTTTCATTGGGCCACTTGACCTGACCTCCAAGAAAAGCTGTAATTATCAGGCTGTCAGGGCGTCAGGGCGTCCGCCACAATGCCTGAGAAATGGAAAGGTCCTCTGTGCCGTGACGTCGGCGTTCCAAAGCGCTCCGCTAAAAGGCCTGGGCAGCGGAGGCCTGGGTTCCGTACCTGGCCAAGGATGAGAGGGAACGCTGCCGGATTTAGAAAAGCCTAATAGATTTAAGTTTAAGTGTTGTATAAAACGTAAGAGGCCTCTTTGTTTGAGCGATGGCTTGCGTTGGAACCGGACGTCACAATCTGTCTCTGTCCAATTCCCCCGGAGCTTCACGACATCATTTGTAGCAGCAGGTCTCCCCTAATGCCTCTGGTGGTAAAAGCGTCCGGGGAGCAGCTTGTTAAACGTCTCAAGTGTCCCGCCTGAACCATAAAACAGAGAGAGGGACTCCCTGGATTTATCTTTATGGGGTCTGGGACTCGGCTACGGTTAAGGTGTGTTTGTTTGTGTGTATGTGTGTGTTGTAGACCTGGGGGTGTTGTGTTTGTGTGGGATACAGATCGGTGTGATGCGTGCGTGGGATCCGGAAAAGTCACCGGAGCCGCCGGCGAGCGAGCGAGCGGAGCCTTAGCCCCCGTGTGTGTGAGAGTGAGAGTGTGTGTGAGAGTGTTTATGTAGGGAAGACAGTGGCCTATTGTGTGTGCAGTTGCTCAGTCACGATAAAGCCAGGAGGGGAAAGCCACCGGCCACCTAGATGAGCCATCAAACAAGAGGAGAGGGGCGGAGCCGTCGTACATCAGCACAGACACAAGCCTGTTATTCAGCCTCACTAATGGCTTTGTGCTGCTTTGCTGCCTCCCTGCAAAGAGCTTTTCATCGTTTTCACACTCCATAAACACGCACACACACATGCATACACACCGAGTGGAGTGTTTTTGTGTGTGTTGGGAAGCGGGGAGCAGCAAGCGTCCCCAAAAAAAAGTGACTTCCCGCCCAGCAGGTTCATTAGAGAATCAGGTAAGGTTCAGATGATCGGGCAGTAATCCCCTTTTAACAAGCTCACGGTGAGAGAAGTTAGCAGAAGAAAGGGGGAGAGACGGGCGAGGGAGGAGAGGAGAGGAGGGATGGGAGGTGAGGTGAGGGAGGAAATGACAAAAGAGCAGAAGGAGACAGATTACTGTGGGAAAAACACAGAGGGAGGCGGAAAATCCAGGTGGCTAAAAAAGAGGGAAAAGTGCTAAACAAGTCTCCAATCAGCAAAGATGACAAATGAGAACATAGACACATGATGACAAGGCTGTGAGAAAAGGGTTGAACACTGAACGAGCCACATAACACACACACACACACACACACACACACACACACACCTCCTTCCCATCTCCTTTTAGCTTCATGTCCAGTCTGACAGCGTGTAAATTACAGGCTTGAGAGCAGCTGCTCTGCTATCACACTGAGATAACAACACCTTTCCCACGCTGCCCCCTATCTGCAGGAAGTGGAGCAGCCTGAGCTCTTCCAGGTGGAGCCAGGGGGAAGTAAACAGGAAGCACAGAGGAGATGTGTGTGTGTCCTTCCTGCTCAGACAGCAGAGAGGAACAGATTCATTTAAATAAAGCACATAACTAACTGGACTGAACCTTCAGACCTTCACTGCTCGTCTTGGACGCTCGATCTGAACTAAACTGAGCCTGTCCAACTAAAAATAAACCCTCATCTATTCAGTCTCTGCTTTCCTCCTCCACAAGCTACAAATCATTAACGTGACAAACTGTTTTGACAAGCAAGAGCGATTCTTATCAACCAGTACAGCGACTGAGAGCCCGAGGGAGAGATCAGAACCAAAGAAGATCTCAGTCTATGAATCACTACTCATTACTAACAACACACAGACACAAAGACAAAGCTTCTATAGGTCTGAAGGTATTTAAACATTTAGAAAGACAAAGACAAGAAAGTATCGTTCCCATCCATGCAGCGACCTGAGAAGAGAGAGACCTACACACACACACACACATCACTGCTGAGCCAAATCAAATCAAACCAGATTCCATTCATTTCTCAGAGCACACACTCTCACACGGAGACAAACTCATGAAGAGAAAGTATGTAAACAAAATACCTGCGTGCAAGACAGCTAATGAGCCGGAGCAGCAACAGCTTCTTTATCAAGCAAGGGGAGGAACTGCAACAAACTGTTCTGAGACGACCTGGCAGCAGAGCCTTAGACGCCATTAGACGCAGATTAGATGCAGTAATGTCATTTTCATTCATTCAGTGGGGAAATATGTTCCTACAGCTTTGGATGCCAAGGTCTGATCCAAAGCACACAAACCGTGAGCCGCAGTGAACCTCTAACTCTGCTGAAGTGCTGCGTGACATTTGGAGTTGTTCTACGGTGTCATTGACCTTTAGATGCCCACAATGCCTCTGGTCAGAGGAATTTCAAGCCTCGCATGAGAACGAAGTGAAAGTCCCGAGCTCTGATGGAGGTTTAACCAGGCTGTGTTGACATAGCGCCGCTCTGATTGGGCCATTATTTATCATTATAACAACTGGTGGACAGATATATGGAACCCATATTTAAAAGGGGAAAGACCGAAGTATCCCTCTATTTATAACTTTATAGTTCCTACTCAGCTGAAAACAAATCCATGAAGTGGATGGCGTTCTAGACAGAGGCACTGGATGGCTTTAGGTCATAGGACATGAATCAAAAAGGTTTAGGAAACAACGAGGACGTAAACAAGGAGACATTAGCAGAACTTGTCAGCCTCTAAGCTAAAGCCCATGCCGGTCCTGGTCCTGACTCTCGTGCGTCTCCATTCCTCACACTTCACAGTTTGATTCTGCTCCTTGTTCCCCGCCTACGCGCTGCGGTCACGGCCCCGCTGTTACACCGCTCGGGTACACAACACACGGTATCATCAGCACCTCACACACACACACGCAAATTAGTCATTACATGCAGACTCCGTGTTCGCTCTGGCGTGATTACAGCCCTGCCGGTGAGCTGAGGGTCACAGCTACAGAGTCAAAGCCACCGTAGAGCGAGACTGAGGGGGTGGAGGTGGGCACGCAGACGGTAATAAAGCCGTGACAGAACGATCCTGCCACAGCCACATGTGGACGTGATAAAGCAGCCTCTACGTCTCTCTGCTGAAGCCTTTAAGAGCACATTAAAGAAAATAAACCTGTGCCGCAAATCAGCACTGGATTAATAATTCAACCTTTAGAGGGCGCTATAGTCTTAAGGGCGCCGTTGGTTGGTCACATGTGCCGATACAGATATGCTGTACCCGGGGCTGGTCTGAGTCTGGGTCTGGGTCTGACCTGCAGCCATGTGTGCCAGTGGGGCGACGGAGGGGCGTGGCCCAGCTGGCATCAGGCTGATAAACACCAGAGAGCACTTATCACAAGCAACACATCTGGGTGAGTGGCACTGGAAACGCACTGGAGTGTGTTTGTTTGCGCGCCAATGGTTAGAAGGGTGACCGGACGACCTTGTGATCCCGCTCAGCCCTGATAGAAACACTATTTGGCCTTCAGATTAGAAACAAACTGCTACAAACTGCTCTATGGAGTCCAATATGTCTGCATGATGGATATTATATATGACAGATGTACAGTTTAACACTAATCTGCATATGAAGGCAGAGTTCAGCTTCACAGCCCTGATGATTCTGTCTGATCTCTCCTGTATGATGGAGTGAGATATAATGAACACAACTAAATACCTTGATTACCCATAATGCTCAACATCAGGCTCTGACAGCACTTTGATGCCGCCTCATTATGTCAGGGCCAGACCAGCTCTCTGATGTTAGCAACGCCTAGACACACACACACACACACACACACACACACACACACACACACACACACGCCTTCTGAAAGCTTCTCCTGTAGGACCAGAAGCTTGAACACTTAAAACTGTGCCCTTGAGCAACGCGGCTGGATCAGATTTTTAAAAAGCAATCAGCAAATGTTGTCATGTCAAGTTGGATCTTGCTTGAATGCGTTGGGCGAACGTCTCCGGTTGCGTTCTCCTTCCTCAGCTTCTCTTTGTAATCACTTTGTCGTCTTAGTTTGGAGACCGAGCCGCTCACACACCGACACATGAAAACAAACATACAGCTTTACGTAACCTGATGGACGGGCTTTAAAGTTCAGACCGTCTGCTCGTGATACAACAGAACTTATTACAACTGTTGGTCCGTTAAGTAAGTGTTTGTTCTTTGGGCTCCAGTCACACTGAACTGATTTGTACTAACAGGGCTCTCACAGTTGAGGTCTGAGAAAAGAAAATGTACAGACAGATTTAGACTCGTTTACTTTCTCAGGTTTAAAACTGTGTTTTAAACCTGAACCGCTGTTAGAAAACAGTTTTAATCTGAATAAGCTGACTTGACTTTAGAGTAATGTGGGAGGTCACGGTGCACCTGACTCTGCTTTTAAGTGAATTAGTAAAGGATCGGTACAAAGCTAGGACTTTACATGAACGTATTTTGTTAACAAAGCTTAAACGTTATAAGCCTCCATCAAGTCACACCAAGGCACAAAGTATTCAAAGTATTTCAGCTATTTCCCAGCACTGGTTGCTATTAAATGTGTACCATCACCTCAGAAACACACTAACTCTGTGAGGTCTGTAGCTTTCTGTAGGTTTGGTTGGGCCTTAAGCTTCTTCAGACCCACACTGAGTCAGGTTCTGGCTAAGTAAAGACTCGTCCTCGTCCTCAGAGCTCCACTAATTATACTGGACCACAAAACCTGAGACCTTTGAAAGTCTCCAACAACATTGAGCCTAATGACTTTAAAGTGCTGACACGGGGGAATACTTTGTTTTTGTAAGTTTGGGAACCTTTTTGTTGAGCCAACGGGACTCAGCTTCCAGAGTAGTGTGGTAAAGACATTCATCCTAACCCAAGTCCATGTTTTTCCCACATGAATGACATCATCATGAAACATTAGATATGCAGCCAACGGGATCTCCACACTGACCGCTGAGCTCTTTCAGCCATGTTTGAGTGTTTGATGCCTATTAAGGACTCAGACGCTGTTGGATTAAAGTCAAAGAATGGAAGCCAGACAGAGCGGGAATATTTTAACAGCTACTTTGAAGAGGACTTTGGGAATCGGCTCATCTACATAATTAAATATGCAATCAATTTCGGGTTACTACTGCCAGGCTTGGAGCAAGGCAGCAGACGAGGTGAAGAGATGAGCGTTCTCTATGAGGGAGGTGTGCGAGTGTGTGTATGAATGCCGGCACGTGTGAGAGTTTGGGGTTGTTGTGTAACAGCGTAGGTGTGTTGGGGAAGGGATTGGATCTGAGCAGGGTTAGCCTGGTGGATTAAACTGTCAGTGGGGAATGAGACAAGTCAAGGCTATCTGGCACACACACACGCACACACACTTATACCTGCTGTGCCAAAAACATGTTGGCTCATCAACCAGCTGTCCTTCCACGAGCAATTGGACCTTCTTTCAACATCAAGAGCCAATTAACCTAAACACATCGTACTAACGTCACACTCAAAATGTCCTCACCATTGTCCCCTCTGTACACACACACACACACACACACACACACACACACACACACACACACACACACACACACACACACACACACACACACACACACACACACACACACACACACACACACACACACAGCCAGCTAGACCTCATTAACCACAGATAATTCTCTGAAGCAAGGCACCCCTGTGGCCGACAACACAACACAGTAAATATGAGTTTAAATGTACGATGTAATCTTTTCCATCCAAGCTAGTTAATTCAAATCCATGCATTCATTTATCTTATCAGAGAGTGTGTGTTGACAGATGACAAACTCATGCCAGAGGAACAACAGAGGAGTGAGATTTATAAGACAACAAGCTCACAAAGGACTTCATATGAGTGGATTAGTGTAGAGAGAGGAACACAAGCCAGGGATCAAACATGGCTGCTCTTTGTGTTTCACTGCCTGGAAAACATTTATGTGAGTTCACTGCCGGGCTTCCTAAACAAAGGCCTCATTTATGAGGCTGCACTGATAGATGATGGTTTGGCCCAGTCCGTGTCCACACACAGGTTTGGTACCTTCCGTTCAATCAAAAGCCTGAAACCCTGCTGCCTTGTCGTAAAGCACTTCAGCCCCGTTTAGACTTCAGAGAGGTGGAAGGAAGGAAGGATGGATGATTCAAGCCTGGGTGTTGTCCCAGAGGCTATAAATGGACGGCTAATCGCAGTTGCATGGGCGACACGAGTAAATAATGAGCCAGCATGGACGCCCGTACGCCATGACTCACTCTCACACACTCAGTCAGTCATAGGAGAGACACGCAACAAATGGAGGCAAACTGGAGAGAAACACATGAATGAAGGGATGAGGGCCTACAAATGTTGAGGCGTGTTGCGTTTGCTGTAAAGTGCTTTGATCGTACAGGCGATGAAGTTGAAAACACAAACCCCCATGTCAGAGCTGGGGCATTGACACAGATGTTGTGTGACACAGAAGAGCAAAGGTACACGAGGGTAAACAAACAAATCAGAGACCACACCCCCACATATCATGTAGAAAGTGAGGAGGAGAGATAGAAAAACAGAAGCTGCCAGGTGCTCCACCTTCATCAAACAACCATCACACACCTTGGACAGGCGCGACCCTTCACACACACACACACACCATCTCCGTCTCTGACACAGATATTTGTGGGGCCATTTGTCTCGTGTGGCAGGTGACAGCAGATACACACGGGCTGGGACAAAGCAGCGGGCCGCACAAGTGCACTCCTGCTTTGGTTTGTGAGGGAGAATGCATTCCTGGCGGCCTGGCTGAGGTGAAGCACAATGTGAGGAACACGCCGGACAAAGACATCTGAGTGGTTATAGACGGCCCAGGCACCGTGTGTGTGAGATGAAAGGGGGAGGTAAACACTCGTATGGGCACAAAGTGAGCACCGTAAGGCCAAGGACAAACTGTATCACACTGCTGCATCAAAAGAGCTTCCTGTGATTAGAAACTACAACAACCAGGATCCTTAGAACATTGGCTTCTTCAAGATCTCAAGCTTTTCTAGCTGATGAGCAACAGAGAATCAAGGCAGGGATGGATTTCGGTTCCCAAACAGCCTCAAAAGCGGCAACGTACTTTAGCTTCAAGTGTAATTGAGGGGGATAAAGGAGATTGGGGGTGATTGTAACCCAGCATGACACACACACACACACACACACACACACACACACACACACACACACACACACACACACACACACACACACACACACACACACACACACACACACACACACACTATGCTGAGGCTTCACACAGAACAGCTGTTTTAAAGTAGGGGGGTTCACCGTATAATATCACCAAACCTCAAGTAGTAGCAGGTGTGGTCATGGTCGAAACTACAAGACAAAGGAGGAGGAGGAGGAGGAGGAGGAGGAGGACGAGGGGGGTTTACAAACAAAATCCTTCATAATCTCAAATCTCCCTTGGTTTGGCTTTTATGGAAACTGGGACAAGTACTGGGAGGAGAAGCCAACCTCTGCCATTAGAGGCTTCATCTGGCCTCGTCAGTGAATATAGAATCATTTCCTGTTATAGACCCTGGCTAAAGTATCAAACGAGTAAATATTTCTAGAAGAACTTGACCCAGAGGAAAGCCTGGTTTACGCTACGCCACGCTGGCTGTGGTGATAACAGCTGCTGGAGCCAGGCGTCGCCTCCTGCACGTCACCCGACACCTCTGCAGGCCGAGCTGCTGTTGGCGCTGCTGTTAGCGTGCCGGCGTCTGGCTGTTTTCACGCAGCGTGGGTGTGTTTCTGAGCCGGTCTCGGTAACAGCGACACGTCTGACACCTGGACGCCACCGTCAACAGCCGCCGGGGTTACCATGCGACAGGCTGCGACCAATTGTCCCTCCTCTAACCTGCATCTTATCTAGACGGCGGTACAGTAGGTATGTACACACATGCATTGACCTTAATCTAAGCCGTTACCTTGGAGGGTTCAGACACAAAGAACCTCAGAAGGTACACAACAGATCTGCTCCTTTCAATCTTTGTTTTCTATTTTCAGCACAGCAGCTTAGAAAATACTTAAAAACCCATTAAATCTTTTCCTACACGGTTTGGAATCCTGCTTTTATTCCACACATATCCAGAGTGGAGCTGAGTCGGCCTTTGTGCGTTCAGGAGCAACACACCTGCTTCACACTCACGTATCTACAGACGGGTTGCTGCCCGGTACAATCACAGCCTGCCAGTGCAGCAACTGGCGCCTTGCACCCACATTCAAGGGCGTCTCAACAACAGCTGCTGTGGCTCTGAGGGTCGTTTGGTTTAAATCGCCAATCGCATCTTTAAAGAGTAGATAAGGGATTTAAACCAACATCGCTCTGGTCATGAACTCTAACCTATAGAACCATAAGTCTGGCTCGTACAGGTCTGTAGAGTCGCTCTGGAGTCTTTCCAACCTTAACCAAAACGTTTAATTAAAAGCTGAGCTGTTATCTTTGATATAGAAGCATGGATTTGCAGATCGCAGGCGTATAAATTCCTCCAGCAGCGATAAGGAGAAGATAAGATCCTGGTACCATTACAGCCTAACAACTCCATGATAAGTGAGGTGACATCAGTCCTTGCTAAGCGTTTGATTGTTGTTGTTTTTATCAGAGGTTTACTGCCAAAATAGTAAAAGGGGTCACCAACCTCTCTTTTCCTCCAGATCCTGGAGGAACTGCCTGTAAGAAGCCGCAGAGCTCATCCCTCCCTCCCAGGGAGAAGCAGAGACAGGGGGAGGGAAAGAGAAACGACTGGCAGAGAGGGGAATCCAGAGAAGAGGAGGAAGGCACTGAGAAAGGAGGAAGTGATCGGGAAACCTCACCGACAGAGCTGTGAGGAGCTGCTAGGAAAAGGTGAATGAAAACAGAAAAGTGGTGAAGAGTAAGAGAGAAGAGGAGGAGGAGAGGAGGAGGGAGAGTCTGGTGGCTGTCGCTGATCTGTGCGGCCCCGAGGATCCAAACTGTCAGAGCGCAATCCTCCTTAATCGTGAAGAACAATCCCTCATCTCTTACTTCTGTCGTAATCGTTGTCTCCTTCCTGAGAGTGTGTGTGTGTGTGTGTGTGTATATGTGTGTGTCCCAGGTCCCGGTAGCTCCGACAGTGGCGGTGTGTTACAAGCTCTGAGCCGGATAGAGGAACTGGACTTTGACCGCAAGATAGGTGATGTCACCGGGGAAGCCAGGAACATGTGTTTCGCTTACGTCTAGAGCAAGCGGGTGTATGGGTGTGTGTGTGCGTGTGTGTCAGTGTGAGAGTGTGTGAGTCTGAGTCTGAGAAGGAACTCAAAAAAGAAGGAGGCGTGTTTCCTCACTGCTCAGCTGTGCCGGGTTTTTTTCATACACATACTTCTGAATGAATGCTTGACTGTCAGATTAGTCATTAAGTCACAAAGTGCTCTGTGTGCGTGTGTGCGTGTGTGCGTGTGTGCGTGTGTGTGTGTGATTGACTTTTCTTTGTCTGCTGGATTAACATACTAGGACAGATTACATTGCAGCAGAAGGAGGCACTATCTTTTTGGCTTCATAATCACAGATGAAGGCGACATCGACACGACTGATACACACACCATCAACAAACAACAACAACAACAAGCATTAAAGTCAGGATTTATAACATCTCTCCTCCTCCTCTTCCTCTTCCCACCTTTGTCCTCTCTCTTCTATTATATCTCACGGAAAGCACACAAGGTCAATAATTACAGTGCCTGGTTTTGGAAAACAACAGGGGGCAGATTGGGCAAGACGAGGACTATCACTATGGCAACCAAAAAGTGTGACGACGTTTCATCAGCAGCAGTATTTTACTTACGGTGAAGCTAGTGTGTGTGTGTGTGTGTGTGTGTGTGTGTGTGTGTGTGTGTGTGTGTGTGTGTGTGTGTGTGTGTGTGTGTGTGTGTGTGTGTGTGTGTGTGTGTGTGTGTGTGTGTGTGTGTGTGTGTGTGTGCGTGTTGACTCCAATATGTTTGCCACCCACCCGTGAATTCCAATCTCATTCGTCCATAAAGCGTGGATGAGAAGGGGCTGAGTCTGATTCTGAACCCCTATGAGGCGATTTGTGTCTAACGGTGTCATCATACATGTAGCCAATCACAGCTCCTGTTGCGTAATCAAGCTGGTTCTGGTGCAGCTACAGGTACAGGCAGAGGGCAGCACCATCGTGAAAACAGAGTCAGTGTGTGGAGAAGATGAGAGAACTGAGAGGAAGAGGGAGATGAAGGTGGCAGGATAGAGACGAAGCTGTGATTTAGGCTCACAAACTAAACTAAGACCACTGCTGAATGAATGTAAACAACTGAGGGCAACATGTGGTTCCACAAACCAAACCATGTGCTGTAACGTATTCCTGTAGTGACTCAACACAGCGCCATCATCAGTATTGACTCTGCCATGCCTCACACACCGTCTTGTGTGTAATAAGCCATGCAGACACATTATGGTGATTGTAATTTTGTAATTTATTTTTTAATTATTGCACTAATGTGTGTTAGAGACATAAAGCTGTTGTGGAAACACCGACCCCTCCCTCTGGGGTTCTTTAATGAAAGTCACACTGACTTCCCCTCACACACACGCACACACACACACACACGCAGACACAACAAACACACTCTTCCATCCAAACATGTCTCAGTTATTGCAAACACACACATAGAGAGATTAGACTGAGCGTTCAAGAGGATCCAACGGCGGTGACAGTAGGAGAAATGTGTGCGTGTGTGCGTGTGTGTGTGTGTTCCAGGATCAGAGGTGAACAACGGTGGCAATGACCTGAGGCACAAAGGTCAAGAGGTGACAGCTGCTGATTTGCTCTCATTAAGGGGTTCCCTCACACATCAGTGACACTGTGGGGAGATACATTGATCCATGGGTCCCAGGGTCCCAGGGTGGTTGAACTAACACACACACACACACACACACACCCCCACACACACATTCACACATCTTTACTTCTCTCACTACATGTCTACATACGTTACACACATCCAAAAACATCCTTGTTATCCACGCAAACTCACACACACCTCAAAAACGCTCAGCAGAGGATCAACCAGTGCAGTTCAAAGCCCACACACTCTTTTCAGCGTTGTGTTTCAAGTGCAGAAAACCTCACAAAAGCGCGATGAAAACTGTGCAATGATCCTGAACGCTCCCCTGAGAGTCTCCTCCTTCACGTGACCCTGTGAGCAGCAGGCTGCACCATCAAAGGCAAGCCTGGACACACACACACACACACACCACACACACACACACACACACACACACAGAGGAAAACTCATTCTTCACACAAGCATTACCAGTTAAAATATCTCTCACACACACAAACACTTCCAGGTTTCGTCACACACCGGGGCAAGGAAGGTGGTGTGGCTGGTAACCATAGCAACGACAGAGCAGCTCCCCTCTGGTGTGTTCCCCCCCCCCCCCTTCTCTACACGTTCCCAAGGATTACAAAGATCCACTGCCTAGCTAAACACTGGAAAGAGACTGGATTGGTCTGGAAGAAGCCAGAAAGGAGAGATGTTTCCAGAAGAAGTGAAAGAAGAGAGCAGGGAGGAGTTAGAGACAAAGTCAAGCATTTACCTTTAATGGAGGAAGACGACAGGAGCAGCAGCAGCAACATGGAAGAGAAAGAAAACAGAGAAACATTAATAAATACACTTTTATAACAGAAAATCAGCCTGAACATGAGACGTCTAAGGTTTCAAACAGCAAAGACCTGAATGCATTTCAATACTGAAGAATCTGCAGAGGTAAAGATGATCAATCACATGATATACTGTACTGTGGGGATGCCACACACACACACACAACAACTACTTAGTATTGAATGACTTTCTGCTAAGGGAGAAATCTGCCAAGTGCACCTAGTGTTTGTGTGTGTGTGTGTGTGTGTGTGTGTGTGTGTATGCATGTGTGTGTGTCTGTGATGAGTAAGTACATTTCTGGATCCATATTTGTCTGCACTTAATTTCTCTTGCCGTTATTGTGTGTGTGTGTGTGTGTGTGTGTGTGTGTGTGTGTGTGTGTGTGTGTGTGTGTGTGTGTGTGTGTGTGTGTGTGTGCATTTGTGCAATAACGGCAAGAGAAACGGCAAGAGAAATTAAGTGCAGACAAATATGGATCCAGAAATGTACTTACTCATCACACATACACACACACACACACACACACACGGTTCTCAGCCTATATTAAAGTAAACGCACACAAATTCCGAACACCTTTCTGTTTCTATGAGGTTTGGTTCTTTCTCACTGCCTCAATCAGGATAAAGTGCAGACAGACAGACAGACAGACAGACAGACAGACAGACATATAAGACTGATGAAGAATGAAGGAATCACAGCATGCGTACTGCAGAACAAGCATGTTGACACTTCAGCAAACAACAAACCAGTAAAGTGGAATAAAGGTGATTCAAAGGGTTCCTCTGTGAACAGGACTCATACTGTATACACACACACACACTGTATGCTGTGCACACACACACCATACTAAATACACAAGCCTCAATCATGACATATGTACACATGACACACTCATAAAGGGGTCAGGGAGGGCGTGGGTTCATTCCTCTCAGACATGAACGGGCAGGAGGCTCCTCACTAAATCTCCCAGCAGATTGGGGGAGATTAGTAGCTGTGTGTGTGTGTGTGTGTGTGTGTGTGTGTGTGTGTGTGTGTGTGTGTGTGTGTGTGTGTGTGTGTGTGTGTGTGTGTGTGTGTGTGTGTGTGTGTGTGTGTGTGTGTGAGTGTGTGAGAGAGCTGCTTCCAATCCACATCACCTGATCTGTCAAATCATAGCGACACTGAGCTTCTGTGGTGCAGAGATCATTGGAGGAGTTTGTAACAAAGAACAACACACAGACAATCATCTATTTACTGTGCAGTGATTGACATCTCATCACACACACCACCCAGATTGTTCTGCTGCTCTAAGCTCCGCCCACACCAGCAGATCAAAGAGCAGATCTGTATCTCAGCACTTTCCCCAGAGATCCTCACCGCGGTAACCGGACCTGTCAAATAGTTTAAGATCTAACATGTTCACATGATCACAGAGCTGGAAGACACAACTCATCCTGCACTGTCATGGAGTCTCTGATTGGTTTGCACCTTCTCACTTTAAGAGGTGACATCAGACAAACTGGGACAGGGAAGGAGAGAGAATGTGGGGAAAGAAGTGGAGGGAGAATATAAGGCTGCTGGTTAAGGCTACAACCTAAAATCTGACTCAAGCTATCATTAAAATCCACTTTCCACGCCTGAAAGAAACCTTAAAAAGTGAATTCCAGAGTGTATAAGTGACCACTGGGATGCTAAATGAAGGGGGAGAGCTTCCTGACCCACAATGCTTCAGTCAGTCACATCCATTACACCTTACACACTCACACAAACCCTAAATGTGATTACCAACCACCGCAGTGAATTACACAATATGTTGAGCCAATAAAGCTGCCACATATGATAGATCACGTACACGATGCTTTATAATAGTGTTGTTGGTTCCATAATGTAGGTCGCCGCTCACATATGAGTCTGATTCAACCTTTAGCTTTCATTCCACTGGATAGAAACACTGTGGATCCATTATGGCCTGGCATTTATGGCATGCCTGTGGAACCTGGGATGGAATAACAGGGCTTTAACACACACACACACACACACACAGAGGAGGGGGTCTGGAGCCAAACAGGTCTCTACAAGTCCACCTACAAACATTACAGGAGCCGTTACTGCAGGCCATACAAATTCCATTTTAACCAACAATCTAATTTTCGTGGAAACAAATGCTGAGGAGGGACGAGCTGATTGGTCGGTTAGTTACAGGAACATAGGAAACTCGTGGTCCACCTCCATTCATTTAGACTGTTGTGTAACATCTCTGCAAATACTGTAAAGGTTTAATAACATTAGATTATTACACAGACAAGCAGACAGACCAGGTGGGAGGGAAAGTAAAGAGGCTTCTAAAATAACACCTGAGAGACACAAACACACACAGGTCTGAGTATAAAGGAGAAGAGGAGAGGAGAAGGTGGGCACAGAGTGAAAATGACGTGGAAGTGGATATGAGAGTGAGAGCAAGATTGAGAATGAATGAGTACAAGGGGACGAGTAGGAGGCAGAGAGAGGGAGAGAGAGAGAAAGAAGGAAACATGCAGAATCAAAGAGACATAGAGACAGAGAGAGAGCGACAGAGAGACAGAGAGACAGAGAGAAAGAGAGCACAGCTGTTTAGACACAGACACATACGTCCTTCAGTCTCACACACATGCATGTATTTAAGAATAAATTAAAGAAATGAGTTTCCCACTGAGCGACTTTCCCGCTCCCTAAACAAACTCCTCCCCTGTGTGTGAAGTAACTGAACTCAAGGTTTGCAGCTTTGAGCTTTTCATGGCATATGAGGTTAATGTGACTAATGTGCTGGTTGCCGTAGAGACGCTGCACTCCACAGGAGTTCCCAGACAGGAGAGTTATAATAAACTCACACAGTCGTATTAATGAGCTGACGACATCTTCAACCTGATGAGCACCAAACTGCTGTCAACACAAACATCAAGGGAGAGATAGATCACTGCTGAGCAAAGACATGAGGTGATGACATCATCGTGGAGAGGGACCCAGACAGGTTCTCCTTCCATCACACTCTGATTCTCTTCTCTGATGAACTAAAGTGTCTCTATTAGCCGGAGTCAAATGCAGAAAACCAGAACAAGTGGTGGTTTATCTCTATCTCTCATCAGTATGAGTCTGAGTTAAGGGTCCTTAAGTAAACGGACTAAAATCACAGAAAGAGAAGGAACAGTAGCAGAAACAGGAAGCACTTTCTGCTGAAAAGGATAAACACACTCAGGTAAATGGTTCTCCCTCAGTTAGACCATAAGTGCCACATGTCAACAGTCAGATTCACGCTGTGGTTGTTTTGGAACAAAGATTGTCTTCAGTGTTTTCAGAGGGGCGGAGACAGAGAGACAGAGAGACTGAACGGCGAGCTGGAAGGTCACTGCGTTTGGATAAACAAGAGATACGACGACACGTCAAGGGAAGAGAGTGAGACAAGTCCAGACGAGTCCTGCTGAGGAAGAAATCATTAAGTCTGGTCAAGCTTCAAGAGGATTTCTGAAACATGAACACACACACACACACTGCCAGCTCCTGGTTGGCTGTAAGCGCCTCATTTCATTAGACAGTGGAATTAATAAGCAGTCATTAAGGCGAAAGAGAGGCGGAGGAAAACATCAAAGAGTAAGGAAAAGGAGGGAGGAGGCGCAAAAGGAAAGAACCAAGAGAGAAAAGAGACATAGGAGGACAGAATGTTAGAGAGGAGGAGAGAGGAAAGATGGGAGAGAGCTTAGGAGAGGAGGAACGACTGAAGGTGGGACAGAATGATAAAGAAGAGGGGAGGAGGGATGAAGAGAAGCTGGAGGAGATGAGATCAGAGCAGATCGATTTAACCAACAGGAGGGAGCTGTGTGTGTGTGTGTGTGTGTGTGTGTGTGTGTGTGTGTGTGTGTGTGTGTGTGTGTGTGTGTGTGTGTGTGTGTGTGTGTGTGTGTGTGTGTGTGTGTGTGTGTGTGTATGTGTTACTCCTCTGGTCCATCATCCTCATTACTGTATGTGTGTTAAGTCATCAGTCTATTAGCTGATGCGTCAATCAACAAACATTTTCTGAATATGTTCATATACATCATCCATTTCACCATTTTCCCCAGAAACCTGGATCATGTAACCTGATCAGGCCACACCGGGACAGAAAGCTTAGAACACGCTTGGTTACTTTCACCGCTCCACCGACCAAATACGGGGAATTTGGAGAGCGCAGGAAACTCCAAACGATGACTGACTGACTGACTGACTGACTGACTGTGTGCCTGCTGGAGCTGATAAAAGTCACCAGCTGATGTCTCACATAAGACAGTTTAGCTCTGGTGGTAATCTCCCACCCCGGTCACACCCTGAAGCAGAGAATCTACAGAATGGCACCAGCGTCGCCCTCTGAAATGACACTCAGCTGTCAATCAAGAGGGCTTCCATGCTCTCCTTCTTCTTCTTCTGCTGTCATTGGCAACACTCAAACCTAAATAAACGACTGCAAACTGATCAGCAGCGACAGCAAATAGGAATACATTAACCTCTAGTTTCACAGCCTCACTGATGTGTTTTGCAGCAGTGTGTCTGGTTATATAAAGTGAGTATCCGTCCTCTTCCTCCCCCTGTGCAGTGACAGCAGCTCGTCATAATGTACGACGTGCAAATACCGATCCTGACTGCACCCAACAGACCCCTGACACACCCAGAGACCACAAACAGCTGGGGAATACGAGAAGGGGGCGGGGACCAAGTACAGAGGAGCTGATGATGGCAGAGTGTGTGTGTGTATGTGCGAGTGAGTGTGTGTGTGAGGATATACAGTAGGTGAGTAGAGAAAGGTGGGCGCCATTACTGGAAGCTACAATTGGTATCTTGGGTTTTGGAGGATGATGCAACATGTTAGTAATCTCTCCTCTCCTCAGACGGTTTCTTCTTCTGTGGTGTTTCCAGCTTTATCTGGAGGGAGAACTCATTGATGCTTAGCCTAAGAGTTCCCACCAATAACCACAAACCTCTACGCTGTCATGAGGGATTGATCTTAACTTGGGGGGGCTGACTGGAGTCCGGACCGCAGGATCACGATCCCTGACTAATTCGATCCTGGCGCAGACCGTCATTCCTCATTTTGGTGAGATGCTGGATAGCATGACTGGGGGGAGAGGAATGCTCAAGAGCAGAGGGCAGAGTCCGGCGCAAAGGGAAGTCCAGACAGGCCCGAGACTTTCAGGAATGGTGCAGAGCGAGCGTGCCAAGAGAGACAGGTGGGCTCCAAGAGACGGCAACAACTGGGAAACACACAGGCACGGATCAGATTCACCCCCGCCCCCGCCGCCGCCGCCACCCCTCCATCAATCATCACCTCCATCCTCCCTCTATACGCCCCTCACAGGCCCTTCACTCAGCACTTGCGGGGACATTTCTCGGGCGGGGCCGGGCCTCAGTCAGTTGTTCTCCTGGCTTGTGTCCAGGCGTGAGGGAGAACGCCGTCATCTTGCTCTCACACCTGTCCAGACCTCTCTGACTGAAGCTCCATTCTGTTTATTGATGATTCTGGTAGAGATGTCATTACTTGTTTGGGGGAAGAGGCCGCAGGATGAGTTTGCAAATTCTATGTGAGCTCCTGCTGTTTGCTATTTGGTTTCCTTTAAGTGCAGACGAAACCCAGCGAAAAGAAGCCACTGTGCAGACTAGGCTGATGAAGTCGTTAGGTCTAAGCGGCGAGTCAGCACTGCTGCACAGCGGCTGAGCCTGAGCAGTCACACAAGATGTTTGGAAGCACAGACGCAACAAAAGGCAAAGGCAAACTGCTGCAGCACAAAGTTACACTGGGCTGCAGAGTGGATGAGATAAAAATAGATCTCTCTCTCTCCATCTGCCCTTCCCGCTCTCCCAATTTTCTCTTCCTGCCTCTTAGGGTCTCCCTCCATCCTCCTCCCTCCTCAATCTCGACTTCTCTCTGGATCAACGCCCCCCCCCCCCCCCCCCGCCTCCTCTCATTGTTCCTCTTTCCTCCTCCCTGTCCTTCCTTCTTGTATCTCTCTCATGCAGTCTCCTCCTTATCTCCTCCCCGTTCCTCCTCTGGTTTCTCCTCGGGTTCCTTTCCCTTGCATGTTTCCTTGCTTCGCAGAACGTTGCTCCCTGCAGATTCTCTGACGGCGCTGCATTCCTCTAACACAGCTTTCTCCCTCCGTCAGCAGCTCTCTGACGTTTACACTCACAACATCTCTCTGCTCTCCTGTGACACTGGAATCAGAGGTTCAGACACTGAGTGGGCTTCTATCATCAAAGACGACACAAAGAGCAGAGCGAGGCCGCGGTGAAAACACGGGACTCACAACACGGAGGGGCTTCTGCATGGACACGTTTGAAAGTGTTACATGTAGTTTGCCTCAGTGCACTCACAGGCGAGGAGTCACTGGAGGAGCATGATTGAGTTTCCTTCCTTTCTACCCACACAGAGATGTGAAGCTCCTTTAACGAAGGAAAGTGCAGCATCATTCTGCATCTAAACACACTGAAGTTCACTTGTTTTTAATGGACTTTCCCACCCATCAGGCTGCCTTCCTGTTGTCATGCTTCAGTGTCGTAACACAGAAGTTCCCCCTGTGTTATGATCTCACGCAGCATTTTTAATTTTAGTTTCTTGTGAACTTCTCTGACGCAAAACCCCCGTTTCAACCTGCTTAAGGCCCAATAAGGGACATCAGTGTCAGCCGCTGTGTTTCCCTTGGTGCATTGGGACATCGTGGGCGTGAAAACAGGCCCAAGGGTCAGAGAGGTGATTTGTTTGTACGTTCCCGTTTTCTCTAAAGGGAGAGAGAGAAAGGAAAGAGAAACCTAAGCAGAGAGAGTCCTCTGACCTCCACCAGGGGGCCCAGATCAGAGGAGGAGGATGGGTGACGGAAAGAGGAAGGAGAGACAGGCAGAGCGTGAAGTACAGTAAAGGGGAATACCGAAGAGTATAGAGGGGAGGACGAGGACGGGAACGCAGGGAGGGGCGGAAACAAAACCAGCAGCAGGAAGTAAACAGAAGAGCGACTAAAGAAACAAACAGATAGAGAAGATAAGAGCAGGGAGAGAGGAAGATACCCAAGAGCTGCCTCGTCTACCCTCAGTCAGAAATAAAGATTTCATTCACAGGCCGCGGACAAACAGCACCACTCTGTGCCCTCGCCTCCTCCCCTCCCTCTGTCCCCTGTGCTCTTGGCCTTTGTTGCTCTCACCTCCCCTCCTCCCTCTGTCTCTCTCCCCCGCTTTCTGTTGCTCTGCCTCTCCTCTATTGATGTGAACAAAGTGAAAGGGAAACGGCCTGGTGCAGGGCTGTGATCAAGCCCCTGCTCTCACTCACACACACACACACACACACACACCCACTCAGGGAGCCGGCACAGCGCGAGTCACACTGGAGCCAGAATGCGGACAAGAGTTCCCCCCGCTTCCCCTGGTAGGAGGGGGAAGCTGCTGCAGCCAATCGTCCCCGGAGACCGAAAGAAGCTCGGACTGACAAAACCGGGAGCAGGAACCAACGACAAGCCCCGCGGCTAAACTGATCTACAGTTAATGAGGTGAAGCTGTGGAACGGACACTGGAAGTATCCAAAGATTTACACAACTTAAACTCAAACTGAGCTGGAGTCTGAAGGGTTTGGGTGCGTTGTCATAGTGATGACACGGTGTGAGGGGTGAGTGATGGACAGACGGCTCTCTAACAGCCTCTGAGGGAGTGACAGCAGGGTGAGCTGGGTGAGTGAGGAGAGCGTCCATATAATGAAGGTCTCATGTTGACGCGTCGGCCCTGGAACAAGCTCCTTCCATGTGACACTGAATTGCTAATCGCTCTTCTGAAGCTGACCTCTGACCTGACTGCAATGCATTTCCCCTCTGGGCTCCACAGAGATTATGGTTGGGTGTTATTTTTGTTGGTATACAATAGTGTTTTAATGGCCTGTGCATGGAGAGCTGGTGTGATATGGTTTTAAGATGAAGGCCGCGGTCATACAGGAAGTCCTGCTGGGCATGAATCGGTCAAGGTTACAAAACAGGATGACTCACATGACGGATTTATGCTTGTTCAGACAGAATCACCACTGCTTTTAAGGCTAAAAATACAAAACTAAACATAGTCATGACTATTAACGATCTGGAGCCCGTTCTTTATCAGCCCTCTGGGGTTTTTAAAGCTCGACATGATTCTTATGAAACAGTATTCCATCCTGTCAGAGCAGGAGGCCTCATCTATGGTTTCACTACAAACATCCGGGTCACTCCTCCTCCCTGGACACCGTAGAGCTCGTGCAGCGTCGTCACAACAACCACATGTCAGTCGAGCCGACACTACAGCTGAAGGCAAGTTGGAACTTTAACCCTCAGATACAAATGAGGTGATAAAGAGTTGAATATGTAAACAGAGATTAAAATAGCAGCTGTTTGACTTTGCTGTTTTATTTCTATATAGAGTGGTAAATAGGCTCATTAGGTCATAAATGGTAATCTTTGGTCAAACACAGAGCTCTGGATGCTCTGGAATTTCTTGCGTGCTTATCAATCTAGTTCATATTGATTGTTCCCGGGGGGGGAGGGGTTTAAAAAAGGTGAACAGCTCGTAATGAGAGAGCGAGGCCGACCACAAGCCCGGAAGGTCAAAGGTCAAATGTGATCAGTGAGGGGAGGCGGTGGTTATCTGATGCCTGGAGAGTCGTTTCCTAAACAGACAGATTCTGATCTCGCTCCACTGCCCGGGGACACAACACACTTAGTGACTGAGGAGAGACGCACAAATGAGGTAACACACACTGATGAATAGGAAGAGCGGCCCACAGGGAAAACTCAGACGTACCTTCACTGAAAACTGGATGTAAATAATAATTTGAGAGATTGAAACTAATCTGCAGCTTGTACTTGCATTTCCTCTTCATCCTCTCTTCCCTTTCAGTATCTAATACCTTTATTATAGCTTAAATAACTAAGACCTTTCACTGGTGTTAGTGATTAGATGTACATGATGGTGATTACACACGTGTGTATGGTCCAAACCACAGAGTCAAGACACAAAGCTTAAGCCTCAATGAAGTTTGAAACTCCTGAAAGTCCGGCTGAGCAGCTTGCCCACATTATTATTAGACTTAAGTAATTATCTACCTAAAGAGTTATGATGATAAGGAATGAGCAGGGCTGCATCCAGTCTCCTGCACTATTGAGAAGTGTGTCTGTGTGTGTGTGTGTGTGTGTGTGTGTGTGTGTGTGTGTGTGTGTGAACTGTCAGTCACTGTGGGTGAGAATGTAAAGGGAAATGGAAAGTAGGGAAGGAATCCCACTTTACATGTCATGATATGGCATTATCACCATGCTGCAGGACACGGTCCCATTGTACAAAAAGACAGGGAGACAGGTAGCTGAAAGGTAGATAGGCAGGCTAGACACACACACGCACACACAGGAGACACATAAACAGGAGGCAGCAGGATGGAAGTTAAACGGGCGGGCGGGCGAGCGGGCAGACGGCCAAGCAGACGGGTTGAAGGACAGATTGTGGAGAGCTGCGGGAAGGAGGGGAGGCTTGACTGTGTCAGTGTGTGTGTGTGAGCGTGTGTGTGTCCTGAGATATGTGGCACGTCAGTTTAATCTGTCAGAAGACCCGAAAAATGCTCAAACACACTCACCAGGACATGCCACAACTGGACCTGTGCTATCGCTGCACCGCGCACAAGCAGGTGGCGCCACACACACACACACACACACACACACACACACACACACACACACACACACACACACACACACACACACACACACACACACACACACACACACACACACACACACACACACACACACACACACACACACACACACACACACACACACACACACACACACACACAGACAGACAGACAGACAGACAGACAGACACACACACACACACAGGAAATTCACTACTTATCTGAAATTCCTCATCAAATATCTCTTAAAGCTAAAGGCCTTTTAAAGTGTTTTCTTATTTGGACATCAGTGGACTGAAGCGTCTCTGCTCCTGTTCACTCAGCTTCACAGTCAGCAGCTTCCATCTCTCAGTGAGCTGATGGCAGACAGATGCTCCGCTCCAGCATCTATAAGGCCGATTCCCTCCACCGCTGCATTCTGGGTGTCGTTAAGGAAACTGGCCGAGGCGAGGTAACGTTAGAAAGTGGGTCAAAGCTCCACAGAGGGGAACGCTTTCATATGTGCACATGTGAGAGCAGCAGAGAGACATTAGAGCGTCTGGTGAAGTCAATAGGAAACTGAAGTTTAATGCCCTCTTCCCCAATTTACGTCACTTTTAAAGATGACGATCGCTTTCAACCGCAGCAGACATCCCAGATCTACGACTGATGTGAACAGCAGAAGAGACGCTGATCCAGAAAGTTAAAGCAGACGGAGGCCGAGTCTAGACATGCTAAGTGTAAACAGAGCTCAGGCCAGACTCACTGTGGATGCTGTCCTCTCTCACACACACACACACACACACACACACACACACACACACACACACACACACACACACACACACACACACACACACACACACACACACACACACACACACACACACACACACACACTCTCTTACATTTCTACACTTATGACCCACTGATGCCTTTAAATGGATAGAGTGATGAGGGGAAATCTGAGGCTCCCAGTCAAACGGGACGATCAGGACTTTGTGTTTGTGTTCCACTGTGAGTTGGGATCAGGGTGCAGACGCGTCACAGTGGAGCGGCTGAAACTCGTCAATGAATGTGCTCATAACTGTTAGTGTGTGTGTGAGAGTTCATGTCAACAGTCTCCGCTCACACACACTCCGACCGCAGCTCTGATGTTGCCTCTTTAAGAATAACAGAAGGAAAACACAGCTTCAGCTTCCTCTCTCCTCCCGACGTCTCGGTTATTTCAGGAATGTTCTCTGGCCGCGATCACTCTCTCTTTCTTTCTGCTCTGCTGTGTCACTGCTGGCGGGCGCACACACACACATGCACACACACATCCACAATATCTCATACTAGTGGATTCACACACAGTGAAGCGCCCAACACAGACATGAGCACTGCACAGAGACATGCAGGATATTCACTTAAACTCACGGGACATGGACAGACACACACACACACACACACACACACACACACACACACAGAGTCTGAGTCACATAAACAGGAACATAGTACTCACCCTGGCAAATGCCATATACACCCAGTCATCTGTCATACTAGTATGACCTGATCTGATTCAGACACGCAGGTGTGTGTGTGTGTGTGTGTGTGTGTGTGTGTGTGTGTGTGTGTAATGATACCAAGCTTACTGTAAAATCAAGAGAAAATCACATGTAACATGCTCACTTTGTAGAATGACAGTGGCTCCTCAAGCTCTTAAGAACGCAAACACACACACACACACGCGCTGCACATATTGACAGAGCAGCCTGGAGCTATAATGTGACGCAGGCGGGTGGCAACTGTTGTCTCCTTAGGGTGTCATTCTCCAACAAAGAGCTCCGTAACTTCACATTCTCATTCTCCCTCATCCTGTTCTACAAGAAGTGCTGGAAGCGTTCCACTCGCTCGCCAATACGATACGACCTGGAGATCACAGTCAGAGGCCCGACACTCTGCTCTGAAGTGTGAGGCTCGCTAGAGAACACAACAAGGCATCTGCTAATTTACTCAGATTGCTTCATTTAAAATTGGATTCATTCTATATTACCCTAGTTGGCGCCATCTCAATCCTCATCCTCATCTCTTCCTCTTCCTCCCCCTCTGACCCTCCCCCCCTCCCCCCTCCCCCAGCTGAAGCCATCACACCTCTAAGGGATGGCTGTCGTCATCCCTCTCTCTCCTCTCTCTTCTCTCTCTCTCCCCTCCCCCTGCCGCCATAAATCCATCCACCCCCCCCCCCAGGAATGTTATTGTCTGATTAAACTCTTTGGATTAAAACGCTGAAGAGGCATAGTGAGAGATCGACCCAGGGAGGGAGGAGAGAGGGGGGGGTTACCAAAGGAGGGGTGACAGACGGGAAGTCAGGGAGACCTGCTAACATGGACCAGAGCAGGAGAGCAGGAGAGCAGGGGAGCAGCAGCCCCGCCCCCTCCTCCACCCCCGCCCTCTGCGTCCCACAATAGATGAGAAACATGAAAATCTATGTAAATGTGTTGTTAGCGATGCCGCATGTTAACATATCCATGAATCCCTTTCATCTCCTCACATTCAGTGTGAACTTCCCTGTCCACATACCAGCTGAGAGCGACCGCTGACTTACATAGCATCACCTTCCTGAATTAGACTTCTGGCCTTAACTCAACACACTCTCTTGTCGTTGGCTAATACGGCCTGAAATAAAGTCAACGACCACCGTTTGGGAAAACAAGACGCTGGCTTTTGGCCTGTGTGAGAGAGAGAGAGAGAGAGAGAGTGAGATGGGCTTCAGAAAACATGAACAGGGTCACGACGCTGAAGCTCACTACAGGGAAAAGTGTGAAAGTGTGTGAGAGAGGACGGCAGAGAGGCGATAAGAAGGACAAGTGTGAAGCAGAGGGGAGGGAGAGAGAGAGAGAGAGAGAGAGAAGAGAGAGGAGAGAGAGAGAGAGAGAGAGAGAGAGAGAGAGAGAGAGAGAGAGAGAGAGAGAGAGAGAGAGAGAGAGAGAGAGAGAGAGAGAGAGAGAGAGAAGAGAGAGAGAGAGAGAGAGAGAGAGAGAGAGAGAGAGAGAGAGAGACTGCTGGGCTCTGTGGGTGAATTAAAGAGGGCAAACACCCGCTGACAGATGGAGCAGGTCACACAGAGCGGAATGTGCCAGGTCTCGCGCACGCACGCACACGCACACACACACACACACACACACAATAAGAAATCACACATACTGTCCTACGTTTGCACGCATGCTTGTGTTCACCATGAAGTCTGCATGAAACAAAGGCACCCAAGGGTAAAATGAACCCTGAGCAAGAACAATAACAGTCACACTCCATTGTGTGTGTTTGGGTATACACACACACACACGCACTCTTCCAGCCAATATCAACAATCGATCACAGTAACAAACACACCGTCAACCCCTCAGGGCAGAGTGTGTGTGTGTGTGTGTGTGTGTGTGTGTGTGTGTGTGTGTGTGTGTGTGTGTGTGTGTGTGTGTGTGTGTGTGTGTGCTGTCAGATGAGCCCTGCCTCCATCACAGACGATTCCACACCAACTGCTCACTTTCATCATCCGTCACCATCAGACATCATTACTATGACTGACAGCTGCTCCGACTGTTAATGAAGCAGCCGTCACACAGAATCAGGCCAGAAGTACAGGAGGGCGGGAGAAGTTGGGTTTGTATTTGTAAACACTACATTTCTACCGGCTCATCCTGCTGCTTCCCTTCAGAATTAAGTTCCATTAACAATGAATTGACAAGTTTCTCTCTCTCCGTCTCTACAACCAGCATTTCATCTCCTTGACAACGCTTATTGATCGGACACACTTAGGCCCCGGAGCAGAGTTTTCCAATCGCTTGCATCAAACTGCGTGAGATAAATGGACACGCACACACACGTAGAGGAATCAGCTGATCTGAATGGCAACCAGTGTGTCCTTAATGAGAAGAGGTTGATGTAAAGATGATGTAATTGCAGTCAAAGTCAAATCTACTTTGTTCAATTGTGTGAACGCTTCTGATTGATCGTCTAATCTCTGAACAGTGACAGTCTATCAACTGAACAGCCGCTTATTAGCCTGGACCCATTCAGATATTGAGCTCCCTGCGCCGCTAATGGATTGAGGCGGACGATGGACACACACACACACACACACACACACACACACACACACACACACACACACACACACACACACACACACACACACACACACACACACACACACACACACACACACACACACACACACACACACACACACACACACACACACACACACACACACACACACACACACACACACACACACACACACACACACACACGTATGAATCCCCGTGACAGAGGCGCACGCATGCTGGGCGTCGATAGCGTTGCCTGACAGGACGGTTTAATTTTAGAGTTTCTCTATTAGGAGCAAAGCCTGTTAGCTGAAACTACACCGGATTAACAGGAGCTGTGACCTCTGACCTCGGAACAATGGCAGGAAGAAGGGACAATATGAGTGCATGCATGGAAACATCTTAAGGTACAGAAGGTTATAATAAGAACACTAACCAGCGTCTGCTCTGTTAATGTGTTGTCTTTATCCCTTACAGTCCAGGCTGAAGGCTGAAGGCTGAAGGCTGTGCAGTTTGTTTACATTTTGTCTGGAGAGGTTGCCAGTGTGCATCTCTGCAGAGCCAAGGCTGGAATAATGCTTCCCACCTTGCCTCAAGCTTTATACTTTAAACCATTTAAGGGAAAGTTTCAATAATTCAATACAAACAACTAAGAGATCAACACCAGGATCTTTACTATTGCATCACTGCAGCTGAAGTAAAGAGCAAAGGACTCAAATCTTCAAATCATCAAACTTACACCATGAAAGGATGAAAGCTGATTTTTGTTTCCAAGAGATCTTACTGAGAATATCTGACAGAATTTGGATGCAAGTCCTTGTGACCTAAAAATCTGTCCTGTGCTCTGGAGAGGTGGGAGGAGAGAGAGGAGGGGGGCGTTTGTGCTGACACATAAAAGACAAGAGGCTTAGGGGGAGGAGGGCTGGGACGCTAAAATGCTCCAGCATGAAAAGAAGAAGAAGAAGAAGAAGAACGCTTTAAACACTGTGGGCTGATTGCAGCAATTTCAAGTGAACAGTAGCAGTTAGAGGTTTGTGGGGGCAGGTGCACATTAACTATCACGACCATTATGTGTGTGTGGACCATCGAGACAAAATGATGAGGAAAGATAATAAGTACAGCTGTGTTATATTTCTCTCACAGACAATCAGGCAAACATTCATTCAGAAATCTAATCAAAGGTCACATTGTAGACTAAATTATACATGAAACCCCCCTCTGACTGTGGCACAGTGGTACAGGCCGGGGACCAGAGAGCCATGAGGCAGACGGGTCAGTCCACTGTGAGGGGGGTGTGCTGCCCCCCTGCCCCCCTCAGTGTTGGTGTGGTAAAGTGGATGAATGGGATTAAGTGTTGGCCCTGTTGGGGGGTCTGTCTGTGTGACGCTGCACCAGGATGGAGCAGATTACACACACACACACACAGCCTGCTTTAAAGGGACAAGCCTCACACACACACACACTGATGTACCAGGGGCAGACGGGTAAACACACACACACACACACACACACACACAGAGACTGTATGAAATGAAAGAGAAAAGGAACAAGAGTGGAACAGGCGCAGAGAAATATGCTTAATAAACACACACACACACACGGAGGTGTTTATGCCCACCTGCCTTGGTGTGTGTGTGTGTTTGGTGTGTACCTGCTAAGTGACCCAGATCCAGAGTGTGACCTAGTGTCTCATAGTGAGTGTGCAGTCAGCTGAAGGAAGTGGAGCAGATTAAGAGTCACCCTGCGTCTCTCCGGCCCCGACACTCACAGCCACTCAGCACTTCCTTTCATCTCACGGGAATTAGGAGGTGAGCGTGCGTCCAATCAGACGGGGCGGGCGGTTCACACAGATCTTTAGGGGCCTAGACTTACGTACACAAACACACGATCAATGGCTCATCTCAAACAATGACTAATAACAGGTGATTTCCATGTGCTTGTGATGTTTTTAAGGGCGAGTAGAGGAATCCAGCATGCGTCAGAATCAAACTCCTGACCCTGGTGGTGTTCCATTTCCCCTTGTTAAGTTCTTTACTGGTCTCTTTCTGCTCTCACCTTCAGCCTGTCCACTCTCTCTTTGCTAAGAGCCAGGCAGAACCTTCTCCCTGTTCCTCCTCCTCCTCCTCTCCGTGGTGTCAAACACAGGAGCTGCCTCGGAGCTTTAATAGCTTCCGACATCGCTGAGATTTGTTTCCGATATGTGAAAGATAAGCGTGTAAACAGAGGACAACTGTTCTGAGGGAAAGAAACAAAGCTGCTTTCTTTGTCATCTGATGTCTTGTTGTTGCTGTATTGTTCTCCCTCTCTCTCTCTCACGCTCACTCTCTCTCTCTCTCTCTTCAGCCATTCGATCCCTCACACATCAATCTAGCGGACAGGATGATGGACAGACAGGGAAAGTAGCGGCGGTATAGATTCACCTTCCTCATCCACCTGCAGCGTCGACAAGCAAGGAGGCAATAAAGGAGACGGAGTGGAAAGGTGGCAGACTTCAGGGTTCAGAACAATATCAGACCCTTCTGTCCTGTATAATGGAGATGAACAATGTGAGACAATGTCCAATAAAGAATAGTAATAAAAGGTTTAAGAGTGGAGGGAGCAGCATGAGCATCAGAGGAGAGACGGCTCAACTCACAACACAAAACAAACAAACAGAGAAACATCAGACTCTAATCTCTGAATGAGCAGTTTAGCCTCTAACAAAAGAGTTGAATGTTCAGAGTGAGGAAGAGAGGAAATGAAAACAGGAGAGGACAGGAAGTGCAGGGAGAGGAGGCGAGGAGGAGGAGAGGCTGACAGAATGATGAGGGACAAAGCAGCAAGACCTACTGTCAGAGAATGTGTGTGTGTGTGTGTGTGTGTGTGTGTGTGTGTGTGTGTGTGTGTGTGTGTGTGTGTGTGTGTGTGTGTGTGTGTGTGTGTGTGTGTGTGTGTGTGTGTGTGTTCTTCATTGCAGCAGCATGTAATCAATGCCCTCTGCAGCCCAGCTTCAGTCTCCTATAGTGCTTCTTTACAGCAGCACCCATGATTAATTCATTAACCCTTTCTGGCTCTCATCTTACTTCATCTTGACAGTTCTACTGCATTTTGCAAATACGACGCCCACACACACACACTCACACACACACTCACACACACACACACACACACACAGAAACGTTCTGGTGCAAAACTGTGTGACTCAGAGGTCAGAGCAATGTAAAAATATTATTGATTCAAGTTAAGAGACACACACACACACACACAGTAGGAGCATGCGTGGGATGATTGACAGACATCATTGACCAATTTATATTCAAATAAGTGTATGCACACGCACACACACACACACACACACACACACACACACACACACACACACACACACACACACACACACACACACACACACACACACACACACACACACACACACACACACACACACACACACACACACACACAGTGCTGACAGAGAGGAGAAACATTTCTCTGTTCCTTCGTCACAACAACGCAGCGCTGCAGAAACGCTTAAAAAACATAAAACGGATACACAACCTTCTTTGTGTCTGTGCCCGTCATGAATACAGGCCCTGTGTGTGTGTGACTGAGAGAAGAGGAGGCCACTGTTACTGCACACACACACTCGCACACAAACAGAAACATGCACCAACACACACATTTATACACTGGAGCAAATATTTCACACAGCCTGGCCCTCAGCCGTCGGCACCATTCAACTCAATTTTCTCCTCTGACACACACACACACACACGCGCACACACACACACACACACGCACGCTCACAATGACGCTCATTGATTATTTTCCTCAGAAATCAGCTGGGTGCTGGTTATGCAAGAACCCCCGAGGGATAAAGAGTGCAGAGCTGCTGCTGATGGTGAGGAGGAGGAGGAGGAGGAGGAAGCAGAGTGGGGGAGTGAAGGAGGCTAAAGGAGGGAGGAAAGAGGTAGTGACAGGGCAGATTTACGGCAGGTGAATATGTGGAGAATGCAGGAGACGCACAGAGCCTGAGGGATGAGATTCTGCCTCAGCACTGATTGGTCTCTGTGGGGTTTCCATGGCTGCGTGCTGAGTGCGTCCACTAAGCTTCTAAATGAGGATAAAACTCTGATTGTTGCGCTGATTTGCTCATTTGCCTTTTATCACATTCTATACTTCATTTCTATGGTTTAATGTTACTGCAAACCAAAAATCTCAATCGTCTCTGTCTTGCCTCAGTCCATTGTTTGTTGTTTGGCATTAATGAGGAGCGTTGTGTCCCGGCGGAGGTGACCAGGCTCCTCAGCAGAGCCCAGAGCTGTGTGTGTGTGTGTGTGTGTGTGTGTGTGTGTGTGTGTGTGTGTGTGTGTGTGTGTGTGTGTGTCTGACAGCTCCCCCCGCCCGCCTCCCTCAGCTCTGCAGGCTCTGTAGCTCGGTCAGCGATTGCTTCCCCCTGCCTGCTTGCCTGTGCCGTGCCGCAGCTCTGGCAGCGTTTAGTTTCCCTGCCAACACAGTCAGGTGCTGCTGGAATGAATGTGACCAAACAGGAAGTGGAATGGAAAGACGGGAAAGCGAGGCAGAGAGAGAGAGAGAGGGAGAGAATCAAGAGTAATTGAATGAAGTCTGTGAGAACGTGATGAAAATGTGAGTGAGGCGGACGAGACCAGCAGTGAAGAGGAAAATCAATGCTGACATGAGAAAGAGGAAGATGAGGAGAGTGAGGAGGCAAAATGAAACACAGCAGCTCTGACATCGGTGAGACTCGTATGAACAAAAGCTGCTTCATATGATCACAGATGAAGTCAGAGTGAACATCAGCTGAGGTTTTAACAATATAAATCATGTTTGAGGTTTTGGAATAGTGATGAAATGGAGGAATCTAAGGACATACTTATCAAGAACGTGACTGTTTTACAAACTAACTCAGGCCACGTGCTTACAGAGCTTTGTTTACAATACAGGAGGGATGGTTACATTTCCCTCTTTTCCACAGCTTGCTCCTCTATCAAAGACATCTGAGAGGGAGATGTGGGGGGGGGGGGAGAGAGAGAGAGAGAGGGAGGGAGAGAGAGAGAGAGGAAAGAGGCGAGCTGAGGGAGGAGGGGAGGCTGTGCTGTGATCTTGCGGGCAGAGAGGAGAGCAGCAATAAGGGAGGTGGAGGGGAAAAACTAGGCCACGTGGAAAAATCCAGTTGTAGGGATCTGACTCCAGGACCGACTGACAGCCTGCCTCTCCCTCTCCCTCTCTCTCTCTCTCCCTCTCTCTCTCCTGTGTCCTCATGTTTAGTTGTATCAACATCATTTTCCTACATTCCTCACATTCCCTCCCTCTCCTTCTGGGCTCTTTCGTCCCTTCCGCTCCCTTCTCCCGTGACTCAGGCGGAGGCAGGAAGGCGGGAAACACGACAGATACAGAGAGTTAAAAATGTCACAAAGCCACGCGCTCTAACAGGGGGGGGGGGGGCTTTGTACCTCCAGGCTACGCTAAGACCAAAGGAACCAGGTCCAAACACACTGACAAACACAGCCCGGCGAGACAGGAAGGGGTCGTCCCTTCACTTCCTGTGTTCCAAATGAATGTAGGATGTCAGCAAACACATAACTACAAACCCTTCCTGTCTCTGCCTCTCCCTGTTCAGCGTCTGGACGTGTGAATGTCAATGCTGATTTCATTAGAAGAGAGCATGTGAGCCTCCTGAGCGTGCGTGTGTGTGTGTGTGTGCGTGCGTGCGTGCGTGCGTGCGTGCGTGCGTGCGTGCGTGCGTGCGTGCGTGCGTGCGTGCGTGCGTGCGTGCGTGCGTGCGTGCGTGCGTGCGTGCGTGCGTGCGTGCGTGCGTGCGTGCGTGCGTGCGTGCGTGCGTGCGTGCGTGTGTGTGTGTGGGGATGACTTGCACACTGTAACACATTATCCTGAAGGGCACAAAACAAGTCAAAGAGAATGATTCATCCTCTTCATCGCCACAGATGAGGTTAGAGGTTGAACTAAGGGGAGAATCACAGAGACCCCGTTACCACAGGTTTGTACCGCCGACACACACGAGGACGAAGAGGAGGAAGAGGCGCTAAGCACAGAGGACACTGTGATTCCATTACAACCTGCAAGTGTTAAACCCACTGACCACACACACACACACACACACACACACACACAGGATACAGAAGAGTTAGCTCATGTTACCCGTGGATTAACATTTAAAACTAGAGGGCACTCAGAGAGCACATACCTCCACCAAGGCCGGGCGATTAGAGAGACTCTCACACACACACACACATTTCTCAGGGGTCTATATTTGCGAGATGTACACTTATGGCCGTCACTTCCTGGTCATCCTGTACCTCTGCATGTCATAGTTGTATAGAATAAGTCTATACTGTGTAGCTTCCTGTAAAGTAATGATGATGTCGTTACTTGGATAAACACAGCGTTCATGTTTAAGTTTCTGTTTGTCTCTGAGCAGCTGAACACTTTACTGAGTCACGTCCTCCTGTTTTTCCATATAAGCACCGTCACCATCGCTTTAGATATCCTGTCATTGTTCACACACACACACACACACACACACACACACACACACACACACACACACACACACACACACAC
This sequence comes from Genypterus blacodes, assembly GCF_046128005.1. Classification (NCBI taxonomy): domain Eukaryota; kingdom Metazoa; phylum Chordata; class Actinopteri; order Ophidiiformes; family Ophidiidae; genus Genypterus; species Genypterus blacodes. Next base: position 841,722 of record NW_027467208.1, read on the forward strand.
ACACACACACACACACACACACACACACACACACACACACACACACACACACACACACACACACACACACACACACACACACCTTTGAATGATTTAAGTTGCATCAAATGTCAGGCTCCTGTTTCCGTCAAGTGAAGCCGTAAGCAGGAGGCCAAGTTCACATTTCTCTGCCTATTCTTCCCGGCAACTGCTATAAGTGACCGATACGTGGATGAAAGAGAAGTAAAACCTCACACACACACACCCATACTGTATATATAGTATATATATATAGGATAGTGGTTTATGTTGCCATGTTCACGCCAGCAAAACACAACTGCGGTCCAGGGAAACGGGCAGCAGAATGACAGCAGAGGTCCGATTGTAGCGGCGTGACTCAGTGGAAATGAGAGCGAGCCTATAGGGTTACAGCCTCACTGTGGGGCTGCGGGAGATGAGCTGTCAATGTGTCCGGGAAGCGATCCACATCTGAAAATCCACTTATACACACACAGAAACTAATCAGAGCTCAATACTTCATCCTAAATCTGCTCAACAACACTTGAAAGAGCAGAGAAACCATCTTCTAATCTGTTCAGGTGGTCTGAAGAAGCCATTTATCATGATAGAACATTCCAGCTATTACTTTTAAACTCTTTCAGTAAAACAGAGAGCAGTAAGCACTCGAGTTAGAGAGCTGACTTGACACTAATGGCCTTTCCTGGCTGTTATCTATGGAGATTTGTAATCGGAGCCCGTGTGGAGCAGCGTGAGGGTGAGCCTCAACCAGCTCTTCTTCTTATACATGCTCCTGTATTTCCTCACCTATATCGTGAGAAACGCCCTCTCTAATGTTTTCATCCATCAAAGTTAAGCATCGAGGCTCGACAAATGGACCTTTAACGGGAAACAATATCTTTACTAAGGCTGAGAAATGGACAGATTCACCCAGACTGCACGCCGATGTGTGTGTGTAAAGAGGTCTGCTGCCTTCCAATGAAGTTCATCACCGTTTCCTGGTACTTCTATGGGCAACACGTTTGGACTTATTCTGACATCAACCAAGCTCCTGAGCACAGACACACATCCATACAACTCTCTGTATCCACAAACACACACACACCTGACACAGACAGCTTTTACTTTAACCCACATGAGAGGGATTTACAACAAAGTCAGAGCCACAACTTTAAATAAGAAATCACAGGGAGAAATGTAAGTCCATTCAGTGACCTCTTGTGTTATTAACGTCTGGCTCAGCAGTGTGTGAAGTGTCCTACTGCAGTAAAGATCGTTTCATCTGGGGCTCTGGACCTTTGTCTAATATGTGGGCCAAGACACTTTGCTTACAAGTTATATTCTAGATACATCCAAGCAGCTGATGGTGATCCAGTACGGAATTCCCCGAATGTTTTACACTTTATAGGATGGAGAGCATGTTCCAGGGCCTGGAAGCAATAGGTTGCCATAGCAATGATGCTACAAACTCACTGAAAGGATCTCCCAGAGGGCTTTTTCCTCTGAAGGCTTGTTGTTGAGAAAGTGAATGTTGGAGGATGAAAGAACTGCTGATTATATGAACCCCCTCTCTCTAAACCACACACACACTTTTGGCAACGCTCACAGGCAAACACATGAACCCAAAGGAGTTTCATTACAATAATCAATAATTAAAAGCCACCTCCTTTTCATCAGGGCCAGCCTCACAGATGTGACCTGAGACTGAGGCTGTCTACACCCCCATCCTACACACACACACACACACACACACACACACACACACACACACACACACACACACACACACACACACACACACACACACACACACACACACACACGCACACACACACACACACACACACACACACACACACACACCGCCCCTCCCAACCATAGTCAATTTCAGCAGAGGCATTCATTTTTAAAGCACCCGGGGTCACAAGGATTAAACAACAGCAAGACTCAGTGCTGCAGGGGGTAACAATAAGAGAGTGAGACAGGAAGGCAGCACCCAAACAAGCACGGCCATGTTTTCACCCTAATGTGACAAACTGAACCTTTCCTCTGCCCACACAGCAGCTGCTTTGGTATTTACAGGCCAAACAGCAGAGCTAGGGTGAAATATGAGGCCATGTGGGGAACATTCCCTCACGCCGGCATGCAGGCCGACTTCATAAAGCAGCTTCCTCTGAGGTGAGCCGTCCCACAGGCCAGATGATCACCATGTGAGCCTGCTATGTGTGTGTGTGTGTGCAGTATATATGCAATTACACAGAGGCACACAGCGGCACACAGATGCAGGTGGAATATTTGGCAGGACGAGAGACTTGACTGTTTATACAAAATGATGAAACGACAATGAAACAATGAAACAATTGAGATTGTGAAGCGAGCAGGTTGGCTCTCTGTGCCAAGATCAACTCTCACCTTCAAACAAACCGAGAACCAACCTCCTTTGATCTCATTCGTGGGAAAAACCATTAATGTCCCTATGGGAACTCATGATCATGTCTCCTTCCATCACTAGCATCACATCAGGTCTACTGTGCCTCCTGTGTTCTTGGTAAAGATCCAAACATTCCTCTAACACCTCCATAGGTTTGCTATCTCGTCTCCATACCTTTGTATCTCTCCAGCACATCTTCGTACGCCTGGGCGAACTCCTTCTCCTGAGAGTGGTTGGTCGGCAGCAGACCCGGTATGAATCCCGCCATGGTGGCTCTGCACGCCGGCCTGAAGGCACACAGGGGTCGGCCTACAGACTACCGCAGTGACCCGCTCCGCTCTGAGCGTCAAGCCCGGGCAGGATGCGGCGCGTCCCGCTCTCTCTTCCCGGCGTCCAATTCGACACCAGCCGGTGTGGCACTAATGGACCCGGCGCAGTGTGTGAGCCCGGTAGCTCACTAAGCGGCGTAAAAAAACGGGGGAAAGCGTCACAGTTAGCTTTTGAGTATTTATAAAGACATTTAAGACGAGTTATCCTGCTACTTATCCAGCTACGGTTACATAAACGTTATCTATCCATTATCGCCGAGTGTGTATGTGTGTGCGCGGGTACACACGGTCCCGGGCGCATCGCTCGGTGTGTCGTCTCCGGTCAGTCCCGCTCCTAATATCGGCGTCCACCCGGCGATTGCTGCCTTTTTTTTGTATCCTGAAGGAGAGGGAGGGTGTCTAGGCTGCGCAGCCCAGCTGAGAGGGGGTAGGTAGTGTGTGTGTCGGTTTCCGTTCCCAACGCAGCGGAGCTCAGACGGAAAGCGTCTCGGGGCTGGAGCTTCCTATCCCGGCTTGTGTCGGCGTCCTGCGGATCCGGGGCAAAGCCGCCTGACTCCTCAGCACGCTTCCCAGCCGTAATGGCCGCTTCTTTTCTGGGCTTTGCGGTCGCCGCCGTGTGCGTCTGTCTCTCCCTCTGCTGCTCAGGTTTCTCCTCTCTCCCGGCCGCGGCTGCCTTCCATCCCTCTCTACCGGCCACGCCAGGAAGCTCCGCCAGAGGAAATTCAAGTGCCGGGTAGTCAGGACAATATGGCAGGCAGTGGAAAATGAAGCTACACCGCCCCCTGGTGGTCATAAGGCGAGGCCACACCCGACTACTGCCCTAACATTCACCTGCCGAGGCTGCAGCAAGAAACTGGGCCAGAATAAATCCGATTCGAAACCAAGACAAATAAATGACGACATACAGACCTATGAATGTGTCTTTGCTGCAGATCCACAATGACTGTATGCAGAGAAACGCAATGATTGGCTCACTTTAAGTCACAGGAACATATAGATATATAAAGTATGTTCACTTCCTCAATGTGGAACCTGCAAGTTGCTGAAATGGAAATCCTCCTTTCAGACAAAAAACACATTCCATTTAGTCAATTACATAGTTAGGTTTCTAAAGCCTTCAGGCCTTTCACACTGAAACATAATCTGTAGATGTAAGAGGATCAGGCCAGCGGAGGAACAACAGTCTGCTCATCCTGAGACACAGAGGTGTGCCACGCATGAGGAAGAACATGGGAGGCAAGGGTGAAATATGATGAGGGGTATGTGTGGGTGTGTGTGTGTGTGTGCTCATGTGTGTGCTTGTTTGCCTGTGTGTCAGTCTTCCTTTGCGCCAATGCTCATCTCATCTTTCCCTAATCGACTGGTCATGTCTGCACAGCCTGTAAGTGCTCACATGTGTGTATGTATGCATATATAATGCTGGTGGTCTTTATGTGCTTGGATACCTTCAACTGTAACAGATCTCTCTCTCTCTCACACACACACACACACACACACACACACACACACACACACACACACACACACACACGCACACACACACACACACATCAATAACATGGTGATATTAATTTCATTGCCACACATAAGTAAGACAGCCTGAAACAGATATGGACGGGATTCTGGATCACTTTTTGGGACCAATCAGGAAGTGGCTGCTTTCTGGATATGGTGCACGGTGGCTCAGGCTACAGGCTGAGGTAAACACTGATTAGACCTCAGGAAGCCTTTCGGATGGATGACCAAACCTCTTCAAGCTCTACTTTCAATTCCAGCAATAGCCCTTGACCCTGTTTACCTGGAGGACTGAGCTGAGCCTCCACAGAGGAAAATGGGAAAACATCTAAAGTGAAGGGAGCGGTGAAGGATTTGGGTCAACATGGTACAGAACTTTCTTCTTTTCATATATCTACTGCTCTGTTTGTGTGTCTTCATCCACACTCCAATGAATATGTAGACAGACGCCTTGACATTCCAAAATCTATGTTCTACAAGCATGAACAGAGAGAGAGAGAGAGAGAGAGAGAGAGAGAGAGAGAGAGAGAGAGAGTCAGTCTTGTTTCAAAGCAGGTAACTGTTTTCATGATAAACATTTTACCTGACTCTGTACCCCCATCTAGTGGTGAAGGTGCAGTATGGCCTGTAAACTGTGAGCAACCTCTCTTACTTGTTTTACTTCCTTTCTTTCCTGTTCTTCTTATTCTCCATATGTCCTTTCATTGTCATAGAAGTTTGTCTGATCCTCATTACATTAAGCATCATGTGTGACTGTAAGTGTGTCTGTAAGTGTAAATGTGTTCCTCCTCTATCTTCACCTCTTACTGTGCTTTATGTGTAAGCAGACATGCCTGACTGTGTGTATGAGCAGTGTGTGTCTGTGTTTGCCCATTTGTATGTGTGTGTGTTATGTGTGTGTGCGTGTGTGCTCCTCACTGAGTCCAGCTGCACACTGAACACACCCCCTGAGCTACAAGGACACACAGTCCTCCACATGTGGACCTGACCGCCACATCAGCTGAGCTCAAATCCCTCCTGAACTCCAGCTGTAAAACAAGACCTTCTCCTCAGAACAGAAACACTTAACACACACACACACACACATGTGACCCGTCTGTGCCCTGCCAACACATGCACCTCTACTACTGCTGGCAGCATGTCAATCTATAAGAAGCTGAAGCTAATGTGATCCTATTTGTGTTCCAGGAGCCGTCATGTGGCCTGAGAGTCATAAGACAACAGGAGACTAAGATCCAATCTATTGTGAGCGATTGTGACATTTCAACAGATGAACACAAACAGAGCCAGTCAGTCTTCCTACCAACCGCTCTCTGCTCTATTGAGTTAAAATGGATCTGTGACTTTGATCTGTTGACATTTCTGCAGTAAATTCTGTGACAATCTGAAACAGAAACACATCGTCAACGTCACCAAACTCATTCTGATATATTTTTGAAATGAAATTCAGTTTTGCCAGTGTCTTGATATCCTTTAGTGAAGTTTGATCTCAGGTCCTCTCAGTTTGTTTCATTTAATACTCAATACAATATAATCAACTTAACATCAATCCTAATGAGATTCCTATTAGCTCCTCCCCTCCTTCTCTTTCTCTTTATTCTGCCTCTCTGTCTTCACATCCGTCCCTTAATCTCTCCTTTCTCCCTCCCTGCTCTCCCCTCTTCTCTGTTTTATGACCTCCATTATAGAAGTCATCATCTCTTCCCCCTGCACCTCCTCCTCCTCTTTGAACCTTGACCTCCTTTCACTCCTCTCATCTCCCCCTAACCCCCCCTCCCTGCTTTCTTTCTCTTTTCCTTCTTCATTACCTTTAGCACATAGAGTTGTTCATTCACTCTTCTCTCTCCATTCCTTTACAAACTCGACCCTTTTTTCCCCCTCCAAATTAAGATTCTGTCACTCTCTCTCTCTCTCTCTCTCTCCCTCTCCCCTACTGTTTCTCTATTTGTTTTTCTTCCCTTTTATATCCTGTGTCAGTTTCTCTCCCCCCCTCCTCCCAGACGCCATTGCTTCTCCTCGTCTGGTATAACCATAGAGACGGAGGAGACCACGTCACCACGGCAACGGGGTAATAGCCGGGGCCTGAACCGAGGCGTCTATTCAGCTGCCTGCAGAGATATGGAGGAGGGAGCGAGGGAGGGAGGGAGAGTGGAGGCAGGCAGGGTGGAGGACAGCTAAGTTACATGCAGGCACAGTCACCCGGGGTCCTGATGTGCACGCACATTACTCATCAGTGCTGCAGTGTTGCACATACGTAGACACACACACACATGCACACACAGATGTAAAGCATCACACACACCTAATGTATCGTTATTATCCAGTTTGGTTGCTTTTTGGTTGCAGCTGAGGATTTTATTTTGAAATGATCTTGCTTTTTGTCTTACTCATCTGCATAGATTTACATATTTTTGTGTGTGTGTGTGTGTGTGTCACTTCCCCTCTCCTTTCTGACGCAGAGCTGAAAGCATATGCATATCACCACAGCTACACCTCCACACACACACACACATCCATATCTGTGTCAGCTCAGCTCAGCCTCCTCTCTGCAACCAGATCTTACAGAAATCACTCCGAGCTGTAAATGTTTACTTTATTTTTTCCAATTCTAAGAGGGAAACACACGAATGCTGTCGTTCACGTAGAGAGAATAAAAAGCTGCTGTTGGGGTTTTCATTGACATTCATGCTGAGCCAGCGAGTGGAGCGCTCCAGGGTGGTTGAGCGCCACAGTAGGCTCTCTTTACTCGCCTCCATCTTGGGAGGAATCACCAGTGAACCCTCTCCCTTGCATTTCTGTGCCATCTTTAGAACAAACAAGACTCTCTGGTTGTTGTGACTGCACTGTAAATCCTAATGCATTCATATTCAACATTCCAGCCTCAGCCTGAATGGAATGGAGGTCGGTGTAAACACATGGTCTATATTATGTTAAATCTCATCATGACAATAGCCTTTATGGGTGAACGAGCAGAGGCCACGCCTGGAAAAGTCTGGGTGTTACCAGAAACCTCAGCTTGTGTTGTGGCACTTTATGTTTACAGAACTGCTCTGCTTTACGCCTCCAAGAGTCCAGAGAGAGGAAGAAAAGCCTTTAGGAATCTGTGAGAGGAGCCATCAATGTGACTGGTTTAGAGAGAACAAGGCTCACAGTGAGTTACAAACAGCAAAAGGTTTCCAAAAGGTTTCTAAAAACAGCCTGAGAGGAAACTTTACACAGAAGAAGAAGAAGAGGAGAACTGTTAGGTTTGTGAACTCAGCAGGTTCTGACGTCGACTCCGTCACGACCTGCTGCCTTAAATCCAAACAATCTCCAGACAAACAAGTTTGCTGCGCTGACTCAGACTGAAGGTTTGAGCCAGGACACCTCCCCGTCTCACTCTCTTTCTCACTCTCTGTCTCACTCTCTGTCTCGCCCTGTCGCTCACCCATGCTTTCATCATTTCAAAATCTTATTTTCTGTCACAGTTTCAGACCTGTCAGCAGCCATGACTTTATCAATCATCTCACAAACAAGACTGAATTAATTAATTGTAAGGGTATTAGATCCACCAACACACGTAAACCTTTCTGTCTCTCTGTCTCTCTCTCTCTCGCCCCTAAACGCACACACACACACACACACACACACGCACACACGCACAGACGCACACACACACACACACACATACACACACACACACACACGAGAGAGAGTCCTGTATAATCTGCATCTCAGTGATTGATGCATTCAGGCTCATTTTGCTATTCCATTCACTCTTCAGCCACTTTAGTCTTTAGTCAGAGGAAGCAGCAGCCGAGGCCGTCCTTCCTTCCACTTACATGCATTTATGTGATAAAAGCCTGAAATCCTGAACGCAGCACAATGATGATGCGATGTTTGAGTGGAAATGATGAGGATAAGAGATGCAGCACTTTTATCAGGATGTACATTAAGTCTTCATCTCCTAAAGCTCTTAATGTGTTCCTAGTGTCTCCTTACTGGAGCAGAGGAACCTCCACTACAGGCAAGGACCGCCTACACCCCCCCACACACACCCCACACACACCCCATTATCTGTTAGATGACTAAGAGAGAGACCTTCAAAAGAGCAGAGACGTCCATGTGGCAGGAGAGAAGAGAGGAGGCGTGAGACACACTTGCTAACCCTGACCTCTGACCTTAGACCCATGCAAGCATTAAAAACAGTGTTGCCTCTTCTCTTATTAACATTACCATTTCCATAACAACCAAAATAGGAATGTATGTGCATTTTGTATAGAACTACTATAAACTGATATGTTGTGTATTTATCAGATCTCTTAGACCTGAAATGCTTTTAACACACTGAAAAAAACACCATAGCAACAATCTAGCAACAACCCTGAATACCATAGCAAGCACCCTAGCAACCACTCTGAACACTACAGCAACAACCTACTTCTTCTTAGCAACTAACCGACAACTAACCGACTATGATAACCACCAAGCAAACACCCAGCAGCTGAAGTTTAAGCCTCAAACAGAAGCCTTCTCTATCATCAGTTGCTTCATACTTGGGTCCCCTCTGAATCGTACCTGCTACACGGACCACCGCCCTCTCTGCCGGGTCGAGCACAGAGTCCTGGCTCTTCCTCTTCCTCCTCTCGTGCTTGGACAGGTTCCATGGCAACGTGTCTCCGCGTGGCCCCTGGGGTCCTGCGGGGCACGGGGACAGAGACCCCCCTGAGCGCTCACTACGGAAGGACCGCTCACTGATACAGGAGCGCTCGCTCAGCGTGTCGTCATCTGAAGACTCCATTGCTGGTGGAGGCCTGCAGGGAGGAGAAGAGTGAGGAAGAGGAAGGGAGGAGAAGAGGGGACGAAGGAGAGGAGCGTTAGAAAAAGTGGAGACATTGTATAATTCATGGCTGGCATGCAGTGATTGCGGGGGGCTCATGAATGATGCAGCACTTCATGTAGTGACTGAAAGTTGCCTTGGTAACAAAAGCATAGTAAAGTAACCATAGTGACTGGGAAGAATAAACAACTAGGTTAAACCGATCATCATGTCTAGACAACGGTTAAAGAATCTGAAGAGGATGGAGGAAGAAGAAAAGAAGAAGATGAGACACAGCACACACAGGTCTGCTGACTGACTGACTGACTGACTGACACAAACAACAGCCTGTATTCATGAACATAACAGATACTAATAGTATAATAATAATATGTAATCTTACATCATATTCATAATAGCAATATAATAATAGAATGACATGAATATGGTTGCTTTGAAAAGATATGCTGATGATGCGGTTGATGACATAACAAAGATAACATTGCTTAAATGTGGGATGGTACTAAAGTAGAGAGAGAGAGAGAGAGAGAGAGAGAGAGAGAGATGGGATTTCAGTGATGTTTCTATTTTTAAAGAATCGTCAATATCCAGGTGAGACAATTGAAAGCAGTTTCATCTTTCTTCCTTTTCCCTCTCTCAGCCTTCCTTCTTTCTCTCCCTGTACTTCTCTCATCTCGTTTTCCTTCCTAGTTAAATTGTGGTAACGTGACACTCAAACTCTTCATCTCTGTAAACTGAGCTCTGGTTTATACACATAACTGTGCAACCTCATTAAAGAGGAGAAAATAAAGAACAGTTGCTGCATACACACACATCTGAGGTGTGTGTGTGTGTGTGTGTGTGAGGGTGTGGGTATGCGTCTGTAGCCTGCGGTGAACTGATGCTGGTCTGATTCAGCGCAGCAGAGATCAATAACTCAAACCTAAGCACATCACTGTCCTGTGAGAATACACCGAGTCCAATCAGCTGATATATATACAGCACCTCAAGCAGTTTAGCAAGTGTGTGTGTGTGTGTGTGTGTGTGTGTGTGTGTGTGTGTGTGTGTGTGCGTCTGAACCCATCTCACAATTCATCCATGTCTGATAGTTTCTATTGTTCTCAGTGTACTGAACAATAACAATAAATGAATATCCTTTCAAATATAGAACGTTTCAAGATATAAGCTGAATGAAACAATAATTTAATCTTTATTCTCATACAGAATGACACATATATGTAATCATATTAACTTATCTGTTTGTTAAACCTTGGGATTGTGTACATTGTCTGCAATTATACAGATTGTTAATCCTCTCACATGATGTCATCACTTATGCGTTGCAGCTGATGGAGAAGTTACACAGAATGGAAATGGATTATTGCTCTAAAGCCATGGAAGCATCTTTTAGGTTTCTCTTGTATGCCAACAACATCAAATACAATCATAAAAAGGACGACACTGACTTGACAGCGATACACACATCCTCCACTCTGTGACCCAGTGTGTGTGTGTGTGTGTGTGTGTGTGTTTCACAATGCCCCACATTTCTAATTTCTCCCTTGGACCAGCTCCACTCGTAAACTTTGTGCTCACTGACCGACTTGCCGGCCTGCCAAAGAGTCTAACAGCAAATCTGTCTTTGTGTAAAGTATCCAGAGTGTGCAGTCTAAACTGTCAGGGCCTGTGAGGCGGCAACACCGGGAATGTTTCAGTGAAGCCGGCCGGTACGATCTCATACTGGGATTTCCATCTGTGTTACTACTGCCAAGAAACCCCTCCTCCTGGCCCCTGGCTAGACCGCTGGCAAACCCCACTTCCTGAATCCCTGTCTCCACGGCAACGCTGCTAGGAAGAGGTTAAAGCCTTCCCAGAATTCTCTGCGGTTTGCTGGTGTGTGGAGTGTGTGTGTGCGTGTTTCTCCTCTTTCTGTGTGACTCTGCGTGTACGAGTGTGTGTCTCACAGTCCTAGTTTTAATCTTGCTGTTTCTGCACACACGTGTTTGTGTATGTGTATGTGTATGTGTATATGTGTGTGCGTGTGTGTGTGCGTATGTGTGTGTATCATCAGTCCGTTTCCCTGCTGTTTGCTGACACCGAGTTGGTTCCTCTGCAACTAGCGGTTTTATAAATAGATCCAGAATGGGAGCTTCAAAGCCGAGCTGTGTCATTACAGCACTTTGAAGGGAAACAAGATGTTTTAAAGACTGGAACAAGTGGAAAGACAGGAGAGGGAGAGTGAAGAAGACTGAGATCATCTTCCTCTCTCCTCACAACCACCTCACTCATCTTTATCAACACGTATCCTCACAGATTCACACACAGATATAAATATGATATAAACTTCCATTAACAGATAGCATTCCCTACATAAATGAAGCCATGCAAGGATGTGATCAATGATGTCATCCTACTGTCTTCTAGGAATCTAACTATACACCTTCTGTACTATGGAGGTCAAACACAGACCGTGTGTGTGTGTGTCAGCTTTTCCTGACTCAAACGTAGGAAAATCTCAAAAGTGGGAAAAACAGGTTCAACAGGTCCCTGTGGAATTATCATATTATTACACACACACACACACTCACTCCACAAATATAGACACAAGGTTGTTGACTCTGTCTTGAGTACATTTTACTGCTAAAGTGTCACTTTTCCTGAAGTAGAATTTGAATGCAGGGTGTTTACTTTAAATAGAGTTCTAGTGTTGTGTGAGTGTGTGAGTAAGAACTGTTCCACCACTGTTACTATGGGAAACTGCTACATTTTAAGGACAGGCAAGGAAGCTATATAACTGTGCACATACACACACACACACACACACACACACACACAGGTCCTTGCAGGGTTCTTGGCTCCTGCCTCTTCCTGTGACAGCGAGCAGCAGCTCATGCAGAGACTCTGGATGCTTGACTGGCCTGATTTATAACTCACAAGCAGAATTTGCATGGACCAGGGCTGTTCCCACCACTAAGCCCCAGCAGTGTGTGTGTGTGTGTGTGTGTGTGTGTGTGTGTGTGTGTGTGTGTGTGTGTGTGTGTGTGTGTGTGTGTGTGTGTGTGTGTGTGTGTGTGTGTGTGGCAGGAATCAACAAGAGGGAAAACAAAAACAGAAAGGAGACTTATTGGTAGCAGTTAAGAGTCCAAGCAACTGGGCGAGAGACAGGAAGAGAGAAGAAAAACAAGAAGGGACACAGGGAGGAGAAACGGACTTTTTGCAGAATAACTGCCAGTGAGAGCCTCTGTGTCATTCCAGGCCAGCATTCCAGAACTCTCTGCCCCATTAACAGCTGCTGTCACCGACTCTCACTGACATTCATACTAAACAGACTGACAACGTGTAGAGACATCTGTAACACACCACTTACTGAGCAGAACACACACCTGGTTTACCTGTTACCACTTCCTCTTTAACAATCAGATCTTCTTCTTATCTTTACTGCTTTGGTCCTGTTGTACTGTCCTCTACACTTTACTGTATAGAACTTTATGTTAAAGGCCAACTTGTTGCATTGCTCATTAAAAGTGTGTGTGAATGAGTGTGTACAGCTGCGGCCCCCATCATGATGAGTAATGCCTACACACTAAGGGGAGAAATGAATGACTAGACCTCTCCTCACACACACACACACACACACACACACACAGATAAACAGATAAAGCATGGGCGGTTGATTAATATACACACACATTCTGTCTGTCTGGCCAAGAATACTACGACTCGTACTGAGCATTACAGGGAAGCTGAAGGGGGGAGAGAGAGAGAGAGAGAGAGTGAGAGAGAGAGAGAGAGAGAGAGAGAAATGTGGCGTCATGAAAAGTGACGATGAGCAAATAAAGGTGTGATGAGAAAGAGAAGGAGGACAAGGAGGGAAAGAGCAGAGCAGTCAGAGAGGCAATGATGCAGCTTTAACAAGAATCATGTGTGATCATATGGTGGTGTGGACACTTGCACACACATACACACACACTCATATAGATCAATACTGACCACTAAGGAGCTTTATTGATAAACTGCATAACAGACGATGTGACGATAGCAGATAATCTCTCTGTCCCTGTTTCTGTCTCTCTGTCTCTCTGTCTCTCTCCCTGTCCCTGTCTCTGTCTCTGTCTCTGTCTCTCTGTCTCTCTGTCTCTCTGTCTCTCTGTCTCAGTCTCTGTCTCTGTCTCAGTCTCTGTCTCTGTCTCTGTCCCTGTCTCTGTCCCTGTCTCTGTCTCTGTCTCTGTCCCTGTCTCTGTCCCTGTTCCTGTCTCTGTCCCTGTCTCTGTCCCTGTCCCTGTCTCTGTCTCTGTCTCTGTCCCTGTCTCTGTCTCTGTCCCTGTCTCTGTCTCTGTCCCTGTCTCTGTCTCTGTCTCTGCTTCTGTCTCTGTCTCTGTCTCTGTCCCTGTCTCTGTCTCTGTCTCTGTCTCTGTCTCTGTCCCACGCCATGTTAAGAAGCTCTCTGCATACCAAACAGCAGAGGGGACACCAATCCAATTCAGACAGTTGGCTGGACCGACAGAAACACTGACACACACACACAAACACACACACACACAGAGAGGGAGGTGAAGGTGCCAGTGGATCTCTCATCATTTTAAATACAATGTCAGTTTCTGGGCCAGAGTGAGGTTATTAAATGATGTTTATGATGATGTTACATTGCCAATATGCAACATAATGTGTTGATGCTCCCTTCCACTATAACTGAAGAGTGTGTGGCCACATCAGAAGAGTGAAAGGAAGGAGTGATAATGCAATCAGATTTCAGCAAATAGTAGTGATGGATGCACAGTTTGTGTCTCCCTTCCGATTCTGGCTGAATGGAATAGTCGTCTACTAGATGGAGGTCCAACATAAGGCCGGAGGGAGACGGGAGTGTGTTTGACCATCTGGCACAAAGCGGCAGGGGAGCAGCTGAATCTTGATGTGTTTTTCTGTTCCTCTCTTGGCTCCACCTCACATTATATCACTGAGCTTTCACACACACACACACACACACAGACAGACACACAGAGAGACAGGGAGCCTACGGTGATGGGGCTCTTGGGGCTTCACCCTAACCTGAAACAGGGTGGAGGTAGTGGTGATGGAGGAGCTGCTGCTGGTGTTTAGAGGTTATTAGTTGTGGTAAAGGCACAGATCAATGAAAGCATTCCCTCCCCAGCGTGTGTCTGTGTGTGTTGCTGCACATTGAATCCAGTTTGAATGCAGCTGCGTGTCATGTCGACGGTTTTGCATGCATGCCTCTCTCTCTCTCTCTCTCTCCCTCTCTCTCTCTCTCTCTCTCTGTCTCTTTCTCTCTCTCCCTCTCTCTCTCTGGTCAGTGTGTGTTTGATGTGAAGGGGAATGTGTTTGCATGAATGGACATCAGACATGGCGAGGAGAGGAGAGGCTGTGCGTGCAGGCGGACAGACTACAAGCGAGCACGGGGCTCTTTGTGTCCAGCAAATGATTACATTCGTCTATTTATCCATGCACAATCTGAGTCTGTCATCAGTGGAGAGACAGCTACTGCTCTCTCACTCTCTCCACAACCCACAGAACCTCTCAGGCTGTGTGCTGTGTGTCCTCCACAGAGCCCAGCCCTCCCTACCTCCCTCCCTGCCTCCCTCCCTCCAGCACAGCACTGGGATCACCAGCAGTGTGCTTACAAACGGGGCAGTAAGAGAGATTATTATAGCAGTAACACAAACCGGACATGTATCTAATGAGTGTCAGCCTCTGATCAACAAGCCTCTGCACTCATTCCCTCATTAGATGAAGCTAGTCTGGCTGATGGAGATATGCCTGGTGGCTCTAAGGTCCATCTGGGACTCGTGCTGTTGATTTACTCTCCACAGTTCATCATAATAGAGATGATAAAGATGATAGGCTCTAATAATGCTCATCTGAACGCGTCAGGATGGAGGTGGAACCCCGTCTGTGTGTGTGTGTGTGTGTGTGTGTGTGTGTGTGTGTGTGTGTGTGTGAGCTCCGGAGCCGCTTACCTTCACCGGGCAGCAGCGGTCCTGGAGTCCGAGCGCAGAGCGAGGGAGGCCGGGGATGCTGCTGCCGCCGCCGCCGCCGCCGCTCGTGTCCGTCTGTTGGAAGAGGGGATGAAGGGATGAATGGACGGACCGACGGAAGGACGGACTGCGTGTTTTCACTCGGCTGACCGGCTCCGTAATGTTCCAACCCGCTTCCTCCCAAAACGCGATCGCAGCCGGTGGGAGTGAGGCAGGCAACGTGATCCTGAGTGGTAATGGCTGTCCTAGTCCTCCTCCTCCTCCTCTTCCTCTCCTCCTCTCCTCTCTGTCTTCTTCTCGCCTTCAACCCCCCACCAGCCCTCCGCGCCGGGTCCAACACACACTCGCACACACTCGATCCCTCTCTCTCTCTCTTTCTCTCGCTCTTCAATAGGCTGTGCTCACGGCTCCTACTCTTAACCCATGTCCATTCAGTGTGTTAAGTGTCGCGGAAATTCAGATTTTGGGTTGTACCCCTGCGTCATCATTGGCTCAGCAGCAGCACCACCACCAAACCACGATCTACACACACACACACACACACACACACACACAGGGAAAGGGAAAGGAAGGGTGTACGCGTGGGCATTTGTACTCATTCACACACATTTCGGTACAGGAGGCAGTGAAACCTCTGCTCTCTGCTTTTACATCATATGGCACAGTATTAATCTGGGATTTCATAATCCCGCCCTTCATGACACACAAACACCACCGCCCCCATCCTCCTCCTCCTCCTCCTCCTCTTCAAACAGCTGGAGGAAGAGAAGCTCAAAAAGTAATTGATTACAGCTGGAGAGAGGAGAAGAAGAAGAAGGAGAAACGTTTTGTTTGGCCTCATGCTTTCCTCATGGGTTTAGGTTTGTGCTGACCTCCTCAAGCCCTGGACTATGATAACAACCAGGGGTCCCAGACCACGAGGACCCGGAGAGATCAGGCATTCTAGATCAAGAGAATACTGGGAAGAGTTCAGAGTATCCTTTGAATGGCCTGGTGAACTTCTGTTTGAGTTTGAACAGCAAATACAAGAGGATCAGATTCCCCTAATGTAACGTTTTGACCATGGGAATTGTATGATTGATGTCTGTTTATGTCTGGTTGGTTATCAGCCTGGATCATGTTCCTTTACTGTTAGATGACAACACAGAGTGAGAGGAAGAGGAGTGAGATGAAGCAGAACAGCACAACACTGATAATGACATAGAGCCGTGTGAAGAAAAGTAGTTATAATTATTTTGAACTGAGAAATGCTTTTGTGTTTGTTCACATTTTCGCCTGTTTTGACCTAAAACGTCTAGAATCTATAAAGTGTACTGCAGGGTCTACTTGATATCAGAGGAATTACATGTGTGTGTAGCAGAGGGAGGGGGGTTGTCCTGGTGTCTGGGGTCCGCAGCAGGATAATCCAGGCCGACCGTCTCTCTCCGGTCCCATCGGTCCTGTCAGAGAAAGCAAATGAACTCTGGGCCACAGTTCAGGATTAACCCAAGGGCCTGACTGTAGCTGTTTTTAATCAAATAGCAGCTAATGGTCGGACCAGACACATAAACACAAGGCTACTGTGGCATTAAACAAGGTCAAAGTTCACTCTTATCACAGCTGAGGGTTTGTTTATGTACTCGCTATAGAACAGTGCAGCTAGTTTGATCCTCGAGTTTGAACAGGAGTGTGTGGGGTAAGAGCAGAGTAATGTAGGTCAGTGACACTGAGGGCCGCTGGTGTAGCAGCAGCATAATTGAATGAGGATGCGGACTGAGACGTGACTTCATTTATCCAATGAGACCTTGTGACCGTGCCTGAAGTGGATCCACGTATAATATTCTGCAAAGCAAGGAATGTTCCCTGTAATAAAGCTGGTCTCCCAGGACAACCAGAGGAATGAGTTCAGACTGATTAATGATTCAAATAAGTAGAATTAATTAAGATTTCTGCATTAACTTGGTGCAAAAGCTGCAAGATGATTAAGCTATTGATGCTGCAGCGGCACCACTGAGCTTTCACTTTCACTTTGTCTGAAACAAAGAGCTCCACCAGGATCAGTATGAAGCAAGCAGGCTGGTTGGACTGTGACTCCTCCACTGGGGCTCAATGTGGTTTCATTTCTGGGATAGAGAGAACACAATGTTAAAGCAGTTTATGACTCATAACTCAACGCTCTCTCTATTAAGAGTAAGGACATTATAGACGTATTAAGGTCAAAGTGCACCCAGCTTTAAACGACTCTATTCAGGCTCTATACTTCCGACTATGATGATTACTAATTCAAATTAAAATGGGAAAATAATTATGTGTCCACAATCAAAACTTGTTGCATTTGGGAACTTTCAGAGAAAAACATTCCATCCTTCAGCAAACATCCTCTTTGTAATTTCAATGAGAGCAGGTCGAGCTGGGGTTGTGGGTTCAATACCATTTGGATTGGATTCACGTCTTCTCAGTCTTCCCTCCCGTATTACCGATGCTTTCGGCGCCCCCTTGTGGCACATCACAGAACTTCCTAATCCCATCAATCAGACTTTAAATGCTGGTAATTAAATCAATGTTGTCAAAGTGCTTCCCTTCATATCCATCCCTCATTACATGGGTCCAGTGGTCCCTCTGGAGCGTTTAGTCTAATCCATTGAATTCCACGCTGAAATGAGGTCAGGAGGTTAAGGAAATGGACTGTAAATGCATCTGCAGCTCAACTAGTTTCACTTATATTAACAACCAAGGCAAAGATCACCAGAGAACAGACTACAGGACCATCTCCCCTGGGGTAAAAGCATGAAATCATTCACTAGAAACCATTAAAGCAGCGGTACAAAGAGGCAATTAATGGGTCAAATCCCATTCATCAGTCCAGTCATCTGCAGTTCACATGATTTGTGAGGTTTACAGGTTTAAAATGTGTTTAATTGTCTCTGGTCCAACAATTTATGGGCGACTTCTTCAGCAGCTGATGATGACATAATGCGGTGACATCATTTTATGGCTTTATTTTACGGTGTGTCTACCAATCATGCATTTTTGAGCATACACACACACACGGCATCATTATCTGATTACACCCGTCTGCACATGAGCTAAGAAAGGAGAGAAGTAGCAGTGATAACATTAGAACATTTATTTGTAAAGTTGTACAGGGCAAATGGGCAAATAGTGATATCTGGTTTACTATACACAGGGACAGGATGGAGGAGGGGTCGGTGCTCGCTCATGGTGATGCCTCGTCCTTGCCCGTGTGGCAGCTGGGCAGTATGTAGGTGCCCTCCTTCACCATCTTGTCCCGCTGCTGACGGATGGTGGACAGCCTGTTGATCTACAGGGAGGAAAAGGACACGAAGAGGACACAGGGTTAATCCAGAGACATGATGGAGGAAATGACATAAACGTTTAAGAAGCAAAACATTCTGCTTCATCTGCATGTGGTGTGGAGAGAACTGGACACTGCTGGACATTTGAGGTACTGCAGCACATTCAGCAGTGTCTCTCTCTCTCTCAATCTGCTATCTGCTCGCACACACAGACACAGACACAGACACAGACACACACACACACACACACACACACACTTTGCAGTAATTCCATTCTGAAGTTCTCTTACATGCTGCCACTTAATGACAACAAACCCTGAGCAAGAACGTGACAGTGTAACGTTGCCATGGTTACTATATCAGCTAAACCAGACTGAGGCAATTTTACACGATAATTTCTCATCTGTGCAAACTTAATATAAGGCATTTCAACCAGAAACTGCCAGTTATAATACTTTTATGTGCTTATAACACACACACTCACCATCTTCTTCTTGTGCATGCACTCCAGGAAATCCTCATACTCCAGCTTGCACTCCTTCTTGGCCCGAGTCTGCCCGATGCCACTGGAACATTCCACCCACTCCTTCTCAAAGGCGTGGCAGCGAGCCGCCCGCTTGTACGGCTGCTCTCCGCTCTGAATGGAAATCCAGCGGTCCAGGTTGATGCCCAGCCGCGACTGAAGGTCCACAAACGGCATGATGCTGCTGCAGGAGGAGGAGGAGGAGGAGGAGGAAGGGGGGGTGTGATGGGAAGGGAGAGGAGACAGGTGGAAGGAGACGTTAGATGGGAAACATGATGAATACACGTCCAAAAATTATAATATAGCAGCATGACAGACTTAACCTTTCAATACCCTGTGTAAACTAATAGAACCAACACTACGGTCCTGTATTATAGTGCGTCTTTGTGGAGTTTATAACGCTCAGCTCTGTTGACAGGGGATACATACAAAGACTCACTTAAATGTTAGGAACGTGTCTCAGTGTAATGAAGCCACATAAACATACAAAATACTGTATACAGCCACTAAATGACCATAAACACCATCATATAGTGTTAAAGGATACATACAGGAAACGACCACCAGCCTGTAGAACTTAACTTCATGCACTAAATCAGTTTCCTCTCTGTTTATGTACTGAATGTAAAAGCTAGGTTAGGTTAGCTACTGCTGAAGCGACTAGCTTCTTTAGCTATCTCAAAGCAGCCTCATACTGTGGTGTACAGGCGTTACGTATGTATACACAGTGTTATATCCATGGCTGACGTGTATTTATGCATAGATTAGTAAACTCGTCTTGACTCAGGCGAGTCCCGGCTCAGAGTTCTGTGACTCTGTCCGGTTTGAACCTGTCCGCTTCTTCAATGACCTATATGTTCATGCTAACCAACAACAGGCCGCTCTCAGTTTCAAAAGAACAACACGTAGATGTTTCCTCTAATCTTACATAACATTCACATCGTTTCCTTTACTAAACCACGTAGTTAAAATGCAATAAATGTGCAAAAACGTCTTTATTTACCGTGTTTGAGCAGGAGTCACCTTCCTACTATGCCTGCGTTTTGCTTGACGTTAGAAAACACTACCGTAAAAACGGTCGGTTGTGTCGTGCAGAGTCCGCGGCAGTGTTGTGACGTCTCTGAGCACCATGAGAGCGCCAACTTGTGGTGACATTTGTGTAATTGGTTTATAAAAACAACATAAAGCAACGTTATGTCATTCGAACACACCGTCGCGTTTTCTCCAATTAATGACAAAAAGATAATTTATCATATATTTCTGATTTCAGTGCATCTCCATATTTTCAGTCATGGGTCATTGGTGCCTTCACTGGTTAGTGTATGTCGTTATGAGGGTGGCAACTATGGTGTTCTGGGTGGTTGCTAAGGTGATGCTGAATAATTGCCATGGTGTTTAGGGCAGCTGCTAGGGAGGTTGCTGTGCTATTCTGGGCTGTTGCTATGGTGTGTGTGGTTACCCAGGTGTATGTGAGGGTGTAGGGTGGTGGCTTGGGTGTGTGCATTGTTGGCATGAGTCAGTGTAAACAAGAAATCTGTAGTTGCTGAAAACTGTTCTTGTGTTGGGTTGAAAAGTAAGAATAATAATTTTAACAGTTCCAATGACATGATACTAAGTCTAGTAAACTGTAAAACACACACAAACACACACACACAATGTATGGTTGACAACAACTCAGCTCTTTGGTGCAACACAAGTTTATTTATTTTTTCCCCAAAGGTCCACAGATGTCTTTCACAGTCCAGCATGTTCGGCCCTACAGAGTGCAGGGCTTTAACAGTGGCAGGAAATACACAGAATAACACTTAAATATTGCTATCTATATACTCTAAAACTTTTCAAACAAGTACAGGACCATCTGTGTTCTTAATGGGACATTTCTCCATCGACACTCACTCAGGCTCTTTCGGGAAGTTGGGTTCGTGGTACATTCGTGTGTTTCAATAGGCAATAACTGAAAACATTAAGTCACCATAAGCAGCTATGTCCGTGAAACTACTCTGAGATGAAAAAGGGCCTCAGGTTCATCTTCTCTAGCACGGAACCTCTGGGAAAAACCTGTTTAAACATTCAGTTTAAATGGGTTTAAGGCGATAGGAAGCTAAGAAACAATACTCAGGATTGATAAGAGCTCATCAATCAATATCTGTAGAGTGTTGCTTCCAAAGTTAGACGTTCAACTTTGGATAAAAGTGACAGACCTTTGAATATAATGAGTACAATGGAATAAAATGTTTTAAAAAATAAGGAAATTGGCCGAAGTAACAACCGTTTACTTCCAATGAGTTAGAAAGAAAATACTGAAGAAACAAGGACAGCTTTTCTCATTTCTATTTTAAAATGGTAATACAATATTTGGGAGTCGAACCTTTCATTCCTTAAATCCAACATTAGATGTCTTCCGGTACAGACAGTGATCTATTTTGGTCAAATCACAGACAACTGAATGTGAGTACACTCAGTTATTATAGCAACGATGACAATGCACAGCAACAAAAGAGACATTGGAGATAAAGTGCACAAGTGCTCATTCAACACAAAAACAAACACAAGGGAGACAAACAAGTACATTCATTAAGAGTGCATTCATTCCTGTAGGCTTTCATGTAAAGTCTCTCACACACGCCACAACGTCAGGCGGCCCGTTTACAAGTCGGAAACGGATGGGAGAAGCAGATGGCTGTGTGTTATTTGGGTCGGTGTGTGTGGCTGTCTATAAGGCAGGCGGGGCAGTCAGCTGTGTGCGTCTTTAGTGGTCACGTGACACACACCAGATCCATACAGTGAGAGAGTTGTGACAGTGACACGCCTTCTGCAGCTGTCGGAACTTGAGACAACACTGAATGTCCCAATTCCACATTAAATCCTGGTGCTTCCCTAAACACTATGTGCTAATTTGTGTAATTTACTCATTTGAATCAATGTGTAGCTCCTTGTTTGCACAGTGGCCATTTTGAAACAACAAGGGTGGGAGACTTGTTGAGGTTTGGCATTGGGAGATAAACTCTTCACCTTCTAGTGGTTACATTCCTACCAAAGTACAATAATGAGATCAACATTGCATTGCTGTTTTTAAACACGTGTAGCTTGAAATATTTATAATCAAGCCTTTTTCCACTGTAATACAGCAAAGCTCCCACCAGGGGGCGACTTTACCACAGTAACTCAACATACTGCATATAGTGGTCAGGCCCTAGTATGTAAGATAACATTGGAGCTCAAGATTAGACTGATTTAGTTTCTGTCACTCGAGTCTTGTGATTTATATATTTATATAACTTTGTCTTGGTGAAATCTGGAAAATAAAAGTCCAGAAAAGAGCTCGACTCTCGCTGTTCCTGACTGATCCACAGCTACAGAGTGAAAAAGGAACAATAGAACGTCTCAGTGGATGTCATCTCTCTACGTCATTGTCAGAACTGAATCATTTCTGTAATCCAGCACGCATGGACCCCCTGTCTGTCCCCATGTTCAGCTCCCTGTCTCCCTCCTCCTCCTCCTGTGCAGGCCAGTGAGACACTTCCCTTACATAAACTAATATCTCACCAGTGTAATGGGAACTCGCTGCCCTTTAACCTTCCACACAAGACGGAGCACATGCAGACTGGTGAGGACAGCAAATACAATTTTGAAAGTTGTCTGAATATAAACAGAGCAAAAGAGGAGGATAAAGCCAACATGACTGAGTACGAAGTCCACATTCATCCACATTGTTATAAACATCCACTTCGTCCTCAGTACAAATCTATTTCCCCACAATCCGTCACCCACTGCTGTGCTTGGCTTCGTTTCAACTTCATATTTCTCTATTTCTTGTAAAAGTCGTACCTCTTGTTTGTTTTTTTTCCTTTCTTTTTTTGCTTAAGTAGCCAAGGCATTTTGCACCAAGGAGTAAACATAAATCATCTTATAAATCTCAGAGGTAGAACCCTGACAATTGACTCAGTGAGGAGATTGACAGGTAGATAGATAAGACAGACAGACAGACAGACAGACAGACAGACAGACAGACAGACAGACAGACGAAAGTAAAC
This sequence comes from Genypterus blacodes, assembly GCF_046128005.1. Lineage (NCBI taxonomy): Eukaryota > Metazoa > Chordata > Actinopteri > Ophidiiformes > Ophidiidae > Genypterus > Genypterus blacodes. Next base: position 864,635 of record NW_027467208.1, read on the forward strand.
AAAGGCTGTCTGTGTTTAAGACGGTTTCTGTGAGTCACGAAAGCAGCAAAACAAGGGACAACACCAGGCCAAAAGCTGAACACAGGGAGAACTGAAGTATAATTGCTGGGGGGGGGGGGGGGGGGGCTTGTTAGTTTTATTTTTGTGCAATCCTGAGGAGCTTCTGTTCTCTCAGACGTAGAGGATGACGCTGCTGTCTGCAGGACAGTGAAGGCCTTCGGTGGAGAGGTTCAGGGTTTGGCAAGATGGGGGCTGAGGCTGCTGGCCGGCCGCCGGGCGACAGCTTTTTGGGTGAGGCGAATCACAGTCGTCCGACGTCAGCTCGGCGATGTCATCCGACTGCGTGTCTGACATCTCCAGGTCGCTACGGATACTCTCCGGCTGTGCCAGTGTGACGTCCCGGAGCCCCTCCCTGATCGACGCTCCCGGCGACAGTCCCAGAGCTGAGCCAGACAAAGCCCCGCCCCTTCTGGAGCTGCAGTCCTGAGGCTCCTCCCCTCCCGAGGCAGTTGCCATGGCAGCAGAGCCCGGAGGTGGGGTTAGATCCTCTTCGCTGGTCAGGCAGAGATGGCTGGGTTTGGTCTCGATGTCCACCTGGATCTCCAGGTTGGTGCACTCCCTGAACAGAGACACCAGACAACAAGCAGGTAAACAGAGGATCTAACAGAGGAGCAGCAGGATGAAGAGGGGACACAGCTCACACTCTTCACTCCTTTCTCATATTCTCGTTTTGACATTTGTCCACATGTCCATTTCTGAATACTTCACTAATTCTAGCTTTAAAAAACCTACAGTAAAGAAGAAATGATAATTTGCAGCCATATGCAGATAAAGAATGAACCTGTGTTGTTGTACGTATACAACAGTTCCAGTCAAAGAACTACACCTGCCACTAATCTACAGAGGTTTATGCAGGATTATGTGATCCTATGGAGGAGAACAGCTGAAACCACAGCATCAACCAGCCTAGACATCAGATTACTTACAATTCTGTTTTCTCACACACATCACATCTAAATCAAATCAAATCTCAGGGAGCAGCAGACAGAGCTGAAGCCTGACACCTAATGAAATCCAAGAGGAGAGGAGAGGAGAGGAGAGGAGAGGAGAGGAGCTGAGCTGAGCTGAGCTGAGCTGAGCTGAGCTGAGCTGAGCTGAGCTGAGCTGTCAGTGTCACCTGTCAGGGAGTGTGTAGGAGGAGATGATGGATCCGGCCATGCCTCGAGTGCTGGCACAGTCGCTCCCTGCACCCAGGCTGCCCGTCTCCCTCTGGGCTGATTCTTTGGCCAGCTCCCCTGCCTGCACCTCCAGCCTGGAGGAACACAAACACGCATGTTCATCAACTATGCTCCTCAGGTGTGCAAAGATAAAAGTATTTATCTGTATATGTCCTTCATCCTCACCTGCTATACTTTCCGGTGCGGGTCCCCAGAGCGCCCCCTGCCAGGGTGTTGAAGTGGGGCGTGTCACCCAGAGTCCCAGGGGCGACAGAGCGCCCCTCGCTGGGTGACGTCGTGCTCAAACCGCTCACTGCCCCGTCCATGCTGCTCTCTCCAAGACTCGGGGACTTCAGGGCTCGCCAAGCATCCGCCACTAGACAGAGAACGAGACAGAGGATGCTCTTTACACTACACTACTTACTTTAAACTACAAGCCCTGTGAGTAGAGTTATAACACTTGAGTGGCTTCAGTGTGTGTTCTGTGCCCTCACCTGTGATTGGTCCATCGTCCTCGTCAAAGTCGATCCGTACGCCTCTGCCCTTCCCTCTGCTCACGCCACAGCCGCCTCCTCGGCACAGAGAGATGGGCACGACGCCGTAGACGTACGCCAACATGATGGGCACGCCGATGCCTGAGGAGACAGGATGAGGTCATAGAGGTCTTTTGTTGTGCAACAGTAAAATTCACCATCATTGCACCAACACTGTTATGATTGGCAACGATCAGTGTGTTTACAGACTGATGCAATCTGAAACCACAGGTGTGTGTGTGTGTGTGTAACGGGTCAGGGTCTTACCGACGCTGACGGCGGCTATGACGGGGGCGGTGAGGATTGACAAGGCCACGCCCCCCGTCACGGCCAGGTTCCTCCTGTGACGGGACGTCTTCAGGTCATAGTGGGCGTGGATCTGTGAGAGGACAGAGAGGAGACAGGTTAACACAACATAAACATTTTATTATAAAGTTCAGAATATTACAGTGGACGGTCTGGGACTGAAGGATTCTTGTTTAGATTTTCTTTGCTTTAATCGTTTGTTGCCATGGTTGCGAGGTTCACATCTAATGGACACCCGGTCAGTGCAAGGGAAGAGAAATGAAAGTATTTTTCTTGGTTTCTGAGGAAATCTTAAATGTTTATCTGTGTCACTGTGACTTCTGCATAATGAAACTAAAACGTTTGTGTAAATTCCAGAGAAGTGAGTGATTGTGAAAGCAGAAGGGTCAGTGGTTTCCACTGCTCTGGACCATTTCACTGGAACTGACCATAAAAAGTATTTATGGGTATGAATAACATCACTGCTAGCCACAAAGAGGAAAGAGATACGTAGAGAGGTTTCATAGCTTTTAAATCTCTTATTTTCTTTTGAAGTAAAACACACACTAACTTTACTTATCCAGAGTATCAGAGAGGATTTATAATGTTTAACATCCTTAAAGCAAAGTCTCCTTCATCCTGATCCAGTCTGACATCTTCTACATTCAATTCACAACTCACAAAACTCAAAACTGATTCAAATCTGATACATAAAGGATGAACATTGTTTCTTTTATCATATTAAATCAGTATATTGATGTTGTTGCTGAACATTATGTTGCGTTCATGTTTCTCACCTTCCGTCCAACATAAACAGGGATGCCGATCACCATGGCGGGCACGGCGATGCCTGCGATGAGCGTGATGCCGACAGGAGCTCCGATCAGAGTCCCCAGCTGCCACAAGATCTTCTTCTTCCTGCTCCACGGCTTCTTCCCCCAGAACGTACAGCCGGACGGGCTGAGGGGCGCAAACAGAGAAACCAGGTCAGATTATTATTTCAGGTGTGTTGACACGGCAAAGTCACCTTGACATACTTCAACAAGGTACACACTGATGTTGACCCCCCCCATCCACACACACACAGACACACACAGACACACAGACACACACAGACACACACACACACACACACACACACACACACACACACACACACACACACACACACACATACCTGAGGTAGTGCAGGTCAGAGATCTCCTTCATGCAGAGCCAGCAGAACTCACAGCCGCACACGGCGCAGGTCATGTGATTGCAACTCCCGTCGTTCATCTTGATGATGTAGGCGCCACATCGTGGACACGGCTTGATGTCGTCAGCTGGAGGCAAACACATTCCAACCATTTAACCTCATACATTCTTACCTTTGGTTCCTGTACACACTGTACTGTACTGTAGCTACGAAGAATTTACTCAAAACAGAACTAATACAAACATGCTGCTTCCTTAAATCACACAAGTGGCCCACGTGTGAGCGCTTCAAACCCCTCCATTCTCCTCTTTAGTCTTTTTTTGGGCTCTTGTATTGGCATCAGAATCAAAGCTCATTAGCGTAATGGATTTGGGCCATCAGAGCACTTTGTCCTCTGATGGAAACGGGGAAGCAAACGAGCGCAAAAAGGAGTTTAGTGTTTTTAACTGTAGATGCTGGGAGCACAATGTTCTTTTAAAGGGGGGTTTGGCATTTGAACTCAACGACACTGCAGCCGAGGCACTGTGTGTGTGTGTGTGTGTGTGTGTGTGCGTGTTGGAGTCTGTATGCTGCTGACATGGCTCACCATTTCCCCCTCTTATCCCTTCCTGTCTCTCCCTCTGCACCAACTGATATCGCACAGACAGACAGGCAGTCAGACAGACAGACAGGCAGACAGGGACTTTATGAGTCAAGTCCCGGCCTGCTGTTGTCGATCTGGATATCTGGCAGAGGGACCAGAGACTGTAAGTGGTGAATCGAGGGAAAATATGACTGAGGGCAGTTGGAGGGATTTATCTAATAGACTTTTAATCAAATTGGGATTAAGAGGACGGATGGCGCTCAAATCTGGATGTTTGTAGGTGTGTGTCATGTGTTCCCACTCTCTCTCATCGCCACAACAATCACTGTGTTTGATTACGATCTCTCCGAGTCCAGAAATCTTAATGAAATCCCTTCAATACGGCGTCTACATGAACCCAGATCTCCATCAGAGGCATTTCTCCTGAGGGAGCGTCGACCCTGGGATCAACATCCAGACAGCTGCCATGTATTGATGAATTTGTTTGCGATGTTTACTCCAGGACCTTTAAGACCTCATTTTATTTTCTCAAATGTTTGATGGATTTCTGGGACTTGTGGGAACACAAAGTCGCCAAACAAACACACACACACACACACACACAGAATATGCTGCAGTCATGAAACTACCAAGTGAGTAAAGTGTGTTATAAATAGTGTCTCATCCACGGCTGAGCAGCGTTCCCTTTCCCCAGCGGCAGGAGGGGAAAGCAGCGGAGCCAATAGAACAGATGTAAGACGAGGCTGAGTCACGACGCTGGCTGACGTGCGAAGAAGAAGAAGAGTGACGACAGACAACGAGTCGGGGCATAATCAGAGGCGTGATGGATTGTTTTGAGAACGGGAACGCCACAGGAGAAGTAACTCAGTAAAGCTACAATCTGCATCACAAATCAAGGAAAGAAAGAAGATAATGTGGAAAATGTGGTTTTGGCTGAGAACTCACTGGGGCCCTGCTCCTGTGTGTAGCTGGGTGAGTGGTTGCTGTGGGTGTGCAGGGACTGCGCCCTCTGCTGGCGGGCCGAGTCGCAGGTCTGGTTGGGGTGCCAGGCCTGTTTGCAGTGGTAGCAGAACTCGGCGCCGCATCCCTCCCTGCGGCACACCAGCCTGGGGCAGCTGGCACAGCCCGACGCGATGACGGCGAACCTGAGAGAGAAGCAGAAGCGAGGTGATGATGAAGAGGAGGAGGAGGAGGAGGGGGGAACAGAACAGCCACAACATCCATCCAGGGAGAAACTGATGTAGTTTCCCTGAGAATGAACACTGACTGCTTCACACAGTTTGCCGCCCGCATCTCTTAACAAATCAAACGACATGTGAGACATTTATCAACAGACAGGAAACAGGAAATGATGTTTAGTGGTGGACTTTAATGTCGCAACGGCCTGAGGGGTTTTTAGTCTTCGTACAAACTTATATTTCTGAAAATTTTTCCACATCCTGATAAAGGAAACAGATACAGCTTAGGTGGTTTGTCAATAGACTGACTCGATACTACACTTAAGGCAGAAACGTCACAGGATCAATCGTAACCTGCTGCTCTCTGTGTGTTCATGACGTGAGGAGTGATCGCAGGATGAGTCTGTTAAAACAAAAATCTATTGTCTTAATCCCAGTAAATATAGAAAATCTTATGCATGATCAAGAAATGATGGAGGACAAATCAATTCAAACATGAGACTGTGTGTGTTGGGATGACATCATCACACATCCTGAGCACAGGGTCACATGATACATATTTAAAGGTCCATATCTATAAATATATACATGTAAAGAGAAGTGATGCTCCACTAAAAGAGGAGGTGAGGACGACAGAGAGCAGAGAGAAGCTGAAGGGCTGAGAGCGACGGATCAATGGAGGAGGAATCATTCTGTTACACCGGTGGCAGTAAAGCAAAGAAGGAGACGGGATGAAGTCGATCAATGTACAAATTACAAAGTTCAATATTGAGAAAGAAGAGCGATGAGTTAATCAGCGGCGTATTCACTGCAGCGCGGCGAGCGAGAGAGAGAGAGCGGGCGAGAGAGCGAGCGAGAGAGCGAGCGAGCGCAGCTGTGACGGCCTCATTCAGAGGGCAAGTGGGGGCTTGCGTTTCACCGGCTTTCATATTTTAACGTAGGCTTACAGTGACTCACTAAGAACGCCGGTCTAAATTTAGGGTTTGAACGCTCAGTGTGTGTGTGTGTGTGTGTGTGTGTGTGTGTGTGTGTATGGGACCACAGACTGCATGAACCCTGAGGTTGGAGTAGAGACGTGCTGAGCGTTTCACATTCAAAAGTGGAGGATTCTGAAACCTCTGCATTGCTTTAATGTGCAGAGAAAGACTTTGATACACTTCCTCTGCTCTCACTTGCAGCAGCAGCACTGCCGTGTACCCTGAGTGAAAACGGGCCCTGATAAGCTAAAGACCATGCCGGAGTACGATGGTCACACACCCACGTGTGTGTGTGTGTGTGTGTGTGTGTGTGTGTGTGTGTGTGTGTGTGTGTGTGTGTGTGTGTGTGTGTGTGTGTGTGTGTTCATTTGACAAAACTAAAGAAGTAATCCAAAATGAAAAACCTGTTTGAGCTACAAGGCTGTTAGATTCTGCCCGTCCGTCTGGCTGAGCTCTTCTAATCTACACATAAATCCTCCTTCATTGACTTCATTTATGTTCTTAACTGGAGCTACAGGACCAAAAAGACAACGGCCAGATCATGAATTGTCTCTTTTGTAAGTTGATAGAGAATAAAGAATGTTGTCACCGGCACAATAACACACTTTAGTGCCGGCGTTAAGCCTGCTCATCTCCAAAGACGAGGCGCAGTAAAAAAAACAGCAACCAGCGCCGTTGTGTCACCTCATGACAAAGAGGCGAATTACAGAGCGAGACAGGCTGGGATAATAGAGGCTGTCGCTCACGTTAGGCAGCCTGTCAGCAAATGTTGTTACCCAGCTAAACGGGAGAAAACACCATTTGAGTGAAAACCAGAGAAAGGGATTTGATTTGTGCCCGAGAAAACAAAAACACTGCCACTTCTCTGCGTGTGTGTGTGTGTGTGTGAGGCTCTGATCTGAGCCTGACATCTACTTTAATTGCTTTGGCACGCCTCTGTCATCTCCAGCTCCTTAAGCAGCCTGTGACGGGAGACAACGACGCGTTTGGAAGAGAATAAATTAACAAATCTTTTTGTTTTTTGGTCGGGACAAGATGAGACAAGAGCCGGAGTCCCACAGGGAAGGATTCGGGTAAATAGAGTCATCCTGCATCACAGAGTTTCAACACCAACTGGCACCAATGATAGAGTTGTGCAATGCCTTTTCTCTCACATGTTCGCACGCACACACAGAATACTAGAATCGACAAGCTTAGAGTCATGTTTAATAATACTAAGTAACGGCTTTAATAGGACTCATACATCATTTATTAATACTTTGTAGATCAATAATGAGCCGTTGATTGATTTTAGAGTTGCCATTATGTTAGATTTGTTAGTTCAGAGTCTTTTAAAGAATTGTTCACAACCTGGCAACACCAAAATCGTTCTTTTTATGAATTCCTATTTATTGTACCTCATTCCTAATCAACTAAAGCTGACAAATCATTATAAAATGCTCTCTGTCCATTCATTATGCAGGCTTGTACCTTCTAAAGCCATACTGCAGCTCATCTTACAGGAAGGTGGCATTTAAACCTTGAATTAATATAAAGAAAGGCAGAAACAGCAGCTGTGCTCTTTGTGCTGTGATCAGTGCTGAGTGTGAAGCTCAACCAAACACTGGTGAGCAGCAAAATGTCACACCAGCAAACGAGCAAAGTCTGCACTGCCGTTTGTTAACCATTTCCCCTTCACGCTCACGCTCAGTTCCACTTAAAAGTCTCTCTACGTCAGCAAGCGGCCTTATCGGCGGCACCATCTCAATGCGTGGCTCGTCAGCCGGTTGTGCGAAGATGGAAGCCGTAAACAGAATGAGGAGAGCGCCTCAGAGAGCACGTACGCGCTCTCCTCAACGTGGGACGTGTTATGGTTGGGAGTGCAGGTTGCTATGGCAGCTTCCCCCCGTGGAGAGCATCCTCTCACAGCCGGCAGATTCCACCGCAGTGCAGAGAGCAACACGGGCCGACAGTTACCCCGGGAGACGAGAGACAGGGAGAGCAAAACAAAAGGGAGAAGCAGGGAGGATGGAGAGGGACAGGTGACATCATCAGCTGCTGGGTAGACATGATACAGGGGCGAGACAGACGGAGACGAAGAGGAGGAAGAGGAGGAAAACAGGAGCTTTACGAGTGGTGAGGGAAATCGTGCGTGGATATTACAGGTTACACACACACACACACACACACAGTCAAATGAGTACATAAACGATCTCTTCAATTAAGTCCCTACTCCTGTCGCCCATGGCAACGTTCCTTCTACTCCGCATCAATAGTCTCCATAGCAACTGACAAGACAGGAGAGGCGGCAGAGGGGCCGCTCCTGTTCCCATTGGACGAGCCGGGCCGCCGCTCAGGCTGGGAGAGAGCCGATTGGCCGAGGGAGGAGAGCGGGTCAGAGGGGAACAATGAGCGCAGGGAGAGAGGTAAGATGGACTCTACAGTCAAAGTGTCCATTGTTAAGTAGGGAACAGAATCTGATCCCACTGTATCACCAAGAAGCTTCATCTCACTGAGGGACGACACAGATTCTGTTTAGAGATGAGAGCAGTCACTTCCTGTTGTATATGATGTTCCTTTGAACTCTGGGACAAACTAAAGATAAGATGGAAAAACTAGGTCACACTGATACACACACACATACGCACACACACACACACACAGGTCCATTTTTACCCCTAAGCGTCCACATTCACAGCTACAGCAGAGTAATTCACACCTCATGCACTCATTCATCAGAAGTGTGAACTCCAGTGGCCAACAGGGGAGAACAACTGCTGCCAGAGGTGTGTGTGTGTGTGTGTGTGTGTGTGTGTGTGTGTGTGTGTGTGTGTGTGTGTGTGTGTGTGGGGCAGTTTCTCTATCTTCCTCTGCAGCTGTTGTGGTGAATGAGGATTTGGATTGAGTCAAGTTGTCTGATTTGAGTGAGTGAGGCAGGACGGCAACACTGAGTCACTCTGCTGGTGTCAGGCAGAGGATAAGATATGTAGGTCACTGTTTAGTTGGCTTCTCCACCTTTAATGCTGCTGACACACACACACACACACACACACACACACACACACACACACACACACACACAGAACTCTTATAGTCCTATAGTTTGTTTCTGACTTGTATTCTCTTGCCTTGCCCTCTACTTGACCTTCTGTAACCTTTATCTTCACCACAGCTCCTCGTCCAGCCCTGTAATCGTCCCTTTACACTGTGAGGAACAGACCAGCATGACCAGCATGACCAGTGTGACCTCCGTGTCCTCGTGTGCTGGTGTGTGTCCAGTAAACACACGCAGCCTGAGTGTGACTGGACATGTAAACACATTAGAAGTAACAGTGTTTAAAGGTTTCACTGCCTAAGGGCCTGTTGTTACACTGTAAGGGCAGCAAAGCAACAAGTGTGTGTGTGTGTGTGTATCTGTAGATATACACACACACACGATAAGATTCTGAGAACCACAGAGATCACACACACACATGCGCTGGCAGCTGCAGAACTACGGCCTTCCCCTACGATTACTGTACAAACCGCAGCAGACAATATCACTTCATACCTGCGCTCTTCCTCCCCACACACACACAGACACACACACGCACATGCGAACACACGCACGCACGCTCACAAACACAATGAATCACCGCTGCTTTCTATTACGAAACGCCTCTCATTTGTTCCTGAAACTGAACGCAGCGCTAGTCTTCCTCCGGCCGGCTCGACTCGGCCCTCCTCCTCCTCCTCTGACGTCCCTCTGACCCACTTACACTCTCACTCCCCCACTCTGAGAGTCCAAACTTCCCCCAGCACACACACACAGAGCGGCTCAGGCTGGTTCCTGCTGACGTTGACCCACACAGGGTCGCTTCAGAAACGCTGCTTATCTACCGTCAAGGAAACCGTTTGTGTGAAGAAATAAACAAAGGAGTGACGGAGATGAAGAGTGACGGGAAGAGGACACAATGTGAACAAATAACAACCTCCCACTTCAAACCTCATGAGTTTGAGGAAGAGTTAACAGCCAAATCAGACGCTGAAGCTACAACATCCTTCATTTTAATATTCATTTGCTCTCACTTTGTGTACCGCTTTGTCTTAAGGGGAGCCGAACGCACAAACACACAAAACCACAAACACTGAGTCACAGATAAGGAATGACTTTGATCACTGTCTAGACTTTGATCACACATAGATACTGTTTGATATGGAAACACTTTAGCCTCTTTTACTTCTTCACTTTTAATCCATCTTCATATTATAATTATATAATAGGTTCAGAACAAAACAAAGCCACACACTGTAAGTTACTTATGAGCGGCCTGGGGATCAGGGCCCAGACTAAACAGGCATGACAGCAGAGAGGACAGGGGGACAGGAGGACAGACATGGACAGTGTCTTACCCGCAGTCAGGCGCTGGGCACCAGCGACAGTCAGGGTCTGAAGCCAGGCACCTCCGCAGCAGGAACTCTTCATACTTCTCCAGCAGGGCCGCGTCGTCCAAGATGTCGGCCACCTGTCTGGGCACCAGCCGCTCGGCACACTCGGGGCAGCTGAGCTGGACGCGGCTCTCTGTGATCTCGATGCGGAGGTACTGGCGCAGGCAGCAGAGGCAGGAGCGGTGGCTGCAGCCCAGCAGCTCGGGGAGTTGCTCGGCGGGCTGCCGCACCAGGCACAAGGGACACTCCAGCAGGTCGGCCTCGTCCGAGGAGGAAGGGGCTTCGCCCAGGGACGGCTGGCTGGCGGAGAGCGGCTCGGCAGGGGGGCCGGGGTCAGCGTCCGGGGTGGCCGTCTCTGCCGGGGCGACGACGGGCGGCGGTGTGGCAGAGACCACAGGGGCGGGCGGGGAGCTCAGGGCGGGGGGGAGAAGCTGCTGCTGCTGCTGCTGCTGCTGCTGCTGCTGCTGCTGCTGCTGCTGCTGCTGCTGCTGCTGCTGCTGCGTGTGGTGGTGCTGGAGGGCCAGAGGGGCGGCCGCTCCTCCCTTTGGACCCCGGGACCCCCGAGAGCCACGTTTGCTGTGGAAGAGGCTGTGGAAGGAGATGCGGCCCCGTCGCTTGGTGGCCGCACGGCACTTTGGGTTTGCCACGCCGCTCACGGAGGAGTGAGGCGACTCTGAGTCCTTCTCTGATCCCATGTTGCCACAGGAGACACACACAGGGCCGGTTACTATCCTCTGACACGCCTTATGAGCACACACACACCGAGCCCAACACACACAAGAGAGGATCTGTCCTCTTGGGGGTGCCAAGGAGGAATGCAAATGATAATCAGGCTGCTGGCAGAAAAACTAGAAGTCATTCACCTCCTTCTCTTCCTCTAATGAGAAACACAAGCTTATCACCAGATAACAGCGGCGACTAAACACAAATTGAGATTGCGCAAGTTCAAAGAAAAAGTGTTCCTTTCAAAGTTGTGGGTCAAAAGAGTCACAAAGAAGTCTGGAGTTCCCCGGGCAGAGGTCCAGGTCCAAACATCACACAGAGTCTGAGTGTCAGAGTCAAACAGTGAGGAGAGGGAGAAAGAATAAGAGCAGCAAGAAAAATCAATGAAGCTCTTTAAAAATGAAATGTCACAGAAAATCCACAGAGCCGACCCGGGTGGCTTCCTCTCCCAGAATGCTTCAGTTTGGGTCCAGATCCTCCTGCGGTTCTATTCAGACTCTTCCCTCCGCTCGTCTTCCTCTCCTTCTTGCTGCGTGCCGGTCTCTCGCTCTCTTTCTCTCGCTCTCTGAATCCGTCTTTTCTGTCAGGAAGAAGAGAGCAGGAAGTTAAACACAAAGAGCATGCTCAGTATGACACACACCTCTCTTCCTCCCTCTCTCTCTCTCTCGCTCGCTCGCTCGTTTGCTCCTCCTGTGCTTCGATTTAATCATTAACTCTTGAGACCCTGAGCAGATTACACGTGAGGAGCAGCAGCTACACAGACACAGACACGTCTTATTGATCTGTATTGGCTCAGAAACAGCAAAGGCAACAAAAGTAAATGAAGACTAAAGCCACCAATTAAACAACAGCATTACATCACCTTCCAATATTGACCAATCATCTGCTTATTCAAAGCCAGACATCCTGTTGTCCTTGTGCCTGCTCCATCTCCTCCTCCCTCTCTCTCTCTCTCTCTCTCTCTCTCTAACACACACTGAGCGCCGCAAGCTCTTCCTCCACTTCACACTGCGCTGCTAGTGCCGTTGCCATGGCGATGCTCACTTTGAGCGAGGCAAACAGTGACCCACTCTGTGACTCTGGCACTTATGTATACGCACACAAATACACACACACACACACACACACACACACACACACACACACACACACACACACACACACACACAGCATACATAATCGTTCATTGGTAAATGAATACCTGACGTCCTCTATACACTCCCACATGCACACACACACACAGACACACACAGACACCAAACAGGTTTCAATGTGTGAATAGATGAAGTCATCAGGTACACACATTCCAGGATCATACATGTGTACACACGCTGCCCTGATGAATGATGCACGCACGCACGCACACACACACACACACACACACACACACACACACACACACACACACACACACACACACACACACACACGTCTCTATGAACTGACATTCAAAATTCAAATTTGCTATCACAAGTCAGATCATAGCTACTCGTCTGTCACACACACACACACACACACACACACACACACACACACACACACACACACACACACACTTTCAATCGGCTCAGAATCCATTTCCATTGTTGAATCCAGTAAAGAAATATACACAATATACCAACATGCATACAGGCTCTCACAGTCACAGCTGCATGCTTTTTTATACACACACACACACCCACACACGATCATACACATCCAATCCCAGTTGCCATGGCGCTGCATCACTTGCCAAGTTTTCAGGGTCAAACAGGGGCTTGACGCTAGAAAAATGTGTGTACTTGTATGAGTACAACAACAAAATAAAGCTCAGGCAGCTCCTTAATATACTCTCACCAGCTGAGACGCTCCGGTTAGAGAGCTCACACACACACACAGCAACAAAAAGACAGCAACCATATATAGCTGCCATCTGTGAGATCACTGGAGAGAGAGGGGGGGGGAGAGAGAGAGAGAGAGAGAGAGAGAGAGAGAGAGAGAGAGAGAGAGAGAGAGAGGTAGCGCTGAGTCACAGATACAGAAGGCTCCAGCAATCGGGGACAAAGTCCAGATGAAACTGATGTTTGCTGACATCATGCAGACACGGACACGTTCACTAACACACACACACACACACACACGTTACGCCGCGGCACATGGCTCAGGATGGCAGAGCGGATGTCTAGGGATTGTAAGGTTGCTGGTTCTATTCTGGGTTCCTGTGGTTTGAGTGTTCCTGAGCAAGGCACCGACTGACTGACTGAACCTCTCACTCACTGCTCCTGGTGTCCTCGCCTGGTCTGACCCTGCCTGAGAGTGGATGGATGAGTGTGTGAGTGTGTGTGAGTCATTCCATACTATAAACGGATGTATGTTTACGCAAATGCTGGGCTCAGTCAGGCGTCCTGTGGGGACAAATACAAGACTTCCTGTTACTCAATGGCTGAGTGCTCCAGTCATGCTGCTCTAATGTAGAGCCGTCACAATCTATGAGAAAGGTTACAAATAAGAACAGTAGGTTGGTGTGTGTGTGTGTGTGTGTGTGTGTGTGTGTGTGTGTGTGTGTGTGTGTGTGTGTGTGTGTGTGTGGAGCTTCCATCCTCCTCCACTGCTCCCAGTTTTAGCCCCAAACTGGTTTACTGTCAATGGTTTATTGTTAATAATAACATTCGTGTTGACAAGTGGCCTGAACACACACACACAAACACAACCCATTTCCAAAGACAATCAACTCCTCCACTGCGTGCTTTTGCTTTTGTTATCAGTAAAGCGGGGGCGAGATTCTCCACTCAGAAGGTTGATTGGGACAGACGAAGATGAAGATCTGCTGTTTCTCGAGAAGACAACATCAAACCACAGAGATCACAAAGAGGATCTCTTCTTCTTCTTCTTCTTTTGTAACACCTCTTCATCTGCTCGCCTCCTTCTCACGCTTCCTGTTGAAGACTCCACTCTCTCAGTTATCTGAAGACATTCACATGCTGGAAAATGTGCAATGATGACTGAATAATAATATTGATGAGCTGCATAACAAGGCCGTGTGTGTGTGTGTGTGTGTGTGTGTGTGTGTGTGTGTGTGTGTGTGTGTGTGTGGCACTTGTGCCTTTCCATGACAGATGGGCCCAAACAGCCTGAGAACTTGACAATCTGGACTTGATTTGTTATCCGTCCGCTCACACACACACACTCACTTTGTTCCACATTTGTCCTCCTACTCCACTGCTGCTCAATTCAGCACACACAAGCTCACACGTGCACACACACACACACACACCTACCTCCCATCACACTTAAGACACTGGCTATACATCTCCCTTCTCTCTCGTGTTATGTTATGTTCTCTCTCACACACATGTGCACACACACTCACCTCCATTGTTTCTGATGCCAGTGCGTCAGAGACAGCTGCCCTTTTGTCTCTAGACGTGTCATGTTCACCTGTGTGTTTGCATACATACAGCTGACTGTCCTTAACTGACCTACCTGAGTGTGTGTGTGTGTGTGTGTGTGAGAGTGTGTGTGTGTGTGTGTGTGTGTGTGTGTGTGTGAGAGTGAGAGTGAGAGTGTGTGTGTGTGTGTGTGTGTGTGTGTGTGTGTGTGTGTGAGAGTGAGAGTGTGTGTGTGTGTGTGTGTGTGTGTGTGTGTGTGTGTGTGTGTGTGTGTGTGTGTGTTTCCTGCATACAGCTGCGTGGATTAACTTTCACTTTTACTTTCCCAATCAATCTGATTTCAGATTGATTGACAACGATGTATCTAATCATATTAATAATGGAACCCAGTGGCGGGACAATTATTAATTATATTCTTTACACATCAACCAGTAAACTGTGATGAAGGCCGATAAAACGAGGCGGACATGAGCTGATTTCTAGACAACGTGTGTTTCGTTCCCACTGACCAATAGGCTGCAGACTGCTGAGTGCTTTATGTAGGCTGTAATAGTTCAATCTAAAAAATGATGCCCCTGTCTGTGCTGGCAGATTCCATGAAACGCAGCTTGGTGTTATTTATAGTTTTGCTTCTCAAAACTGAATCCTGCTGCGTTTCATCTCTGCCAGGTGAATGCAATTAAGTGTAATTAAGGAGCTGGCAGGATGGAGAAACAGCCTGACTGTGGCTTCCCGGCACACAGAGTGCTTTGTGTGTGAGGCTAGCGCAGCTCTTGTGCGCCCATTGAGATTGAGGTGTCAAGGTTTTTAAGAACAACAAAAAAAGCTCCAAATATCAAAGCGTTCCACTTTCAGCTGGAACACTAACAGCTGAGATGCCATTCATAGAGCCAAGTTCGCCAGAGGATCGGCAAATTACAGTGAATGAACTTTTCTATGGCACCACTTTCAGCCCAGAGTATAATCACATCACACGAGCTATCTGATCGTCTGAGAGCAGAGCGGTGGGCACATTTGTCCCGGCAAGATAAATCCTTTTGATATTGACGAGCCCATGACCTTCCTCCCCTTTCTTCCCTCACAAAACATGAAACATTTCACTCCCACTGCTGAAGGCTAAATTCTCAGCATTTAGCTTGGCTGAGGCTAAGGTGTAGTACCAGTGACTGCCTCAAGGGGCCACTAGTGAGGGCATGGGATCGTTTTTGTGTCTCTGATGATGGGAGGTTCCGACTTTGTTTCATATCTCTATTATACTCTAACAATAATGACACCTAACAGCTCAATTCCAATTTCATAATGGATAACCGTGAATCAGCTGAATCAGACCAGAGGGAGAGAGAGAGGGAGAGAGAGAGTGCGAGCAAGGCCAGTGTGTTCTGTCAGGTCTGTTCTCACACAGACTGTTCTTTCTGTTTTGGGCAGTAAATCCGTCTCAGCACTTTGGGATCACCGCCTCTGTGTCTCTGGGGCTCAGGCAACATGCTGCAACCGGCTCACTGTGTGTGCGCACACATACCTATGTACACATACAGCGCACACACAAACACACACGGACACGGACAGTACAAAGTTCATGCAGGAATTGGAACATGCGTGTCGAGGCACATGTTCCTGCAGAAGTTCATTTGAAGAGCAGCAGTTCAGTTCACAAAAGCAGGGGATTACATTAAAATGACTCAGCATTTAAATTGATTCATTACAACTAAATTAATTGGTGATGATGATGATGGAGATGATTGATTCTTTTTGGTCTCTGTCAAAGTTTGTTTGCCAGATTTCCAATGAATATTTACCAAGGAGTTTTGGATTTCTGCAGGAATTAAAATCTGAAATAAGATCGGTAACAAATGAATCTGTAGTAATCTCACTCTCTCTGTTTCCTATGAAGGAGCTACATTCAATAAAGCAAGATCTGGACACAGGCATGTAAATCACACTCAGGTGGTGTCACTGTTAACACCCATACACACACAAACACACACACACACACAGTCATATTGGCTGCAGAGAAACCACCTGTGAGCTACAGGTATACCGCTGTGAAAGCTTATTGCTGTTAGGCAACAAGATGATTCACTGCTACTTAGCGCCGGTAGGGAATGTCAGCACAGGATTCACACTACACATCACACAAACAACCATACACACACTTGCTGTATATAGTACGTGCCGTATGTGAGGTGACTCCAGGCACACATGCTGTACATCCACAACACATTCAGCCTGCGACCCAACACAGCAACAGAACCAAGATAGGAACTGAGACTGCTGTACTCAGACACCAACTTGCAAACCCACACATCTGGATCAGGACCGGGTCAGGTCTGGTTTGAGTAACGCCCTTATATGGCACCGGCACATCTAACTGAGTATTTAATTCCGAAGCACAAATTCAGCTCTGCGCTTTAAAAGAGCGCCGCAAATCCCACGACATCCTAATCACAACGTTGGTACATTGTATCTTTTTATGTCTCACTCATCAGAGCCAATCAGACTGAACTACAAAGCGTGCTGATTAGCCTGCTGCGCCGCTTGCTGTCTAAGAGCATCTTTTCAGTTTGGATGAAAGCGTCGGCTAAATGGCTGCAATCAAAACTGACTGATGATGTTGTTCCAACACTGGAGCAGACAGACAGGAGCTTCACAGAGCAGACAGACAGCAGATTCACAGACAGAATGGCTCAGATACGGACAGAAGGGTAACAAGAGCCTGAGACTCATTCTGGACAGAGCAGGTGGACCCTCCTCAACCAGGGACTAATAACATATAGTGTGTGTGTGTGTGTGTGTGTGTGTGTGTGTGTGTGTGTGTGTGTGTGTGTGTGTGTGTGTGTGTGTATCTTTGCCAAGGAGAAAGCTAATTAGACGTGATCAGCTAAAAGATGGTGGAGAAACAGACTGAGCCTCTACCTGCGTTTATAGTTGCGACCTCACAGCTTGATTGATGTTTACTGAGTGCCCTCTGTAAGCAGATGGTTGAGCCTTCACACGTCATCGCCCACCTGAGCAGGCCACGGATCACCAGCACAAATTGGACACGCTCATTATTAACGGTGAAGAGTTCCTTTAAAAGATGTGATAAGCCCTTTTTCCCTTTTATCTCTTTATCTTCGTGAGAACATTTGGTTCTGGATCCAGGAACACACAAGCCAAGGCTACTTCCAGCGAACAGCAGGACAGGCTGAGTCACGCTGATACGCAAGACGTGATGACGGGCAAACTAGGTTGTAACAACACATTAGTGCAGGAAGAAGAATGATGCGCTGAAGTCACGCATCTTCCCACACGGCACATCAGAAGGGAGGGGGAATGAAGAACACACGACTAGGTTTGTTATCATTAAGTAAAAGAAAATGAATAAGGCTGTCAAGAAGAAGAAGAATAGGGGGGCAAACTAGGGCTCCCAAACTAGGGGTCCAGTTTGGCTCCAGTTTGTCTATGGGCAGGACTGCAGCTACAACTATTGAAGTGCTTTGGTTTGTGTGTGAGGGCACTGATTCCAAAATGGCCACCAGTAAAAAATGCTGATTCACTGCCTATTCAAGCCCCAAACCACAACCGGCCAATCAGAGGCTCTCATTCAAAACATGATGACAGAAGCAAACACAACAACCGATTGTGGTGGTATGAGGCTAACAGGCTGGATCTACTGCCGTGTGTGTGTGTGTGTGTGTGTGTGTGTGTGTGTGTGTGTGTGTGTTCAACCAAACATCATATCTGCAAGATATGATGTTTGATATGATGTTTGATGATTTTTGCATTCAGGAAATTGAGCCGAATACTGGTGTTGATTGCCTGATTGCTTGAATACAATGTGTGTGTGTGTGTGTGTGTGTGTGTGTGTGTGTGTGTGTGTGTGTGTTTGTTTGTGTGTGTTCTTCACCTTGTTCACTGGAAACAGACTTCGCAGGAAACTGACTGAATAAGCCACACCCTAACACGCTCCTGTTTTCCTAGGAATTTCAGCCTTTCCTTTTCTCGAACATTTTAATTTTATTAAGTGGATCTGGGATGATGTCACTCCATATTCATTAGTACACTGTAATCACTCATCTTATTCTGTATTAATAGTTTACTTGTCTTTCTCACAATCTTATAAATGTAAATGTACACATCTGATGTAAACAAATTGGAATAAAGGTTTAAATGCTTTTTGACGACATGTGAGTTGGGATTCTTTCAGGTATTGATTGATGCTCTTCCATCATAAAAAGACCAGAAACTTGCTAATCAACAATTAATAACATCTGTCCTGAAATGTGTGATGGTGGTGAGTTTGCACAGACAGGCAGATGGAAGTATGGAGCATCTCTGTCTCTACATCGCTCTTTCTCACTCACTCTGATTAACACCTCTCTCTCTCTCCCACACACACACACACACACAGACACAGATAGAGCACATTCAACAGAGCGCTGGAAGGTGGAGGTAAAGGGAATCATGCTGGGAGCTTATATAATTAGAGGAGTGTTCAGGAGACACACTGCTGAGTTGTTGAATATTTAATGTCGGGCCTGCAGGCCCTACAGTGGCAAAGTGCAGACCTCTGAACCTAAAACACCGCTTCCCAACACACACACAGACACCCGTAACAACCTCGTACACACGTCACACTCGTAACACTCACGCCAACACACACACACACACACACACTGGTCTGGTCCAACGCCTGCACAGAAACAGATGAGGTAAGCGGAGCTACAATTGCAAAGTGGATACGCGGTTTCAGGTTTCAAAAAGGAAGGAGCAGCACAATACATGGACACAGACGCACAAACAAGTATGTAATTCCTGGCAATTGTCAGTAACCTAACACACAAAATGGATACAGGAACCCAAACCTCCTCTGGATGAGGTCATGCTCAAACACGTGACAGAGGAGGTGGAGGAGGAGGAGGAGGACACTCCCAACGAGAAGCCACACACACTTTATCAAACAGGGACTTTTTTCATTGTTAGGCTGGGGATTTTTTCAAATGTCAACATGTGGTGTGTTGGCAACGCTGTACATGTGATCTGACACAATGCAACACTTCTCTAATATTCTCCCTTTGTGTCAGAGAGGAGAGGATTGAATTCTTTGGTCATCTCCAAGGCTGTAGCATCAATGAGTGAGCCCCAATCTGCCATATATTAATAAATTAATTGTTTAATTTACCAAATATTTCCTATCTGTGATACTGAAATACTTCATACACGTCTAAACATGAAATATCCACCCATTATGTTCTTTGGCTGAGCTCTGCCTCACACAGGCTGAGTGGAGACCTGAGGGAAGATGGGAGCAGTCAGCATCCCTGTTGTTTGGAAAATGTATTAGCTGTGTCCCCTTTGTTAAGAATTAAGTGGGAAAAAAGCTCACACAAAACAATTTACACACACCTGCCATCTGCTTTAGTTACATCAGAAAAAATGTCTCACCCTCACAAAAACAGAAATGCTATTCAGGTTTTATCCATTATTTTCATTATAAGGAGACGTAAATGTTTATAAAGCAGTTAGAGTCATCACTATACTGACCTCTAACCCAACACATAAACCAACTCAGACTCACTCCGACAGCCCTCATTACCGTGGAAATCCACACAATCTTCCTCCCCTTGACGCTGCTGCCTCTCTCTCCCCTGGAGGAGGCTCTGCAGAGCTGCATGGCTGTGAGCAAACACAGGCTGAGGAAGCTAGATGCCAACTCGCCCATCGTCTCGCCCCTGAACTTTGTTACCGGTTACAGTGAACGTCAGCCTCCTGCCCGGCCCGCCCGTCACACACTCCCCCTCGTGTTTCCCCCCCCCTCACTCCAGCCCAAATATGGTGCTTTGTGTTGCCCGTTGCCGACAGTGACGGTCGCATGATGCAAACGTCTTATCTTTATCTTTTTCACCCAAGATAAGTTTGTTTTCTTAAAGTATCGTGCGTTTCAACTATGACATCATTCACGACGTAATTAACACCTGTCACATTATTCATGATTCTGGAGTGTGTGAATGACATCACTAATAACTACGACATCATTCATGCCTCTCATCTCCCTCTAGAATTATTTGGTAATGCAAATAAAAAGAACCTATTTTATGTAAATGTGAAACAAAAAGCTGCCTATGCAAACGCCTGAACCCAGTTTCAGTTTCAATGTTTCAGGAAAGTTTGGAAGCAATTTGAGGACTGATGCTCGTTGTGTTGATGTACACACACTTACATATGCACACACACACACACACACACACACACACACACACACTGTTCTCCAATGTGACCTCAAAGTGCAGCAGTGTCATCTGTCAATCACATCATTTAAGACATCAGAAAATGATGTCAATAACTGACATCATTCATGATTCCATTCAATCTCCCACAACTATAATTCTGTGATGCAAATTAAAAATAGAATACAAATGTCATGGCAACGACATGAGAAGCCCCCCATACAAGGGCCGGACCATGAACAATGATTCAGAGCAGAATGGAGGCAGTTGGAGGGATGGGGCTCATTGTACACACAGACATACATGTACACACACACACACACATTGTAGTAGTATATGAGGATATAAGATGATAAAATAATCTGGCTTCAATCCAAACAAATTCCCTATATCATTCTTGTAGAGAGAGAGAGTGTGTGTGTGTGCGTGTGTGTGGTTGTCAGCGTTATGATTCCGTGTAGTTTCCCTTCATATGGAAATACACAATGTCCTCTGTCCAAACAGTAGCAGGGGAGTGGCAGGCACAGGAATGCTTTAAAGGGAAAGGGAAGGATTTGGGAGAATGAGGCGACGCTCACGCACCCCGACTCAGACTGAGAGCAGACATGGACCTGATCTGAATTAGGCTTTATTTTAATAGTGTCACTTAATGTTTATGTCCAAATATGCAGCATTGGTGTGTGTGTGTGTGTGTACGAGCTTCCAGTCTGTTTAGATGGACTCTCCTCCCTGTGTAAAGATGATGATGATGATGATCTTACCCATCCCTGACCCTCTTGACTGACAGACTCAGATCATCTGACTGTCATGTTGGTGATGATGTTATCATACATGTAAACTGTGGGGGGAATCTGGGGTGCATTGGTTCAAACTGACTGACACACACACACACACACACACACACACACACACACACACACCCTCCCTCTGAAGCGGCCCGCTCTCTTCTGTCCACGCAAACACCAAACATGGAGGGGAACCATTCAGAACCAACCCGTCTGATCGAACACACACAGTCCGAGGTAACAGCTCGACTTACCTGCGCAGGAGCGGATTTCTTCGACGGGAGCGGCATGCAGCGATGCGCAGCGGCCACCTCGGGACGAATACTGGCGCTCTGCTGCCTGGTTCCGGTCCGGGGGTGGGACGGGGAGAACAGGACCGAACCAGTCCCGGTGTGGAGCGCTTGTTCTGTTCTCGTTGGCGACTGCGGTCCTAAGTTTCCTCGCCGTGTGTCGGTGAGAGAGTGTGTGAGTATTCTCCGCAGTTTTTACTGTGCGACTCCCCGCTGCTGCTGCTTCTGCTGCCGCCGACGTCATAGAGGAAAGCCCCCGGTAGCGCGTCACGCCGTGTCGGGCCTGGAGACCCCACCCTGTGACGCGCCCCTCCGTGGAGCGCTTTACTGTAAATGCTGTGATTTACTGACGGAAAGTGCGGAGTGAAAGTAACGAGTTTGGTCTCCAGGGGCGCAGATGAACACAAGTATCACCAACCAAACGCTACACGCTACACTATCACTACATCCCGCTACACAGATGGATCAAGCAGTCAGATCATTTAGCAGTTTAGTAGCAAACCTGAACTGATAACTAAACTACACGTCCAACCACAAACTGTTCTCTATGACAGTTATTTGTGTGTGTGTGTGTGTATGTGTGTCTAATGGAACACATCTTGGGACATGAAAGCCTAAAAGGGCGTTACTGCTGAAAACTGAAACCAAATGTACTCGCCTTGGAGCCAAAGATTCACACCTTTAAGCTCAAACTGCATTCTATTCTGTAGTTTAGCGACATGTTTGTACAGTAGAATGTCTCTTATTCTTCGTCACTAATCAAGGCGCAATCTCTACAGCTGGTAAACAGGACATGTCAGTTGTAAGTCATCGTCTCTCAGCTGAAACATACCTGAGGCGCCCCCTGGTGGTGCAGCAGATAACTCTAGAAATGAATGCAGAGAATAAAGTTCAACTGTTTGATTAAGAAGCCCGTCTCAAAGTTCAGGTATACATATTTATAAACACGTCATGCATCTCATTCACCTAAACGTCTGAGCTGCAAAGTGAGAATGAAAACTTTACAAAATGTCATAGTAGAAAAGCACGAGTTTTATTCGTAGGGGGGAAATGAGGAATATTGACCCACAGCTTTGTTCGTTCTTTGCCGGAGCTCAGCAGAACGACAAAGAATTTAAGTTAAACTCCCTCCTACATCCATCCAGTCCTCCGGTCCTCCCACCTGAGCTCTTTTCTCAGCCCGCATTCCTTCACCAGGCTGCAGCACGAGCTTCAACCAGCTGAAACACAAAGGGAGAGGAAGGGGGAGAAGGCTTGGGTGAGTTACAAAGACACAACAATTAACAGATGGTCGTGAAATAGCTGAAAATGAAAAGACAACAAATAGTCAGCAACATTACATCATTTTAAGTCATTAAGTGCCATTACAGTGTCAGCATCCAATTGCATTATAAGTCAGTCAGTCAGTTCAAGTTCACCCTCAGCTACATGAACCTTGAACCGAACCCGACAACATTCACAGCTTTCAAAAGTGAAGTTAAAACGAGCCGAGGCAGCAGGGAGGCTTAGGGAGCGACAAAGGTCAGAATTCAAAGCGTTTGTCAGAGGGATGTTTCCTCCGTCTCGTCTCTGATCGGATTCACACCATCTCTGATGCGGTGACGTCCGTGCTCCTGCTGAGCGACCCGAGGTTCAACCGTCTGAAAAACTCTGAAGACATCACAACAGACGCATGCGACAGAGGGATCCTGATCCAGAGACATAAATGAGTCTACACTTGACAGTTACATCTATAATAAGGCAACAACAGCAACGTCTTCATCAAGGTCACTTCAACAGCATAGAAGTTTGCTAATATGGTTCCTAATAGCTTGCTTAAAATATTTCCTCTCTCCTCTGGTACACATTTTCTCACACACGTTTGTATTCTGCAGTACCTCCTTTCATTACAGCTCTGACCTTCTTTGTAAACTGAATGGCTGTCATTGATCAGGTCAGGATCACTTCTGCTGTTGAAGATAGCGTGCAGCATGTGGCCCAGTGACCACTGAGCCGCCAGCCAACGCAGTCAAGTCTGCACTGGAAGGTGGAGTGGATCTCAAAGCAGCCAATCAGAATTGGGGTAACATTCACTTTAGCAAAGGGTAATTATTTGTTTTCTGTGTGTTTGTACCCTCCACATGATTTTAAAAGGACTTTAAGTTCAGTCCCTGCTCATCTCTCTCATCTTATCAGAGTCACTTGCTGTATGAGGCAGTTAGGAACTTCACACGAGCAAACTTCAGCAGCTGAAATGCGACTGATCAACAGCGGTTGTTTCTAAGTGGCACACTAAGTTTAAAATATATTGCTGTGTTTCGTTGTTTTACAGATCCCACAGATCAGCGGTGCATCCCATCATGCTCTAAAGTGCTATGAGCTACAGGTCTGACTACACATTCATCACAGTCAAATCTATTTGGTCTAATAAAAAGAAAAGAGGGATGGAGAGACGCATGCATTGCCTGATGTGAGGTGATAACGGCACATCGCTACTAAACTGTAGTAAACATTAAAGCACAGATGGTATCGAGCGGCGCTGAGTCACATCACATCACTGAAGCGTTCAGGACTGCAGAAAATACTGTACAGTCTGTGTCACAGTAAAGAACCTATAGATCTGACATAACAATGGCATGCTTAGTCAGTGTAGTCTCTATAATCCCATCAGTCTGAGATGAGGCCAGACGTCGGGTCAAGAGGGTGAGGAAGAAGAGGAGAGGAGCAGAGGAGGAATACTCTGACCAGTAGCCAGGAGGAGAGGAGGCAGCAGGCTACAGTGTCAGACAAAAAGGGATGAGGATAAAAACAAGGAAGGTGCTCCTGGGTGAGGAGGTGAAAGATGTCAACCGCATGATGCAAGGGGACACAGTAACTGAATCAACGACCTTCTGCACCGTCGGCAGGAGTGAAACCTGCGATGGGGACGGGAGATGTAGGTTTTGCTGTTAGGCTGCAAACCATCAGGGATTTTCTATTCATTTGTGACTTGAGGGCGCTAAAGGAGGAAGGAACACAGCAGGAGTGCATGAGAGTCACGTCGGTTAAATGAGTGACCCAAGGCCGTCTAGAGTCAAGACAAACGATAGGGTTAAGAAATCAATACATCCAAACACGTTCCAGAGGAAAGCATCCCTGGAAATGTGAGCCGTTCTGTTCGGCTAAAAGTCAAACAATTCAATCTCACTTCTGTAGTTGTGAACGACAAACGACAAGCTTTGTTTGTGTTAGTGATGATGGAGGCAGACGTGTTTTCTTGAAGAGTCTCAAAGTGACACGTGCTTTGTTGGCACTGTGACTCATGTTCTACTCTAAAGGGCATAGGTGTGAAGGTGGAGGGGAAACGGGGAGAAAGAAAAGGATTTTAAATGAAGAACACTTGGTCTTTACAGGCGGAGGCACGTGCGGGGGTTTCCATGGTGGCGGAGAAAGCGGCGACGATGGACGCGAACACGACGCTGGGGCTCTGGGCGGCGTTGACGGCGGCGTGCAGCCCCTTGGCGCTGTAGTACTGCACAAGAGGGACCGTCTGCCGGTGGTAGGCGTCCAGACGGGAGCGCAGTGTCGTTTCATTGTCGTCGCTGCGGCGGATGAGGGGCTCGCCCGTCACCTGGGGGCAGGGAAGAAGAAACGCAGACGCTAAACAAAACGTACACTTTGTTCATTCAGGTCTAAAATCACAGCAGGAGTTTGTTTCCTGTCGCTCGTCCAATCCTGGCTTTTATTGTGCAACCTAATCAAACTGAAATCTATCTCTTCTGTTGTGTCAACAGAACAAGAGCAGCAGGAACTACAGAGCCGTTTACTCAGAAACATCGTCTAATACAGGTATCAACGGTGAGAGACGTAGTAGCCTCCATGACATCATCAGGAGAGTCTGTAAGCCTGCATTAAGGAGACACTTTCACATGACGACTGGAGGGCAAATAGTCATTTACTGTCCAATAAAGAACAATCATCCATCCCACCCAAAGTCCCAACTGTCTCTGATCTGGTGTGCAGCCACACAGTACAGCTCTGTGTAAGGTCAGGGGTTATGCAGAGGAATCAAAGAATGATGTTGAGCTCAGCTTCAGTGCTAAGTGGGTTGATGTAGAAACCACTTACATCATCTTTCATCGGCTCCTTGGGGGGGTTGAATTCCTCATGGTAGGAGCGGCCGCTTGGTTGATGGATCAGTCTGGGGAGACGGTGCCGCGTCAAAGTACAGGACAAGGAGAGAAAGGACATGAAAGTGAAGGAGTGAGAAAGAGGAAGGATGAGGGTCACACAGACACAGTGAGTCACTGACTACATAACGGCCTCGCTCATGGCCCAGATGCTGCCCTCGTCCTAGTTAGGCTTGAAAAGTCTGCGGGCAGCCTCGTCCTCACAAAAGGACTCCCACAGACACAAAGAGGGCTTTTCTATTCAGCCAGGCGTCCAGATAACAGCCTGCTTATTTCTAAGAGCAATAACAAACGTAATAAAAGAGTTCACGTCGCACGAATCCTACAGCCTTGCCACGAGGCTCTGATAGAGCATTATGTCCCTCTGTGGACCAGCACTCTGGAAAAGTGGCCCATTTTTAAAACACAGCATTTGATATTAAATGGTTTAGAAAAAGTATTTGTAAACCATTTTGTGTTCAGGGAGTGAAAAGGAAAAATATCAGCACACGACAGAAAGCACAAACTAACACGTTCCCAAACTGTATCAATCAAAATATAAGACTGAAACATCAAACCTCTGACTCATGGGATTGATGCTCCAGATCTTGACTTTCCAAGCTGCAATGTCAATAAACTGTCAACAGTTCCAACATCTACACTTCATCGAATGTTTTACATGTGTATCGTTTTTCGAGATACACAAACGAGTGACCATGGCAGCTCAACGTCACACTGAGCAGCTGGGATGGTTTTGTGTCTTCATACAACACATCTCAGCAGGAAGGGACCCACTAAAGTCTTCAACCTTTGACCTTCACATCAATGATAATCGCACGCTCCACATCTTTCCTCTCTCTTCACATGAATCTGAAACGATCCTCTCCTAAAGCCTTCTCTCTGGTCTTCTCTTATTCATTCCCTCTCTCGTTGCTTCCTACCTCCCACAGATCCGGCGCACCAGCAGGGAGTCGTCGACGGCAAACTCGATGACGGAGTCCAACGTCTCTTGTCTCTTATCCAACAAGTCATCCAGCTGGAAGAAAGGAGCACAGGGAGTAAATATGGCAGCTATCTACTGACGGGCGGTGGCTTGCCCAGGCAGACCTCACTCACCATCTTCATCTTGCTCTTGTTCATTTTCAGTAAAAGCTTAAACATCTTCATTGGATGCACAAAATGTAATCAAATGGATCAATTTATTGGTATTTATTCTTTTTTAATCAACTCGTTCCGATTTGTCCCCTTACTCTGTTTTGTTGCCAAATCAATCTCACACAGAGACATTCCACTACGGCCTTATAGAGAAAGTCAGGTGGTTTTACTCTTCATCGTTTAATCCTCACCATCTCCGCCTGTTTGACTGTGCGGGGGAATCCGTCCAATAGGAAGCCTTTCCTGCAGGGAGGCGTGTCCAGGTTCTTCTCTATGAGCTCCACCACCATCTCATCACTGACCTGCACGCAAACAAAATAAACAGAAATAACTCCAGGATCCACGGGACGACAGCATGTCTGAAACTGAGACGTGTTGATGCGCTTCAGTCTTTCCTGTTGTACTGTAATTGAAGTCGGAGCCTAAATCTCACCAGCTTGCCGGCGTCCATGGTCTCCTTGAGCCTCTTGCCAAGTTCAGAGCCTGAAGCCACCATGGCCCTCAGCATGTCTCCGGTGGCCAGGTGGCAAACACAGTACTGCTCCGCTAGCCGGGGGGCCTGCAGAGAGGAGGGGGGGAATGAAACCATGACTTAGAGCAAACTTCAGTCTAACAGAATGGCTCCATGCACTGAAACAATACAAAACAATATGATTGATCAGGTTTCTACTGCTCATCCATTTGAATCTGCAGCTCACACACACACACACACACACACACACACACACACACACACCAGTTGTTCAAGCTTCAGTGCAGGTGAGCACTCAGAGACAATGGAGCATATTTGACTGAGCCTCAAGTATCATAACTGAAACAAACAAACTTTTCCAGCATGTTCAGTTTACTCAGCTGGTTTTTGACTAAGTTAACATGTTCAGCTCAGGGAAAAGACAAATGTAACGAGTTTAACAACTAAAACACATGTTGCACAACGGAGGAACTTCTATTAATTTTGCATTTGGCTTCATCTGTTAAAACAGAGCCATTTACTCTTTTATGGAACTAAAGTACAAATCTACAACAATCAACCTTTCCTGGGCAAACATCCAGAGCTTCACACAGAACAAATGATTACAAAGCTGATTACAAGTTCAAGTCTGAAATGTGTGTGTGGAGTTTTCGGGGTGAACACACTGAACAAGGTCACCGTGACTCTATTTTGTGATAAATAAAGGCTTTTTTTGACACCAATATCAAATCTAGTCCAGCAGTTTGTAAGTAAGAGCAAAGTTATGTAAAAATAAAAAATAAAATAAAAAAAACCAACAAAATATAGGACAGCTGCATCTCCTATGAAAAAAAGGAAAAAATGACTTCTTTCATTCTTCAAAGTACTTTAATGTCACATGTTAAAGCTCAAACACAGTTCACTGCCTGCAATGTTGCCACTTTATGTATAGTGTGTGTGTGTCTGTGTCTGAGAGAGACAATAATCTCTTCCACATTGATCATGCGTCTCTGAAATAATTGAGTGAAGACACTGGGATGACAATTACAAATGTATGCAATGTCAAGTTCAATAATCCCTCAGTACTTTACAATATGGTAAATTCAACACTTAGTTGATGTTATGAACGGATAAATAAGACAATAATAATCTACAATGAGATATTAAGCACTGCAGAACAGTTACCAAGGTTACTGTAATAACACACTTCATGAAAAAGTGATGGATTCACATCAATGTAGCACAAAGCAGCAACTAATCAGCCGGAGCGTAAATGAGCATATGTTCCTAATTGTTGACCCAGGTGTGCGCACAGGTATGTTAGCTTAGCTTTAGCACTGGCTTTAGCGTTTGACGTGGGGCGCGAGGACTGTGCCGTCCACGCGCCTATTGCTTTTCCAGGCTAACTGATGCTAACGCTAGCCGGTTATCTCCGCCTCACCTGAGTCCCCTTGCCGGCCCCGGGCGGTCCGAGCAAGATAGCTCGGATTCCCTCGTGTACTTCGGCTACTGCCTCCTTGAGCTGCGCGCTGGGAGCCATGTCTGGAGTGGAGCAGAAACTTTAATAATTAAGTCTGTCTGTCTGGTCCTGCTGACAGCTCAGCCAACTTGGCCCGGAAAGGAAGCACCACTGCCTCCTTTTTGCTATCAGCAGGAGCTCACGCCCCCTGCTCAGAGTTCGCGCATTTGATTTGTTGACAGAGCCGCCAATCGCTTTTACGCAGCACTGATTGGTTTAAATTATGTCATTCATGAATGCAACGTCCGGGATGTTAAAGTTGTTTTACGAACTCTAAAAGGGCAAATTCAGATGAAAGAGGTTGAATGGATAAAAATACAAAAGTTATTGGGAAAATGTGTATTTATTTTGACCTTGACTCTGTTTATAAACTTGATCATGTATTTGGAATGAGTACGTGTTACAATTAGCTTTTTTGAATAAAGTTAAAATATTGACTGATACAAAGAGTCAGCATCTTGCCTGAAAACAGGAAGTGATAAACATATTAAAAAGACAACCACAAGCTGCAGCAGCAGTCCTGCCCCTCTGTGTGTCAGGCAGTTGACAGCTTCTTTCCTGTCCCCACATAAGACAACTGCTATAGTTCCCATGAAAAATGACTGCGGCTGATGGAGTCGTGTACTCTGATGTTAGGTTCAGGGACCTTAAGAATGCAGAGGGTGAGTCAAAAACAGATCTATATTTCTATCTATCTCATCTGATCAGATATTGTGACCTTCATGTCTCTTGATTGACTTACAAAGTCAAATTTGAAATATTTGACGCTCACAAGTCCAATCTCACGGTGAGATTTGTGTTGCAGCAGCTGCTTCCCCATCAAATGACACGACTTACTCTGAAGTCCAGATCTTGAAACCTCAGCATAACAATTCTGGTGGGTAATAACTGGTGATATAATGGTTAACACGCTGGTAAACCTAAAGACCTAATGTGGTGTGTTCGAATACAGTTACAGTAACTTTGCTCCATCGACACACACTTTTCAGAGTTATGTAAAGAGGGGAAGAATAAGAGGTGGAAATTAGGAAGTCAGCCATTTGTTCACCCTCACTGACACTGTTGTAATCTGACATCACGACTGGCGTTTAACTGATATCTCTCTTTCAGACCTGTCAGCCGGTGGGGTCCCTGTTTCCCAAGTGGGGTCAAATGGAGGGTCGAAGGTCACATCGGCAAAAGTGCCCTTGATTGTGCTCTGTATTCTCCTGGCAGCTGCTGTTGTTGGTCTTTGCCTTGTGTGTGAGTATGAACTTAAATGCACTGCTGCTAAAAAGCTAATTGTATTATGATCTGTGTTTTCAGAAATGTTCATTATTTTTGTATTTTGTGAAGTGGAGAGTTGTCTCTTCCTCTTTTTGGCGGTCTTATTAACCACTGACAGATTCACATTCATTCTTCCTTTCTTTCATGATGTCATTGTGGGGGTGTAAGGGTGGTGCCATTCGTATCAAAGTGAAATGTTAATTGTAGTTAACTGTTACCCGATTTTTGTGGATATTCCTTTGCTCGTGTCAATCTCTGGCGCTTTGCATGGCGTTCCCGACAGTGACGGATGTTTCTTCTTTGGCATGATGCAAATGGTTTTAACATCAGTCAGGCTGGTTCCATTTGTGTTTCCCTCTTTCTTTCTTTCAGGTTATGACAACGTGCAAACCAAGAGAAGTCTCCAACTGCTGACAGATAAATATGAAAACATCACCAGTAAGTCTGTGTTTAAACTGTGTTCAGTCCATGTTTCATATCACATAAAATGTGTCATATTTGGCTCTGGACCAAACAAAACTCACCTGTACAGGTTACAGTATTTCTGTTCAGATGTTTTGACTCTATTGAGACATTTGATATACAAGAAGTGTTTCACTTCTTTCAACAGTGATGAATTACTTTTACATTTCCCTCTAGTATACTAATTGAATAATTGTACCAACAACCAATTGTTACATGCAACATGCAGTAAATTCATTTTCAGGAAGTGAACTTTTTTCTGCCTGAAACCATTGTTTGCTTTACTCTCTTCAAAGGTGAGGAATATATGGAAGGTGAAGACAAATGGGAGCTATCTGGAAAAAACTGCTATTATTTTTCCAACAATAGTCTAACCTGGCGTGAGAGCAGGATTGCATGTCTGCGTGCAGGAGGAGACCTGGTGAAGATCGACAGCAGGGATGAACAGGTAACAGCACTGCACAAGGCTCAACCATACACCGTCTGTGTTAGAGTTTAAATGAGCTCCATCTTTGCTTCCCTGTGGTGGAAAACGTCAACAAATCATAAACACAAGCAGGTTACATGAATTCAGTTGTAATACTGCATGAAAAAAGTTGAAACCGTCAATAACGTCGCAGTGCCACATGACACTTCAATTAAATGAATTCAGAGCTGCTGAATGACTTTTTTCCCAAAGGAGGAATTTTACTTTTCAGGAAGTCATTTTTTAATGTGATGTGTTGTTCATGAGTAAATGTAGTTTGGTTCTTCCACTTCTGGTCTTTGACACAGTGATGTCATGTCCTGTATCATGATTTCCTTTCTTGCTTTTGAGAAATTCCTGGAGGAAAAATTGAAAACAAAAATGATGTTTGATGAAGACAAGTTCTGGATTGGACTGACCGACTCCAGGAAAGAGGGAACCTGGTTGTGGGTGGACGGTTCATCACTGAACACCTGGTAAAGACACTTAATTCAAGTATAGTCACTGAATCTGTTCCGTGTTGGTGGTGTGTTAATGTCATTCTACATGTTTTAGGTTGAGGTTTTGGAGCGGGAAAGAGCCGGACAACCATGAAGGAGAAAATTGTGCAGGAGAGGACTGCGTGAGGATGGGGGAGAGAGAAGGAACGACCGATCAGAAGTCTTGGTTTGATAAATCCTGTGAAAGTCCGCACAAAAGCATATGTGAGAAAGAAACGCACGAAGGTGTATGTGCGGCTCACACTTGTCCCAGTCCTCGGCGTCCTTAATATTCTGAGTACAACCTGCAAACACAGCGATGACAAACCAAGTTACGTAGTTTTATGACTGAAAACAGCTGCTGCCAAGAAGAAATGTTAGACGAGACCTTTTTGTGTGATGAAGCTCAGTTTTTCTCCCCTGTAAACATTGATTGAATTGCAGGTTTTAGTCTTTAATCATTCGCACCTGCTTGTGTATAGCTGGACTCCACACACACACACTTCTGCTTTGGCCTTTGTTTGAGGTTTGCGCCTGCATACTGCTTGTCCTGTCTGTTTCATGACAATATTAAAATGTTTGTATCTCTTGATGAGCTTGTTGAGTTGTGTTATTAATTATCATGTTATGATTCTCATTAATGCAGCCACATGGTGTGACGGGTTCATTTGCACTAGCTTTAGCTCACACCAATGCGAATGCCGTTAGCTCTCCTGAGCCCTCTGGCCCGGCCATCATCTTCATCAGACACACATTAAACCCACTGAAGGTTCACTCACGTTTCCTCTGTGCTGAATCTAAATTTCATCATTTACAATCAAGATCATTAAAAAGCGTAACAGTATTTGTGTTCTGATGATATTTGGTGAGTTAATCAAGTTCCACTCCAGGGTAATTCATTATTCTCTGAAGTGAAAAAATGAATTACATGAAGATAGAAATACTTTTCTAACTTCCTTTTAAAATATGTTTGATAAAGCAACGTTAAATATGACCTCGTGACTTCCTCTGTTAAACCATCCAACTGAGGTTAGAATAGAATAGAATAGAGTAGCTTTTATTGTCATTGTACATGAGAATACAACGAAATGCATCATTTAGCATATACTTCACACCCTTTCAGTGCCTTGTCTGAGAAAACGGAAGCCCTATAAAACACATATTTTGCAGAACATGACTGATAAGAATCTTGTTGGTCTCTGTGTCAGGGAGGAAGATTTTTAAACACGCTCATGTCAGATCTCACAAACTCAGTCATGAGGAAAAGGAACGCTGGCGGTGGTGAGTCAGAAATATCTATCCATCTATCTATGTATGAAATATTGTGACCACCTTTCTCTCTCGATTATCTGACAGACCATTTGATCATTGCAAAATTAGATTCTTCATCACAAATCGTACATTGAAGTTTGTGTTTCAGCAGCCGCTTCTACATCAAATGACGACACTCTCACTGAAGTCTGGTTCTTGAAAACTCAGGATAATGACTGTGGTAGGTAACAACCTGTGATGTAATGGTAAACACGTTGGTGAACTGTCAACACATGTAACGCTGATCCTTGAAAGAAAGACCTAATGTGGTGAGCTCGCACAGAGTTAAGTTAGTTACACTTAGATTGCTCGATCGACACAAAATGTATTAAAACAAACTGCTGAAGTTTGAAACAGAGTTGTGTAAAGAGGGGAAGAAGTAGGCATAGCCATTTGTTCACCCTATAAACGCTGTGGTAACCATAACCAGACATCCTGACTGGAGTTTCAGAATGGTCAGCAAGTGGCACCCCTACTTCCAAAGTGGAGTCAAATGGAGGGTCAAAGGTCACATCAGAGAAAGTGGCCTTGATGGTGCTCTGTGCTCTCCTGGCCGCTGCTGCTGTTCTTCTTGTCCTTCTGTGTGAGTACGAACTTGAACTTGGAAATGAGTGAGAAATCAAATCAAGATCAATGATCAGAAACAAAGGATAAAATGATATTATGATCATGTTTTCAAAATTGGTCGTTATTTTTGTATTTTTCATTTGGATGGTTGTCTCTTCCTCTTTTTGGTTCTACATCCGTATCAACCACTGACGGATTCAATAAGAGAAGTTATTCTTTCTTTCAGGTTATGACAACGTGCAAACCAAGAGAAGTCTCCAACTGCTGACAGACAAATATGAAAACATCGCCAGTAAGTCTGTGTTTAAACTGTGTTCAGTCCATGTTTCATATCACATAAAATGTGTCATATTTGGCTCTGAACCAAACAAAACTCACCTGTACAGGTTACAGTATTTCTGTTCAGATGTTTTGACTCTATTGAGACATTTAATATACAAGAAGTGTTTCACTTTTTTCAACAGTGATGATTTACTTTTACATTTCCCTCTAGTATACTAGTTGAATAATTGTACCAACAACCAATTGTTACATGCAACATGCAGTAAATTCATTTTCAGGAAGTGAACTTTT
The DNA here is from genome assembly GCF_046128005.1 of Genypterus blacodes. Lineage (NCBI taxonomy): Eukaryota > Metazoa > Chordata > Actinopteri > Ophidiiformes > Ophidiidae > Genypterus > Genypterus blacodes. The sequence continues at coordinate 898,758 of NW_027467208.1, forward strand.
TTCTGCCTGAAACCATTGTTTGCTTTACTCTCTTCAAAGGTGAGGAATATATGGAAGGTGAAGACAAATGGGAGCTATCTGGAAAAAACTGCTATTATTTTTCCAACAATAGTCTAACCTGGCATGAGAGCAGGATTGCATGTCTGCGTGCAGGAGGAGACCTGGTGAAGATCGACAGCAGGGATGAACAGGTAACAGCACTGCACAAGGCTCAACCATACACCGTCTGTGTTAGAGTTTAAATGAGCTCCATCTTTGCTTCCCTGTGGTGGAAAACGTCAACAAATCATAAACACAAGCAGGTTACATGAATTCAGTTGTAATACTGCATGAAAAAAGTTGAAACCGTCAATAACGTCGCAGTGCCACATGACACTTCAATTAAATGAATTCAGAGCTGCTGAATGACTTTTTTCCCAAAGGAGGAATTTTACTTTTCAGGAAGTCATTTTTGAATGTGATGTGTTGTTCATGAGTAAATGTAGTTTGGTTCTTCCACTTCTGGTCTTTGACACAGTGATGTCATGTCCTGTATCATGATTTCCTTTCTTGCTTTTGAGAAATTCCTGGAGGAAAAATTGAAAACAAAAATGATGTTTGGTGAAGACAAGTTCTGGATCGGACTGACCGACTCCAGGGAAGAGGGAACATGGTTGTGGGTGGACGGTTCACCACTGAACACCAGGTAAAGACACTTAATTCAAGTATAGTCACTGAATCTGTTCCGTGTTGGTGGTGTGTTAATGTCATTCTACATGTTTTAGGTTGAGGTTTTGGAACGGGAAAGAGCCGGACAACCATGAAGGAGAAAATTGTGCAGGAGAGGACTGTGCGAGGATGGGGGAGAGAGAAGGAACGTCCGATCAGAAGTCTTGGTTTGATAAATCCTGTGAAAGTCCGCACAAAAGCATATGTGAGAAAGAAACGCACGAAGGTGGATGTGCGGCTCACACTTGTCCCAGTCCTCGGCGTCCTTAATATTCTTGGTACAACCTGCAAACACAGCGATGACAAACCAAGTTACGTAGTTTTATGACTGAAAACAGCTGCTGCCAAGAAGAAATGTTAGACGAGACCTTTTTGTGTGATGAAGCTCAGTTTTTCTCCCCTGTAAACATTGATTGAATTGCAGGTTTTAGTCTTTAATCATTCGCACCTGCTTGTGTATAGCTGGACTCCACACACACACACTTCTGCTTTGGCCTTTGTTTGAGGTTTGCGCCTGCATACTGCTTGTCCTGTCTGTTTCATGACAATATTAAAATGTTTGTATCTCTTGATGAGCTTGTTGAGTTGTGTTATTAATTATCATGTTATGATTCTCATTAATGCAGCCACATGGTGTGACGGGTTCATTTGCACTAGCTTTAGCTCACACCAATGCGAATGCCGTTAGCTCTCCTGAGCCCTCTGGCCCGGCCATCATCTTCATCAGACACACATTAAACCCACTGAAGGTTCACTCACGTTTCCTCTGTGCTGAATCTAAATTTCATCATTTACAATCAAGATCATTAAAAAGCGTAACAGTATTTGTGTTCTGATGATATTTGGTGAGTTAATCAAGTTCCACTCCAGGGTAATTCATTATTCTCTGAAGTGAAAAAATGAATTACATGAAGATAGAAATACTTTTCTAACTTCCTTTTAAAATATGTTTGATAAAGCAACGTTAAATATGACCTCGTGACTTCCTCTGTTAAACCATCCAACTGAGGTTAGAATAGAATAGAATAGAGTAGCTTTTATTGTCATTGTACATGAGAATACAACGAAATGCATCATTTAGCATATACTTCACACCCTTTCAGTGCCTTGTCTGAGAAAACGGAAGCCCTATAAAACACATATTTTGCAGAACATGACTGATAAGAATCTTGTTGGTCTCTGTGTCAGGGAGGAAGATTTTTAAACACGCTCATGTCAGATCTCACAAACTCAGTCATGAGGAAAAGGAACGCTGGCGGTGGTGAGTCAGAAATATCTATCCATCTATCTATGTATGAAATATTGTGACCACCTTTCTCTCTCGATTATCTGACAGACCATTTGATCATTGCAAAATTAGATTCTTCATCACAAATCGTACATTGAAGTTTGTGTTTCAGCAGCCGCTTCTACATCAAATGACGACACTCTCACTGAAGTCTGGTTCTTGAAAACTCAGGATAATGACTGTGGTAGGTAACAACCTGTGATGTAATGGTAAACACGTTGGTGAACTGTCAACACATGTAACGCTGATCCTTGAAAGAAAGACCTAATGTGGTGAGCTCGCACAGAGTTAAGTTAGTTACACTTAGATTGCTCGATCGACACAAAATGTATTAAAACAAACTGCTGAAGTTTGAAACAGAGTTGTGTAAAGAGGGGAAGAAGTAGGCATAGCCATTTGTTCACCCTATAAACGCTGTGGTAACCATAACCAGACATCCTGACTGGAGTTTCAGAATGGTCAGCAAGTGGCACCCCTACTTCCAAAGTGGAGTCAAATGGAGGGTCAAAGGTCACATCAGAGAAAGTGGCCTTGATGGTGCTCTGTGCTCTCCTGGCCGCTGCTGCTGTTCTTCTTGCCCTTCTGTGTGAGTACGAACTTGAACTTGGAAATGAGTGAGAAATCAAATCAAGATCAATGATCAGAAACAAAGGATAAAATGATATTATGATCATGTTTTCAAAATTGGTCGTTATTTTTGTATTTTTCATTTGGATGGTTGTCTCTTCCTCTTTTTGGTTCTACATCCGTATCAACCACTGACGGATTCAATAAGAGAAGTTATTCTTTCTTTCAGGTTATGACAACGTGCAAACCAAGAGAAGTCTCCAACTGCTGACAGACAAATATGAAAACATCGCCAGTAAGTCTGTGTTTAAACTGTGTTCAGTCCATGTTTCATATCACATAAAATGTGTCATATTTGGCTCTGAACCAAACAAAACTCACCTGTACAGGTTACAGTATTTCTGTTCAGATGTTTTGACTCTATTGAGACATTTAATATACAAGAAGTGTTTCACTTTTTTCAACAGTGATGATTTACTTTTACATTTCCCTCTAGTATACTAGTTGAATAATTGTACCAACAACCAATTGTTACATGCAACATGCAGTAAATTCATTTTCAGGAAGTGAACTTTTTTCTGCCTGAAACCATTGTTTGCTTTACTCTCTTCAAAGGTGAGGAATATATGGAAGGTGAAGACAAATGGGAGCTTTATGGAAAAAACTGCTATTATTTTTCCAACAATAGTCTAACCTGGCGTGAGAGCAGGATTGCATGTCTGCGTGCAGGAGGAGACCTGGTGAAGATCGACAGCACGATTGAACAGGTAACAGCACTGCACAAGGCTCAACCATACACCGTCTGTGTTAGAGTTTAAATGAGCTCCATCTTTGCTTCCCTGTGGTGGAAAACGTCAACAAATCATAAACACAAGCAGGTTACATGAATTCAGTTGTAATACTGCATGAAAAAAGTTGAAACCGTCAATAACGTCGCAGTGCCACATGACACTTCAATTAAATTAATTCAGAGCTGCTGAATGACTTTTTTCCCAAAGGAGGAATTTTACTTTTCAGGAAGTCATTTTTGAATGTGATGTGTTGTTCATGAGTAAATGTAGTTTGGTTCTTCCACTTCTGGTCTTTGACACAGTGATGTCATGTCCTGTATCATGATTTCCTTTCTTGCTTTTGAGAAATTCCTGGAGGAAAAATTGAAAACAAAAATGATGTTTGGTGAAGACAAGTTCTGGATCGGACTGACCGACTCCAGGAAAGAGGGAACATGGTTGTGGGTGGACGGTTCACCACTGTACACCAGGTAAAGACACTTAATTCAAGTATAGTCACTGAATCTGTTCCGTGTTGGTGGTGTGTTAATGTCATTCTACATGTTTTAGGTGGGAGTTTTGGAACGGGAAAGAGCCGGACAACTATCAAGGAGAAAATTGTGCAGGAGAGGACTGCGTGAGGATGGGGGAGAGAGAAGGAACGACCGATCAGAAGTCTTGGTTTGATAAATCCTGTGAAAGTCCGCACAAAAGCATATGTGAGAAAGAAACGCACGAAGGTGTATGTGCGGCTCACACTTGTCCCAGTCCTCGGCGTCCTTAATATTCTTGGTACAACCTGCAAACACAGCGATGACAAACCAAGTTACGTAGTTTTATGACTGAAAACAGCTGCTGCCAAGAAGAAATGTTAGACGAGACCTTTTTGTGTGATGAAGCTCAGTTTTTCTCCCCTGTAAACATTGATTGAATTGCAGGTTTTAGTCTTTAATCATTCGCACCTGCTTGTGTATAGCTGGACTCCAGACACACACACTTCTGCTTTGGCCTTTGTTTGAGGTTTGCGCCTGCATACTGCTTGTCCTGTCTGTTTCATGACAATATTAAAATGTTTGTATCTCTTGATGAGCTTGTTGAGTTGTGTTATTAATTATCATGTTATGATTCTCATTAATGCAGCCACATGGTGTGACGGGTTCATTTGCACTAGCTTTAGCTCACACCATGCTAATGCCGTTAGCTCTCCTGAGCCCTCTGGCCCGGCCATCATCTTCATCAGACACACATTAAACCCACTGAAGGTTCACTCACGTTTCCTCTGTGCTGAATCTAAATGTCATCATTTACAATCAAGATCATTAAAAAGCGTAACAGTATTTGTGTTCTGATGATATTTGGTGAGTTAATCAAGTTCCACTCCAGGGTAATTCATTATTCTCTGAAGTGAAAAAATGAATTACATGAAGATAGAAATACTTTTCTAACTTCCTTTTAAAATATGTTTGATAAAGCAACGTTAAATATGACCTCGTGACTTCCTCTGTTAAACCATCCAACTGAGGTTAGAATAGCATAGAATAGAGTAGCTTTTATTGTCATTGTACATGAGAATACAACGAAATGCATCATTTAGCATATACTTCACACCCTTTCAGTGCCTTGTCTGAGAAAACGGAAGCCCTATAAAACACATATTTTGCAGAACATGACTGATAAGAATCTTGTTGGTCTCTGTGTCAGGGAGGAAGATTTTTAAACACGCTCATGTCAGATCTCACAAACTCAGTCATGAGGAAAAGGAACGCTGGCGGTGGTGAGTCAGAAATATCTATCCATCTATCTATGTATGAAATATTGTGACCACCTTTCTCTCTCGATTATCTGACAGACCATTTGATCATTGCAAAATTAGATTCTTCATCACAAATCGTACATTGAAGTTTGTGTTTCAGCAGCCGCTTCTACATCAAATGACGACACTCTCACTGAAGTCTGGTTCTTGAAAACTCAGGATAATGACTGTGGTAGGTAACAACCTGTGATGTAATGGTAAACACGTTGGTGAACTGTCAACACATGTAACGCTGATCCTTGAAAGAAAGACCTAATGTGGTGAGCTCGCACAGAGTTAAGTTAGTTACACTTAGATTGCTCGATCGACACAAAATGTATTAAAACAAACTGCTGAAGTTTGAAACAGAGTTGTGTAAAGAGGGGAAGAAGTAGGCATAGCCATTTGTTCACCCTATAAACGCTGTGGTAACCATAACCAGACATCCTGACTGGAGTTTCAGAATGGTCAGCAAGTGGCACCCCTACTTCCAAAGTGGAGTCAAATGGAGGGTCAAAGGTCACATCAGAGAAAGTGGCCTTGATGGTGCTCTGTGCTCTCCTGGCCGCTGCTGCTGTTCTTCTTGCCCTTCTGTGTGAGTACGAACTTGAACTTGGAAATGAGTGAGAAATCAAATCAAGATCAATGATCAGAAACAAAGGATAAAATGATATTATGATCATGTTTTCAAAATTGGTCGTTATTTTTGTATTTTTCATTTGGATGGTTGTCTCTTCCTCTTTTTGGTTCTACATCCGTATCAACCACTGACGGATTCAATAAGAGAAGTTATTCTTTCTTTCAGGTTATGACAACGTGCAAACCAAGAGAAGTCTCCAACTGCTGACAGACAAATATGAAAACATCGCCAGTAAGTCTGTGTTTAAACTGTGTTCAGTCCATGTTTCATATCACATAAAATGTGTCATATTTGGCTCTGAACCAAACAAAACTCACCTGTACAGGTTACAGTATTTCTGTTCAGATGTTTTGACTCTATTGAGACATTTAATATACAAGAAGTGTTTCACTTTTTTCAACAGTGATGATTTACTTTTACATTTCCCTCTAGTATACTAGTTGAATAATTGTACCAACAACCAATTGTTACATGCAACATGCAGTAAATTCATTTTCAGGAAGTGAACTTTTTTCTGCCTGAAACCATTGTTTGCTTTACTCTCTTCAAAGGTGAGGAATATATGGAAGGTGAAGACAAATGGGAGCTTTATGGAAAAAACTGCTATTATTTTTCCAACAATAGTCTAACCTGGCGTGAGAGCAGGATTGCATGTCTGCGTGCAGGAGGAGACCTGGTGAAGATCGACAGCACGATTGAACAGGTAACAGCACTGCACAAGGCTCAACCATACACCGTCTGTGTTAGAGTTTAAATGAGCTCCATCTTTGCTTCCCTGTGGTGGAAAACGTCAACAAATCATAAACACAAGCAGGTTACATGAATTCAGTTGTAATACTGCATGAAAAAAGTTGAAACCGTCAATAACGTCGCAGTGCCACATGACACTTCAATTAAATGAATTCAGAGCTGCTGAATGACTTTTTTCCCAAAGGAGGAATTTTACTTTTCAGGAAGTCATTTTTGAATGTGATGTGTTGTTCATGAGTAAATGTAGTTTGGTTCTTCCACTTCTGGTCTTTGACACAGTGATGTCATGTCCTGTATCATGATTTCCTTTCTTGCTTTTGAGAAATTCCTGGAGGAAAAATTGAAAACAAAAATGATGTTTGGTGAAGACAAGTTCTGGATCGGACTGACCGACTCCAGGGAAGAGGGAACATGGTTGTGGGTGGACGGTTCACCACTGTACACCAGGTAAAGACACTTAATTCAAGTATAGTCACTGAATCTGTTCCGTGTTGGTGGTGTGTTAATGTCATTCTACATGTTTTAGGTGGGAGTTTTGGAACGGGAAAGAGCCGGACAACTATCAAGGAGAAAATTGTGCAGGAGAGGACTGCGTGAGGATGGGGGAGAGAGAAGGAACGACCGATCAGAAGTCTTGGTTTGATAAATCCTGTGAAAGTCCGCACAAAAGCATATGTGAGAAAGAAACGCACGAAGGTGTATGTGCGGCTCACACTTGTCCCAGTCCTCGGCGTCCTTAATATTCTTGGTACAACCTGCAAACACAGCGATGACAAACCAAGTTACGTAGTTTTATGACTGAAAACAGCTGCTGCCAAGAAGAAATGTTAGACGAGACCTTTTTGTGTGATGAAGCTCAGTTTTTCTCCCCTGTAAACATTGATTGAATTGCAGGTTTTAGTCTTTAATCATTCGCACCTGCTTGTGTATAGCTGGACTCCAGACACACACACTTCTGCTTTGGCCTTTGTTTGAGGTTTGCGCCTGCATACTGCTTGTCCTGTCTGTTTCATGACAATATTAAAATGTTTGTATCTCTTGATGAGCTTGTTGAGTTGTGTTATTAATTATCATGTTATGATTCTCATTAATGCAGCCACATGGTGTGACGGGTTCATTTGCACTAGCTTTAGCTCACACCATGCTAATGCCGTTAGCTCTCCTGAGCCCTCTGGCCCGGCCATCATCTTCATCAGACACACATTAAACCCACTGAAGGTTCACTCACGTTTCCTCTGTGCTGAATCTAAATGTCATCATTTACAATCAAGATCATTAAAAAGCGTAACAGTATTTGTGTTCTGATGATATTTGGTGAGTTAATCAAGTTCCACTCCAGGGTAATTCATTATTCTCTGAAGTGAAAAAATGAATTACATGAAGATAGAAATACTTTTCTAACTTCCTTTTAAAATATGTTTGATAAAGCAACGTTAAATATGACCTCGTGACTTCCTCTGTTAAACCATCCAACTGAGGTTAGAATAGCATAGAATAGAGTAGCTTTTATTGTCATTGTACATGAGAATACAACGAAATGCATCATTTAGCATATACTTCACACCCTTTCAGTGCCTTGTCTGAGAAAACGGAAGCCCTATAAAACACATATTTTGCAGAACATGACTGATAAGAATCTTGTTGGTCTCTGTGTCAGGGAGGAAGATTTTTAAACACGCTCATGTCAGATCTCACAAACTCAGTCATGAGGAAAAGGAACGCTGGCGGTGGTGAGTCAGAAATATCTATCCATCTATCTATGTATGAAATATTGTGACCACCTTTCTCTCTCGATTATCTGACAGACCATTTGATCATTGCAAAATCAGATTCTTCATCACAAATCGTACATTGAAGTTTGTGTTTCAGCAGCCGCTTCTACATCAAATGACGACACTCTCACTGAAGTCTGGTTCTTGAAAACTCAGGATAATGACTGTGGTAGGTAACAACCTGTGATGTAATGGTAAACACGTTGGTGAACTGTCAACACATGTAACGCTGATCCTTGAAAGAAAGCCCTAATGTGGTGAGCTCGCACAGAGTTAAGTTAGTTACACTTAGATTGCTCGATCGACACAAAATGTATTAAAACAAACTGCTGAAGTTTGAAACAGAGTTGTGTAAAGAGGGGAAGAAGTAGGCATAGCCATTTGTTCACCCTATAAACGCTGTGGTAACCATAACCAGACATCCTGACTGGAGTTTCAGAATGGTCAGCAAGTGGCACCCCTACTTCCAAAGTGGAGTCAAATGGAGGGTCAAAGGTCACATCAGAGAAAGTGGCCTTGATGGTGCTCTGTGCTCTCCTGGCCGCTGCTGCTGTTCTTCTTGTCCTTCTGTGTGAGTACGAACTTGAACTTGGAAATGAGTGAGAAATCAAATCAAGATCAATGATCAGAAACAAAGGATAAAATGATATTATGATCATGTTTTCAAAATTGGTCGTTATTTTTGTATTTTTCATTTGGATGGTTGTCTCTTCCTCTTTTTGGTTCTACATCCGTATCAACCACTGACGGATTCAATAAGAGAAGTTATTCTTTCTTTCAGGTTATGACAACGTGCAAACCAAGAGAAGTCTCCAACTGCTGACAGACAAATATGAAAACATCGCCAGTAAGTCTGTGTTTAAACTGTGTTCAGTCCATGTTTCATATCACATAAAATGTGTCATATTTGGCTCTGAACCAAACAAAACTCACCTGTACAGGTTACAGTATTTCTGTTCAGATGTTTTGACTCTATTGAGACATTTAATATACAAGAAGTGTTTCACTTTTTTCAACAGTGATGATTTACTTTTACATTTCCCTCTAGTATACTAGTTGAATAATTGTACCAACAACCAATTGTTACATGCAACATGCAGTAAATTCATTTTCAGGAAGTGAACTTTTTTCTGCCTGAAACCATTGTTTGCTTTACTCTCTTCAAAGGTGAGGAATATATGGAAGGTGAAGACAAATGGGAGCTATCTGGAAAAAACTGCTATTATTTTTCCAACAATAGTCTAACCTGGCGTGAGAGCAGGATTGCATGTCTGCGTGCAGGAGGAGACCTGGTGAAGATCGACAGCAGGGATGAACAGGTAACAGCACTGCACAAGGCTCAACCATACACCGTCTGTGTTAGAGTTTAAATGAGCTCCATCTTTGCTTCCCTGTGGTGGAAAACGTCAACAAATCATAAACACAAGCAGGTTACATGAATTCAGTTGTAATACTGCATGAAAAAAGTTGAAACCGTCAATAACGTCGCAGTGCCACATGACACTTCAATTAAATGAATTCAGAGCTGCTGAATGACTTTTTTCCCAAAGGAGGAATTTTACTTCTAGGAAGTCATTTTTGAATGTGATGTGTTGTTCATGAGTAAATGTAGTTTGGTTCTTCCACTTCTGGTCTTTGACACAGTGATGTCATGTCCTGTATCATGATTTCCTTTCTTGCTTTTGAGAAATTCCTGGAGGAAAAATTTAAAACAAAAATGATGTTTGATGAAGACAAGTTCTGGATCGGACTGACCGACTCCAGGAAAGAGGGAACATGGTTGTGGGTGGACGGTTCATTACTGAACACCTGGTAAAGACACTTAATTCAAGTACAGTCACTGAATCTGTTCCGTGTTGGTGGTGTGTTAATGTCATTCTACATGTTTTAGGTGGGCGTTTTGGAGCGGGGACGGACCGGACGACCATAAAGGAGAAAATTGTGCAGGAGAGGACTGTGTGAGAATGGGGGAGAGAGAAGGAGCGATTGATCAGAAGTCTTGGTTTGATAAATCCTGTGAAAGTCCGCACAAAAGCATATGTGAGAAAGAAACGCACGAAGGTGTATGTGCGGCTCACACTTGTCCCAGTCCTTAACATTCTTGGTATAACATGCACAGCGATGACAAACAAAGTGATGTGATTTTATGACTGAAAACAGCTGCTGCCAAGAAGAAATGTTAGACGAGACCTTTTTGCGTGATGAAGCTCAGTTTTGCTCCCTGTAATTCATTCTCAAATCCACATGTGACGTAAACATCGATTGAATTGGAGGTTTTGGACATCATAACAGTATTTGTGTTGGTGTTCTGTTAAATTCATTATTCTCTGTAGTGAAATAATCATTTACAACAAGATTGAAATGTTTTTCTAACTTACTCTTTAAGTATGTTTAATAAAGCAATACAAACCATGACCTCGTTACTTCCTCTGTTAAACATTCACACCATTTCAGTGTCTTGCCTGAGAAAACAGAAGTCCTATAAATAAATGAGAACACATATTTTGCAGAAGAATAATAATAATAACTAATAAGAATCTCTCTATAAGGAAGCTTGTTTCATACAAGATAGCAGAAAGAAAAGGTCAAAATCCAAATGTTCAGAGAATAAAGTTGTAATATTTCAAGACAAACACTGAAATGTGAGTGGAATAACGTCAAAGTCCCACAGAAAGGAACAAGAAAATGATTTAACTTGAAATTACTTTATCCACCACTTTTGTGATATTTTCTGACTTAATCTGTTGTTGATTACAAAATTCTAATCTCAAATTAACTATACAAACAGATAGAAAAAGTTCACCAAAAGTAGAAATATTCCAAAACAAACTTACTATAACTTAACATAACACTATACTAGAGTGTTGCACTCTTTGTTTGAAGGGGACAAGTTGTGGATCGTACTGACAGCTGCAGCCAATCGACTAATGAGAAACTGCACTCTGCGGCCATTGCCCTGAGGACAGTGAAGTGCTACTATCTAGTTGTGAAACACACACACACACACTACTTCTTGGTTATTACAGGGAATTCACCAGATCATGTTTTCTTCAATAAGAATGTAAATAATGCGTAGTGAATTGTTTGCGTGTGTGTGTGTTTGTGTGTAAGCGATGCCCTCTGGAGGGGTGCAGTGAAGCTTGAACACCTAAAAAGAGCACATGGCCACAGAAGAGACATCTCTGCTTAAGAATTAATGGAATCAAGGGAGGAACCTTTACTGGATTCTGGGTATGGTCTAGGGTTTTATCATCAGAACTGGGCCGATGGAGAGCCCAACAGTGAGTGTTCAATGAGAGATGCTTTGAAATTAACCAGTCAGGTAGAGTAATGACTGTGAATGTTTTCTCTGCTTGAATAACAATAAGCATAAATAACAACATATAGTATGCTGACTGTTTTCTCTCTGGTCTCCTTATTAGAGTGCGGCCGTAGAACGTTCTGCCCAGTGAACTTCAGCTTCCATTGGTAATCATAAACTGGTCACGCCCTGCACATGTTTATGCTCCCAGTTCTGCTTTTGCCTTTTGCATGTCGGGTCTACTTTATGACAATAAAAAAGTGTTAAATGTCACTTAATCAGCTTGTTTTTATTTATTTTTATTAGGGTTGTCCTAACCTAAACCCTGTTATTTATTTAGTAATTTATGACCTTCATCCAATCTTTAAACATGTGAAATTTGATAATAAAACCAGCGTTTCAAGAAAAGGAAGCATGCTCTACATGCTTTACTTCTTGCTTTAGAAAAGTCACACAGAACTGACTAATATCTGTATAAGGAAGTGTGTTACCAATGTGTGTCACAGCTCTCACAAACTCAGTCATGGGGATAACTAATGAGGAGGACAGTGTGTACATAAACTATGGTGAGTCTCATATCCATCTCTCTGAATTTTCAACTGGAATTTCCTCTTTTATTTCCAAATAAGCTAGCGGGTTAGTAAATTTACCAAAAAATTAAAAATATCAATTATGGCGACCACTACTGGCTCACAAGCTACAGATATTGAGTTAAATATGGATGTTTACAAGTGCCTTTATCACAATTGTGTACAGTGTGAATGTAAACATCGTGACTGATTTCTAATTGTTCCACAGTTGTAGCAAACCGAGCGGTGGGGGCAAATTGGAGGTCAAAGGTCACGGTGGCCTTGGTGGTGCTCTGTGCTCTCTTGGCAGGTGCTGTTGTCGGTGTTTTGAGTGAGTGATGTTCCTAAATATTCTATCTTCACTTTTGGAAATCAGTGAGAATCATAAATAAGCTATCAGACGTACAAGCAGAGCCGTCTGGTCTTCAGACAACCAAGATAAGTTTGGAAATTGGGTTAACATTAACATTATGACTATTAGTGGCTTCAGAGTAATGTGTTGACATTTAAACATGAACTATTGTAACCATCTTTCTTTCAGTTTATACCATCCATCTGAAGAAAAGCCTCCAAAGTTTGAGAGCTGAATATGAGGCAATCACCGGTGAGTTTGATATAATGAAAAGGCTTCAGTCTGCGAGTCACACAGGGTTAACACATGTGTTTGACCCGAGTTGACTGTTTGCTTTCCTCTCTTGAAAGGTGAGGCATGCATGACAATCACAGACGGCTGGGAGACTGATGGCAGAAATAGCTATTTCTTCTCCACCAAAAAGCTGAACTGGACTGAGAGCAGAGCTGCATGTCAGCGTGCAGGAGGAGACCTGGTGAAGATCACCAGTGTGGAGGAACAGGTAACAACACAGAACAAAGCTCCACAATACACTGTGTGTGCTGCAGTAGATGAAGCGCCAAGTACTTGTTTCAAGCATAAGAAATGAAGGAAAACTAAGAAACAGAAGGAGCGAACTTTGGAAGGTAAGACACTTAAAACACTTAAAATATTCCAGTTTTTGAAAAAATACAACAATAAAAACCTATTATAAAAGTGAATTTGAAGAGGAGCATCCTGCAGCTCCCAGCCAGTCCACAGGAGGTGGTAAATAAGGACAAAGAAGGGACAGAAGTAGGGAAGCAATGATTTTGTCTCTGTTTGACCATAAACCTGCAAAATAACTATAAGATCACATAAATGTAGTTGAATCAAACTTGTACTTCTGACATGTCCTTTATCAAGACTTCTTTGTTGTTGTTGTTGAGACATTTCTGGAGAAAATGTTGAAAGAGACAACCGGCATGTTCTGGATTGGACTGACAGATTTCGAGGTCAGAGGAGAAGTGGTTGTGGGTGGACGGCTCACCACTGAACAAGAGGTGGGACTTCAGCAAACCAGCTTCCTCTTGAAGCAGATTGACTGAACATGTCCTGTCTTGGTGATGTGCTGATGAGTCTACGTGTTTCAGCTTGAGCTTTTGGGGTCCAGGCGAACCAGATGACTGGAAAGTTGAAGATCCTAAAGGAGAGGACTGTGCATGGATGGGGGAGAAGGTTTGGAAGGACAGATCCTGTGTAGTACTTCATCAAAGAATATGTGAGAAAGAAGGAGTGCTTCCACCTCTGTGTGACTGATCATGTGTGTCGTGAGCTCACTTAACATTCCCGTGTTTCATTATGTCGGTACCCCCTGCTTCCCAAAATCAAGTCGTGTGGTCAAACGGAAGGTCAAAGGTCACATCAGACAAGGCGGCCTTGGCCTTGAATGAATGAACACAATAGGTTTTTCTTTGCATGTTTGTCTTAATAACCTTGTCACCATGCCTCGGTCCTACTGTAAGTGGAAATGATCCTAAAATGATTAAACTTACTTAGGGCCAACCCTGGTGTGTGTGCGTGTGCGTGTGCGTGTGCGTGTGTGTGTGTGTGTGTGTGTTTGTCCGGTGTTTGATTCACCCCCAACCAACAGCCATGCAATAACAAACAATTGTTGTTTTTTTTTAATCCTCAAAACTTTAGAGACAAAATGCTCTGTGATCACTCAAATAGGTCTTAAAATAGAAAAAAGACAAAGAATGTGGCTGAGCCAAGTTTACTCACATTTGTGATAAAGGGTGTGTTTGTTCTTCTGTAGTAAGCAGGGGGAATTTCCTCCTTTCCTCTTCTGCTTATTTCCATTACTGCACTCTGGGTAGGGCTGGAACCAAACACAGGTTCTAATAGGGTTCTGTTCCACTGGGTCGGTCTCCTGCCTGTGTGTCAATATGTTACACATTATATCACAGCTTAGTGAGTTGTACATTGGTGGTTTGTATGTGTGTATGCATATAAATGTTTAGCTTTGTGTGTTAACATTTGTTTATTTTTTCGTTAACTCCCCTGGTGACGAAAATGGTCCCGCCCTCTCTTGATCACGTGACTCTAATCAGGGGCACCTGTGTGGCTCAATCAAACAGCTGCAGCCAATCAGCTAATTAGAAACGGCACTTTGTAACTAGGACTGTGCGGTGCTGTCATCTAGTGTCAAAACACACACACTACGTGTTTGTTAATACATGGAATACACAAAACCGATTCTATTAATGAAATTCAAATAATCCTTCACACAGTGCAGTGCGTAGTTATTTACGGAGTCAAATAACTACGCACTGCAGTATGAAGAGCCAACAGGTCAAACTAACAAGTCACAGCTATCAAAAACAAACAATAAACCTTTTGCAACATTCACAGACAAAATTAGACAAACTGTTTAAACTATGATGGTGAAATCAATAATGGGTTTTTTTAACATGTTTTATTTTTGAAGAGCGAACCATTTAAAAATATATTAACAATCTGTATAGCAAAAATATTTTTATACAACACAACGTACAGTAGTGAATGTAAGTCTGTATGTAAAGTGCCTCCAGATAAGATTTGTTGTGATTTGCCGCTGTATAAACAAAGTTGAAATGATTTGAATCCACAAACTGCATTATCAAATATTTACTTAATTGATTAAATTCATGGTAGTGATTCATTGATACTATATTTAATCATTAAAGCCATTAGTATAAATTGACCAGGTGGATGCCACAGATCTGCGTTTACATGGAGGTTGATCACTTCCTTCATCAGCTCTCCTGAGGCCCCTGTAAGCACGCTGCCTGTTCCTCTCAGCCAGGATAGCACGGATGTTCTTCACCCACCTTGGTACTGGACCGCCAAAATACAACTGACTGTACTTTTTGGGTTTATAATCCATGGAAGGGAACATCAGGGGGGACCTCTGAGGGGTTGCCACAGAGGCTCTGGTGGGGACTTCATGAGGAGCTCTGAGAGGAGGAGACCTCTGAAGGATCTCAGTGGGTTCCTCGGTTGGCATGAACTCCTGTGTCTCTGAAAGAAGTGAAGCAGGAGCTGAGAGGACAGAGGAGAAGGAGCTGTCAGAGGAGCTGTCATCATCAGAGGAGCTGCCATCATCATCAGAGGAAGAGCTGTGGTCAGAGGAGCCCTCATCATCATCATCAGAGGAGCTGTGGTCAGAGGAGCTGTCGTCAGTGAGGTTCTTATAGGACCTGAGAGCTGCGACCCTCTTAAATATCAACTTGCTATTGCTGGGACTGTGGACATCACGGACGATCTCACTTGTCCACATGCCAAAACCCTGCTTGGTCATCTGTAGGAGGAGAAGAACTGAAGTGAGATTGATTCACTGTAGGGATGGAAAATCTGTTTTGTTGTCAAATTACTGACTATCTGTACTGAAGTCAGTATGATACTACACTATAATATACTCAAGGTTGGCACTATATTTGTT
Source organism: Genypterus blacodes (assembly GCF_046128005.1). Classification (NCBI taxonomy): domain Eukaryota; kingdom Metazoa; phylum Chordata; class Actinopteri; order Ophidiiformes; family Ophidiidae; genus Genypterus; species Genypterus blacodes. The sequence goes on from NW_027467208.1 coordinate 914,709, forward strand.
ATTTTCAATTTTAAAGCTTAAAATTGTCCTTTGATTACAGTGAATCACAGTAAATATCACAGGGTTTGACAATAATCGCATATTACCTTTGCTTCTATGTGTTGTTCAGGCTGCACGGTAGGGCTGCCAGCAGGAGGCCGAGGGGCTGTCATCACTCTGCGGTCAGTGTGACAAAACACAACACAACACACACACACACACACAACACACACGCACACAATGGAGCTCCTTGTGTATAAGCAGAATTACTTTTAATTCATACACACCGCAACACAACACCAACTGTGCGGTCACCTGAGGATTTCACGGCGCTATTGCGTGTTTAAAACCAACGTGTCGTAAATTGACCATATAATTAATTCTTTAAACCCGCCCCGTGATAAGTTCTAAATGTACCTGTTGGATGATGAGAGGGTCGCTGTCGATGTCACCGCTGCTGGAATACTTTTCAACAAAATACAATCACAGCGCTAAAGTTTGCAAGTCTCTCCTTTGTAAACTCTTCTAATCGGGAACATGAGTTAATTACCTTTAACTCTCAGATGGGCGATGCATGACGTTATAGCCGAAACCTCGGCAATAGATGGGGTGACGTCACGCTATATGGTCCCAGGATAGCCAATAGAATAGAATAGAATAATACAACGTAAGAAATGAATGCAGTCAGAGATACAGCATGCTGTAAGCTTGGATAAACACCTTTGACGCACTTCTGCAAACTAAAGAAGCTGTTGCTCGGCTGCGTACCTGCGTACTTGCAGGTTCTGTTCAGCTGAAGAAGAGTAAAGCGTCCACTAGAGGGCAGCAAAGCCCAAACATAACGGGAACCTCTCATTCAGTCCTCCATTTTCCGCCTGTTTTGGAGAACAAGTTCACTGCAGTTATATTGATATTTTTAAGGGCTCCTATACTTATTAGCTCATATATCTGCTGACTTTTTAGACAAATGTATTTTTCAAACAGGAAACATGCAACAATGCGGTCACATCACACTTCAGACAACAGTGATGTTTCAAAAAGGTTTTAATAAAAATAAAAAAAACATACAAAAAACAAAACAAAATCCAGAGAAAAATAGAAGTCAAAGTAATAGAACCAAGATATACAGGAAAGGACAGTATGTATAAATGTTACCTTATTTTCACATATATAATAATATATAACAGTTTAAGGGCATGTAAAAGTGAGTCAGTGATTGAAAACATCTCTTTAAACTGAATGAGCCAACATGTCCACAATGACTGTAACGCAAAAGGTTATGTGATGTGAAGACAAAAGTACAAAATTGTAAAGTTGTGAGTGTATGAAACTGTTTCTGCCATTATGAGCTCACTCACAAGCATGATTTTAAAGTAAAAAGTAATTCAAAATGTCACATTATTTTCCCCTTTACTTGGAATAGTGATGTAAATAAGCAGTATAGTTCAAAAACAAACAGATTCCAGGTGTTAGCAGGTTTGTATGTAAATCTATAGGACTAATTATCAGAGTTGCAAGTTGGAGAGGCCCCTGAAAAGTGGACACTGATGTCTGCTGGGGTCAGAGGTCATCACACCTGCATAGTAACTGCGCTGTTTAATGGCTTCCAGATGTTTCTTTTACTGCGGCTCATTTGAGCTCTAATGTTCCTCCATGTCGCCTCTGGCCTGAGCCGAACATCGCACAGTGACTTTAGGAACCAAAATACACTGAACTGAAGATTTATGGGAAGAACTTTAATCCTGTTTGATTTGTAATGGAAGAAGTCGAGCTTCTCGTGTGCGTACGTTAGAAATCTCTATAGGATTATTGGGCTCAGCTGGATGTGAACACTTTACACACATGTACTCATTAAAAAGCTAACTGTGTAGCTATAGGTCACTTCTGTTCCACCTAATCAATCAGAATCGTCCTCTCCCGCCTCATTAAGTACACACAGGGAGGAGGAGGAGGAGAGGGGGATTCACCTGATACCTGCTACTCCTTCCCCGTCCCGAGGTGCAGCTCCCGGATGGTCAGGATGCGGATGAGCATGGCCTCCATGGTGCTGTCATCCAGGGAGGCGGAGGAGAACCACAGCGGACTGTTGGGAACGCAGCAGCGCTCGGGGTGCAGGTAGAACAGGTTGGTTCGTTGTTTGACCGACTCAGAGCTGGATGGGGGAAAAGAAAACTCCAAAAGTGAAGATATAAGAGAAACAAAAGCAGCAAATAGTTGATTAGTTGAAAGGGAGAGAGAGCAAGAGGGAAACATTCTCACCACTTGGACAGGTAGAACTCGTAGAGTCGGACCGGGCAGCGGAGAGGGTTCTCTGTGTTCTCCATCATCTCCAGGACTTCCTCTTTACTCTCCTCCTCCTTACGCTTCTTAGCTGGAACGCCGTCTGTAAATGGAAATCTGAGTTGGAGTATTTTCTCAATGGAAAGACTTAGAAATCCCTAGAAGACGGCCTGATCGTACCCGTCTGTGCCTCTTGCTCGCCGGCGGCCATGGGGGGGTAGAAGCGGAGGAAGGTGGTCTTGGTGTTGTCGGCGTTGGTTTTGGTGCAGCGCATGAGGTGAGCGAAGGACAGCTGGCGGTGCTGCTCCACCGTGGTGAAGCCAAAGTACTTACAGGAGAAGTAGAGTAGCGTGTTGAGGAGGACGATGGGTGAGTACGCTCCCAGCTGCTTACACTCCCACAGGAACTCCTCCTCCACCCGGGAATGGACGTAACCTGGCCGAGGGACGGGTAGACATGTCAGACACTGACACACAGAGAGGGAGGGGAGGGGGGAGAGGGAGAGAGAGAGAGAGAGAGAGAGAGAGAGAGAGAGAGAGAGAGAGAGAGAGAGAGAGAGACTCACCCCTGGCTGTGATTACGGGTTTGAAATCTTTCAGCATCTTGGTGAATTCCATGGAGAAGTTATTGTAGAACCTGTCCATGAAGATGTTCTCCACACGGCCGTTCTCAAACAGATACTACAGAGAGAAGGGAAGCAGACGCATAATGAGGAATGGTTCGATTCGGAGGGAAGAGCCGCGTGTGGAGCGTCTGGTATCTTGCCTGTTGTATGCCGAGACACAGGTAGATCAAGCTGTCGGTGGCGTACGGCTCCCCGCTGGGCCGCCGCACCTCGGTGATGAAGCGGCAGAGGCCGTAGCTGAGCTCGGCTGTGGTGCAGCGAAGGATGTCTTCTTTTAGCTCCATGGGTCGAGCTGAGGGGAGGATTTCAGTCAGACAAAGTTAATGTGGCTTCTTTAACACTTTATAATCTCAGAGGCATGACGGCGACATCAGGCCACATGGGAGTGAAGCGGTTTCACCAAGATAAGCTCAGAGAATGGCTCATCCACACTTACAGCCAATACGAGGCTGCTCCATGTTGGGCTGCGTCTGCCTCCACTGGATCCATCGCTTCCAGGCGTCGATTCCATACTGACTCTGCAGCCTCATGGAGGGTTCGGCCGGCGCCTTGGTGGGTGCTTTTGGAGAGGACGCCTCAGGGGCTTTAGCCGACCGCTGCGACTTCACCGCCATGGAGAGGAGATGACAAAGAAGATGGGATGAGCACAAGAATGTTGATGTTGTGCAAATCTAATCTTTGTACAAAGCCTTTAAGGAGGTGTCTTACCTTCTTTTTATCCCGAGCTTTCCTGCGACCTTGTCTTCGCCGAGTGGGGGCGGGCGGAGGGCTCGGACTGCGCTGCGTCTGCTCTCTCTGCCGAGCGATCCTCTCTAGAGTTTCTGGCAACGACAGTGTGCACAATGTGAATCCACACACACACACACACACAAGCTGTAGTAACGTAAACACGACTAGACCCCACAGTGTAGGCGTCATCTTCTCACCAACAGTGAAGTCTGCTTCTATGTCCATGGGGGGAGGAGCTGCGGGCGGCGGCTCAGAGTCCGGCTCGCTCTGCACGCCCATGGGAACGTCTAAAATCGGGGGGAGCTTCTCCTGTGTGAACGGTCGCCCCGGTGACCGGACGCTGGTGTCGGAGGACGGATCCTCCCAGCTGTTGAGGAAATTGGCCAGCTCGTCCGTGTCCAGGTCGTCACTGTAGTTACTGGTGTGATCTGGAAAATACACGGACAGAAAAGGAGCCACGGTTGATTACATTTTCTATTACAAAGACATCAGAGGGAGCACAGACTCACAGACACTTAATGTGTCACAGATGATGATTGTCTCCCTCGTCCTTCCTTCCTCTCACCATATGGGGTATGAGCGTCCTGCCGCTCTCGCTCCTTCTCCGCCGCTCTGTCCTTGGGCCGCTCGTCCTTGGCGCTGCTCTCTCCTTGCTCGGCCACCATCTCGGCCATGAGGATGAGTTCCGCCTCGAAGGGGTCCGACGGGATCTTCTCCTTGATCTCCTTGATGGTCTCCACGATGCGCTCGGCGCTGTTGAGCGTCACGGGGAGGAACATGGGCACGGGCAGCTGTGGGTGAGGGCAGAGTTGGGAGAGTCACCATGAGTCCGGTGCATCTTGTCTGAGTGAGTCGGGTCCCGAGTCGTTGGGGTTAATGTGACGTACCGGTAAGGGCAGACCAATGGGCCTGGGGGTACACTGGCTGTACATGTTCATGGGCACAGGGACGTAGACCGGGACCGGGACAGGCAGGACTATGACCTTGGGGAGGGTCTCATCTTTGAAGAGAAGCAAAACAGATGGGCAATGAGAAAGAGCCAGGAGGATACGTATGAATGCACATGTACAGATGTGTGATGACGGCTGTTTACCCGTCTGTGCCTCGGCGTCTGCGGTCTGGACTTTACAGGAGACCCCCTTGTTCTGGACCAGAGGTTTACAGAGCAGAGCTTTGTTCTTCAGGTTCTTGGGCGGCGGAAGAGCATCCGTCTGCACGCCGATCTACAGAGCAACCAAACCACAAACACAATAACGCCTCCAAACTAAAGAAGGAAGGAATAATAATGTAAGTTCATAAGTATTCATTATTAGCAGGAGAGCCGAGTCCTTCTTTATGGAATAGATGGAACACTTTTTGATCGCACTTACACTTCCGCATTTCTTTGCTCGGGAGATTCCTGGGGAGACAAAAGGCAAAGAATGAGCAAGGAACCCTTTGATCCTCATGCGTAACACGTCTGTGCCTGTGTGTGTGTGTGTGTGTGTGTGTGTGCATGCATGTGTGTACGTGTGTGTGTGTATTTTTCGTGTACGTTGCTGGGCGGCTCGGTCGACGGCGTCCGATCTCCCCCTTTCAGTGCTGGCCAGTGAGACGACGTTAGCGATGATGGGCGTGGCCTCGTCTGCGTCTGCGGGTCGATGAAGAGACGACGGGGGCGGGTGAGAGGAAGGAGATATTAGGCTCCCAATATCCAGACAAATAATGGAGATTTGTGAAACGATTTGAGAATAAAGCGTGAAAGATGGACGACGACAGCCCGTACCTATGGTGACCACTTGGCTCTGGGTGGACACGTTAACGGAGCAGAACTGCAGGAGACACGTCAGGTCACAGAAGTGTTTGACCGCACCCAGCATGGCTAGACTCTGCTTCAGCTTCCCCTTCCTGCCGCAGCTGTCACACTTGGCGACCTAAGAAGAAGAAGAAGAAGAAGTAGAAGAAGCACAGAGCAAACATATTTAGCGGTGCTGCCATTTCAGCCGTGACTGAAGCTGCTCCGTGGTCTCTTACGTGGCAGAACAGCATGGTGTATCTGGACCGGCACTCGTCGGAGCAGAACTCCTCGGTCGTGCCGCCGTACTGGGCCGACACCAGCTTCTCTGAGACGGAGAGGCAGAAGGCGCAGGTGTGACAGTGTTTGCCCCACACCTTGGCCAAGTCGTGTCTGAAGAGCAGCTTGCAGCCTGAGGAGGAGGGAGGAGGAAGGAGGGAGGACGAAGGAAGGAAAGCGTCAGGATCTTCAACACAAAGCGGGCCTACACATACGGTTTTCCTCACCGTCGCTGCAGAAGTAGCAGTCTTTGTCGTTGATCCTGACGGCGGCTGTGGTCATCTTCTCCACCTTGCAGTACTCACACAGGCTCATCACGTTGTTGGCTTTCTTGAACTCAAGCGAACACGTCGCGCCGCACACAAACACCATCTTGTCCTGCGTGCGGAGTCGGCTCCAGTGAGCTATCATCACAATTTCTCAGATAAATCAAGTTATGCGGCAGAAAGGAGCGTAAATGGGAACAAAGACAGAGCATTCCTCGTTGGTACATTCCTCTCAGACTGTACCACCTCAGACATTCATCACCTTCTCGACGCTGCCTGTCACCTTTTCATTTTCTTTAGGGAAGAACTCTTCTATGTATCTATGTACTCTTCTCTGCTTGTAAAAACACACACATCTGCGTTTGTTCTACTCAACATACAAACAAGTTACCTCCATCTGGATGAGTTCTGGTTTGGAGGAGATGGCGTGGGAACACTGGCTGCAGTTCAGCGGCGCCGCTCCTTTGGAAGCGTCCTGCAGCTGCTTGGCTTTGGCGCACTGGTTCTGCACCGACGCGACTGGCAAGTTGGTGAAGATATTCAGCTGTTTCTGCGACTTCTTGAACTTCGCCTGTGGTACAGAAAAGCAACAGGCGAGTGATGAGGAGCAGGGATCAAACACAGAGGAGGCTGTGACTGTAAGTGTGGGTGCTGAGGAAGTTTACTGTTCTGCGTTAAGAAAGCATTACAGAGGTGACGTCATGTGATTCAGTCGTGTAGATCGTCGTCGGAGGAATACCTGTCATGGTGCGCAAGGTCGCATTACCTGAAAGATCATGACACACGGTAGAGTGCAGAAGTTCCTGATGGAGGTGTCGGACATGGCGAGGTGGTAGGATGGGATTGAATTTTTACCACAGGTGTCACATTTCACCCGCGTGCCTGTGGGAGAGGACGGAAGCACAGAAACAAGACTGTGAAGGTGAAGACTGTGGAGGAGAACATGCACAGTATTTGGCACAACAATAACAAGTGTATAACAACAACAAGTCTATATGAAGTTATACGTTCCATTAGTAAAGTCCTCCTCTGGATTTAAAGCGATGTTAGTTGAAATCATCAGATAGAATTCCAGCAGTGCCACATTCACAGACAGTTTGAACCTTAACTTTCAAACTTCTGTCCAGTACCTGATGTTGTGACCATCTGGACCTTGTGCGCCATCACGCAACTGCTGCTACAGAAGAGGGTCACCAGCCCGTCGCCGTTCTTGTTGTCAATCATGTGCGCCAGCGGCCGCGAGGTGAGACACATGGTGCACGTCTGCAGCGTGTTGTTGTTCTGTGAATAAGGGGAAAATTAACCGTTGCAGGAGCTCCACGTTGGCTTGTAAACCTTTCAAACTGCTTTTCTGTTTCAATTTACCTCTTTGAACTCTTTGAAACACGCCGTGCTGCACATGGGTTTGCTGGAACCTTCCATCTGCACCAGCAGCGGCTTGTCGTGACAGTAGGAGCCGCAGTTGCCGCAGCTCGCCATGGCCAGGTTGTTGAAGGTGCGGAAGCGGCCGAAGCAGGCGTCGCTGCACAGCTTGTGCACGGTGCCGTTCAGGACTACCTCGTGTTTGGCCTGCGAGAGAGAGGGCAACATCATTGTTCGCTCTACAAATAAGGTTAATGACTCAAGATTATTTATGAGGAACAGAGGGAAAGGAAACATTTTGAAGATGACAGATTTAGCTTACAATGCTGCACTTGCTGCACATGCTGCAGGCCGACTCTAATGAGGCGCTGCTGTTGAGGTTGAAAGACGTCAGGCAGCTCTGACCGCAGAACTCCTTCATGATTCCTTTGGCGTCCACTGGAGCCAGAATGACATCCTGCGGCCGCAATATCATCCTGGGAAGGAAGAGGGATGAAAAATAAATCCTTTAAACTTCACACACATGCTGACAACTGCAGTTGCAACTGGCGTCCAGCTGAGAGGAAATGAACCCAAGACCACTTTTGCCTGCAGACTGGTTGGGGTTCTGTCACAACTACCTACAATGTGCACAAAGTTAGAGTGATCTGCATTACACACTCACTTCTGGCAGGAGTAACAGATCTTAGCGAGTGTTTTCAGCGTGGGCACCGATGAGGTCAGGCAGTTGGTGGAACAGAAGAGTGCCGCGGAGCCTTTCCTCTGGAACGCCGTCTGTCCTTTGAGCAGGCTCTTGGTGCAGTGGCTGCAGGTCACCAGCCCGGTTGTGGGGTTGAGCTGTGTGGTCTGAGTCGCCGCGGGCGGTGGAGACGCAGAGTTTTTGGTCACGGAATAGACGGAGCCGATCATCAAGTCCTGTCAACAGCGGTTAGGAGACAGCACCCCGTGTTAAGACCTTATCAGCCTGAGGACCAATCAGAGACGTCCTACTGTCCTGACCAAAGACTGGGCTACAACTCCAAGGTGTGTGTCTCACCTTTGCAGGACTTGGCTCGTCTTTCACGCTGGCTGTAGACGCCGAGGAGACCAGCAGCGCCTGGTCGTACTCCTCGTCCACGGGCTCATCCTTCACCTTGACCTCAGGCGGCGAGTCGGGACGCTGCACGAACCGCATTTGAGCCTTCAACGTCTCCTATTGAGGAAGAACGTTCTGATTTGACTGCTACAAATTACAATGAGGAAGACTTTAACAGCTCTAGTTTGTTTGAGCCTTTCAATGATCTCACAGATGCCCATTTGAGCGTTTCACACACTAAACCTAAACAATACTATGAATTCAATGCTTTAATATTTCTATGGGAAGAAGTCTGGTAGAGACACAGAATACTTACACTGTCTAACCTTGGTAATGACAGCTTGACTACTTTCAGCCCATTAACAAGAGCCAAGGACGGCAAGCTCACACTGCCTGTAGGACAAAACAAAGAGATAAGACCTGGAGCAAACTTGGAGCATAACGGCAAGAAGGCTTAACGTCTTGCATTTCTAAATATAATCCTCAGTTAACTGTTTGGCAGGTACCTCAAGCCACACCCCCTCACCTATATTGGCGGCAGATTCAGACGGTGATGACGAGCTGGGCTGTACCAACTCTGATGGCGGTAACGTAGCGCTGGGTTTCACATCGTCCTCGTCGGGTGAGCCTGGGCAAGAAGACGAGTAGACCGCAAAATAAATGCTTTTTTCAGTGCACATAACTAAATAATACATTTTTACACACCACCTTCATCACAGCTCTATGACATCATGCACTTGGTTCAGATTTTGTTTTGCTTAAAGTTTAAAGCAGCCCCATTAAACAGTGAGTATGACTGATTACGCAACACCTCAATCAATAAATGTGATAAATGCCGATGCTTACTTAGTGGTTATAGGAATATTAGAGTGTGTGTGTGTGCATGTGTGTAACAATGTATGTATGCAACTCCCCTGCATTAATAAATCAACAACAGTACTTTACTATTCATGTACGTGCTGTTACTATAGCTATATGTAAATGGAATCTTCTCATTGATTGGGATTTACCTTCCTCTTCTTCCATTAGAGCTTCCTGCTCCAGCTGGTCCACTGTTCCAATGTCCATCATCTCGTCAAGTTCACAAGCAGAGAAACCCGTCTCTTTACTGCCAGCTGCCTCCAGGTCCTCGTTTGTGTCACAGGTTGTGTCAGTATTTGCATCTTCAATCACATGATCTCCTTCTTTCTCCAAGCAGATGTCTTCCCCTTGGATTCGCTCGGTCTCAGACTTTAGTTCTTGTGTAGTTTTCAGCTCTGTGCCCTCTTTGTCGGGCTCACCACCGCTCACAAACAAATCTGTGCAGTCTGTGTCCATAATTGCTGGTGGATTTAGGACAGAGTGGGATGGAGGACACTGGACCTCCTCGTCTCCAGTTCCATTACAGTCGCCTTCTTGTTCCACACACGCCGACCCTGCATCATCTTCTTTAAGTACAGGCGGTTCAGGGGATTCTGCGTCTTCCATGTCTACTGATGCTCCCAACTCTGAAACAGCGTCCACAGGCTCTCCATCCGTCCCTGCTTGTCCCTGCATGATGACAACATATGTCAGACTCTCCTAGCTTCTTGGCTGATCCTGAAATTTGTTTCCCCACTAACTGTTGTTACAATGTCAACTCTCCTCTTGTCATAATAGTGTGATTAATGTCTCATGCGTACAGAATACACGGAAAACAACACAACAACAGAACTCAATAATTTACTCACAATGACACCGAGCACTCTGACACAAAACACAATATAACATTTAATGCACATTTAACTCGGCATGCAGTGTAAAGTGTCATAGGTTAGACTTGTGTGTTTTCAGTGATGTTTCGGCTGTGATGATGACAAAACAGCGCGTAAGGTAGCGGAAATCAGCAGACGTAAACAAACAGAAGCAGACTCGTCCGTCCCGCCGACAGCTGCAGCCTGACCGAGGACGGGACCAGCTGTCTGAGGCTCTTCCTCGGACGCAGCCGTGATTTGGTTGACGCCACTTCACCATTTAAAACAAGCACTTCGTCATGTTTGCTCGGAGCTAAAGCTAGCAAGCCCCCCCGCGCGCGCCACAGGCTGTTAGCTAACCTCTCCTCTGCAAACACGACAATAACAACAACAACAAAGACACTCAGAGTGAATATTTCCTGTGTGTTAATGGTCATGTTTTCATTGACTATATGTATATTGTTGCGACAACGTGCAGAGAATTACCGCGCCAGGAACTTGGACAGGCGAGACTTGATTGGCGGCCGGAGCGTGTTGTCCATTGCCAGTTTCCGTTGTTGTCGCCATTATTTGGTGCCGTTTTAATTTTTTAACGAGATATTCTGCGACTCTGTCCAGTCCAAGTGTAGGTATAAAGTTGTATGTCACTGTCTGGTGTTATTAAAAAGGCCTTTCAGCATGATTAGACCCCTGCAGTAAACCTCTCGTTTTTGCAGGTGTCTTCTTCTTCTTTTGATTTTACTTTTGGAGGATCATAAACGTAGAGAGTGCCCACTAGCGCCCCCGTCGGGTACTGCAGCTTCCGCCTATAAACGACACTAGACATTCTTATACAACATCTGCTTACAGTACAAATGACTTATAACAACATGAACAAAACAAGTACCACTGCTCTTAAAGAAAGCACATTTTCCGCCATGTTCCTGATTTTATTGTTTCCTCGTGAGCTTCCGTCCCTGAAAGTTTGTGCAGAAAGTTTAGTCAGCTTCTTTAGGTAAAACACGAAGAAGACTTAAAGGGAATAAACACCCAAATTAATCTTGCAAAAACAGAATTGTAATGTTATGCGAAATGTGTAAATACTTAGAAGTAGCAGAACAATATTGCATTACAGTACCATATAAAAAGTACCATATATTTTCCTTTGAAATAATAATAAGCTTTATTTATATGATAGCTTTCATACAATGGATGGAGAATTTACATTTAAACTTTAAGGAACCCCGCCAGTTCGAAAACTGGCCATGTAGCCCTGAAGACACATAAGGTATGAGAAAGTCTACAAAATATAACCTGGGTCTTCCATTTTCAGACTTTTTGTGAGACTTAAAGCACATTTCTGAATGCTACTGGAAGCCATTGGAGTGTGACTGCGGAGATCACAAAAAGAAACAAATATCAATAACAATCTTCACATTTGAACGGGAATACAGTATGAATAAATATATATATATATATATATATATATGTTCTTTCCACTGTCAGGAAATTACTCAAACATGCCTATACATGTTGCTCTCCATGTTTTCAGTAACACTTGCTTAAATAAATTCTTTGATTGTCCAGCTGCACGTGAATGCATCACCTTTTAGCAGCACCCAGAAACGCACTTCAGGCCCTATTTAACGACCCAACAACGAGGCTTTCCGTTTTAAAGATCTTTGGCGCCCTCTGTTGGAGCTTTAGAGAGATTATTTTACTGTCCAATTCATCCATGAAGCCTTCATCCACAGACTCACTGTCCCCCTCCTCTCCATCCCCCTCTGTGGGCAGAAACACATGGAGCTGAGGTCGCGTGGGAGCTGTGCGCATACTACAGCTGGGAAGACACGGCTTCCCTACGATGGACAGAGGCTCTGCCTGAGACGAAGAGTAGAAGCGATACGACATCACTAAAGGTCGAAGATCACCCTGTATCATCTCTGCACTGGGGGTTTGGTTATGTGAGTAACGCCTCACAGGTGCAGGCTTGGAGCTGAGCTGTAGAGGTTGGGAGATGTGAATGTAGGCAGGTCTGCTGTAGCTTCGGGCCTGGTGCTGGTTCTGGCCGTTCTTTGCGGGGTGGCAGGAATTGCATGGGGTTGGAGGTGATGACCTGCCAATGGGAGTCGGAGGAGCAGCCCGTCTTTGTGAAACGCTGGGGCAGCGATTGCGGGAGAATCCCTCATACATGGCTTTCTCTCCTGGATTGAGGAGAGACGGCTCACTGAGGCTGGGGAGAGAATGAATGGTGTCACTGTTGATTCACATGCCGGGTCATTCAAAACCTTCTCTGCCTGGGTGAATGAGGGAGGTGTGTGTATGTATATGTATGAGGGAGAGTGATCCAAGTCTGGAATGTGTGTGTGTGTGTGTGTGTGTGTAAGTGTGTATCATCAGGTTTCTCCCTCCTGTGAGACTATCAGATCTATCAAGCCAAGTGGAGCCACTACAGCACCCCTGGGTGCTACAGCAGGTGACAGATCAATTTCCACACCTGAGATTTATAGTACACTAGGTCCCCGGCCTTCTGTGCTCCAAGTAAAGCAAAGGGAAGTGTAAGAGCGCTCCACATAATACTATTGGTCAATCAAACTGGGGCCGGGCAGTAAAGCATTACAGTGTAATTCCACTCAAGGCCTCAACCTGAGCTCCTGACTGAAACTACTGAAATGAATCATTCTCACACTTCAATCAATGTCAAAGTTCTGTGTTTACTTCATGTTCTTCATTGATGTTATTGATTTTGTTAAGTTTGAATACTTTTTTCAAATATTCATAAAACACAGGGTCAGAATTGGTTGATTACTACAAAAGCTGCTATTTCCCTGCAATCATTGCTTAAGTCGTTCCTAGTATTGCCAATTATTAACAATTATTTGAAGTCTTCAGAGAAAACAAAGTTTTTCCATGTGAATCAGAGAAATCAATTCATGTCTACAATCTCAGAAACAAGGTGGAGTTGTAAGAATCTGTTTTCTAGGTTAATGTTGAATAATGTAGAGTAATGTAATGTCCATGTTGTCTGTATGTGAGGGCGATGTTCCTCTGTGGTATTTGATTTGCTCATTCAGGTCCAGAATCTATATTCCCTTACCTCAGAGGAGCCATGTTGCTCCGTCTGTGAGCACCTTTGGCTGAGGGTACGAGGGAGGGGAGCCTCAGTGGGGTCTTGGTCCCTCTGCTTCCTCCTCCTGCTGGAGGCGGCAGGACAACAGACTTGGAGAGCAGGTAGGTTCGGACCAAGGCTTTACTCTTACTCTCTACGGCTCTGTGGTGCCACGGCCCATCGATGTCCAAGTTCAGGACGGTGGCCAGAGGTTCAGCTCCTGTGGTGCCACTCATCAGTGTCTCTACACCGAGTCTCAGAGTGAAACTGAAGGTCCTGGGATAGTTAAACTCGAAAAAGGGATTCCCAGTTCATCCTGTAAGGCATGAACATCCTAGGAAGTGGAAGCATAATCACAAAGATGGCAGACGGTTTTCTGCTGCTGCCCTTGATGTAAGAAGTGTTTCAGGTGAAGCAGAGGAGAAAGAACAGCAAAGGCTTTGTGTCTGTTCAAACAGTGCCTAGTTACCGTCCCCAGGGGGGTGAAAGGAGGGAGGGGGACTGTTGCGTTCTACCAGCGGGCAGCGGACACCATCAATGATGCATGTCCATGAATGATGCATGGCTGGGCCTGGTCAGGAGGACACCAACTTCACCTCCCCTACATCGCTCCCTTTCCCTCTTGCCCAGGTCAGCTTATTGAGCAGAGGGCACAGGTGGTAAACAGACGAGGCTAAGTGAGGATTAGATCAACCACCAGGGTTTGATACAGAGAGTGAGCGTCAAACAAGCAGTCTCGCTCAGTAGTTCATTCTGTATATTGTATATATACGCATTTAAGGCTTTAACTTAAGTAGAGTATCAGTGCGTGCGTGCGTGCGGCCCTGGGCAGACAGAATTGAAGCGACCCACATTTGGCCTTCCGGTCCTGGCTCGTGACTTCAGGCTCCTCCATATCGCTTTGCTCGCTCTGGCTGGACCTCCTCCAGAACTGACAGCCAAGCCTCAGGATACAAGAGTGATCCGACAGTGGAAACCTTGAACCTTTATCCTTAATTGTAACTGGCCTGGCCTCAGTGAGCTGCTAACACGGGGGTGTGGAAGGTAAACGAGCCGGGCACTGGCATACACACAGTATATGATTGCCTGTTACAAGTGTTTGGTTTTCTCTTTATGCATTTGTTCAGTAGCGCCCCCTGCTAAGCTCAATTTAACATGAACCTGACTTTAGAGTTTACTAAGCAGAAGCATCAGTCACTCAACCTGGCGATCATCAGCAGGTTTATAGGAAGCACAAACAAAACTTCAGTTCAAACCATTTATTTTTTAACTTGTAAGTTTAAGTCTGCCCTCCTCACGTCTGGTCCCCTGCTGGACACGTCATGGTACTGCATCTACATCACAACCCCGCAGCTCTGTAAAACAAAGATTGGACTATTAGATGATTTATAGGGAAAGGGCACGGCGAGTTAACAACACAGGTGATACGGGCCATAAATAACATCAACATTTGCCTGTGAAGCCCTTAGAGACATGGTAGGTGATTGTATGAAAGTAAAGCGTACATGAAGCCACACCGGGCCGGGTGGCAGTGCCGTCACTGGGCCTCCTGCAGCTGTGGCCTTATTTCAGCCGTCAGTCTTCATTTCACCTGCAGAACAGAAGAAAGTTAGCCATCTTTGTTTACGAGGTGTGAATCTGGGCCTAAAGTAAGACTGTAGGTTATTATTATTATGACCTCACCATGATTCTATTTGGTGGATTCTCAGCCTCCTTCCACTGCTCGAGGCTCCTGTGGTGAGAGACAGATAATGAGTGCCCAGTAATGAACTGATCAGTAGGTTCTCACCTCTACCAGCTCTATACTACATGGACCTGTGTGTGTGTCTGTGTGTGTGTGCGTGTTGCGGCAGTAACCTTTGATGCATATTTGGTGCAGATTAAAGAAAACCAAACAGATTTAAGTATAAGTATTATGATATGGACATGCATTACATGTGAGCAAATGTTAATGTGTCTCTAGATGTGAGAGGAGGAGGAGAGATACAGATGTGTAGTATGAACTGTGTGACAATACAAAATACAGAGAAGAGTTGTAGAAAGGCACCTCAGCACTCTTAAGTCGATGCATTTGCTGTTTGGAAACTGCAGACGTGATGGGACAAATGCATTATGACAACATTCAAATCTGTTGCAGACCTTGAGATGGGCGTTCTGTTACAGAGCGAGGTAACCTGCTTATCGGACAGACGAGGCACCAATGTTACTGCTAAACCCCAAACTGAGCTGGGAGCTGTACCGGAACAGAGCAGTGACCGTGTGCAGAGGCAGACTTGCTCATCTGCACAGTCAGTCTGGCAGACAGAGTCCTCTGATGCGGCCGTAGGAGGCCAGAGGGGGGGGGGGGGGGGGGGTGGGGCGGTGGGTAGTTCTGGCATCACACTGAGTCGGTGCATAGAGAGGTGGTTTGGCCAATCAGGGTGGAGGGACTTGATAAGAAAATGGCTCACAGTGCAGAGAGATACATATGGACAGCCTCTGGGGCTGCACTCACCACATTGGTGGGACACATTGTACTTGAACAAGTACCTCCAGAAAGTAGCACGGCCCGTTAAGACCATCTCTATGTACAAGCAAGACCAATACAATTGCCACAGGCTTCCTGTCCTGAACTCTTACAAAGTGGCTGGCTGGTCACTGGCATGACAAGGACTCTCAAGGTAACAAGGAGAATAATGAAACGTGAGCACAGAGTAATAAGAGAGAGAGAGCGAGAAGGGGGGGAGCAAGAGAGAGCGAGGGAGAGAGCAGGAGAGAGGGGGAAGGACATCAAGTGCCATTAAGAATGAGTTATTTAAGTTGAGATTACAAAGAATTTCATGTCACGTGGCTCCACAGAGCTGGGACATTACTCGTCACTTTAACCCTAGAGTGACTACGAGTGGCCGTGTTTTGAAACGCTGGCTAGTGAAAGAGTGAGCCACTCTGACTTTATTGTATCTAAGCACGCAGATGATCTGGAGTCACAGCAGCACTCATCTTATCCTCATTCAAATATGAGCAGACTATTAAAAATATCTGAAATCAAGTCGAGCCCAAGTAGGTGCCCAACATCAATCAGCCACATAAAGGCTCTGAATGATGAACACAAGACTTTTGAAAGACTTTAATTGATCGTAGTCGTGTTTCTCATCCTTTCACATTTAGAATTGTGGAGTCAAAATCACATCAAGGTGTGTTTAATGTTTTTGACCAAAACCGTTGACTATAGAAACTGGCAACATGTGATAATAATGATAATAAAGTTCATCACAGTTCTCAGCAGATAACTTGAGGTACAGTGAGTAAAGGTGAAGCTGCCAGACATAAACACCTCCACATCATTTAATATGTATAGAAGGACATATGCCCAGCACGATAGGTCGTGGTTCAAAAACTAGGATTTTGTGTTCTCACCCCCCCAGACCAACCCCAGAGCTATAAGACCAAACTGCAAAGATATCCCAGCCCAAGAGCATAGAGTCACGCACTGAGACATTTACATCCATAGAGGGAATCATGAGCACGGAGGATCAAAGGTGTACTTGTGTGTATAATGGTGTCATTATTGTCAACACGACTATGGAGCTACAATGGAATACAAAGATACATCTGCACTTTATTTCACTAATGTGAGAATTAAACTGGCCGATGGCCAAGACTTTTATTTTTGTAAGGGCTCGCTTTAGTTCCTGAAAATATTGCTTGAAGTCAAACGGTAACCTGAGGATTGTGTGAGCTGCAGTTCCTACATTAATATTATGGCAAAGAGAATCTGCAGAACCATGTTGCTTTCAGCAGAACAAGAGAATCCTCTTAACTCTGTTAAGTTCCTGCTCTTATTATTTTTCTCAGACCAATATATTTCTCACTTATTACTGCAATGTATTATATAATATATATACACACACATTTCCAGACAGTCAAAATGGAGTTCCCTTCAGATGTCACAATTTGTTCAAAGGTTGTACCGGCAATTTTTTACAAAAGAGAAACCGTCTCAGACAGATTGAACCTGTGCTATGATGACAGCATCGTCAAGTGTTTTCAGCTCTGGAGAAGCATCCTAGTTTGGAATCTGAAGCAACAAACCAGTGACTCAGCCATCCAGACGCAGTTCAACCATACATACATGGAAACCCAGTACTACGAGCACACATACACACACTGCACGAGCTACGACTCTTCGCCACGCCAACACACAAAAGGGAAGAACAGAGATCTGCACTGTGATGCCATTCTTCCAAAGTGTGATGCCAGAAGCCCTGTAGGAGACACCGGGCAGGGACACGGTGTGTGAGAAGACAGGAGAGTTAAGTTATGAGGTTCTGTGCATCTTTGATTAAAAACATGGATCAGACACTTACCTTACTTGTTCAGCTGATCTGTGTAAGCATACCTCTGGCTGCAGTGCAAACAAGTCCAGGCTTTACTGTCCACTCACTTCTGCAGAACTACTCATCCTCAATGTAACCCATTTGCAGGGAAGAGCCTCTACTGTGGACTGGGGCAGCCTGTCTTTGACAAGCTGGCTGACAGCAGCTAACACACTTCTCATCTCCCAAAGACATGTTACAGACACACACACACACAAACACAGCATTCTCTCTTCAATTGTAAGGTGCATGGAAATCCTGCCTGTAAGGTACTGTAGGTCTCTGAGGAGAAGATGTAGATACGGTCTGAGTGTAGGCCAGAGTTTAGAGCCCTGAGGGAAGTGGGGTTGGGGTCATAAAGCTGTGAGACTATATGTTAAAGAGTACATCCTTTCATCGAGTCAGATGCACAACCACCACCTGGCGCCACGAGGACTAACCGTCAAACGTTCAAACACAGCCTCTGCAATAGGGCAGCACTAAATTAGAAAAGAGTCAGATTTCATTTTCATCATAATTTTTCATATATTGTGATATTAAAACAAAAACGGGTTGAAAATTCACCCAATCAAACTAAAAATAAGTTTTAGAGTACAAACTGTTTCAATACAACAAAAGACGACGTGCACATACGCTTGCGTGCTACATTTATCTTCATAGTTCTTTTTATTCTAGGATAGGAGATAGATTTTTTTTAGGATAGCAGATACTAAAACCGTGACACTCACACTCCTGCTCAGGTCCTTCATCTCCACTCCTGGAAGCTGCAGTGTAAGCAAACACTCAGAACCAGAGAGATAACAAGAAACTCCCTGTTCACACTAAGAAATTGAGCGTTTCTGTTATTAATGCAATATAGAAGAAAAGTATTGTTACCAGAATGCAGGGGATGAAATCATCTAGATTTCTATGGGGCACAGTTTGCCACACAATTGAGGGCATTTAGTGAAATACAAAAATGAACATCTGAACTAATAATCATATCTAAACAGCAGGAAAATACATATTAATGAGCGTAGTCTGAGGCTTACTCCATCAGAAGATGAGACCTTAGGTGACGACATCACCATTAATAGAGGATGGATCAGTCTTTGCCAGGCTTTCAAAAGCCAGGCTTTTTTAGAGACAAAAACGTAGAATATAAGGGTGACTTTGTCCTTGCCCTATACTGCTGGCATGACTGGACTGTTAAGTAGTTAAATGCATGCACGGAAATAAGTAAAGTAAGCTTCCGGAGGTCGAGCTCCCTGGTTTCCTGCAGAGCTCTAAGTGACTTGAGTTTAGTGTCACAGGATGCAAACCTACAAATCACTAATGTTTCTGTTTTGTCTCTGACTATCTTGAGTCCTTACATTGTGAAAATGGAATGTGCAAAACATGCAATGTTGTTATCATCGCACATCATGTGGCCTCCTACTCAGCCAGTCTCTCTTCAGTGAGAGCGAGGTGTTAAAACGTCTAGACCTGCGATTACCACTGACATTGGATTTCTTGGTTTGGAATGTCCCTTCTCATAGTCCAAAACCTTTCAAGATGGTCAAACCTGTTAAAGAAAAACAAATGCATACAACACCAACACATAGATATGACATTACAAGCTTTCAGAGTTACACGTAATGCACCAACTCCACCTCAGGCTTTAAAGTTCCTAGATATGCTATGTGAAGTTGAAATCTGATTCAATACCTCACTTCAGTTAAAGCAAAAGCCATAAAATGGCCAGAGACTATTGATCATTACTAATGAGAGGCACGTTACAGCAAGCCATGATCCTAGGTTAAGACAACTCCATCGTAGTTGTGGACTACACAAGAACCTGCTTCATCTCTCACCATCAGGACTTACCCGGGTTTTCTATTCCAAGCACTGAATGAGTGAGCAGTCCTATGGGTCATCTGTGTAAATAACACTATGACCAATTTAAACATATAGTAATGTACTAGCAAGTGAGAAATCTCAAACTTCTATTTTTGGTAATTAGAAAGAAGAGTGGTGCCTTACTAAATGATGGGATTTGTAATAGTAAGGTGAAATGGACAAAGATTACGGTACTTGTCCTCTAAAATACTTTTATCTTTCATTTGTACTCCACTGGATCAAAGTTGAATCATGTCCATAACAGTGAACCTCAGTGTTGCACACAACTGCATGGTGTTCAATCAGAAGCTGTTAAACATCTCCAGTCCATCCGACTAAATATCGCTAATCTGTAAAAAGGTCAACTGTTTGGGATTCTTCCTTAGTTCATTAAAATGGAGAAACCTGTTAAAGAAAAATCTGTGCAACATCAACACAAATATACAACATTTGTTGAATACTCACTTATCTAATGGATTCTCACATTCCATCAAGTATCTGTAGTTCTGTTGCCTTGTTATAGAGAGAAGGTTCCATGAGCTTCCATGAGCATTTTAGACAGCAGAGTTAGACATACAAATGTTTCTAGTCGGCCATCCAACTGTCGACTAGAACTACAAAAGTGAATCCAAAGTGAAGAGCTACTAATTTCCAAAACTTGGATATTACGAGAAAATTTCTGAATAAAATCTAATAAAATCTTAATCTATAACGGGTGCTTAAATCAGAGACTATTATGTCTCATTTAAAAGTACACTTTTGAATGTCAACTGAAATGTACTTTGTCTGCTACATTGTGTTCAATTTCTTAGGCATCTGGTGAATGCTGATAGGACTACCACGGGAATATCAAATTTAAAGACACAAATGAGAGGTTCTCCCTGTTACAGTTAAGAACTGGGTGTAGTAATCCATATTACTGTATAAAGAGCTTAAAACTAGCAATGGGAGACCCCCAGGGGTACAGGGGTACCCAGCTGAATGACATCACTGTCCGTGTTTCACTATTGAGGCTAAATCTGGTAACTACAATGGTGGAGAACCTTTCAGCAATATGGGCTGAGGCTTTCAAAGGGTTGGGTTGATTGTATATTATGGTTGGTCTGTCAGCAGTTCTTTATCCACTAAAATCAGACTTGCATGGTGTCATTATCAGAGCAAGAAAGGGGTGAGTTTTAGACACTGTTGGGGTTCTTTCTCCATTTGGGTTTGGGTTGCCCATAAGTCTTATTTTTCCTCCATCTTGGATTGGGTCAGTTGGACCTCTAGTCCATAGCCATACCCTTGTAGCTGCAAAGCAATGTGTCAGGTTTAATTGCACAATTTACCTCAAGGATCAGATTGTATGTCCACAAAACTGATGATAGTGTTCACCTAAATACGAAACTTCAACATATATGGTAACAAAAGCTGAAAGGTGAAGCTTGGGTTCATCAGCGGGGATAAAGCATAGAGTCTTCTCCACATGGGGCATCCCCACGTCGTTTTCCGTCAACAAAGCCAGACGCCAGGGCAATCCACTATGCACTGACATGTTTGAGACTTTGAAATCTCCTGTGAGGGGCTGATGATTCCAACGGGTCCAGCAAAGTAAGAGCCGCAGGAGTGAGGGTGCTAGGATTACCGCCTTTTTCACAAGGTGATCCCAAAATGAATGTTCCCAAAATGAATGTTCCAACGGTGTGCACGCTCTATGCATGACGGCAAATCAGGAATGCAGATCTGGGTCATCCGGCGGCATCTTTTACAAATCCACCGTGCAACATCTGAGACTACCCTGCCAAAGTAGCCAAATCTGTTGCACTTTGCAATGTCATCAACAAGGGGTTCACAGTTGCTTGAATACTTTGGAGATACATTTAATCCAATCCTCAAATAATAGACTAGAAAGATTCCCTGATGGAAAGCCTTTAATGTGAAACGTTGCATTAGTACTTAGACCCAACGTCATTGATGTCCACTGGTTACAGAAAGGTACATTTCATGGTGTGGACTGAAAATCTATCCCACAGAATATAATTGGTGATGTACTATCAATCACAGCACGGCGGCTGATCGGGGCAGCATAGGCCGGCAGATCAAATAAAGCGTCAGCGAGGTGGTCTGCTCAAAACGCAGCCCCTCAAACTGAATCTGTGTTTTTAGGGGCTGAGTAGTTGCTCCCTCAACTTAATTCACATTACACTCTGTTAAGGGTGATGCAAGTCAATCTCATGTGTTGTGAATAGCCATCTAAAGAGAGGTTCTCACTCATTCAACTCACACACGCACAAACAAACACACACCCCTGAAAGCTACGGCCCCAGTTTACTTTCAACTCCCCCCTTAAGTCTCCAATGAACAGGTGATACAAATCCCCAACTGGCTTGGAGTACAATAAAAGGCGGTTCTCAAGTTCTTAACAATGCTGCGTGTTGTGGTCTTTTGACGGGCTTTTAAAACCCAAAACGTGACCTCGATGGAGGCAGAGACACAGAGCCTCGTAAACTCGTTTCACAACCAGCAAAAAGTCACTCGGAGGATGTGACCAAGAGAACATACGCAAACAAACCATGGTGTTATTGTATCGTATGAACCACAACATTTAAGTAAAGCAATTTGTGGTAGGTAAGTTGTCAAGTAGGGCTGGGCGATATGAGCAACAAGTAGCGATATTTTTCTATCCTTTGGCAATATTCAATTGGGGTACCAAGACCAAGATCTCCTGCCACAGTGCGGCAAGAGAGTGGACCGCAGGCTTTAAAAAAAAATAAAAATAAAAAAGTATGGCAAAGAAACGTTTCGTAACCTAGTCAGTATCTTGACCTACTGCGAACATTGCTAGCACTTACTTGCAGTCTCCATAATGCTACACCTTGTGATCTCAGGGAGGTGCAGAGTAGCTTAGACATCACCAGCACCATAGCAAGGAGTTGAGAACAGCTGAGAAGAAACCTAACCATGTCTGTACAAAAATTATATTGGCCAGATAAAATATACCGCCCAGCCCCATTGTCAAGTACATATCCATGGCAATCTGTTCAATCTGTTCTATGTTAGCATTAGTGCTAGATCAGTGAGAACCATCTAGTCTCTGGCTGCTTTACGCACGGCCATGTAACCACCTTCAGAAAACAATTGGACTCAATAGCCAGCTTGCTGTGAACTTCTGATTCTGTTAGAGACAAATCCCAAATGAGGTCCCTACACAAAGACCTCATTAAGCAGATCTACCCTAATTTTGTTTTAGTAGCTTTTTGTCATATACATGACTTTCAATGTTGGAAAGGAGAAGTAGTATTTAAGACATCTAAGAATAACTGTTAAAGGTGTGTCCTGATAGAACCACTTTCTCTTTATTATAATACATGCTCGACTCCAAACGTATGGCACAAAACACAGCCATAGATAGAAAATTGAGAAAGAAGTTACAATTATCACTTCACGATGACTCACAGAGCAAGTTACATCTAGAAAAAAAATGATACATGGATAGAACTAACGCATCACTCTTAGGTGACCTATGTTTCCATACTACTCAAAATACAAAATAAAACAAAAAGGAAAACCTTGCCATAAAATGAGTTAATTATCAGGCTAAAATGACAACATTTTGAACTTAAATACAACAAATCTTTCAACATGTTGGGTCAGGGGAATCTACACAGATATAACGCTGCCGGGCCGCAAAAGAACGGCTATCTAAAAGCGGGGTTTCTTAGAGGGACCGTCAAACTCCTCACGCACCCTGCCAAAGCCAGGGTTACCAGGACCCATTCCTCTAGGGCCGCCTTGGGGGAAGCGCTCGTTGCGCTGTGGGGGATGATTTGACAGGTTGTGAGATTCGAGGGTGGGGGAGTGGTGGGTGGTGGGAAAATCAGGAATGGGATTGGATCGGTGCAAGAGCACAAAGTTCATGTCCGTATGAAGGAGGAAATTTAAGTATGTGGCAATTGAAGCGTTTTGTTCGTTTGTGAGCAGTTTTTACAACACAACCAGCAGGAGACACATCCGAAGAAACGGTTCGTTCCATTATGAAGGTCCACAGGTGCCACAGGTAACATACAGAGAAGGAAGAGAGGGTAATGCTTTTGTTAGTTCAGTGCCTCCCTAGTATTGTCTGTCCAGTGCATGCCAAATGCTAGTCTAGAGCCAATACTGCTAATCAGATGAAGCTTTTTGTAAGTGCTGAACACATTTAGGCCTTCAATGATTACATCAGATAAAGGCCAAAGGTCGAGGTGAAGGATGCATTTACAAACCTCACACTGTCATTTATATTTCAACGAATGAAACTTAATGTTTGTTTTCTTTTGCAGGGATATCAGGTACTTTGGGAAAAAGAATATGAATTGCCGCATTACTGTCTGATAAGACGACAAGTTGCAGTTGACGTCTAACGATTCCTGCAAACAAATTAACAGCTTGCATAAAAACTGGCCACCAGCCTCAGAGACTAATAGGAGTGGATACGGAATGCGACTGGACAAGATGAAACCAATGTTTTCAATTGTAGCCTGTGACTGGAAATACTAGTCACTACCAGCAGCACACCTGTAGAATATTGGCAGAACAAAGTTTAAACTTTACATTACATTCATTAGAACACATGTGACAACATGAAATCAGTTTCTTTATCAATATGCAAGACACAGCTTTGGTGAAAATGGAAGAGCTTATGTGAGAGTGAATCTTTGCCACCCAAACCTCGAGAAGCACCACGGCTTCCATTTTGAACAGCCGTGACTGCAGTTCAGAGTTTCAGCGAAATCAAACGTATGCCTTAAAAGTCCAACATCAATTTCTCAGCCTACTAGATATCAAACACGTTTAACAGAGCTTCACAACCCAGTATGAAAAGTGTACCAAGCATGTGAGGAAGGTATCAAACTGCATGCTACATTGTTAACATCAACCAGTAAGGTGTGTCATTCCATGGTATACCCCGAAAAATATTTTAGACAAAGGCCCACTTTAATTTATTTAGTGTTAAGAAGGTTTTTAAAATCAATAGCAAGACTTTGATATGAGGCCAAGCCAAGTAGACGTATGCTACCAACGAGCAGCAGATGAATTATGATGCAAAACAGTTCATACAAGTTCTAAAAATGCATTTTAAGCCTTAGGTGTTCAGGACAAAGAGCTTGGTCAAGCAGTCAGATATACTGAAAATAAAAATAACTTTCCCCATAGCCAAATACTAGCCAACAAATATGAACCGACAACAAAGTCAACATCGTTACAATTCCATTCCGCTCCTGGAATTGACCATTACAAACCTTTGCACACAAAGCTGTGCCTTCCCCCAGCAATTAAAAATGCTATGGTCTACAATTTAAAACATGATCAGCGTTTCCCCTTCAATTTAATTGCGTCAGCCGGCCAACAAGAGCACCAGAACAGAATATTGTATTCCTTTACAGATAGGAGCGCGGTTTAGATGCAGAGGAAGAGGGGGGCGGTGGGCTTGCAGCTCATCTCTTTAACATTTTACGAACGATGGCAAAGATATGCCAAGTGGACCAATTGGACAGAGCCGATAGATCCGGTGTTCTGAAAACTTCAGCAGGAATTATGAGATTTTAAAGAATGAAGTGCTGCCAAGCTCACTTTCATTTGTGTGATTTTATAGTTGGATCAACCGTCCAACTGTCTAATTGTTCCTAAATAAGTACCACCTGCAGAAAATCTCACAAAATCAGTGAAGACTTGTCACGTCAGGAGAAGCTCAGTAATCAAGAGGAACCAGCAAGCACAGAAAGTCAGTTTGACATTGACAACGCCACAAGGACAGCCAGTATACTACCCAATACTTCCAACAATGCCGCTTTGAAACCGTATTCCTTTGTTTGTGGGAAATAGTATTGTGTTAAGGTTAAGGTCTGTGTGTATTTATAGTTATTTTTGACTTACAAAGGCTACTGTCAGACCTTTACCTCTGAACCCCCCAATATACACGAGAACCGCAGCCTAAGGACAAAAGGTTCTTGGACTCTTGGGGAAACACCTTTGACTGTCAACCTGCACTAAAACCTTGGTATGTGCTCAGGAACAGAGAAAGTTTTCAGAAAAGAAATACTGCTGACACAGAAGGTGAGCTGCTTGGGAGGTCATTCTTTTTAAACCACCAAAAGAATTTCAAACTACCACCATAAAACACAAAAAAAAGGTTTGATATACAACTCCATTGTATCTCATGACAAGTGGTGCATGAAAAGCTCTGGCACAATGTGGAAAGGTGACTTAAATGCTGAACACCAACACTATCAACATTTGAAGAAAACGATGGTAGATGACAGCCTGCCTCTTGCCAAGAAACATGCCTGTCCAGCTCACAGGAGACAGGGCTTGCAATGGTGGACCTATACGCATATGGAGTGAGCAAAGCAACTGCAAACTGTATATAATATAGAAAACACACCAAGGAGCAATTTCCAGTCGTTTAGTGCAGGTTGACATTTTTCATCTGGAAACCAGACTCCAGTGAAGGCAACTGAGGGGGCTTGGTTCACCTTTGAGAGAGACGCTAAAAGACCGACCGCATGTTTGTGTGCGTCAACATGACACAAGCAAGCTCCAAGTATAAATCACCTTTGTTCACGCATTCTGCCAGGCCAGCTGGCCCCCAGGATTCAAATCAGCTCAGTCATTCCCAGAAGGAAAGCCAAAAAACACACATCAACTATTCATCTTCCCATAAGAGGGATACATTACCATTTCGTTGTTCATCATGCCTCCTGGAGAGGGTCCACCTATTCCCTGCTGGCCCTCAAAGCCCATTCCGCCCATGGGGAACTTCTGGCCAGATGCGCCAAAGGCCATTTCTAACAGAAGCATAAGCAAATGTCACCCATTCATACTAATCCTAATAAGGCCCGTCACCACATCCAACTACTCCATAGTTAGCAAATCCATTTTCTTATTATAATGTAACTCAAATTCAAGTTTCTGTTGTTTCTCACTCACCAACTCTCACTTAATGATAGAAGCTAATTCAGTCTGTTTATTATGACTGAACACATGTAATCCCATACACACACACACCAATAAAATCCACCTAAATCTGGAAAAAAAATGAACGAAACTTACCAGCCATGCCCAGAGCTCCACCAGCATTCATTCTCATTTCCCTTTCCCTCTGTATTGCAAAGACAAAGAGAATGCCACACATTAAACCAAACCAACACTTATAAAGTAATCATCACTCAGTGTTACTTTCCATCTTGAAGTTTAACTCACATCCATGAAGTTTCCCATTCTGTAGTTTTCTTCGCGCTGGCGGCGCATCTGTTCCTCCACTTCCCTCTTGCAAATCATCTCTTCTTCTCGTCTGCGACGCTCTTCCTCCTGTCTGTTTACAAACATGAAATGCTGAAATAATGCTGTTTACTAAACAAGCATTGGCCAAATGGTATATGGTAGCACGAAGGAAGAACAAAATAATAAATACCTGATCTGCATCTCTTTCCTCTTCTTCATCTCCTGACTGTGCATCTCCTCCATGCGCCGCAGTTCCTCCTGTCGCCTCTGAAGATCTGGAAATACAGAAATTAAACTATTAAAATGTTGCACTGGAACATTGAATATCTATAAATGTTGACTGGTGCATTCTTCAGTCATTCTTTCAACCCTTCACATGCCTTGTCGGATCAGGTTGGCCTGGTGCTCATGGTAAGCATCCTCCATCTCACTCTCCAACTTCTCACGGGCCTCGCGCATGTTCTTCTCCACCTGCTGCCTCTGCTGCTTCTCCATTTCATCAAGGGACTTCCAACGCTTAGAGTACTCAAATTCAAAAGTCCCTTGAATGGCAAAGCGGGGCGGCTCCTCCCTCTCCCTGTAAGCAGATGGTCAACTTAATGGTGCATGTTACAGCAAAAATAAAATCTGCAATCTCTGAAAGTGTGAAGAAGAAAATCCCCTCCAAATGAACCTCTGAAGTACAATGTAAAAAAAGTGGAATTACATTTTCTTTTACTTTAAGACATTGCTCTTTGTAGGGCACAAAAGAGAGGATCATTACTGCAAGACAGTCTCTGCTTTACTTAACAGAAGTTTGAATTAATGAATAAGACTGCATGTCATAATGTTAGAATTAAGTCCACAAATAAGTCTGTGTACTGGAGAGGTATTGGCATGCTTACGCTTGATATCTGGGGTTCTTCTGAGCCAATTTCTCCGGAAGTCCATCTTCATCATCAAACTGCTCAAGAGGCTCAACAACCACAGGCCTGGGTGACCTGAGGAGGGGGGGGGGGGAATAAGCACAGCGAGTGTTAAGCATTAAGTCAATAAATGCATGTTCACTACTACACGTGTTTTATCTATCAATGGGTTTAGGCCCCAAGCAGGAACTTAAAAAATAAAATAAAGCAAAGTGCAGTGAGAAAAGATATTCTGCATGGATTCTCTTAATTTCTTTTGTTGAATGCTGAACCATTGATCCACAGAAGTGAACACAGTTTCACTTACGTGGTGAGCAGGAACACGCCCTCGTTGCATCTGTCCAAAGCCTTTCGGGCGGCATTTCTGGAAGCAAACTCAACGATGCCCCTTCCTGTGGAGCGCCCGCGGTCATCTACAACAACAACGGCCCTCTCCACCATTCCAAACTGTGTGAAAGCCTCCTCCAGGAGCTCATTGGAAACAAATGGTGACAGGTTCTTCACAGACAGGGCTGCTGAGTGTGTGGCAAAGCGGACCCGCAGGGGCCTGCCTTTCATTGGTGTGTCATCCAACTCTACTTTAGCTATCTCTGCTAACGCACGGGACTCCTGCAACAGAAGAATACCACCACTTAGAATGACTTACGTTTCTTTAAATTGAGATGCTTTGTTTGTCATGTCCTACTGAAATGTGTCAGTATTTAATAAACATTCCTTCTCAAATATGAATGCGGTAACTTTATCATAATTTTTAACAAACAAAGCTACGGTAATTGTGTTTTTCCACAAAGGAGATTAGATTGTACAG
This sequence comes from Genypterus blacodes, assembly GCF_046128005.1. NCBI lineage: Eukaryota > Metazoa > Chordata > Actinopteri > Ophidiiformes > Ophidiidae > Genypterus > Genypterus blacodes. The sequence continues at coordinate 943,042 of NW_027467208.1, forward strand.
CATATTTCTTACCAGTCTGATGAAGCCAAAGCCTTTGCCTTTGTTGATGAAGACCTCGCTGGGCTCTCCGTATTTGGAGAACAGAATCTTGAATTCGTCCTCGGTGATGTCGTTGGGCAAGTTGCCGATAAAGAGACGACAGCGCTGGGTGTAGGTCTTCTCTCCAGGTTTCCGCAGCATGGACAGTTTGAATTCCTGAATGCACAAATATAACATGATATCACTCTTGACAAACCATACCGAGCACAATTGTAAATGGAAACAGGAGAATTCGTGATTTAAAGGGACAGTTTGTCCCAAAATACTCAACGGTACTTCAAAGAGTTGAATAGGTGCTACAGGGTTAATCTGCCGTGTCGTCCATTCCTTTATTCGACCCATCCCCCATGGATGGTCTTCACACAGAAAACGGCCGATAAAGTTTCAAATTGTTAATTTTTTGGAAAACTAACCAATATGAGATGTTGGTAGAGTAAACATGTTGGGACCAAATGTTCGCAACTTTAAGAGTATTTATGCAGCTTCATCCATTATCCTTACTGGCTGAACAAAAGATGGCGGACGTGCGAAGCGATTCAAAAATCGGTGTGCTCGTTTCAAAAACAGGCCAGCCGGGCGGCTATGGCAAAATCCCTATGGGCTCCAGGACTCCGCCTGCTCGGGCTGATATTTCAGATGAATCGAACATGCCTTTGAATCAGCTAGCAACGACGCTTGTCGACGTACACAAAACAAATGGGCATTATTTAACGTATTAAGGAGGATCAGAGACAAACGTTATACTACAACACCAAAATAGAAATTAAAACAAACCATTGGCTTCGCATTCGGGTCGGCTGGTTCTCTTTTCACAATTGGCTCCGCTTGTTTTGGTTTATTGAAATGTGGTCCAGGCCTGTGGCCTTGCTGGGGCCCTGTCCTCTGGTTCGGGTGTGGAGCCGGCCTCTGTTGTTGTCCGTTAGCATTTCCTATCGGCGATTTCATTTGATTTGCTACCGGCGGCTTCAGTTGCTGGTTCTGGTTCTGGTTTTTGTTTGCCGGCTTGGGTTGAGGTACGGGCACAATCGGTTTCGGTTGTGGTGGTGGTGGTGTGGCCTGTATTTTCGGCTGGGGCACCGGTGTCACCGCTGGCTTTCTTTGCGGGTCCTGCTTCTCCTGTGGCGGCGTTGGTTTGGGATCCTGCTGCATCGGGCCTTTCATCGTCAGAGCCGGTCCAGGAGTTGGTGGAGGGATTATTGGTGAAGACTGCGGTTGTTGCGGCTTCTGCCCGTGTGGCGACTGATTTGGCGGTCTATTAAAGTTGTTATTTTGTCCTCCCCTCCGGTTTTGGTTTTGAAAAGGATGACTCCTGAAATGTGGGTTTCCCATTAGCCCACCTCGCATCGGGCCGCCGGGGCCGCCGCCTCTGCGTGGCTGGAAATGATTCATTCCGATGCCGCCGCGGTTGTTGTTGAATCGAGACATTATCGCGTTTTATTAAGAAATTGCTGGTTTAAAAAAATGCGAAAAACACTATTCGCTAAAAAGGATACCCCCGTAGTGATCACCCCGCTATGGTGCTCGGTGGTCGTCCTTCTTAAAATGGCGACGGTGCGTAGTTCCGTCTTTCTCCTAGAGCAGAGAGATCCGCCCCTCGCCACCCGCCCAGAACTGGCTGCTGGGGTTTGAAAAAATAAAAGAACTCAATATCCCTTTGTCCGCACCAAAACACGTATCTCCTTCTTCCGTTTACTGAAATATCTCTTAATTTAACCAAGATAACACATTAAGGCTTTTCAAAATCTGACTTTGCGCAGAGAAGGGTTTTTGATGATAGATACGCAGATACAGAAGCGTTGTATAAAGACAAGAACGACACCACATTGCTGTTTTTTTTTTAGAAAGACAGGACAATTATTTGATATATTTTGTCATAGAATATCTACAAACACAAAGGCTTGACTGTCTGAATGTTGTGAACATGTTTGTTTCTTGAACGTAAGAGCAAAGTAACAAAACTATTGACGGATTTACTAGTTATAACAAGCTAATACAGCTAATCATAATGGTCATGCCTGGAAACCATTTGCTATGCTAATATCCTGAGGTCAAAGATTCTAGCCTGTTCAAAACAATTTTATGTAACTTTGTAATGCAAAAACCCATGAAAGTAACTTATTAAATATGAAAGGTCATAGTTGATAATATGTGGTCTTTTAAATAAAAAAAGGGGGACATCTACCTGTTGGTAATCATTTGGCAGAGATGTGGACTCAAACTATGAGAAAAGTAAACTCACCTTTAAAATTTGATACATTGCTGTTGATGTAATGTTTTCATCCTTCAATTGTATAAACTCAGAGGTCTCCATCCCAGCCCTAAATGAACCAATATCCAGCAGGGTTTCGATCCTGGAATTAAATGAATTGCTTGCACCTGGTATTCCAACTACCTGAGCGCACTTGGAATACAAGGTGCAGGCAATTTATGTAATGGCAGGATAGAAAACAGCATTTAAGAATGCATTATGATGAATGTATGGCTCCAACTTGGGATAAACAATGACACAAGTTGGGTTCCTTCATCAGCCGGTGTGAGCGTCTGCAGCTCTCTGGCCTGCAGTGTCTATCTTTACAAAATGAACATGATCATGATAAACTGTTTTAGTCATTTATTATGCATACAGGTGTCTTGGAATCAAAATAAATGAGACCACCAGTCTCACCTCAATATGTTTTCATAATGCTTAATGATGAACAGACACAAAACAAATGAGATGAAAAATAGTGACAAAACACAAACAAAAATCCAAAGACCAAAAATGTTAAAAAAAAGAATCAATGAAAACATACAACCCAGGAAAATACACACAAGACAGTGTAACATCATCACATGGGAAAATGTTGGAATAATAACAGAATGGCAAAAGTAATAATGGAAAAAGGATAACATTAAAATGGAGGTTCAGTATGAAGCACCGGGACATAAAGACAAGAAGATGCATCACAGAAATCAGTATGGAAGGAAAAAAAGGGATATTCATGAACAACAATGAAAATATCTCTTTCCTCCTTTCTGATGTTTCAAAGTAAGGAGAATAGAGTAAAGATCAGGCAGTTGATGGGAGAGAAGTAATAAACATACACAAAGAAAAATGCAGAACACCTGATATATTTATTTAAGCACACACGACTCCTCTGTTACACTCCTATGTCCAAGGGTCACACGTTGTTCAAGATCTTTTTCCCTCTCAAATCACCCCTCAGTTTGAAGACTTTTGAATTCTAATACTATTGGATTTAACTTGGAAGTCATTAATGTTGCATTAGTGGGTTACAGTAAGTGGCAAAATGAGGGAGCGATGGGAGGAATAATACAGTGGGAATAAAATGGTCTATGCCAGTTTTAAACTCTGTCCCATTTTAATGAAAGATATAGAACAATGCATCACCTTGACAGATGTTTAAGGGGAACAGTTAGTAGGAGGGACAATAAATCATACTGTGTACAGTCTGGGTCTGCAACAATCTGGAGTGATTCATTATCAAATGCTTAGGGGTAAGAAGTACTTGAAGCCTACAATCGTATTGAAAAATAAATCAACTGAGGTACTTAAACATTAAAAATAGAATCACCAAAACAAAGCAGAAGACGTCTTCAACCACAGAGACCAAGTGCATGCAAGTGAGTTTGGAAAATAACAGCACAGGGTGGGAAAATTATTCATTAGTTTTTTTTATTTCACCTGAATTTTCTTTACAGACCTGCATACTTTTTTTAAAACCTCACCTGCATTAATCAATGTGTTTTTTATATTAATAAGTGCAATGTGAAAGGGTTGCCCATGTGACAAACCAACTGATTCTGAGCTTTCATCTACGTCTGGCTCATTGTTTTGGTTTGAACTGTCACACATGCATAGTTGAGTCTTTGTCACATGAACAATTTCCCGCTGCAGAAGGCATTAGTTTCCATTAAAATCTGTAATAAGCCAACTGTATGATACTTTCATAGAGTTAGTTTACACCAAAACAGAACTAAAAGGAGGGTGAATGTTGGACTTACATTCAGACTGAAATACAAGTGAGCTGTTATTGCTGCTCTGTGTCTGCTGAAGGTGTAAATAGGCAACTACACATCCAATCAGCCATCCCAAATTAAAAAGAGATAACATGATGATTCAATCAGCTTGTATTCTAATTTGTCTGATATCTAGTAGTCAAAACTTGCGTAATGCCGTTTAAAATCACTTAATCTCACTCACAAAATGAGACACTAGGCCCCTAATTATGTCAGTGTTTTATTAACGAAACAGGAGACAGGGTTGGGTATTAGGCAGGCATGATAAACAATGCAAGACTGGGACAGTCTGCAGAGCACTGGGGGATTAGGAGGGTTTCTTTAAAAGGGAGGGGGTGTCATTCCACATAGAGCTGAACTCATCAGGTTTGAGTTCTGAAGCCACTGCCACCTGTGGGCCTGTGCCCTTGTTTGGTGGTACTAATACTGTAATATGGTGGGTGACACACTGCATGGGCTCAGCGGCTGACCAGCTGACTGACTTGCTCTTATTGTAATTTTTTTTAATGAATGTCTTACAAAGTGACACACAGCCACACATGGTAGGAGAGGAGGGGCCGGGGAAGCGAAGAGTGATGCTGCAGTTAAAAAGGGAAGAGAAGGAGTGAAAGGAACAGAAATAAAAGTTTAAATAAACCCCAAGGGAATGTACTGTGTGGGTCAGGCTGTCTCCCCCAGAAGACTAAGACTTGGGAGTGCAAGCACTTGGATAAGGTTAAAAAATAGTGTTTGATTCGTCTTTATTTTCGGTACTGGCTTGGATTGCATGTGAGGCAAGTGTGGATCAAATCATCATAACTGTGTGTGTGTGTGTGTGTTCATGCGTTGTTGTTGACTTGTCGATGTGTGTGGAAGCGGGGGTGCTCATGGCTGTTTCCTGTGGGAGAATGGCAGGTCTGGGGTGAGAGGTCAGTGTTTTGGGGCTCACAGTGGGGATGAGGTGAGGTCAGATCCGGGGCAAATACTTCGCAATAAATTCCTTTACAGTCTGCATCTCCTGCAACAGAACAAAATCCATGTTGGTACAGCTGCCACATCCATTTGAAAGCATATGAACACATTAGCAGATGAATAGCACCAAAGAATAACATTTACACATTAGTTTAATCTGTAATGTTTCTTTAAAGCCTAAAATGATCTTGAATTGACATTTTGCAGCATGAACCTGTTCATTGGAGCAGTGGAGGAGATCTGGGTAGACTTTCAAGGTGACCATTTGAGGGCTGATGATTTCCTTGAGCTTCTTTGATGTCAGCTGTCCATACTGCACAGGAACCACGGGGTCCATCTCCCCGTGGCACTGCAGGACCGGCATGTTCTTCAAGTCGTTGCCACTCGACGCCTGGAGGGCAGAGACCACACAATTGTGTCACCAAATGCATCATGGATCAATGGATTGGTATTTTTAACCATTTAAGGTTTATCAATACTTTAAGGATACAATGGAGCAGATTCCTTCAGAGCTTTCCCTTTATTTCAACATAATTATATTGATATGGTGTTGTCTTTTACATAAGTTGCATTATTAATTGAAGAAAGTGTCAATATATATGTCAGTATCAGTGTATTTTGGATATGAAATAACAGAAGGAAAATATCTCACAGTACCTCGTCCTCACCACTAGATGGCCTTAACTACTGTAAACAACTGTGACATGTTGCTTGGATATTTTTCTTTCTTTTGCTGAATTTTCACTCTTTTTGATGAGGTAGTCAGGTAAGAGTACTGTGCAAATGGAATGTTTTCATACTCTTTCCTTAAAATGGATGCAGTTCTTTTTTTCCTCGCCAATCAACGCACAATACTGCACAATGACAAAGCAAAAACGAAAGGTAACCAAGAACCCTGTGGTCACTATGATTGAGATCCAGAGTTACTTTGTGGAGATGGGACAACAACAATCAGTGCAGCACTCAACCAATCAGGCCTTTAAGTAAAGAGCGGCCAGACGGAAGCCATTTCTCAGTAAAAGGAGCATGAAAACCCACTGGGACTTTTGACAATGGGCACCTGAACAATTCTCAGACCATTAGAAGCTAAGTCCTCTGCTCTAATGAGACAAAGGTTGAACTATTAGGCCACAATGTATGGAGGAAACCAGGCAGTGAGCATCAACTCATTAATACCATCTCTATAGTCACACACGGTGGTGACGGCATCAAGCTGTGGGGATGATTAGTAGTTTACTAGTCAGGATGTGAGCAACACTGCAGAGAAAATGGCTGTGTAACAACACCCTATAGGAGCCAGAGAACAAGTCATAAGTACAATTTAAAGTAAAATGGTGAGTATACCTGTGGGAAGTCCTTGTTAAGTGGCAGCCAGCAGCTGAGAGCCACAACGCCAGCCAGCTTATGGCGGCAGGTCAGGGCGGTGTACAAAGACAAGGCCCCACCCTGATGAGTAATCAAGGAAACAGAAGAGGGAGAGAAGGGAACAAAGAATCTATGAGCACCAGGATGCAATTAGATCATCTTCAGTTGCATATAGACTAGAGAGGTTCCTACCTGAGAGAAGCCGCCAAGCATGATACGGTGAGGAGGGATCCCATTTTTGGCCTCATGCTCAATTATCTCCTTGACTGTAGAGATGGAAGAACAGAAAATAAACCATTGGGTGTAACTCAGTGGAGGAGTTATACACTGTGTCCAAACATCTGGCCCCGAGATGTGACTGGGTGGGGAAGGTTTGTTAACAAGTGGCAACCAGCAGTCAGGCATAGTAAAAAACAAAGTAAATAGATAGTTCTGAAAGATAAACCCTTGAAATCCTGGCTTCTTATTCGGCTGAGAGCTGAGGCCCGACTCCCACTCACATTTGGGTTTTTGCTCTGACTACATTTTCCTTATTGATCCCTTTACAGCATGAAATCCAGCGTGTGTGTGAGGGCTCACTGGGCCGACTTGGACCACAAATACATCCCTTACTGAAAAAATAGCGTGTCGGAAATCCAACAGAGCAATCAGCTCAATATTCACAGCCAGTCAGCTCCGCTTGCTGCTCATAGTGAATGTAACAGCTTGAAGAGTGCTGATAATAAAAAAGCTGGCCTACAGCCGAGCAAAACACCAAATCCTGCCACAGAAAATGTAATTACATTTCATTTTATCACAAATCTAAGGCTAAAAAAAGGAAATCAAAGACACTCACTATTCTCTGAGGCCTGTTTGATTCCGGCTTCATCCTCCGGGGCTTCCAGGCTCAGACCAGCCAGGTCAAACCTGCACACAAGCACAGAGCAAAATTCAACATGCTCAATAAACACAATTGGGGCATTGTCATTGTCAATGTGGGAGCCTATTGTGGTTGCCATGGAAACGGCAGCATTCAGTGCCGAGCGGCGAGGGTGTCTCCCTTTCATCGAGGCGACTCACCACGAGGGCATTAACATCCCGCCATTGAGAGTGACGGGGATTCGAGGTCTGTGGGAGAGAAAGACAGAGGAGGAGTGAGAGAGATTAAGGCTACGAGAGAGGAAGAGACCGCGGAGAACATGATAGCCATTATGGCAACTCAGCAACCAGCAGCTACGGTAAAAGCTGGTGAATCCATTTACAAAGGCAGCTGAACCATCATTTACAGCTGCTTTGATCCATTTCAAAAAGAAGATTCTCCCTGCAGACAACTGGCAGGAAGAAAATCACACAATCTGACATATTGTAGGAAATGCTTACGCGTGGGGGCAGATATACTTGACATGAGGCAGCCGGATCGCCGCCAAACTCTGTGCCCACCCTTGCCTGACAGGAAGAAGACAGAAAGCACTTTGTTTTTGATCAATTCACAATACACAGGCTGAGATATGCTGCAGCTACTGTACATCAAAAACCAAATCTTCTACAACTTCTAGTGGAAACTGAATCAGCGTCAGGGTAATAATGCATGTTTCCATTACTGGGGGGAAGAAATCATTCACCAAAGAGCCGTATAATGTTGCTGTCTAGTTAAAGCCAAGGATTTCAAGCATTTTTATTGACTTTATTGTAGAAAAGGGTTCTGCTTCTTAGGAATAAACAACAAACCTCCCCAGCCTGATTGAATTTAGATTCTCTTCAGCACAAATGGATTGAGGAGCAGATTTAAAATGGAAGTCTGCTAGTTTGAGCTCAGGATACATTTGGACACGGAGTGAGCCACAGCTGTTCATCGCTCAGCACTACATGTGATGTGAACATGAACTACTTAAAACTAAGGCCAAGAAATGGACAAATCTTTGGCCGTAATTATCAATTTTCTAAAAATAACTACAAATCCCACCGTGTCTTCAAATTGCTCACTTTGCCCAAACAAAACACGCTTTTGTTCAACATTTACTTTGATATTAAGCTATTTGTGAGGTGTTTAAATACATTTTCTGTTTTATTGCCAAGTTAACTGGATCACAGACACATCTATAGGGTAGAGGCAACACAACACACCTACTTTAGAGGTGAAAACAGAAAGCATCACTCACCCTGTGTCCCCCAGCCCATGAAGGAAGATCACCTGCAGCAGAGAGAAGAAGAAGAACAGTTACCCTTCACTCAATGTACTAGAAGAGTCCTAACACTTCAAATCAAACACAGACATGCAGGTGTAAGGATGGCTTTGCTGGTGACTGACACAGAGCAGTGTGTTCATCTACAGATTGCACATTACAGATGACAGGGAATCGTAAGTCATGACACGAGTCGCACTACAAAGCCTTTGGAGATAAGAAGATGGTTTGTTTATAAAAGGCCTCCGAACCTTGAGCCAGTTTATCACATCGTAGTAAATGTGTTGCACACTTTGCGGCTCAGATAAGCTCTCCATGCCAACTTACACACATGGAGCTCCCGACTGAAAAGCCATGAAAGGGAATAACAATCATTTTAAACACTCCTTGTTGGCATTAAATCAGACATTCTGCTATCTGGGCAAAGATCAGATCTCTTTTTATTCCATGTGGCGTTGGAGCAAAGGTACAAGGCAGAGCTGGAACCGGTTGATCCTCATGTCAATCCCAGCACTGAATTTGTTACATGCAGTTCACAGATGTGTCCCTCTAATTAGGGAAGAGAGATAAGAAGTGAGGAATCTGTGTTGTGATGAACATAAGGTCCAGATCTCATTCATTAGAGTGACTATATAACTGTAGAAATACTCTTTGGTGTCTGTCTGGCAGCTGTGTGTGTGTGTGTGTGTGTGTGTGTGTGTGTGTGTGTGTGTGTGTGTGTGTGTGTGTGGGGAGCGGCCGGATTTCATGAACGTTCTAATCTAAAATGAATCACAAGGAAAATATATTGTGAAGTGATTTGGACGTCTAACTCACCGCAGCGGTCTCCTTCTCTGTCCCAGACACCGTCTCGGCATGAGCGAGCAGCGGCACAGACATGTTGTTGCCACACATACACTGTAGGGGGGTGCTGGGGAGGGAGAGGACAGAAAACCATAAGTCAAGTCAGATTCCAGTATTACAGCACAATTTGTAAGCTTATAGAAGCCTTCTCTCCATAACCGAAGAAAGAAACACACACAATCTATTTCTAACCCCTCTGGTCGTCAACGTTGGCACGCAAAGAGTCAAATGCTCATTGAGATTCATTCAAATCCTTTTATTCAAAGGCCTGGCCGGCCCGTGTACAGTGGCTGTGTCGTTTGGGTGCAAGTGTTTGTTGACGTTAACGGCGGCCATAGAAAGTCACTGTCTGACAGTCAAACTCCTGCTGATGGCCGTGCAAACAATCAGGCGGCGGATCGTTCAAACACAAACAAGAGGGCTACACTTCCAAACCTGAACGACATGAATCAACAGGAAGGTATTACTGGCAAATATGTGTTTATCGTAAATATAATGGATCACACACCTTTAAGGACTAAATGAAAGCTATATCTTCTTTAGATTTGAGCGGCTTAGTTTAGTTCTTGAGATATTTTGCTACATTTCTTTTCAATCAAACGTGATTCATATTTTCATTTCCTGTGACTGTGCTGTTAAAGCTTCACTGTTATTTGATGCTTGCTTATATAGCCGAGCACTGCTTTAATGACATCATCATCATTACTGGATGATGATAATGTGTGACACAATGACGTGTTCGGCACTGTGAGGCGAGCGTTTAGCGTTTAATCATCTGAAGAGATTTACTATAATATCAAACATTAGCATTGGAGCGCTCTCACACTGCAAAATACAGTAAACACACGTAATAGATCTGCTGTGGTACCTACAGTAGTCACAAGGTGAGTGTGTGTGTGTGGGTCGGTTATTGCAGTCAGCAAGTGCTGAGACTCATTAACTAAATGAAGCACAGTCCCTCCACCGCATTCCAGTTATTAACCAATAAAAGGCCTCTTTATCGTCTGCAGGCTGCAGGCGGTCATGACGCTGTAACAGTGATTCAGCCTCTGATTACACAAAGAGACCAGGCTGTTATTTTACAGTAAACACAGGTTATAAACGCCTTGAATGCCCTTTCATGTCTGATGGTGCGGGCGCAGGATGGGACAATATAAAGGGGCACGCAGTTAAGACTGTGCCAAGAGTGATTTGTAAGCGAGGGATGAGGAGGAAGGCAACAAACTGAAACACAAAGGTTAATGTGCAAACCTGGAGTTTACATTCCACCACACTTGATGGTTACAGCTTTCCAAACATGATTGTCTTCTGTCCATTTTATCATTGTAAACTTCTTCTTCTAGTCTATGTAAATAATCAATCAAAACAGTGTGTGTGACTAATAATTATTGGTTGCTGTGAGGAGATTGTTGACTAAGTAGGCGGGGGGGCAGAGGAACACTGGGCAGCCTGTAATTTGCCACAAGACACAGGCGGAGAATTCATCCCAATCGTGAGATGTAAAAAAGAAACTCCCCTCCACTTTCCTCAACTTCTTATTGTGACACAGACTTCACAATGACCCGTAAACTTGCATATCCACATCAAACGCTGTGTGGGCTTCCAATCCCTGCTACAAACAACAATGGCTCACTCATGGTGCCGGTGGAGGAGACCGGGGGTTTAAAAATAGCGTCAGGCTGTATACAAGCATCAAATCCAGTTCAGGTGGGTGGGGGGGAGAAACAAAACAGAGAAGGGGTTTGTTTCAGAATACCAATTCAGTTTGTCCATGACTCAAAGCACTCCAGCTGCAGACAGGCCGTGTTGCTGCCAGGCTTTAAGGACAGACTGTTTACAGCAGCAGTCTGTAAACAATTCACTGATAATGCCGGATTGGGCTAAGGATCATTTTAACACTTCATATCAATCGGTGATGTAATAGAGAGAAATTGGAGAGAAATCTTTGGTCGGTTTTGAAGCAACGACGAAAATATAAAAGCACGACTTCACCTGTGTTTAACAGTCAACCGACTAAAAAGGCGTGACGCCAACTCTCTGAACACACACACACACACACACACACACACCCAAAGGCTGCATTTGGCTTCCAAAAACTGTGTATTAAGGGAAACAAATGTGTTCTCTGCCAGTTCCCCCTACTTACACGCAAAACCACCCCTAAAATAGTAGATATTATTTTAGGATTCTCAAATCTTTTAAACCAGTTATAGATTTGTTGAACTTTTATTATCAGATAATAAAGATTTGACATGTCTAAATTACCTCAGTACCAGTTTACACTAAAACAAAAACACTTTCCTTGGATAGCTTATAACTGAATTTGATTTCATGTTCCCTTCCATCAGCTTTGTAAGCATTTTATTACAGTGCCTTGGGATATTTTATGTTTTTTACACCGTTTTCACTCATCAAAATGACGCAAATCTAAATCCAGATGAAAAGCTGCAGCATTTAGACTCGATAATCCCGGACTGTTACACTCTCCGAGACTTAGCTTCAGTATTCCTGACCTCTTTATTTTATTCGTGAACGTTTTAAAGGCCGAAGTGAAGCTCGCGTGTTCGCTCAGTGACAGCTGTAGTGATACAGCTGGGAGGGAGGCTGACAAACAACGGAGAGAGTATGCGGAACTGAGTGACAGACACCTCCACCCCCCACACACACACACACACAGCTAACCTGCTGCTGACGGAGAGGCGCAGATCGGCTCGGTAACAGAGCGTAAAATGAAAAGAAATAATAAAAGCGTCGATATTTGAAAGCGGAATGTTCCGAATAAGGATAAAATATGTAAATAGAGCAGAGGAAGCGCACGCGGAGGCGGAGGTCGACAAAGAGGAAGGAGACAATGAATGGTTGAAGAGGCAGCAGCTCAGCTATGCGGCCCCTCGACATCTTCATCAGCAGTAGTGATGGCATTCAGGGGGAATAGCCTACGCTGAGTAAATCCCCCCCGCCATTCCACAGCCTCACACTCGCGTCAAATCCCGCTGGAGCAGAACACACACACACACACCCCCCCATACATACATACAGGGACTGGCAGAACCGGAGCTAGCTAACGTCATTGTCTTCTACCTCCCCGCTGCCGGCTACCTCTCCGTCTGCCGCGGCAAACCCTTACGCTTCAAATTCGGACTTGAAAACCGGGCCATTGGTTGAGTGAACCGTCTACAGCCACGGCCCGGTCCATCTACACCATAATAAAGTCCTAAAAATGACCCCAGCGGCCTGCTAGCTAATGTAAATTTACACTCACCGAATACCGTCCCAGTTCACAACGGAACTTCCGCTATACTGGCTGCAAACAGGCAGGGGGTAGAGACGAGCAGGTGTGACGTCATCGTAGCCACGCCCCAGTACCGCCCATGTCGCTTATGTCATGTTGCTTTGTGAGCTCTGGTTGTTGTGATATCCGGACCTGTTGGAATACCACAGTGTCAAAATCAAATTCTACTCAATTTAAGAGTCGAATCTTTACTTTAAGCAGCAGAGCGGCACCCAGCGCCCCCTTGTGGTTCACCAAGCGACCCTACTACTACTGAATATTTCTGTAGAGAGAATAAAAACGGCTTAGGTCTGTAAAAAGTCAGTTTCTTGCCAAATTACTGGCAATAGAATAGACAAACAAAATGTATTGGGTAGACAAATTGTAGATTTGCTAATTTTTGCATATTTATCATCTTATTACGTCTATATTTGATACATCAATTGGTTTATGAATTGGTTTTGGGTTTATTAACTTGTTTCTGAAACTATAAACTGTTCTTGGAAGAAGCATCTCTTTCCAAACCCCCCTCACTGAGTTCACACCTCGCTGCCTGAACACACAGAGGCTGCTGCAGACTGCATGGTGACACACCGCATTAGTAATGAAATGAAATCATGAACGAAATAACCCTTAAAGGAGAAAAAACTAGGAAGAGTGTGCAGGAGGTGAGATTGTTTGTTTAGTGTTTTTATCAAAAGATGCTTTGGTTTAGCAGCTTTGTGAAGGTTTAAAATGATATTTGCTACTCCAAGTCTGGGTATCATTGCTTCACTATAAAGCTTCTTTCTGCAGCAGATGACAGCAAATCTATGCGCTTAACTATTTTTAGTGCTCCTCCGTCTCACCATGGAGGTAAAAGGAGTTGAACAGGTAAATAACAATTGTACAATTGTATAACACTTATTTTTAGTCGATATGTATATTTTGGATTCATTTACAGCTATCAGCACAACTTTATTGAGATGTTTGATATCTTGTCAGATGAATCAGTTGGACTTTATATGTAAAACTGACAAGAGACTCTGTCCCATTGCAAAATAGTTCATGCATTTATTAAGATTTTGCTCAAAATTCTTTAAGCCTTCACACGGTATTGCCAAACAAACAAACAAACAGAGCAACAACTTGGCACTTCTAGGCTGATCTGAGACTCTTTGGTCTCCAGACATCAGTGCTCAGCCTCAGTCAAGCTCGACCAACTGCTGGGACTCAGCCTCAGTGAATGCAGCATTGAACACATCTTGGACTTTTCGATCTGTGTTGGCAGACCCCACAGAAGCTCTCATCCTCCTGTTCCTCCAAAGTGTTCAAGAAATGAAATTAGTTTGTGGGATGATGCTCTCCACTTTGTGATCTGCAGGATTTGCTGATGCTTCGTAGTTACAGATGGTCACTTCGTGTCTGTAGGCCTACAAGGAGCAGACAGGATGAGATGTTGAAATAATGTAGAGAAAATGATTAAATACAAAAAGCTAAGAATAATGACAATAATTTGCCTCAGCCGTACGACTCACCTCTGCATATTCTCCCCTCAGACCAATGTAGTAGACCCGAGTGTTCTCCTCACCAAAGTTCTTTGACACATGGATGGAGAGATGATTCACATTGGAAAAACGAGCGATCCTGGAAATCAAGACAGAATCAGCAGCAGCTTTGACTGCAAACATATTCAGGGGCCATACTAACTCCCTGTATGTCTGTCTGGGATGGAAAGGTGATGAGATAATGGAAATACTTTCATACTAATGGCAAACTGTGTGAGTGGGGGCTCTCACTTGGTAGGGTACTCCAGCTCGGCAAGAGGGTCTCTATTTAGGCGGAAGGCTTGTTCAGGTTCTCTCCCGGTGTCATCAAAGGACATCTGGGGAATGTTCTTATACCTACAATGAAGGTTAGTACATGACTGGAATCAGTATTATTATCAGTTCTCACATATAAATATTAGTCCAGGTGAATCACTTAAATGTGATGTGGATAATGACTTCATTTAAGCAAGACACACACAGATGGTACATTTATTGTGTTACGTCCTGATCTCTAGTTGAAGTGCAGCAAAGCACATACTCACAGTCGGACCTCAGCCGGGTGGGAGCAGCCATCTTCTCCAGAGATAATGATACCCTTTAGCTTCACACTGCCAGTGAAACTGAAAGGCAAAGACATGTAGTTATTTTGTTACTATCAAAGCAAGACACTTGAGCAAACAGGAGTGAATAACAGAGAAGGAAAAGCACAAAAAAACAAGATGCTGCAGCTGAGTGAAAGACAAGAACTCTGAGGCTGGCAAGGAGGCTGAAAGTGAGCAAAATGAAAAATGAAATCAGAGCCAGATTCACTTAATGCTGCATTTTACTGACGCATTAGAAGGGGTTGTCTTGGTGTTAGTGCTACTGAACTGCATCAGCAACTTTCGTATCAGTAGATGAACACACACCTGTATACGGTGCAGCAGAAACAAGAGACACTACATCTTGGACTTATGATACTGTTAAATACTCTGTTGTGTGTCATAACGTAGTGTTCATACAGGGGGAAATGTTAATAAATGTTATTCACTGTCAGGACTTACGGAATGTTGAACAGCAGCTCTTCATCGGCGTCACTCTCGACGTACTGAGAGAGGAAAGACAACCAAGAGTGAATAGTTTCTAACATACAATCACCAAATCATGTTTATGGAAGATCCTATGTAAAGATGTATCCTAAATACAATTAGAAGAGAGTAAATAAACAATATCATTGAAATACCTACATAAAAAAGCCATCAACAAGTAGCATATTCATATTTTTACGCATTATTGCTGTAGATTTTAATCAGAAGGTCTCCATTTCGTATAAGATGACGAAGCACGATGAAGAGGAGATCCTGTCCTCTGTCTCTGCATCTGACAGGGACAGGAAGTGGATCGTACCGTGTCCCGTTCGGTGCGCCGCTCCCACGGTTTGAACACCAGTTTGCCGTCTCCGTCCCTGCTCTCGTTCAGACACTGCATCTTGTCCAGGTCGATGCGCCGGTACAGTCCGTACTCCAGGCCCCTTTCCGCGGGTTCATGCTCTCCCTCACACCCGCAGCCTTGACTGTGACCACCGTGTCCATGCCCGTGCCCGGACATCGTGGAGCTGAGACAAGTGGCAGGAATGAAGCTCGCCGGCGTTCTGTCGCACTTTTCAGTCGGTATTTAGTGAACTCAGCAAGTTTCACTTAGCAGAGTGAACATTCATTAAAGCTCGTGTCGGTGTCAAGAAATACATCATCAAAAACATCCGGTTCAAGATTTTCACAATAAGACTAAACGACCCGTCTTGTTACGACAATGTTGGGCAAACTGTGTGTACCATAAGGGCGGACAGTGGATCAAAGCATCAGAAAACGCGCTGACATTTATCCTACATGATATTGAACCATGACTGTGTGTATTTGTGCAATTCAGTACTTACGTTCTAAAAAATTATCTTGAAGCTTTTTTGGGAAACCGGAAATTCCTTTGTACAGCATTACACTTAACACCAAACACAACTAACTCGCTCCCTGATTGGCTTGTAACCATCGCCGTCAATTGTGGCAGCTGTCGCGAAATGTTTACAACTACATATTTAGGATTTGCGGTTCACGTTTTTGTTTAATACTCACGACAGTACCTAAAAAAATCCCCAAATAACTTTTTTTTCTTCCAATTTTACCTTTAATTGTCATTGACTGTATCTGCTGCTTTTATTTCAGGGCTACCACCAATCACCACGAGATGTCTCTGAGGTATCATCATAGCAACCTCTTGTATAAAACATTCAGTGTTTTGTTTAAAGTTAGTTTTTGTAGTTTGATGCATTGCAGACAAAATTATTTATTGAGTAAATCTGTTCCTTCTTCTTACAATACGTTTTTTTCTGCTCTGTACCGATTTAGAAAATGAATATAGAAAGTGAAAGTAGAAGTACTAAAGTAAGATCTTTATTAAAAATAACAAAACAAAATACTTATTACCTTACAACAAACCAAGTATTAATGCCCCTTCCACTGATGTAATGTAATATCTCTCCAAGTTGCATCATCTCTAAGGCATTTTGAGTTCTTTCATTCAAACATAAAGTGAAGCAACAATCTGTTCTCCTGATGACACTTTATTTCTGAATTTGATGTAATTTCTTTACAGGTATATTTGTTCAATCTCTTAGTGCAACTGAGGACCTTGTTGACAGCAGACAGGATGCTTCTGTCGCTTGATCAACACTGGCGTTGCATTCACAAAATGCTGCACCATTTAACTCCACACCACACCACACAAAAAGCACGTCAGGGCAAAAGTCAATTTTATTAAAAATGACCATATAACATTTTTTTAAAACCTATTAAAATTACTATTTTTTAATGTACCTTGTTTAGGGCCCAAGTTTCGGGGTCCCAGTGTGGAAAATAAATACATCATCATCATCCTTACCGTCATCAAAGACTGAAGCTGAGGGGTCCCATTCACACACTTCCTTATCATTGTTTTTGCTTTCCAACAGTCTTCAGCTCTCACTCATGGGTTTTGTCACAGTAAAGCAGATACATATAGGGATACACATCTGACAGCATAAAAACATGATTTGTAGCCACAGGAACGTTAAAATAAGTTTACAAGATGTGTGTGTGGGTGTGTGTCATCCACTGATCCCATTTTATGCCCATGTATTTTAAAATACACAGAAAAACCTGTGTACGCCTTGATTTGTTGTGTTTTAAGAAAATTCAGAGGCATTAACCAGCAAGTTCACGTCTTGCATGGAGTGTTAATGGCAATGCAACTGGAAAACAAAACAGGGGTTTCCTAACGTAGTGTTTTGATGGCTCACTGTTGACAGTAGCAAATTAATATTATTTAAATGAAAGAGTTTTTCTGTCAATTCAAAAATTCTACAAGAAGAAGACGTAGAAGAAGAGAAGTAACAAGCATGTGTGCATGTACAGTATATGTGTGTGTATGTGTGTGTAAGAGCTTTGCTCCATAGGTGACTGGCTCTCCTTTGCATCCTTTCCTGACACAAAATCATACTCCTTGACCATATTTCTTAATTAATCTGATCTTAAATAATTAATTACACCCCTCCCCCCCTAGAAAGAAAAAAGAAAATCCTCCATTTCCGAGTTCCTACCTGGACTTGTAAAAATTTTAGTGTAACAAGAGTTGATATGTTGAAGTGGGTCGATGTGATGGTGGGTGTGTGTGTGTGTGTGTGTGTGTGTGTGTGTGTGTGTGTGTGTGTGTGTGTGTGTGTGTGTGTGTGTCTGTGTGTCTGTGTGTGTGTGTGTGTGTGTGTGTGTGTGTGTGTGTGTGTGTGTATGAGTGCTAAGGGAAGTCGTCTATAAAATCTGCTAAACTTAAATTAAAATGTTTTCCTCTTCCACGTTGCTGACAATTGAAACTCATAAAACACAATCAGTCTCGTTCCCTTTCACACTATCGACGGGAGAATCTGTTCTTGAAAGCTTTGATAGTTTTGGCCATCATGGGGGCAATTTCTGAAAGAGAGGAGCAGGATGAGAGATGAGAAAGGGTTTCATACAGACACACAGCACAGATTCAATTCTATTTTCATTCTTATAGAAGTTTAGACTTACTCTTGACCTGTGGCTTGTCCCTAGGAGTGTGTCCTCCTCCTCCTCCTCCTCCACCACCACCACCACCACCTCCTCCACCACCACTGCTGCTGCTGCTGCTGGGTGCTGAGGAGCGAGACGAGCAGGAAGAAGGATCGGAGGAAGAGGAGCGGCTGGATTCACCATAGTAATCTACAGGAGCTACCTTTGCTCTGAAAGACACCAAAGAGGAAAAACAATCACTGAATGCTCTGAATCTAAACACATAGACATGTATTATCAAACGCTGAGCTGCTTTATTGTGTTTCTTATTGTATTACTGCATGAATTCATTACTTTAGGGAGAAATATTCACCAAATATTGCAACATTTACACAATGAAGAATATTGAGTTTCATGCAAACCAAAGCCTGGACCATCTGGACTCCTCTCTGTTCCCTCTCTGATAGTGAGAAGGGAGGGAGGTAATCCGTCAACGGCTGTCATTTTCTGACAGAATCAGAATTCTACACATGCACTCATATCTGCCGCATCTTGCTGTTGTAATCAATCCTCCAAGTTTGACAGATTAACTCCTTCCCTGTTGCGATAAAGCAAACCACCAGCGCTGCTCATCTTTCAAAATACTATTTTCAGTTTTGGGTCCCTGCTCAGATTGTGTTATTTGTGATGTATTCACCTGCATTCATTGTGCAGCAGTACTTTCCCGGGGGCGTGTCTTATCACAACAGAGACTAAAAAGCGGTTACACCGGAAAGATGCAGCAAATACGGGAATATGAGTCAAATATACTGGATAGATTGTAACTATCACATTATCATGGGAGTAAATTGAGGGAGGATGAAAGTACTCACAAGTTTCTAACAAAGTCATGAGCAATTGAGCCAGTTAGGTAGGAGAGAGTAACTGGTACTAACTTAATGGGAGCTGCAGCAGCAATAGAGGCAGAGGAGGAACCACTCGTCGTGCCAAATCTCTCTTGTCGCCGACGGACGTCACGTGGCGGCTTGGCAACTGAATTCACAAACGCCATCTTAACCTGCCGTCCTGTCAGAAGAACCACAGCGCTCACATTCAGGATGGAACATCAGAAGTGAAAGATACCTACAGATCTGTCAGTCATGTGCTCCACAGTCAAACATGTGTGATTCAAAGTGTGGGGCACCTTTGGGCTTGTTGGCGTGTGCCGAGGTGATGTTCTGTGTGAGCATCCTCAGGCGCTCCTCCCGCTCGTCGTGCAGCCGCAGGTACAGCTCCCTCCACGACTCGTACTCCTGAGGTGATTCACGCTTGAAGTCCCGCTGACAGTGACGCATCCACAACTCATCAGACTCCTCTGTGAACCACTGAGCAAAAGAAGAGTGTGCAGAGAAATCAGACAAATCAGAACGTGCTTTGATGAATCCTAATGTTGATTCTCTTTTTTTGGATGCAGGTACAACACCGATCACATATCCCCTCTATTTTGTGGCCGACACAAACGTGTGTGTGTATGCAAAGGCCTCGGCATCTCTCACTGGCTTCACTGTTGTTCTATATACCTGATTGCTCTGCTCGATCCGGTACAGTTGCTCTGGAGTACATCTCTCCAGAACGGGCTCCAGGATCTCAAACGGCACTCCTCCCACCTCAGCGATGGCTGAAAGAGCACAGACACACAGAGCAATGACCCCAGGCCAGATAATGAGGAGGGTCCAGTTTACCGAGAATGTAAACAATGTTTAATGTACCTGAACACAGTCTGAGCCCCTTCAGTACGACAGGTGGAACTATTTAATCACTCCAACAAATCAGCTCATTTTGAACATCTCTAAATACAGTTATGTTTGTATTTGATATCTCATCTTAGCCAGTTAAGTTACATTAGTTACTCATGTATACTCGGTGCATTAGGTGCATTCTATCCACTCACAGTCGATGTTGTTCTGCAGCACACGGATGCACTGCTCATACAGAGTCATCATCCTGGGCAGGTAGGCGGTCTTCGATCCCGAATAAACCACCATTTTAGAGTTGAATCGCTTCCCCGTGAAGCCGGCGTCCTCTTCGTCGTTGAATGCGGGAACTGCGAGCAAAAGGGGGGGGGGGGGGGGGGGGGGGGGGAGAAAGAAGAGAGGTGAGACACGACTTCAGGCTTAACAACCTCAGGAGGTTGAACAATGCACTGAGAGGACGCTACCTTTCCGTCTCTGCGGGGACAGTGGCGTGACATCGATGGAGGGCAGAGGTCTGTAGTTGGGCTGAATCGCTGGTAGAGGGATTTCTGGTAGAATTGAAACGGCCTCCACCACCTGCACAAACCATACGCTTACAACAACCTGCTGCAAACAACGCCACGGAAAGACAAAGTAGTCAATATTGTGCCGGAGCTCTTACCCTTTTACGTTTTTCCGGTGTGGGTGCAGCTGCAGCGGCCGTGGAGCCTTGACGCGCTCTTTTAGTGCTCCGGGTCCCATTACTCTTGCTTCCTTTAGAGGAGGAGGACGATGAGGAGGCCGCAGGAGCAGCATTGTGTGTGTGATGGGAAGACGACGTGGAGGAGGAGGAGGAGGGGTGCGGCGGCCGACCGTGGTGCGTAGAGGAAGATGACGACGACGGCTTCTTCTTCTTCTTGACAGTCGGGGCGTCGTATGTGAGAAAAGACTCGAAGGACATGGTGGGAATCTCAAAGTGGTCTTCCTCCTCCACAGCCAGAGGGTCCTTGGGCTGTCTCCCTGGTGACGAAGGTATAGGAAGTACAGAAGCATGAGATGTCCGTGTCTTAGCTCAGGTTAAATCAAACATTCATGCCAAATCTATTTGATTTCCTACAGCAAATCATGGGAAAAAGAAAAAGGAAGCTGTTTGGATCACAGCCAGTCATTACAGCTTGATACCACCACATGATGAAAAGGATAAGAGAGAACAAACTCTAACGCTGCAGCTCCGCCTGACACGAGCGCTCGCTCACGTTCTGTTCTGCTGCCGTTTCCTGTGGGCAGAGTTGCTCAACACTCGTCCTCCATTTGCACAAGCAGCTTGAACCTACAGCGTCTCTTATGTTTAGGACAGCCTGTTCTCTGTTTTGGCTGCGTTTTGAGGCCGATGCTACGTTTTAAATCAATATGTTTCCCTGCTGCACGGGGCTGCGGGTGTAAACATACAGTATAATGACATCGATCCGGATTTAGGTCAACTTCTGTCTCCTCTCCCTGTCCCCAGATCTACGCTCTTATAAGTTACAAGCTGTCAAAATGACCGACACTTTCATTCTTTAACATTAGAGAAACAGATTTCACCTGACAAAACTATTTTCATGTGAAGATTTGCACATTTGGGAAAGCTTGAAAAGTTTTCAGTCAACTGTTACTATCACAAAAAACTGAACGAAACATAGTACTTAACATGTGCAGCTTTAACAGATGACTCCTGAAGCCATCTCACCCCTCACAGGTGAGACAGACACACTGACTCACCATCTTCTCCTCCTCCTCTCTTCTTCTCCTCCTTCCTGCTCTCCTGCTGGGTGGATTTCCGGCTGTGCTTTGCAGCTTTGGGTGCTGGACTCTTTTCTCTGTCCGCACTCGGCTTCTTCCCTTCGCCTCCTTCCCGGTCGTTACTCGTCTGTGCGTGCCGTTGCCGCCGCTCCTCCTCCCTGTCTCTCTCCCGGTTCCGGTCTCCATGGGAACTGTGGTGGTGGTGGTTCTTGCTGGGCTCTTTGTGCGACTTGGCGTGGCGAGACTCTTTGCGAGGTGGAGGGCTGGGCTCTGGTTCTGGCTCTGGTTCTAGCTCTGGTTCTGGTTCTGGCTCTGGCTCTGGGCTCTCATACTCCTCAGACTGGTAGAGTCCTGGCCGTTGAGGGCTGTAGTGCTCGTGCTGTGGTGGCGAGGGCGAGTAGCTGCTATGATAACCTCTTTCCTCCTCCATCATCATCTCCTCCTCCTCTTCCTCCTCCTCCTCCTCAATGTATGACTGCTCCTCCTCGGCATAGGGTGCCCGAGGACGTTTGTGGCCCCCTCCTCTGCTGACGTCAGGGGCCCGAGAGAGTGTGTGTGACCGTGGTTCCTCTTTGGTGTGGCTGTTGCTGGGCCTGTGGTGGGACGACAAATAAATTAAGAAAACAGGAAATACGGAAACATAACGATGGATGTTTAACTCCCTCTCATGGATCTAAGAATGTTCGAAACTTTAGACACTCAAGTCAGATGGGATTCATATAAACGTCCTGGAAAACTTGGATAATCGAGTTTGTCCAGGTTGTAAGAGCCGGGGGGGGAAACTGGGGGATTTGTATTTCATAACGTCTTGGAAGAACAAGATTGTTAAAAATGTGACATCATTGTTGCAAATCATAGTTTCATTACATAACCTTGATCGTTTGATGACGTTACAAGCTTTTACCTAAGTAGTTTCAGAGTTTGGCACAGTGTTTGTCTGTACGTTTGACTTTGTAATGTTGGATTCTGAAGTCTGCACCTTTTTCTGATGGACAGGTGGAGCACTGTAACATGATGGTGTTACTTCTTTCATGCACACACAGTGTAGAAATGGGCTCCTCTTTCCTACACAATACACACATTTCACCTTTTGATTGGTTTTGATTCCTAAAACGTTACAAAAGCACAAGACGTCTCCTCTCACTCTGACATCTCGGTGCATGTCGGGGCAGAAAAGCGGCCGAGTGACTACGGTGAAGATGTGTCTTACCTGTCTGCAGACTGAGGAACCAGTTTTTTCCATTTGGCTACGAGGATTTTTGCCGCCTCCCCAGCGACATCGTGTTTCCTAAACGAGTTCACAGTTTTCCCCACTCCAGTTTCCTATAACACAATAAAAGAGTGGAAACAGTCGGTCCATTACGGTGGATCAATAGAAACATAAATTAATCAACACGTACAATATTCTGATTTCAGCTCCTCAGACTTCTCCTCTGTGTCTGATCCCTGTAATTAATGAGCTTTTTAGTTTTATGGGGACTAAACGAACAATCTCAGACACTCACTCGGCCTTGGGTGCTTTATATGTGGCCTTGCTTTCATCTCTGACAATTTGTAAACAATCCACAGAATAGTTGATTGTGATAGTTGTGCGTCAGTAGCTGTAGCTCTGCTCTGCTAAAGTCCAGCGAGCTGAAGTGTAGATTTTACTTTTACAGCTGTTACATCACAGCCGACGTGAGCTCAGAGATCTGACTGGTCGATTACATGTTCAGGTTGTTTTGCTGAGGCCATAAATCAAAGCTCGCTGGCAAAAAAGCTGACATCCAAACCGCACTTCACATCCTCATTTACATAGATCTCACTCCTGAGGACTGGAAGATGCAAGCAGCGCCTGAAGCAGTCTTCTACTGAGCAGTTAGGGGTCAGATGCCTTGCTCAGCAGCACGACTGCAACAGATTCTTATTCTATTCTTTACAAGATTGTTTGAAGAACAAAGGGAGATGAATAACAAGTGGACGAATCCTTACCACCAGGATGTCCACGGTCATGGGAAGCTCGCCCAGTCTTCGCAGAGTCTTGATTAGCTGGGAAAAAGGGAATTATGTTAATATCCTTGCCAGTTCTGTGCAAAATAAAGCAGCATTTACATTTCGCATTGAAAAAATGCTTTCACATCCCATTCCAAGTGCATCATTTGAGCAGCTTCCCATACAAGAGTTACAAGTTTATTACACCTCTTTGTATTCTAAAGGGCTTAATACTTTGTTCCCGTCGTTTATGATTGAACGTGTTCACCATAATACAGTCTAATACAACAACAATAAGGCATGAACACATCACAGAGTCTAAAAACTACAATTGTGACCCTGCGTCCATTCATATTAAAGGCATATACATACAGATACTATTATACCAAGCAATGGAAGCCTTTCACAAATTAAATGAATGAGATATTGTTCTAAATCATTACTTAAGCTGTACCATTATACATGTAGATCCTGGAAACAAGTCCTGATTGGGCCATGGCTTTAAATGATTGAGTTTGGTGTAAACATGAGCGCTTTGATCACAGCAAAGCTCAGTTAATGTTTAAACTAAACTCTTTGAAATTATTTGTTTTCTATTAAATATGCAGCTGATTACAAACACAAGTTGTTGTCTATTTCTGCTTTACACTGGGCTCTTATCTGAATGACTGCATCATAAGAGTGAGTGTATCATTTCTGTGGAGTTATTTCAGTTACACACCAGCGTGTTAAAGAGAGACGGGGGCTGTTTAAACACAATAAACAAAGACTTGGTTGTGTCAGTTCAATTTCAGGGGAGAGAAAACACACAAAAGGTGTCAGATAGCGTCACGTTTCATACATTTTAACCTTAATTTCTCATATTCAAAGAGCAAACCGCGGTGAAGTGGAGTGTAAACACAGGCAGGACGGTATTCCAGGCCTGTCCGTTAGCATTAGCAGATAATAATCGCTGCTGCTTCCCATACAACGTTAGCGGGATGGCTAACAGCTACAATGGCAGAGTTTCGTTAGGGAGGTTTATCGATGTGTTTGTTTAATTGTTGTCATTGTAATTACGGCTCATCTGGTTCAATCGGTTATTACACGAGGCCGGCAGATGTGGGCATTGACGCTCAAGTGGGCTTCGTTCGAAGTACACACAAGTCAAAGCCCCTTCATTGTCGTGACGTGCCCATATGATGCCTTAAGTGGCTGTCGGAAAAACTGGGACAACAAGGTGAGAATACGTGTGCGGGTTGTGATGACTGGAACTTTGAATGTAACACACACGATTCATTCTTATGATAGCAAAACCTGCAAAAACTGTGTGTTCTGATCCGATTTATTGTGTTTGCATCATTGGATATTGCTAATATGTTGGATATTTCCCATAACTTATTACTGAAACGTTTACTTATTTGAACGGTTCACTTGTGGTCACAGTTTTGATGTTTGGGCATTAGTTACGTCGCTGATGAAATAGAAATACCTGCAAGTTACACGGTCACAATAAAAGTTTCCAGTTATTATCCTGTTGTTTCGTAGGTGTATGTAGATAGTTTCGTCTTCCGCTCTTGTGATTTACGTATTGGCGTCATTAGTCGTGTTTTCACGGTCGTGATAATAACGGGCACACTAAAATGTAATGCATTTCAATAAATTATTAAATAATAACTACTATGTGTGGTTTTTGTTTTGTTTTTACATTTTGAATGTCGAGGATTGTGTTGATGTTTCACTTGTCACAGTGCAATTCTTTTGGAAATTAAGAGCTGAATTATACTCTTTCACTCTTTCTTTCATTTCTTGCCTTCAGCCTGCCATTTTAACATAGCATTTCTAGACAGAAGCCACCTAAGAATAACATTAGTTGACCCATGAGTTAATTTGAGTTGCTAATATGTTTAAATAAATCAAGTAAAACAACATTTCAACACATGAATGTAGAAATTCCTAAAGAACGGAGCCTAAGAGCAGCACCTAAAAGCAGCATTTAAAAAACGTAGCGACTTTTACGGAACTGCCGTAGCCGCGGCGCAGTTTGTGGCCGCAGAGACAAAACGTCGCATTTTGGGAGCCGGACTGTGGTGATTAACCAATTCTGTGTCTCCTGGCCTGTTCGGTTGTTACCTTTCTAGGCTCCAGACCCTCCAAGAGCCGGGACTGAAGTCTGTCCACTGTCTCCAGCAGCTCCTCCGCCATGTTTACTGCTGGGACCTGCTCCAGCCCGGAAACGACTTCATGATGGGAAATTACAAAATAAAAGCGATACTTAACTAAACCTTTATTTATTTCGGTCAAAATGCAACTTTATTAAACGTTAGAAAAGTGCAACAGCAACAAGTCAAATAAAGTTATCACAACTAATGTCAAAAATTAAATAACCCTTTAGAGCGAAGTCAGAGAGGCTCAGTTGATATACAGTATTTTTCCGTGTTTATTAATAGTTTTTGATTGCTGAACAAAAGAAAATTAGAAGTCAAAAACCTTTTATCTCCAGTCTGTGAGAATTTCAAGTTTTATGTCAGGATTACAGTACATGTTGACTGTTATCAAAAGATGACTGCAGGAAGTGAGTGCTTAACTTGATAACAGCCATATACAGTATCTCATGGTGAGTGTAAAATCTCTCCTCAGTGTTCCTTTAGTAAAGTACTGAATAGATAGATGTCCAAAAGAAAATGTCCAAAATCTCAAAACAAACACTCCAGCACCAGTACTGTACTTGACTGAATGTACTAGTACAGTACTGATACTTCCCACCATTGATTTGATAATGGATGTGACGTGATGTGATTTGTTTCTCCTTCTGAAATCAAATCCCAATAAAGCATAATAGGTTATATACGGTTTGCTGCATAATATGTACAATTAAAATGAATGGGTATAAATGAATGTAATCGTCTTGTTTCGCTTTATCGTCATCAGCCTTTCTGTTTCGTGTGTGATATCCTCTCTAACACCTCGGCCTGTCTTTCCCCTCTCTTGTCTTTGTTTTCAGTGCTTGTATCCTGTCTCGGTGTGTGTGTGTGTGTGTATGTGTGTGACACAGGATGACGCAAATCCAACCCACGTTTAAGCATAAGTGCGTGATTTAAGCACATCTAAAGATTGAAGGTGTGTTATGGGTCATTCTGGACCTTTTGTTGGTACAAATCTAAATGAATTAACTATTGAGTATCACAAGTGTCATTCCATACCTAGTCTGCTGAATTATTGTATATGTAGCTCCATTCATCAACATGTGTCTGTGTGTGTGCATGTGAGAGAGTCCACCTTATGGGATATTTTTGGAGGGGAGGAAGCCCACGGCTGCCTGTATTTGGAAATGGAGGTGGCCGGTAGAGGTGGCGGGTGGAAATGAAAAGGAGGAGCTGTGATGTGAGCTTGGGGAGGCGGGTTTAGTGGTGGAACTCTGAAGGTGTTTTTTTGTTTTTTTAAAATCCAATTGGGTCCACTGACACTGACCCAAGCACACACACGCACACACACACACACAGGAGGACGGAGGGACAAAGCAAAGAGGAACAGAGAGCGAACTGTGAGAGAATATCAGCGCAGAAATATCAAGAAGAGCAGAGAGAAGAAGAAGAAGAAAGAAAGAAACCAGGAAAGGAAAGAAAGAAGAACGAGTAATCAAGTGAGCGGAGGGAGAAAGAGGTAAACTCAACTTTACTTTACTGCAGGACAAGTTGCAGGGAGGTAATTTGTCATCAGGGGTTAAAGCACTTTTAGACTTTAGAGTTCCACTTTTGTTTCAACTTCAAATCATAAAACCAACAAATGTTGACATCCATGGCAGTGTTACAATCAATGACTGCTGTGATTTTAAATGGACATGTCAGTGAACTGAACTATGTCAGTTAGGAGCTGTGTGAGAGTTCACTGCTGTTGGTTGTGTATCTACATGTGATAGTGTTGTGCCTAATGTGTCACATCATCAAGTACAGTCCATTTACATCATGAGCTCGTAAATACGTAAGAACATAAAACTTGTATCATGCATTTATTCTACTTGGTAATTGGTCAAATGTAACTTTAAAGAGTAAGAACTAGTTTGTAACGTTTCACCATGTCATGATTAATATTACAGAAAATATCACAACACATAAATACACAATATAAATGTGTTTGTTTGAACATTTCTACACATCTATTAACTACTAACTGTAGAATGGAAACAATCTGATGCAGGCAGTTGTTGCTGGGATCTTACTATACTGCAGGGGGTGTCAGTGTTTCCCATTCCAGCCATACACACACACACACACACACACACACACACACACACACACACACACAGTAATGGGTCAGAGCCTATAAATAGATGATGATTGAGATAGGCAAAGGAATCTGCTGCTGGCACCCTGGGATGGAAGTGTGTGTATGTGTGTATGTGTGTTCATATACAGGTGGTCAACAAAAGGACAAGGACAAATCACAAAACAGGACAACAGCGCAGCAGTAGATGATGATTTAGTGAAGCTCATAATCTTTGTTGTTGTTTACTTACTTATTGATTTTCCGAATAATTTTGTATTTGCAGTGTCTACTACTTTACTTTAACAGCTATAAAACAATTACAAAGGCAGATACACAAGTAAGCCATACTGCAGGAAGTTTAGTAATACAGGAAACCACACAGCATTACTGAGAATAAGAAAGTGATCACATACACAGCATCGAAATTATCAATGTGTTGGATCAATATCCATGACAGCCTGGCATGATATGTGCGTGTGTGTGTGTGTGTGTGTGTGTGTCCTGTGATGGCCTGTCATGGCCTGTTAAAGAGCTTTACATTGAGTAGATCTTTGTCTCCAGTGCTCTCATCTTGCAGCTACTTGAAACAATACTACTGCAGAATATGTAAATGTAAAATGATTAATTTAGTAATAACCCCCTTTACAGTTCAAACAGCTTAACTGCAAAAGTGTAGCAATAACAACACAGTAACAAGAACAAACAACAACAACAAATGAATCCAGGCCTAACAAACAAGATAAAGGGAATGTAAGTGAGTGTTCTTAAATGCCCCTTAAAGTTTGTGGCTTAAGTGTTAAAGTATATTCTCCTGGACTACCGCGCCCACAAATCAAACACAGTGACACTGAGCCATGAGAGAAAAACATCCACATGCATGTTCCCCCCTCTCTCTTTTCTAACACCCCTCCTCATTGGCTCTGCCTCTGAACTCGTCGCTTTTTAAATAGCACCCATTGGTGCTCAGACTCCACCACACATGGACAGACCAGGGACAGGACAGGACAGCAGCTGTTGTGGGTGTCATATGAAGAGTGTGATCTGGACTGGAGACGATGTGAGCCACTATATATGATACTAGCTATGTCGCAATCCTCACTGAAGCAGTTGAAGCAGCAGCTGAGAGGGGAAACGAGCTCGTCACATCATGAACAAGAAAAGCAGCGATTAGAGGAAGAGATATGGAACAGTCCATGTTTCCTGCCTGTAGAGAGAGGAACAAATAAGCCAATTAGAATCTCACAGAATTTCTGTCTTGTATTTCCTCTGATATGTGACAGAGACACAAACTCATTTCCAGACTTTTTATGAAAGTTATTTTCCAGCACTGCTCTTTGATAATGATTGAATATAAAGGTTCTGCATACGTACTAACCACTGGTTTCCAAGAGGTCGTGTGTTTGAATCCTCCACCACAATCAAAACATGAGTGCACAGATAAAGCGCCTGAAATTGCCCTTGACCAAGGCACCTGAGGTTGATCCCCTGTTGCTCCTCCTTTTTTTTCCGATCTTGTACCATAACAACAAAAAGAATCATTTAATCCACTGTTTTGAGTGTTTGAAGCAAACAAATCACTTGTTAACTGAGCGATTCAGTGACATGAAAATAAACCTTGCACACTTCAGCCTTCTTAAATATCTGGGACCAAAGTTAGAGTGAGTCACAGCTGCTGTCATGCACCAAACTGGGAAATAGAGCTCCTCAGCCTTCGTCCCCACTCCCAACCCCCCCAAAGCCACCATCATCCCTCACAAATACACTTCTGACAACTGTGTGTCTCCTCTAAAAACAAATACATTCAAATTGTCTCCTGCGCGACACTGGTTACATACGTTGCTTTATCCGATTTGCCTTTGTAACCTGACTTCTAAAGTGCCACAGACAGCAGGAGCAGGTCAAGTGTCAGTCTGCTCTCACAGACACCAACAGAGACAGAATTCATATTAAGATTTCAAAACCAAACAACTGAGTTTAACAAAATAGTTTGGATTGAAGTCAGTTAATAATTAGGTTGTGAGAACTTTTATTTTGAAGTTCATTATGTCAAGTAGAGATGACTTTCCATGTAAACATGCAGGTGGACAGAAATAGAGTTGAGGATTAACATGTGCTGAGGCGGATCACATCTCTAGGGTTGCCTCGGGTTCTCAGGGTCGTTATAGTGACACTACGGGGCACAATGGGTGAAAACAGAGAACGGCCAGAAACGAACTAATTTATTTACTAAACAAAAGATCAGGTTTATGGGTGGAGTGGGAGTCAGAGTAGGATGGAAATGGAAGCGTTGAAGTATTAGAGGCAGACCTGGTGTACTTCTTTAGATTGTAGTTTTGTTGGAAACTTAAAACTGGTGTGTGATTTATGATGAGGAATAAGGAGAACTACACACTTCCAGAAACACTTGAGAGCGACAGGATGAAGTCGACATTTGCTTGTTTCAGGATGCCAGTTTTGTTAACCTGTGTTGACCCGTGTCATATTATATTTAACAGATTTACTCTACAGCGGCGTCATGTTTGTTTATCTCACACAGCTGACTTCTCTCCTGATCTGCAGACTACAGGCCATTGCAAGCATAAATAAGATTCCCCAGTTGCTCAGAGGCTGAAACGCACAGCATTGCAATTCTGCTGTGAAGTCAAACCGCAAACCTCCAGTCCCCTTCGTGTCTGCACGGCCTTGTGGGCGACACCTGCACCTGTCATTCACAGTGAGAGTGAGAGATCCAACGGCCTGTAGAAAACCGTTGGCCCTCACTCAGTTTGTTGTGTGTGGAGGGATTAACACATCCAGGCTGATGTGGAGCTTCAGCATCTGTAGAAATGAAACAACACACACATTTGCATGTTCTTCTTCAACTTCTTGCTAAATCAGACTAAATTTTTTCGGATTCAATTTAACAGGCCGAGGGATTGAAGCAGCTTGAGTCGTCACATTGCGTAAGATAATGAGAACTTTGGCCTTTCCCTCTTGTCCTTTCAGGTGCTGTGTGTGCTGTGTAGCACTGAAACTGAAAGCAACAAAATCTCTGGTTACCTTCTGCCAGTTTGAGGCAGACGACACAGCAACATCATCCATCCAACCTATCACTACTTCTGTCCGTCTTATAAGTAAAGTAAGGCTAACACAACCAAGCTATGGCACCCAAGAAGAAGATCCCACGACAGAAGAAGGTGGCCGTGGATGCCATCGCTCAAGTCGCCATGGAGACCGCCCCGACCGCACTGAAGGTGGAGAGGCGTGGTGATGGTGTGGTGGTTATGGAGAGCGGGGTGAAGAAGATCGAGCAGATGGCGGCGCTGGACATCGTTCAGCTTAACAGCCTCAACCTGCCCCTGCCGCCGCCCGTCATCAAGCCCGGAGAGAGAGGCCTCGGCCTGGGCAGCGAGCTGACGCGGCCCCTGCATGGAAGCGCTCTGCTGGAGGAGCTCAGCAAGATGCGACAGGAGAAGTAGGTTCTGATAATTAGGACTTACTATAATGTGTAATTAGCCCGAACAAGAACACAGACATAAAAGAGGAAACGCTCCAGTTTCTGACCTGCTCCAAACAAACATACATACGGGTGTGAAAGTGTGTTTACTCACACAAATTTTGTCCTCTTGTGTTTCCTCCGCCTCAGGTTTCTGACCGACCTGGAGCTGGCGTGCAAGACCAAAGCCTTCGATGTGCATAAGCTTGTCATCTCTTCAGTCAGTCAGTACTTCAGAGAGATTCTGGCCAAGGATCCTGGAATGAAACGGCTGGAGCTTCCCTCTCTGTCCCCTCTGGGTGCGTCCATCAATCCAGTTTACAGCAGATTAAGCCAATACTGATACATAATGTCACTCTCACCTGCTTTCCGTCTGCCCCGCCTGTCTCCTCTCTCTCCACAGGCCTGGCCAACGTCATCACTTTTGCCTATCTGGGTCGAGTCCACATGTCCCTCTACACCATCGGCTGCACCGTGTCAGCAGCCTCCGCCCTGCAGATCCCTCAGCTGCTGAAGATGTGCATGGACTTCCTGCTGGCCGAGCTCAACGTCCAGACCTGCGTGTACATCTGGAACATCGCCTCCGCCTACGGCCTGCTGAAGGTCCGAGACGCCGCCCGCCGCTTCGTCCTGGAAAACTTTGTGCAGTTTGCCGAGACGCCGCTGTTCAACCAGCTGACCCTGGAGCACATTACAGCTTTCCTGCAGGACGACACACTGGTCCTGCCCTCTGAGATGACGGCCTTCCAGGTCAGAGGTCATGAGTGAACCCAGAAACAGGTTTAAATGGGACAATGCTCACAGACGTGCTGCGTTTCCGTTATCCAGCTCAGCGATATGAACGCTCTCAGATGTGATTCATGTTTGAAACTGATCTAATGGCCTCTCATCTCCTAACTGAGAAGAAATGCCAGGTCAGGAGAGGATGCCCTTTCCCCTCTTGGTTTACACTTCAAGTTAAGTTTGTCTGACTAACAGGACCTTCCACCTATTTTCAGCCGGGCCTATAAACAGAGCCCAAGCCAGCTGTCCAGACCGTAGGACAGATCCATGAAACCGGCAGAAATCACCAAGTATAACTCGCACTGTATGTGAAAGAGTTCGTTTATTAATACAGCTCCATGTTACAGACCCAAATAGCCACACAGCTGAGGCGGAGGGAGCGGTGCCGGTTATATTTATAAGTGGCCAAATGTGAATCTGTCAGAGCCGGAATTTATATAAATCAATTGGTTTAATTCAGTCTAGATGAACTTTCGTTGTCTCTGTGCTGTTTTCTCAGATTGGTCTAACAAACTTTAGATTATCAGGTAGATTCATGTAAAACCTCTATTTCCTCAGCTGGCCATGCGGTGGTTGGATTTTGATGCCGACCGTCAGGCCCACGCCGCCGAGCTCTTGGCCCACATCCGCTTCGAGACGATCCCGGCGAGCGAGCTGGTGAGCCAGATCCAGCCGGTGCCCCGCATGATGATGGACCCTCACTGTCACCGCCTGCTGGTGGACGCCATGAACTACCACCTTCTGCCCTACCAGCAGAACAGCCTGCAATCCAGGCGCACGCAGGTCCGAGGGGGACAACAGACGCTGCTCACCGTGGGAGGCCGACCCTCCCTCACCGAGCGGGCCCTCAGCCGCGAGGTCAGGGCTCTCTCTCTCTGTGTGTGTGTGTGTGTGTGTGTGTGTGTGTGTGTGTGTGTGTGTGTGTGTGTTGATGTAAGTGGGAGACAGAATTGAGACTTCAACAACATCCTCATCACTGTATCACATGAAACTCAAGAGCCACACTGACCTTTGACCCCTGACCCCAGGTGCTGTGGAGGGACCCTCGTGAAGGCGGTGCCACCTGGCGTCACCTCACCCAGCTCCCTGCTAAGAGCTTCAATCAGTGTGTGGCTGTGATGGACGGGTTATTGTACGTGGCAGGAGGAGAGGACCAGAACGACGCCCGCAACCAGGCCAAGCACGCCGTCAGCACCCTCAGCAGGTGTGTATCCAGGATGGACACAGACACAGACACAGACACACACACCCCTAATCATGCCCCCCTCCTTCAGATACGACCCCCGCTTCAACACCTGGCTCCACCTGGCCAGCATGAAGCAGCGTCGCACCCACTTCTCTCTGGCCGCCAGCGGTGGTCGCCTGTTCGCCATCGGTGGCCGGAACGTGGAGGGCCTGCTGGCCACAACGGAGAGCTACCTGCCCTCCTCCAACACCTGGCAGCTCCGTGCGCCCATGGAGGTGCCGCGCTGCTGCCACTCCAGCACCACCCTCCCCTCCGGAGACATCCTGGTGACCGGCGGATACATCAACTGCGCCTACTCCCGCTCCGTGGCCCGCTACAGCGTGGAGACTGACTCCTGGTCCGAGAAGGCCCCCCTGGAGACCCCCCGCGGCTGGCACTGCTCCTCCACTCTCGGCGGGAAGGTGTACGTGGTGGGAGGAAGTCAGCTGGGGCCCGGCGGTGAGCGTGTGGATGTCCTCTCCGTGGAGGTCCTCACCCCGGAGAGCGGCACCTGGAGCCGGGCCGCCCCTCTGCCGCTGGGCGTGAGCACCGCGGGTCTCTCCCCTCTGGCGGAGAAGCTGTACCTGCTGGGAGGCTGGAACGAGGCGGAGAAGCGCTACAAGGCGGCGGTGCAGAAGTACGACCCGGCCACAGACAGCTGGTCCATGGCGGAGGAGCTGCCCGAGCCCACGGTGGGGGTCTCCTGCTGCGCCCTCACCCTGCCGCCCCGCCACGCACCGCGTCGGCAGCAGCACCGCAACACCCCGGCCAGCGAAGAGCAGCAGGCCGCCAAGAACCGGAGCAGAGAGAGCAGCACGGCCCCGACACAGAGCAACACGGCATAGACAGATAGAGGGGAGGGGGAGAGGACAATACATGGAGCAGCACTCACAACTTAACCCCCAAACATACCTGTAGAAACTGGGACTAAGTCAGGAGGTTATACAGTTATGTGTATTAGAACACTTTGATTCATAAACAGATAGAATTATTGGTCTACAGGCCTGAAACTAGGGAACATTTGTTGATTAATATTGTCTACAAAATGTAAATGATAGAAAATAGAATGAAAGTATAAGACTGAAGTCTACAATCAGTGCCAATAACATGTGGCGTCTATGAATCAGAGCAGGATGTCACCAAGAGGAGAGCTTCTATGGTTCTATGTTGTCTGTGGGGGTTTAAGGGGAGATGAAGAAGCAGAGGGAGGAAAAGGTGGAGTGTAAGGAGAGCTGAGGAGGTGAAGGAAGGGAGTGTGAGACTCAGTTGTAGGCAGGGAGGGGTTCAGAACAAACATGACTGAATCCACTGGCAGTACCGTGTATGTAAAAAAACTGTATCTAGGTAGTGTGTGATGCGTGTGTGTGTGTGAATGAGTGTGAATGTGAGTCCAGATAGAGTGAAAGGTTAGAAGTGAGCCATTTACTGTTTAATACTGCAAGAACATTTCATCAGCAAACTTCAACTAGTGTAAGGAGTAACTTTTTAAAATACTTATTAAAAAGGGTTGTAGTCGTATTTAAAGATTTTTTAAGTGCAATGGAGTGGAATGAGGCAGGAGGATGGCAGTGTTGAAGTAAGTCGACACAAGAGATTCAAAACTTTAAGTAAGCCGTGCAACTAGATATCAAAATGTCCATAAGTAAATCAAAAGCATGCAGCTCACCTGTTTGAATCTCAACATTTGCCATTGTTGCATTTCATTTAAAAAGTAACTGACAAATTACCAACTGGAGCGCCGGTGGAACTCCACAACAGGTGGAGAGAACCTGCTCAGCACAGGTCAGAGGGAAAACATGGCTTGATTATGTAACGGTGAGGCCAACGAAGCTCAGTAGATTGGCTGAATGCCTGTTGTGTTTCTGGTTGGTAATGAGCTGTGGGCTGCAGGCTGTGCTGGTGTTTGTGTGGAGTTTCACCGAATAAAGCCAACATGATCTTAAAATGCGTAAGGGTCATCTTTTCTTCACAGGCCATCTGTCAAACCTTGATCCTTCAAACTTTTGAAATATGCGATGTCTGAATATAAAAGAACACTTTCAAATAGAAGACCAACTCCTTAGGAATAGAAACAAACCACACATACACCAACTCAATACAGCAGCAGTATCTTCTGTCTGGTAGTCACCTCAAGTAGGTTGATATTTAGAATTTAAAAACTTACATTTTTGAAAGAAAGATGAAGCTGCAGTACTACATTCTCTCTCATAAACGACACAACAACAAAGTCTTTTTTCCCATTTTATTAATTACAAACAGGTCGGTGGTCCTTTACTTGCCAGGGAGGATGATGCCATCATACTGAGAGAGAAGAGAAGGAAAAATTAGAAACAGTAACAAAAAAGTTTAAGTCCTAGATGACATTGTCCAGAGGTCGTGACAGCAATCGTCTCAGCTACAGAAAGAAAGAAGCAGCATTTGCATTGTTGTGTAGATCATCGTGTCCCTGTCGGGACGTAAACTCACTTTCTGCTGGAACCAGCGCATGGCCTCCTCTTTGCGGATGCGGTGCCTGAATCCAATGCGACCTCTTTTCCGCTTCTTGTCGGCAATGCTGAAACCGGGCCTGCCCATGACCTAAACATGAAGCACAGATCTGCTCAGAGAACTCCTTCAGTAGACAACAAAGCTACAGAAGCATCTACGCTTGTTACATCTGCCCAGGAGGAGGTATGGCTGGTGTCCAACTCGGGGGATTTAAATGCTTTTATCAATTTGGGCTAAGTTATGATTTGATCAGATAATTAGACCAGTGCAAAAAACACTGCGTGCCTGCCCTCTGGTGGTGTGTGAGGAGTGTGGCTGTACTGAACAAGTGTCAACTTCACATAGAAGGAGCTGCAGTTCCTCAGATAATCTATGGCCAAAGTTCAAAACTCTGCATCAACCAATGTGTGTATGATTAATCCAAGTATAAGTCCAAGCACAACAGTTCATTTTTCACTATTGTCCAGCTTATTAATGAGATGAGAAACCATCCTGACAAAAGAGCGCTATACATTTAAGTGACTGCAGGCTTTACTAAGCTCCAACACAGGTGAGCTCTGACTGTGGAACATTTCTTCTATTCCTGCCAAAAACTCTCATCTACCATACGATTGATATCTGATAATGTGACAGTTGCTGGTTTCAACCGTTTACAACAAGCAACTAAATGTACACATTCTTAAAAGGCATCCATATCTTAGTTCAAGTTATTATTACTTTAATGCGTCTTGGTGCACAGACTCCCTACATTAGTCGCAACTTTCTGTACGGAATCGATAATATTGTGTTGCGCCACAAATAAAATGCACAATGTCAGACAATTAGAGGCACTCACCACGTAGAAGTCCAGTCCATAGATGCCGATGCTGGGGTCGTACTTGATGCCCAGATCAATGTGCTCCTGGATGCCAAAGCCAAAGTTGCCAGTATCTGAGAAGTTGTTCTTCCTCAACTCGTACTCACGCACCTGGGAACAGTAGAGTGGATCCACATTAGAACAAGACTCAACATAATTTAAAAGAACTGATCAAAAATGAGTAAATATCTTGGTGTGCTACAGACTACATATTTATCCACCAACAGCTCACAGACACAAAAGATGTCAATAATGTAGCGGCCACAGTGCTCAGTAATATGATTTTTTACAATGGCTGTACATGACAGTAATCTCAAAGGCAATAATATGACACTTTGACGATGTGATCCACTTAGTGTGTGTAAGTCAGAAGAAAGCATTTTGATTAAACCAGTTTCTCAACTCCTCCTCAAAAAGGATGTGCTGTTAACCGTGAGCTGTCCTGTGTTCAGTGAAGTGAAGTCATAGCAGTTGGTGATGGAGGCGAGTAGCTATAAGACTTGCCTTGAGTCCCTTCTCCAAGATCTCCTCTGCTTTGGCTCCACGGACAGTGCAGTGGACAGCAATCTTTTCATTTCTGCGGATGCCGAAGGATCGCACAGTGTAGCGGGCTGGAAAGTAAACAACCACGTTAAAAAAACATGAATGCCAGGTGCAGCCTTATGCCACATTTAACTGGAGATTGGGTTCAATAAGTGCAAATTCCGATTATTAAAAAAATCCTTGTGTGTAGTTTCACGACATCCATTCTAAGACAAACAGACCTGGGCAAAGCAACCACATGGAGATTATGCTGGGATGTAGTTTTAACTTAAACAGCCAACCAATATTGTTCCTGAGATCTGTGTGGCGATACTCAAATAAACAATAGAAGCTTAATTCTTAAAAGACCCAGTAAGGATCTGGGTCGGGCTCATGGTGACGCACACACACAGAGACACCCACCCTTGGAGAAGACGGGGGTCTGCCCTGTGAGCTGCTCCAGCACCTTCGCGGCC
Organism: Genypterus blacodes; assembly: GCF_046128005.1. Lineage (NCBI taxonomy): Eukaryota > Metazoa > Chordata > Actinopteri > Ophidiiformes > Ophidiidae > Genypterus > Genypterus blacodes. Next base: position 980,790 of record NW_027467208.1, read on the forward strand.
CGGGTCAGCCTGTCTCCACTCTCGCCGACGCAGATATTCAGGCAGAGCTTGCGGATGCGAAGCTCTCTCATGGGGTTCTCCTTCTTATCGCCCTGGTCCTGAAAGACACAGAACATGGCGACTTAATGTACAAGTATCACAGAGGACATAACTTTCTATTTTAGCTTAGCCACCGACTGCAGCAACTAGCAACACACGCCGGCCGGACATGTCTGTACACATCACCGCTAGTACCGCTGCCAATGTAGCTGTAGCTTAACTATACGTAGCGATTAACATATTTAATTGAGGAAATGAGCGACTATAACACAAATCATCATCACGGAACACAGCGGCCATGTTGTCTATAGTTCATTGTGATAATTTCGTGTTGGTTTGAAACACCGAGTAGTAGCGAGGCTCTGTGTTGTGCGGCTAACGTGTTAGCACCGATTGGTGTCAGCGTTTAAATTCTTCCTGTACCATTTATTGAATTAATACGACCCCATTTTAACTCTCCACATTTGCACAAAGGCCATCGTGATTCAATTCAGGGCTCGGATGGCTCTGTGGGCCCGATGAAAGTAGATTTCATCAGCTAGTTCCATTTTGGCCGCTGTCGTATAATGTGACACAGTACTCACCGCCATGTTGGACTATTGGAAGAGACCGACACGTTTCCGGCGAAAGGAATTTATAGAGGTGTGCGCTTCCGTAATAGGTTGTAATAAACAACGATATCACGAGTGTTCCGCTTTACGTGTGAATCTACCTGATACTATCTCATGAAAATTAACCTTCAAAATACTACAATTTACCACAAGAATCACTCTGGTGAAGAATTACAAGGAAATCATATGAAGCAATGTTGTCACATACACACATGCACAAACGCACGCTGTACTGTATTATACATACGATTTAGTTCTTGAAAACGATTTGACAATTTTGAAAATAAAACAAACGGAGCAACGGACGTCCTACGTTTGATCTAGTAAACAACGATAGCAGACCCATAATTGACGTGCTCTCTAAACTTAAGTGATGTTAATGTAAAAATGTATCTCCATTTCAACAGCTTTCCTTCCATTAATTTTACTGTTAGAATTATATTTACAAAAACAGTGTAACAATTGCCCAGATTCCTAAAAAGTATAGAGTTACCTTGTGATCTTCTTTTGATTTAGACTTCATGCAGCTGTAGGTAAACAACATAGTTCTGATTTCTTGAAGATCTCTCTTCCTCTCTGTGTGATTAGTGAGATGTACACCAGGAAAATTAGATGTATGAATATAACATACTACTACTTTTATTATTTCTATTAGTATTATCATGTTTATCACTACTTCTATCATACAACTGCCGGTCACAACTACTGCTTATACTAATATAACTACTTTTGTTTCAACTACTACCACACTTGGTAAAGTAACAACTGGTAATATTACTATTAATACTAGTACTATGCTTCCTTCTAATGCTTCAACTCCTTGTGCTGAAACAGGAACTAACTGAGACTGGCACTATTAAAACAATTTCAATAATTGATAATTGAAGATGGTACTGTACTGAAATGAAGGCTTAATGTTGTTGTCATTGCATATTGGAGGGAGGCAGTGGCTCAGTGGGTAGTGCTTCCACTTGGGAACCGAGGGTCGCCGGTTCGAGCCCCTGCCGAGGTGCCCCTGAGCAAGCCACCGAACACTCAATTGCTCCCCCCTCTGCGAAGGGTGGTAATGTAATGTAAGTCGCTTTGGATAAAAGCGTCTGCCAAATGATCGTAATGTAATGTAATGTAATATTGAGGCAAATTTGAATCACTAACGATACAATTAACAAACTATCATTTCCAATAAGAAACACAATTTAGTCTTAAGATGACAATTTGTGAAATGTAATCAAACACAAGAAACTTCATTAGACAAGGAACAGTTAAACAATTTTATTTTGTTGGCTTAAACTTAATTATCATCGTACTTTTCCCAAAGAGGCAGAAGCCTTCCTTTCCTGCGGAAACTCTTCCGATGGGTTCTAATCAGCATAAGCCAGTCCTTGAGTAGAGAACTCTGCCTCAGAGGAGACAGTGCAGGGTGGCAGGGAACCAGAGGGGATGGGGTAGCCCGGTGCTGCTGAGACATGTCTATTCGCTGGATGTCTTGAATGAGAATTCATTTCTTCTTGTCAGCCTTCTGTGCAGACTTAGTGACCTTTCCACTAGAGGCCGACTTCTTTTCAACGGACTTAATGACACCGACAGCCACAGTCTGCCTCATGTCACGCACGGCAAAGCGACCTGAGGAGAGAGATACAAGAAGAGGATGAAAATATACCTTTCAGATGGCTGTCTGAGTATTGTAGATGCAAATGGGTGACAGTGGTAATAAAACCACAGCTGCTAATGACCAATTACACTGATTTTGATTGACTTTACTCACCCAGTGGGGGATACTGGGCGAAGCTCTCCACACACATGGGCTTTCCTGGCATCATGGTGATGATGGCAGCATCTCCAGATTTGAGAGCCTTGGGGGCATCCTCAAGCTTCTTGCCGGAACGACGATCAATCTTCTCCTTGAGCTCCATGAACTTGCAGGCAATATGAGCAGTGTGGCAATCCAGCACGGGAGCGTAACCCTGAGAGATCTGACCTGGGTGGTTCAGGATGATAACCTGTAGGAATAAAGGAAAATATAAATGATCATCTTAACTGCAGTTCTTCATGTTAATGGTCTTCACCTGGGAATCCCTTTCTCAATAAAGTCATTATGTCAATTTCTTCATTCCAATTCCTGGGACTCACTTGGGCGGTGAAGTTGTCAGCCTGCATGGGAGGATCGTTTTTGCTGTCACCAGCCACGTTTCCACGGCGGATCTCCTTGACGGAGATGTTCTTGACGTTGAAGCCGACGTTGTCACCAGGGAGAGCCTCAATTAAACTCTCGTGGTGCATCTCCACAGACTTCACCTCAGTGGTCAGATTTGCGGGGGCAAAGGTGACAATCATACCGGGCTTCAGGATACCAGTCTCCACACGACCCACTGGAACGGTTCCAATACCTGAGAAGGAGGAGTGGGATTATGCTTCTTGTACCCTAGTCTGTTCAAATAAAGCATATTTGATCTGATCTGTCACTTTAATTTAGTCAATATTGAGTATTGAAAAGTCAAGGATGGAGTGCTATGACACCACAGCAGGGGTTCATTTCTGTTTTCCTAATCAAAACCAACATGAAGTGAGACTTGACGTGCTGCTTACCGCCAATCTTGTAGACGTCCTGCAGGGGCAGACGCAGGGGCTTGTCAGTAGGACGTGAGGGGGGCAAGATAGAGTCAAGAGCCTCCAGCAGGGTAACGCCAGTGGCACCACCCTCCTTACGCTCAACCTTCCAGCCCTTGAACCAGGACATCTGTAAGCATGTATGTGAGTGAGAGAGAGAGAGAGAGAGAGAGAGAGAGAGAGAGAGAGAGAGAGAGAGAGAGAGAGAGAGAGAGAGCCGGCATTGCATCAGCACCAGTGTTGAGAAATTTGAAATCATACCCATTTCTAAATGTGCTCTAAAAATGCTCTTAACCTTTGTTTATCTTGCTTATTTTCTCACCTTCTCACTGGCCTCCAGCATGTTGTCTCCATGCCACCCAGAGATGGGCACAAAGGCAACAGTGGCAGGGTTGTAGCCGATCTTCTTGATGTAGGTGCTCACTTCCTTGGTGATCTCCTCATAACGCTTCTGGCTGTATGGGGGCTCGGTGGAGTCCATCTTGTTGATACCAACGATGAGCTGCTTCACACCAAGAGTGTATGCCAGCAGGGCGTGCTCACGAGTCTGACCATTCTTGGAGATACCAGCCTCAAACTCACCAACACCAGCAGCAACGACCAGCACAGCGCAGTCAGCCTTAACAAGAAGAATGTATTACAGAACACACAAATATTGTTAAACAAGGACTGACTCCACCTAATTTTCAAGATAGCATTAAGGCACTTGTGACAGGCGTTCTTACCTGGGAGGTACCAGTGATCATGTTCTTGATGAAGTCCCTGTGTCCGGGGGCATCAATGATGGTCACATAGTACCTGCTGGTCTCAAACTTCCACAGAGCAATGTCAATGGTGATACCACGCTCACGCTCAGCCTTCAGTTTGTCCAGCACCCAGGCGTACTTGAAGGAGCCCTTGCCCATCTGTTAATCCGGATGTGGTTAAAACAACACAAATAGAGCATCAAGACATTGAGTAATCACAATAATACAAGTCAGATCTAAATGATTTTGTATAAAAATGTACAACTTTCCTTCCAAATTTACTGAATGTGCGTACCGCCCCTCCCAAGGTTTCTTCCTTCTCCTAATATGTTAAAGTTTATGGGGGTTTTCTCTGTCTTCCTAGAGAGCTTTGGGCTGAGAACTGTCTGTTGTTGTGAGCCTGTAAAGCTCTTTGAAACGTTGCATGTGATATTGGGCTGTAGCAACCAACTTGACAGCTTTTCCTCTACCAAGATATGATTGTAATAAGGAATGATAGTGATCCATTAACTTAAGTCATATTCATTGACATGGCAAGTAATTATTTATTTAATTCTAATAAATGAATTCTATTAAGGGGTAACTAAGTATTTTCTCCACTGTATTAGCCATCATGTATAATAATGTACATTGTGATATACAATATCAAAACATTTGTATGCCCCTTTCACTTTGTGGTATTCTTGAAACCATCTTTGATATATTCTTCTTTACTATTTCCTTGGGGGTGTTCAAGCATTTTATCAATTTTCTTTTCACAGCAGATTTCCATCATGGATAAGGTTTCACTAGTTGGATTGATGATACATGATGGCAACTGGGTGAGAGGGATTCCAACCCTCTTTACTGTGTAAATGCGCCTATTATGCCTGCATTTTATGACATAACTTTTGTAACGTCTATTGAAATCGTTCTGATTTCATGTGCAATATTCGAAATTAACCAGCAGATGGCACATGTCACCAAGCCAAGGGCCTCTATCAAGGTCCATGGTGCCTTCTGTCGACGTGACAAAGCTGATAAAATTGTTTTACTATTATTAGTGTTGTCCCTGTTCAGCCTGTTAAGTGTCCCACGGGGTGATTTTGACTTCAATCTATCCACACGATTCTCCAAAACCAACCTCAGCGGCTTCCTTCTCAAACTTCTCGATGGTTCTCTTGTCGATCCCACCGCACTTGTAGATCAGGTGGCCGGTGGTGGTGGACTTGCCGGAGTCGACATGGCCAATGACCACGATGTTGATGTGAATCTTTTCCTTTCCCATTTTGATTTACTGCTTTAAACAGAAATAACCTATGGTCATGTATAGTCACTTCACTGTGTTTCATGTTTTAATCTGTTGCTTAACCAGGCAGGGCGTTACAGTCACTTCAAAGTTATTACACAACGTTTTGTTCTTAGTCACAATGGAGCGGAGAGGTCGACATAACTGACGCGCGTGCCACTTCATTACATACGTCACATTATGGCGCTCGTGCACTAAGCCCGGAAAGAGCCGAGTCACGCGCCACGTGCTCAACCTCCATGTTGCATCGGGGGGCGCAGAGCCGCCATGTTGTCTGCTACTGCAGGCGCGTACTCGGACAGGCGCTGACGCAACAAAGGCGCGTTCACAGATCTACACTAGAGGAAAATGAAATACCCGATATTCTAGGCACCAGTTTAACAGCTTTGAAGGATCAAGACTATTACAAATCCAACGCTATAGGCCAACACAAAAATTGATATTAATTCTCTAGCAGTAATCTTCATTGAGTAATCCAGGTTTGCTCCAGCACCATGTGGGGGAGTTAAGTCGGTTCCCACAAGATCTTGTCTGTCAATGTCATGCAACATGCACCAACTTCATTTGTTGCTATATTTATGAGCCATTGTACAAACCTCTGCCCAGACAGCCAAGACGTCCCGATTGACAGATGGTAAAAAGGACAGAATGTGACCTGCTCTCAGCTTTTATAGTGAACCCAAACAGGGGGCGTGGGGTGAGGTATGCATGCTCACTGGTGTCACCCAGAAAGGCGTGACACCATTTGACGCAGCGTAACGCAGGCAAGGAGATTGGATCACAGCGCATCACTTGACTGCCTGGGCAAAAACAGCTGCAACACTTGATAGTGGACAACTGTGGCACAACTACAGAAGGAGCACTACAGTGTCGGGTTTTTCAAAGACATTTATTAGTTACCAGCAGCTTTCTTTCCAATTTATTGGTGGCATAATCAAGATGTAGTTCAAAACTCAACTTAACTAAGAGGCACTGTCTTGTGATTCAGGTAAGTGACAATGCCATGTAGTTCTTTTTTCCTGCGAAAACTTTTGCGATGGGTTTTTATCAACATAAGCCAGTCCTTGAGTAGAGAACTCTGCCTTAAAGATGGTGAAAAGTGAGGTGGGGATTGGGGTGATTGGTAGCCCTGCTGCTGCTGCCGCCAACACACTTTAGGTATGATGTCCTGTGCGGTGATTCACTTCTTGGTGCCGGCCTTCTGTGCAGACTTGGTCACCTTTCCAGAGCCGCCCTCCTTTGTCTCGACGGACTTGACGACGCCAACAGCCACCGTCTGCCTCATGTCACGGACAGCAAAACGACCTGAGAAAGAGCGTGGACAGCCAGGTTAGCAACTGGTATGAGATTGAGTTTACTGAAAATACAAGGCAGAGTAGTACAGCACTCTGCATGTAGTCACTAAGTGAACTGACAAACATGGGTCTCATTCAACAAATCTGCCTTTTTTCCAAAATTGATGACTTCATAGTTTGTAGGTGAGAGGCGTAATATCTCAAAATGCAATTTCTATGCTAATTCCATTAATTGATAGATGACAGAAAGACATCTTTCAATAGTCAAGTGCGCATTACTGCTACCAAAGCCTACGGGAAATCAAACCCTTTGCCCTGGAAGTAAGGGCATTGCTGCCAAACTGTGGCTACAAATAGCTTCAGGTTTCACTCACCCAGGGGGGGAAACTGGGCGAAGCTCTCCACACACAGAGGTTTTGTTGGGACCAGTTTGACAATGGCAGCATCTCCAGACTTGAGGAACTTGGGGGCATCCTCAATCTTCTTGCCAGAACGACGGTCAATCTTTTCCACGAGATCCATAAACTTGCAGGCAATGTGAGCAGTGTGGCAATCCAGCACGGGGGAGTAACCCTGGCAGATCTGACCTGGGTGGTTCAGGATGATGACCTATGGATTCAATGAAGACAGTTAGATTTTTATTTAACTTGCAGTTTGTCGTCCATATTTCACTGGAACCAATAATCTACAAAACACTCGCCTGGGCATGGAAGTTGTCGCACTGCTTTGGTGGGTTGTTCTTGCTGTCACCGCACACGTTTCCGCGACGGATCTCCTTGACCGACACGTTCTTGACATTGAAGCCAACGTTGTCACCTGGATTAGCCTCAACTAAAGTCTCGTGGTGCATCTCCACAGACTTCACCTCAGTGGTCAAGCAGGAAGGGGCAAAGTGGATGACCATACCGGACTTCAGGACTCCAGTCTCCACGCGGCCAACGGGCACAGTTCCAATACCTAAGGGTTGAAATCATGATTTTATCATTGGAATCTAGAGGAATCTGTCAAAAACCAGCCTACCAAAAGAAAGGATATCCTTTTATGTCTGCTCACCGCCAATTTTGTAGACGTCCTGCAGGGGCAGACGCAGGGGCTTGTCAGTGGGTCGGCTAGGGGGTACAATGGCGTCCAGAGCCTCAATCAACGTGGTTCCGTTGGACCTGCCTTCTTTGCGTTCAATGTTCCATCCCTTGAACCAGGGCATCTGTTGGTGAAAAGTGGGAATAAGTTTTAACTTGTAGTTCAGCACATTACTTCAACCAACATAATAAACACTATTGGCGATTAACCATTGAAATCAATTGTTGCAATATTCTCACCTTCTCACTGCATTCCAGCATGTTGTCTCCATTCCACCCAGAGATGGGCACAAAGGCAACAGAGGCAGGGTTGTAGCCGATCTTCTTGATGTAGGTGCTCACTTCCTTGGTGATTTCCTCATAACGGGCCTGGCTGTATGGGGGCTCAGTGGAGTCCATCTTGTTGACACCAACGATGAGCTGCTTCACACCCAGGGTGAAAGCCAATAGGGCGTGCTCACGAGTCTGACCATTCTTGGAGATACCAGCCTCAAACTCACCAACACCAGCAGCAACGATCAGCACAGCACAGTCAGCCTAAACAAAAAACAATGGATATTTAGTAATGAATATGGACCAGCTCATTATGACTCAACTACATTACGATTTTCAAGATCAAGCAATCTGCTTGGTGGATGTACTTCCTTCATTTGTGCCAATACTGGTCCTGAATTAGAGCCTATATAAATGTGTTTTTACCTGGGAGGTACCAGTGATCATGTTCTTGATGAAGTCCCTGTGTCCAGGGGCATCAATGATGGTCACGTAGAACTTGGCGGTCTCAAACTTCCACAGAGCAATGTCAATGGTGATACCACGCTCACGCTCAGCCTTCAGTTTGTCCAGCACCCAGGCGTACTTGAAGGAGCCCTTGCCCATCTGTAAGATAAAACAAAGGTTAGATTAAGCTGTATTGCTAGCAAGCATTCTTCATCAATTCTATGCTTCATGGGTGTCATAAGTAGCCATTCCTGATACGGAAGTGGGCTAAATCCGTGTTATTACTTTTAAGTCATTTTCAAATGCTTTACTTTAATTTACAAAGACTGGATAGTTGTGTTGTTACACTTTAAGGCCTCTGAACAAACTGCCGCGTCACGCTCAGCCTTAAGCTCCGCCCTGCGTGCGCGCACCCGGCGTCTACACCCTTGTGCCGGGCGGCAGTGACACGCCGAGTCCGCCATCTTGGACGCGACAATAACGAAGAAGCGAAATAATATAGTTCAAAGTCTTACCTCAGCAGCTTCCTTCTCGAACTTCTCGATGGTTCTCTTGTCGATTCCTCCGCACTTGTAGATCAAGTGACCGGTAGAGGTGGACTTGCCGGAGTCGACATGGCCAATGACCACGATGTTGATGTGGATTTTTTCCTTTCCCATTTTGATTTACTGGATAAAACAGAAAGGGGATGCGGTCATTTAAACGTGGTGTTCTCATTTAAACCATCCTAGTTGAATGTTCACACAAAAAGACTCAGTATTCCTGTCAGGCAAGCTTCATCCTCCGGCTTATAATGGATGACCCAGTCATTTCCGACACGAAGTTCAATTTAACACACTTTAACGTTCAACAACGTTGTAACCTTAACATGTTTAATATATCCCAAAGCCAAACGAAAATGTCGGGTCTCAAATATACATATCCTGCCACAAAGTAACCGGTAACTCTAAGGGCTTTGAGGCGGTGGCTGGTAGGCCTCAGCCACAGGCCATGCGGAACACGTGTTAGCACGGCCCGCGTCGCATTGAGTTACAAAGACTTCCAAAATATTCACAAGCTGTGCCATCCAGACTGCCCAGCAGCTGTTACTGGATACTGCAGTTGTTTCGGGGAGGATGGATAAATAGAATCCAATCCAGCATCCTGTATCCGCTACAGCATCCCTTTGTCCCTCTATATTACCGCCTCGGCAACCCATTTTGTTAAAAATGGTTTCGTCCGATTTAGCGCATTGTAACCCAAACGGCGCTAATCAAAGCTACGAGTGACAAAAATTCAAGTCCACTTTTTTTGTCAGCTCGTCTTCAGGGAAATACCCTCAAAAATATCACACTGGTAATGCATTCTATTGTTACATAACCACACTCAAAAACGCCGGTCTAACTTTACGATAACAATGTTAACACCCGATGGAAACAAATGCCTTCGTAAATGAGAAAGACAGTGCCAACACAGAAGGCCCAAATCCGCCGAAAGTGAAGTTTAACTTACCGGGTATTTCTGGGTTATCACGGCCTAAGCTGCTGCCCCGAGCCAGGTAACAAAAAAGAGGAAGACGAGGGGAGGACCGGGAGCTTTTATACTGAAGGGGAGGCAACCGGAATGACACACATTCCTGCATGGAACGTCATCACGTCACCAGATAAACCGGCTGAAAAATGTCGGAAATGTACATGATCAAACCTGACGTAAATTAAGTGTAATACTGCTGTTTCTAAATTATTTGACGCAATACCAAACTGGGATCATTGACGTCATTTTATTTTGTGAGATCTGAAGACATTTGAGAGTGGACTAGAGGATTGTCGCCATAGTTCACAAACTACACAGAAATTGTATTTTATCAGGAATAAAGTTGAAGAAGGATGGGCAATATACATGAAAATAAATTAAAATATTTAAATAAGGGCAATTATCAAATAAGATTAATATGAAGAGTTGTGATTTTGTCTCTAACTTTCAAGCGTTTTGGGGATTGATGTACAAATTGTACTACATCACGTCAACGTCAATACATGTTTTGTACAAGATAATATTGAATGAATTTGTAATGTTTGTTTGAATGGGGTCAAACAATATGGCATAACATGGGCACAACTTATATTCATATATTCAGACACAATAACATAGTATGTAGACTTGATGTATCCATCATCCACTGGTCAGGGCAGATTGTCATAACTACTTAAAGTGACCTTGTTTCTTCAAGCTTTTATTATTAGTTTTCAAATTGCAAGCAACCCCAAACACATACACGTAGACTTCCACTCCATGCATGTATTTGCTGGCACACATATACAACACTGCTCATTTACTCTTACACAACATGCATAGCAAACACAAACTCAGACTTGATGATTATTTTGATGTAATCACACATAAGACCATTATAGTAAAATACCAGACCACCCCCTACCCAATCCTCACCCACCCACCCCCACCTCCTGATCCTAACAAGATTATCCAAATCCAGATGAGATTTGCATTCAAACAATGCTCTGTCTGAGAGAAAATAAAGACACTGTGATCGTCACCTTATCGGCTGGGCGTTACCATTCATATCAGGTTCATTCATCAATGTCCCCCTAAGTGTAGTATCAGTAGTAAAAAGGCACATTCTATGTCTAATAATAATTCTCTGTCAACCAACGTAGCAGGATTCTGACGTAGAGTTCTCTGCAAAGACTTTGGACGGTACATTGAGAAACTACTGCATGTAATCATTGCTGTCTACTCTGATGTTGTTTGGGTGAGCTAAATCTCTTGCCCTAACCAAGGATGATTTCTCCATATGTACAAACACACACTATATTTTGCAAAGCACACAATCATTAACATATTTGATATTTAAAACAGAAGGAATTCAAGAAGTGAATGGATTTTGTTGCTGGGATGCTGAGTGTCTGGAGGTCAGATCCTGTGTCTTCCTCCATCACTGTGGCATGTTGCCTTGCATAGAGGCAGCTGGCATCCCTGAGCTGCCCTAGTAATCCTCATATGCGCGCGCACACACATACACACCATGCACATGTCCACACATACACTTTGCTTGGCCTTCTTCTGTCCAGTTCAGGTAACAGCCCCTCTAAATTGGCAGCTGCTCCTTTCGCTCAGTAGAGTTGAGGGCAGTGGTGTGGTGGGGGAGCAGAGAGAAAGGCAAGAGAGGTGCAGAGGGAGCAAGGCAAGCTGAGGTCAATATGGAGAGAAGGAGGACAGCGAGAGAGTTTACAAATTGAGTCATGCAATCTGAAAAAACTCTTCCCTTATTAAAAAACCTGTTCTGATGACGGAACAGCTCGTAGTAGAGCAGCCGCTTATTTCAGCGTGGTACAAGAACAGGGCGGGAGAGATGAGGCTGTTAGGTGTGTGCATACGCATGTCAGAGTGAAAGGGCCTGTGAATCAACAGGCAGACTGGCAATCTTTGGCATAGTATCAGTGATGACTCATCATTAGGAGAGCTGGTTATAGAACCAGAAGTGTCTGGGACATTATTGTAACTATTGCTGGTGATACTGAGATTGTAGTGAGCAGCAACATTAAGATTGAGACTTAATTCATTGGTGTCCTTTAGGAGTCATGAGAAACATTACTTGGTGAGGGGACCACATAAAGAGTATCAGTGATCCACCATTCACAAAATCCCATGGTGTTGACATTCATGTATTTCAATTACATTTTGCAACGTCAGCAGGGTCCATGCAAAATTCTGGGTCAGGGGGGAACAGTCGATGTAAATCCAGCACATTTGCAACACACAGTGGTCCCAGGCTGCCTGAGGCCCCCCATCGCCCCAACTGTTCACACTTGCAAACAACCCCAAACTCTTTGGTAGTCTGTGGTTTACCATCTCCATTTGTCTCTCATCCAGTTTCATGAGGGAGGTTACACCTCTGGACCTGATCTACACGTGAAAAACCCTGCTGTGGTTTCTTCTTGGAGGATCGTGAAAATAAAGAATTAACTTTGAGTCATTTCATTTTTTTTTTACTATTGGTTTATAGTGAATGAATGAATGATTTTACAAGACAGTGTGCTTACAGTTATAGACAATGTTTTATGCAGAAAGAGGGGAAATGGAGAGAGAAAGAGAAAGAAAGAGTATTATTATGACTATTGTTGTTGTTTAACTTTTTTCCATAGACCCTGAGGTTAAGTAGGCAATATGAGGTAAAAGTGGATTAAAATTGAAACAGCAGGAGGCCACAATCGCTGGAGGTTGTGAGATCCTGGCACGGCAGTGTTTGATTTTTATTTTGAGTTCATTTCATGACCCTTTGATCCATTGTCAAAATATGTAGTGTTTTGCTGGGACGATTTTTAATTTTTGTTATAGTATAGTATGGTGTTTTGTAAACACAATCTGTTCTCCTTGAATAGAAATGTGCATCAAAACATCTTTATACATGATGTAAAATACGCAACTGCGCAGTGAGAAGCGGCCTTTGGAAACGTGGAGCTTTTGTTTGATTTTGAAAACGTTTCTTGTCAGTGTGACCGTAAATGCTCTAATAAACCCGCACAAGTAAAACTGCATTCATCTGCATCATTATGCATCTTATGGGGACTGTAGTTCGATAAATGAAGCAGAAATAGGGATATTAAGAAAGAAGTAGGTAGGTCATTAATGAACGGGGACAACAAACTCACTGCGACTACATTTTCACACGGTGAGCGCAATAGGAACATACGGGTCATTCAGCAAAAAGTCTGATGCAAGCTCACACTATATCCGGGCAACCGTTAAGAACTTTCTTTAGAAAAATAATTTCACATATTTACAACTTTAACGTTCACAAATAGGTCAAATGCCTCCACGCGCCTGGAAACCGACGAGAAGATTAGAATAAAATATAAAATATAATAGTTTTGAGTTTGAATCCTATTCGACTTTTCTTTTTTCGGAAAAATCTATAACCCTATCATTTACTCTGAAAGAATAGAAGATAGAGGTACAACTACGGTGAATGTTTGCTCTAATTTATAGAATTTAACAAGACAAATTCGGTAATTGCAAGTCGGAATAATAACACTGTTAGGGAATATAAGTATTATTTCACAAAAGTTGTATTTAAGAACTTTTCAATACCTACAAACTACTTTTAATATTTCTCCCCCGAAGATTCTATTTTGTTTGTCATTTTTCCTTTTCCACCTCTGAAAGTTCACTTTGGCCTCTGACGTGTTTGTAAACTCTTTTCCAAGCGCCATCTAGTGGTTATAGGAAAAAGTTATATTTGAAGCAGCTTGGCCCCAGCTGCCCCCATCAGCTGTTATTTGAGTACATTTATATTTTAAATCCAGTGAGAGGGGAGTGAAAGTATGTACTGCAATATTAAAACCCTCAATAAGACAATGTTGACTAAAGACACCTATGACCATTTGTGGGATAAACATTGCTTTTAGAAACATCTCATCTTATCTTTCTTTTATATGTTGTATTTATCTCTACTATAATTACAGCACCTGTGTGCATGTACATCAATACAAGCACCATTTCTCCAATCGTCTCCAATCTTGACAGAAATTTGCTCAGTGGTCCAGTATCTGCATAGGGATGTTATGAGACATGAACAAAACCACCCTAGCAAGTCAGTTGTTAATGACATCATGAGTTGTAAATAACATCATCATTGGAACCATCTGCCAAACCCCATTATGACCTCAAGAATGTTGTCACAGCTGGTAATAACATGATTGAACCAAACTACCACCCCCTTTTAATGTTTATGAAGTTCATGTCTCATGATGTGATGCAGTGATGTTGGCAGGATGTCAGCATGACGGTGACGATGCACAGGGCAGGTTTTTGGACAGCTGAGGGCAGAGGCACCGTCACCTAAATATCATTATTTTAGTCATTTAAACATCTTATGGCCTGAAAGCTGATGCATATCACATTGAGGATTACTTAAATAAAAATGACAGTCACAAAGCCATGACTTTGCATCCATTTTTTGTTTTGTTCATAAATATAAATGTCTTTTTCACAATAAAATGCAAAGTAAAATTAACATCATACATTTTCAAAGCACATAGAATGTAAACCAATCCACTGAAGGTCATCATGTCTTCACAGTCACAGTGCATCTTCATCTGCTGTATGAGCCGAGTACGTGTTTAAAATGCTCTGTGTTCCATAAAGACAAAGTATTATTTCAGTTGAAGAAATATATAAGCTTCGCCTTGATGCGACATCATCAAGATGTGATCACATCACATTTAAAATCCCTGAAAGTGCTTTGAATAAAAGATTATGGTCCACAAGGTTTTGGCACTGTTATCAAATATAAGGCCTTCTCTGCATATGCACCAGATTTGGAGTACCGGAGATGTTGTATAGTACAGTTATACTATATTTTCCACATTTCTGAAAAGGCACTTCTTCACCCAAAGAGACAGAATGTCATGTTGCACCTTCAACTAAGCATCTTAATCATTCCATCACAATACATGTCACTTCATATTAAACCCTAACCCAGTCCTCTTTAAAAGTCGATACACATTTACTGTAAAATCTCATTTTGGTGTACCATGATAAAATTATGGTACCCAAAGCTACATATTTGCCCAAAGTTGACCATCAATCTCCCACAGGATTACCTGTTGACCTGTATAACTTTTCCTTTAAAGTACAATACATCTGTCATTCTTGTCTATCTTTGCATAACTATGCAGATTTGTTGACGTATTGACCACTTATGTGGAGACGGACGTTGTCCTCTCTGCCTCTGCCCTCTCTGCCTCTGCCCTCTCTGCTTCTGTCCTCTCCTCCTCTGTCATCGCCCATGGCTGCAGCTTTCCACTGCCCCACAGTGTGAAAACGATGGCGCCGATAAAGTTGACCCCAGCGGCGACCCAGAACACCTTCCTCCAGCCTGCTAGGGAATGCTAACCAGCAGAGAGGAAGAGGGGGCATTACTCTTCTATCCCTGTGGTGACAGTGTATATGTGTCAATGTAAAGCTTACTGTACACTGTCTGCTGCAAAGTAACACTAGTTGTAAGAATGCTTACAACCCTAAAATGATATACTGCATGTCTCTGTGCCTCTGTTATTAAAAGCCTCACCTGTCACTGTGCAGATGTAGTGCGGTTACATGTTAATAGCCCTTACATTATTGATACGTCTGATTTGAGGGACTCAAACTAACCACTCAGTTTACTCACATCTTCTGTGAAGTAGCCTGTAACAATGGGAGCTATAACACCTGGAATGGTCCCAAATGTATTGGTGATTCCCAAAAGAACTCCTGCATACCTGGAGAAGAGAGAACACATATTCTTTAGTATCGGCTGTCTTCACAGCACAAAGACATGGAGGCGGGTCTTACTCACATTATATCAGAGGGGGCTATGGGATATGTTCATGGATGTAAGTCTTAATAAAGGTTTGAATTCCAGGACGGGGGACAGCGTACAGACTTTGACACTCACCGGGGAGCAATGTCTATCTGGTTTATGTAGACTCCAGCAGCGGTGAGTCCTCCTACTGTTGTAGAGAGTGTGAGGCAGGTGATGGCAATGATGCTGCTGCAGCCAGCGTAGGACACAGCCACAAGGAAAGCTGAACACGGCACCAGACCTGCAGAGACAGAGAGGGGGGGGAGGGGTCCATCAAAGTATGATGCAAAATGTACCGGAGCATCTACTGATTTATCTTGATTGTCTCATCGGAAGACACATTTACTCCAATTATTGTCGTTGTCAGTTTAGTAATAGTAGTACCATTAATTTCACTATGATTTGCGTTGCTTTGGCTGCTTAATTTGATAGTTCTGAACTATTTCACTGGCCCTCATGACCACACGGGGGCAGTATTACACCATGTAAAGCCCTGCGTGTCACTGTGATACGCTTCAGTCCTAATAGCCTGTAATAAATTGTGAATATAAAAACATCACACCTGTCGCCTGTGTGGCACTTTTATACCCTCAGATATTAAAGCATGACTGCATGTGTCACACACTCATTCACACACTGAGCCTTCCTATAACTCCAAACACTTTGTAAAGGAGGACATGGAAAAATATAGAGGGCATGTAAAGAAGGTGCACAATGTTGTTAAATAAATAAAAATAGTTATAGTTTACTGAGCGATACTTTTTTACAGGAGTTCAAATCACTCAACTTTGAACCAAAAGCAATCAAATGTTTCAAACATTAAAAAACAAAACTCTTCCTTTAACTTCCTAAAAACCTGTAGAGAGAAACACACACACACACACACACACACACACACACACAGTCAGCACACATTCAGAAAGAGAACCAGTTAAAGTCTTCATAGGAACAAGCAAGCGAGCATATGTGGACACAAAAAGAGGAAATGATGATGGGACAGAATCTCTTACCTGCGAGTGTAAATATCTTGCGGACAGCTGTGACACTAATCAGCTGTCTGACTATGAGATAATCTGCTAGGAGGCCAGAAGCCAACGAAACCAGCCAGCTGCCAAGGTACGGCAGAGCAGACAGGAAGCCATTCTGGAGAGACAGAGAGAGGCCATCCATTATATAGGGGTGGTGGAAAGTGGGAGAATAGGTTTTTGTGTGTGTCTAGGTTTGTTTAATTTCATTTCCAAAATAAAAGAGAAACTAATAATTCCAAGCCTCACTGATTTGAGGTCAAAGTGCAGGATGCTGTCCATATAGGTGGGCAGGGAGGTTAGCATGGTGTAGTAGAACCAGTTTCCACACATCTGGGTGATGATGATGGCCCACAGAGGTCCAGACAGCAGCATAGGGAGCACAGGCACAGACCAGCCATGAGCTGTACCCTGGAGATAAGCTTCAGTTTAGTGGATACAAGTCCATAAAGCCAAAACTCTGCATATCTACATGGAGAACATGAAAGATTAACAAGTTTCAAGGTGCTAGGAGAATTTGCTTATTCATTACATTCAGCAAGCCCCGAACTTAGTGAGACTAACACACAATCAACAAGCCTGATAATGTGTGCACAATGTTGCACCTGTTAATATTTAATTTGCACCTGAGGTCCAATCGAGTTGATGATGTAATCCCTCTCCTTTTTGCTGATTCGTCGATGGGTGCGAGGGTCATCTGACACAAAAATAAACCAAAAGACTGCCCAGAGGCAACCACTGGCCCCTGAGAGAGAGAGAGAGAGAGAGGGCGAGAGGGAGGGAGAGAGAGAGGGCGAGAGAGAGAGAGAGAAAGAGGAGACGTAACAAAAGAACCTTTTATTCTACAGTACATGATTTAGTAATTCAGTAAAATGAACACTATGTAGCTGAAACTGTGGTTGTATGAGTGTGTGTGTGTATTTTGTTTGTGATAAAGTGTGTGTTTGTTGTCACTCACCACAGCAGTAGAAAACCCAGGGCCAGCCCAGGGTTTGGCAGAGGTAGCTGGTGAGCGGCAGAGCCACGAAGGCTCCAAAGTTGGACCCGGCTCCTGACAGGGTAATGAGGCGAGAGCGCTCCAGAGGAGGAGCCCACCGAGTCCACATCGCCATCATGGCCGGGAACGTCACACCCTGCAGACACACGGAGACCAAGATTAGGACAGACTGACAAGCAGCATTGAAAATTGAACATTAAAACCTCTTTGTTCTTCATATTTCCTCGTCTGTGTCTGTCTTTCCCTCACCTCTCCAAAGCCCTCCAGAGCCCGCAGTGCAAACAGCGCGCGAGACCCCAACTGTGCGGCCAGGGGGGTGAGGAGTGTGAGGAGAGCCGTTCCCAGCACTCCCCCACCCAGGAATACGGTCCCACCATAGTGACCGGACAGATAGCCTCCGGGGATCTGGGTGCACAGGTATCCGAAGAAGAAGGCTCCCAGCAGCCAGCCCTGAGTCTCTGAGTCCCACTTGTACTGAGGCACCTGAGGCAAGAGAGAGGGAGAAGTGAAGGAATCAAACAATAAAAATCAGGTATGCTGTACGCTGTTTGATCCTTCATAAAAGGTGTAATGCCATGACCGCGTGCTTGTTACCCCGTCAATCTGGGGCAACGTCTGGCTGCTGTTGTCTTTCCCTGAAGGCAGTGGACAAGCGTGCTGTATGGAGGTGTTCAGACCTCCATCAGAGTCAGTGCTGTTCACCATGACCACCATGGCAACACTCAGGTTCACACGGAGACCGTAGACCACCGAGAAGCCAAAGAACATCAGGATGGCCAGGTTGAGACGAGCCGAGCAACACTTTGGGGGCGGCACTGTGGACAAGTGGACACAAGGGAGAAACAATAAGCTTAACTGGTATAATATAACAATAACAACTCATAAAACTCACTGTTATAGACTCCTCGACCTTAAAGTAACAATAATACGTTCTTAATCGTGTTCATGTTTTGTTTCTTTTTAGAGATACTGAGTCACTTCATTTCAATACAGCTGTGAGTCTTTACCAGTGTGACAGAGGCAAACCACTGTGAGGGGGAAATGAAGTGTGTGTTCCCTTTAACACTTCTGATGTTGGTGTATTCAGGACATTCCACTGACAGAGTGTGTGTTCCGGACCACAGGGCCTCCACACTCGGCTTCAGCTCTGTTCAGGTGGACAGGGACAACAAGCTAAGCAGTAAGAGGGAAAGGGGGAGGGACTGCAACGTTTATAGATTTGTTACAGCCATCTTATCTTCTCTTATCTTACTGCTATACCTACAGTTTATACTACTGCAATTAGAAAGCGAGGGAACTTGTGTTTGTTTGTGTTGAGTTGCAGCGACGGTCATTTGCGCCTCCACACAGAAATCATGGATGCTGTCACAGCTGTCATGATCGCCCTGGCAAAACCTTCTCTCTGTGCTGTGTAGTATCGGCTGCAGAGATCGCTTAGTGCTGTCAAACTAAAATCCCCCCATCTACTAAGTATTGTAGTTTTATATACTGTATGTAGCTTCAATCCCTGTCTTTTAATATGTTTTCATGTAAGGCACATAGAGTCGCCCTCGTGACGCCTCGTCTCGCCTCACTGTTAGACTGACAGCCAACCAATCACAGAACTGTCAACAGTGTCAGACATGTTTGATTTAGAGAAAACAGAAAAGACAACAAACACTGAAGCAAACGACACATTTACTGAACACTTTATATTTACTGAACATGTGTTGGACATACACGCATACCTGTATCATCCTTAATGAGGGCTTCAGTGTCTTCGCTGGTGTCCGAGGCGGCTGAGTTGATTGAGAGGTTGCGTGGTGGCGACATGGCGAGCAGTTTATACCAACAAGTGTTTGTTTGCAAAATGATATCATTGAGCCATGGTGCTCTGGAAATGCTGGAGGGATGAAGGCAGTTATGGATCAGTCAAAAGTGTGAGATAGCGTGTGATCATGTGAGATGTTGAGAAAGAATATTGATGAGTATGAAATGATGACTTTTTAAAACCTGATTGTAAGCAACTTTTGAGGATTCTATCTGTGTAAACACTTCAGTTATGTTCTTGATTTGACACGATGTTGGACAATAAGTTATTGTTATTTAGAATATCTTCACTGGAGACAGATGTAGACGATGATGAAGCTCAGGGCGAACTTGTCTCGTGATGAACCCTTTAACCGCAACCTTTTCTGCTCTTTCAACAGACGCCAAACTATTTAGCTGCTGTCAGCTCAAACTTTGTATCTTGTTTCTTCAATATGTGTGTGTGTTTTTGAGGAAGAGAAGCTGCCATAGCTTGTAGGGGTATTTTGTGTTCACGCTATAAAAACACCCTCAAATGGTGAAAATGTTAGTTATGGACCTGCCTGCTGAGATAAATTGGAACTTGACACACCAGTTGGCCAGAAAGATACCTGTACTAAAAGTGAGAGGTTGAAGATTTTCTCAATGTGAGGAAGAGTCCAAAATCAGTCTATAAACACAGATACTGAACTATCCATCTTTGTATGTCTGTGTCTCTACTCTGCTTGGACGAGATGAGAAAGCAACTTTTTAACACTTTAACACTACACTTTACTATAAAACCTTACATAGACAAACACTTTTACCCCAATGAGTCCTGTATATGATAAGTATATGATTATGACATCATTGGAGGCACAAGGTAACTCAAGCAGTGTTTATTTAACTAATAATTGAAGCATTGCTGTGTATTAATTACTTCTGCTTACCTCGTAGTTAAACGTTACAAGCCGGTCACGTCTGGTTCAGGCCCTTGGGTCGGTTGAGCCGGTGTTGAATGTACAAACGACATTAACACCGACGCTCATACAGGATATCGGATGTGTCAAATCGGCAGCGGCGAAAGAAAACATATCTGTTTTGCTGCAGTCATATGAGCGGTTCTGTTTTTTTTGTTCTGCGGACACACTGATCTTAAAACAACCCCACGCGCTGGAATTTCATCGGTGGACGACCGGTTTAGCCAATCCGTGTGTTTACGAATCTACGCTGACTACTTGACGTCCCGGCACGTGACCAGCAGGGTAACCCTTCCTGTCTAGCTAGTTTTGAGGCCAACTGTTTACTTTCGTCACATATAAATATCTTTGGCTTCGTGATTCTAAAAAATATTCAAGAACTCTGTGTCTTGTTTACGAGGTTAAATTGTTCTTATTATACATTGTATCTAGTCTGGAAGATGTATTTCCGCATTGCAGTTTCACGTGTTGTCATAGCAACTACTTCCGTACTCTGGACTGAAGCAAACACAGCCCAGCTGCCGTAAGTCTCCCTGAACGCTACCCATGAGCAACATTTCTTTGATAATTGCCGGTATAGTACATCGTCGCATTGATGGCCCATTACAGCGTAAGTAAATGCAACTTGTTTTGTATATATTATACATAATGTATATATATAGTAATCATAATATGTGTGAGAAAGCGTTTTGTTTCTATAGCTCGTGTGCTAACCAGTAGCTACATGGTCATAAGTGAAGGAGTTCGCATGAGACACCGCAAACAAACTGGAAATTAAGGAAGCTTTTGTTTTGTTTTAGGCATCAGAATCAAAGCGAGAACAGTTCAGAAGATACCTGGAAAAATCAGGGGTCCTTGACGCCTTCACAAGTGGTAAGTACACACACACACACACACACACACACACACACAATTCATGGCCAATCCAGTATTTCCAACCACACGTGTATTCATTCATTGACATTGTTTTCATTTTGTCATTTATAGTGTTAGTATCACTTTACGAAGAGAATGACAAACCCACTAACGCAATGGAGTATCCTTTTTTTGCTCTACATGTTCAAATGTATACAAATTGACATCTCCAATATAAAAGCACTATGTGTATATCAGCCAGTAATACCAGGACAAATACATTACATTACATTACATTACGGTCATTTAGCAGACGCTTTTATCCAAAGCTACTTACAATAAGTGTGTTCAACAAAGGTAGATAAAAGAACTTCAGGTCACAAGAAATCGTAAGCGCATTACCTTCCTAAACCAACAGCTAAGAGCATAACTAGAGCTAGAGTAGAAGTGCAATAAGTATAGTCCATCCAGCCTTATTCCTGAAGTTAGAATGTGTCTCTTGCTGGTGGGAAACATACACTTTTCAATAAGATCATAAAACAAACGTATCTTTATTCCTACATGCATCGTAACAACGTTTAAAAATCCTTTAACTGTGACGTCGGTGCAAATAAAAGCAAAAACACACAAGTACATAGCATCTGGGCTCATAAGCAACACGTGGAGTTATCACTGTGTTTTGTATGCATGGTTACTGGGGCTCATCAGGGTCAATACAACACTAACATGATGGGAGTGCACGTTGACCTTCACCTGCACAGCTTCATAAAACTCCACCTTGGTGCGGCGGCTGCAGAGCCAGCAGACGCCGGCGCTCTTCGCATGGAACTGTCTGATCTACAGCAGAAGTGCAACCTTCTCATGGAGGAAAACAAAGAGCTGAAAAACAGAGTGAGCTGCTACTGACTAGGTCTTTCTCCATGCAGGTGTAACTGACTGTAGTTTGAGTGTGTTGCATGTATTGCTTGTATAAACTTTTACAATCTCTCTTGATGTCTCTTTTACAGCTGATGCAATATGAACCCCCAGCTGAGGAGAGAGCAGCAGAGTAGAAGAGTGTGTGTTTGACCTTATATGGACAGTTGTCATAAATAGTGTTTCATAGAAGTAATGTAAATGTTTATTCCGCAATAATAGATGAATGTTCGCATCTCTACAGTTTTTGTAATGTAACAACGTTTTCTTTCTCATCATTAAAATGGTTTTGCAGCATTGTTGCATTCTCCTTGTTTCCAAAGCAAAGTGTGTGTTCTACTTAGGCCAACGATCTTAAATAACAACATTCTGATTCTGTTATTCATGACAGTGATCTTAAATGTGTCGACAAAATGATGCCGATATCAGGAACATGACTGAACCAGGAACCGAGTCACAGTGACACATGTTAGAATAGTTGTAAAATGTTGCATAACAACATTATAGATTTTCTGCTTCGGTTTCCCACCACGTTTTCCTGTATACTTCCTGTGTACGGCACAGAATTAAGGGTTCATGAAAAACATTGTGTGATCCCTTATGAGTTCCCACTGAGGAAATAATATAATCTAGTGTCTTGATTGCAGACATTGAGGCAGACCAAAAACAGAGATGCTGTTCCACAAAGCAGTTTTAATAAGCATATTTCTATTAGTAGAAGCTAGATTGCAAGTTAGACGGCAAATGTGCTTCTCAACTTGTAACAAAGATGCCCTTTGAAGTCAAATGTAATATCTTCAAATAAAGTGAAAGCCATATTAACAAATGATAAATGCTTTCAGGTTTTGTGCAAAATTCACACAACTAGCATCCAAACCTAGACTATTAAATCTGCAAATCCGTTGGAGCTCGCCTGCTGCTGCCGCTGCTGGCTGCTGACACTCGATGGTTGGGGGAAGATGCAGTGGGGCTGTTGCTCTCACGGCTGTGTCGAGATACAAAACTCAGCTCCTCTGCAGAGTCTGGGCTCAGAGACCTACTCAGTCTCCTTGGGAAAGTCCTAGCTCGAGATGCTCCAAAGCTGCTCCGTGGCTTCATATTGATGTTCACATTGTAGGAGTCTGTACTGTCCGAGCTGTTCCTCTCCCTCACTGTAGAGCAGTTCCATGTTGCACTGATTCGCCGTGATTTCCTTGCAATCCCCAACAGTGTAGGGCACGAGGAGGTGTCTGCTACAAGGAGGGTGGGATACTCAGATCTTCCACACTTGTCGTCTTGATGGGGTGAAGACGCCTCGCCCAGCTCATCCCGTTTGTCTCCAGGAGGAGAACGAGTCTCGCTACTGGTGTTGTTAGAGGTTCCCATCTGCTCTGTGGGGCTTGGCACATCCTCCCTGCTGTCTTTGTGACTGTCCGAGCCTGGCTTTGCTCCAGCCTCCCCTTGTACTGGGACAAAGGAGGCATTGAGGAGTGGGTAATTAGGGCCGTTGCCCTGCTTTTCTAACAGTAACGTGTACCCACTTGGTGCTGTGGGAATGGTAGTCTTGCCACCCACTGACGTGCCCATGCACACCTGATGAATAACAGAGTTCTTCTTTGACTTGATGTAATCGTCATCAAGGTCATCTTTACTATTTTGGTAGTAGTCCAAGATCCATGTCTTCAGCTTCTTGTATCCCAGGTGCATCATCTCCAGCAGGCTGAGAAAGAGAGAGATGCAGGCGATCGCTTGCATGAATATCATGAAAACAGTTTTCTCTGTGGGCCTGGAGACAAAGCAGTCTACAACATTTGGGCACGGCTCACTTTCACACTTGTACAGAGCGTTCAGATGGTGGCCATAGAGAACATACTGACCCACCATGAAGGCCACCTCCACCACTGAGCGAGTAACAATGTGGACCACGTATGTACACAACAGAGAACCCCTCAGCGGTGCCTTGTTGAGCTTTCCCT
Source organism: Genypterus blacodes (assembly GCF_046128005.1). Lineage (NCBI taxonomy): Eukaryota > Metazoa > Chordata > Actinopteri > Ophidiiformes > Ophidiidae > Genypterus > Genypterus blacodes. The sequence goes on from NW_027467208.1 coordinate 1,005,011, forward strand.
GCTCCAGCTGCCTCATTTCCCTCTCAATCCGCCGCCGCACCTCCACCAGCTCCAGGTCTACTGACTCAAGCTCCCGGCGAAGGGCCACCTTTTTACAATGGCGCTCCTTATCCAGAGCCCGCAGTTGGTAGATGGCGTGGCCCATGTACATCAGGGAGGGCGAGGACACAAATAACACCTGGAGGACCCAGTAGCGGATGAGGGAGACGGGGAAGGCTTGATCGTAGCAGACGTTGCGGCAGCCGGGCTGGTCGGTGTTGCAGATAAAGTCTGACTGCTCGTCGTTCCAAACGTCCTCTGCAGCGACGCCCAGCACCAGCATCCGGAATATGAACAGTATGGTCAGCCAGATCTTTCCAACCATGGTAGAGTGGATGTGCACCTCCTCCAAGATCCCACCAAGGAAGTTCCAGTCTCCCATCTTCAATAAAGCAGTGCTTTGAGTGGAAACTTACCTTTCATTCTTCAAAAACCACAAATCTAAAGGTTCAAGCCGTAGGAGAGATTCCAGGCTCCTCATGGTGACAACTGGGAAACAAGTGAGAGCTGCCGGATGAAATCGTGTCCAACATGGGAACCGTGGACTGAAATCAATACTGTGATGTGCTGTCATGTTCCTCGCAGCAGAATGACTAGACTGCCATTGATGATGCCCTGAGTCATTAGAGGTGAAATATGAGTATTCAATCATGTGTGGCCTCTTTTGCACTACAGCTGTTACATCATGAAGCTTTCTGTTGTGTGGTGTAAGAATTACATCACACACAACACAAGTATTGAAGTTAAGTAATCAATTTGGACTGTACAAGATGAAGTACAGGCTTCAGCAATGAGCAGTATGGACTTTGTTTATCATAGAATAAATGGTACTTATTATTGTCATGGGGAGTAAACACAGGAAACTGATCTGTTGGGGTTTATTGTGATATTGCAACTATCAAATACAAGCAGACCCATAATATTCTGCTGCCATAGTTGTGGGGAAACGGAGGTGAGGGGTTTCATTTCCCATGTTTGCCTTCAATCAACCTAATTAACTTGATGTGATGATATACTAAAATTATAAACTGAGATGAAGCTGTTACCAAAACCCTATTCCAAAGGTTTTTCGGTCATAGTGGCTCCTGATGCACACTGTACTTTTGTCATCAGTGTTTTTTTGTCAGTGCTCTGATCAATAGGACACGTCCCATTTCATGCATGGTTGCCTCACCGCAAAAGTAATTTGATGTTCTCCCTTCCAGCGAGTGGAAATGCATTCCATTAACAGGAAATCAATGTTCATGGCTGGAGTAACAAACAATACTGAACTGTTTTCATGAATTCACATATTAGCAATAATAAATCATATCTAAGAGTTTTTAAATAGCATCACAGGAAGTTAGAAGTTGTTTTCATTTTATATAAGACGTTACAATGCCACTTCAATTTCCATGTTATCCATTTATTACTCCCAAAAAACATTCTTCCCAATAACAAAAGAGACTATCAGGAAGATGAGACATGCAAATAGTGACAAGGTTCATTATGAAAAATAGAACGGTCAACTGAAGAGCATAAACAACACAGATTTGGACAAATGTTCCAAAATGAACCGAAAACCAAACTCAAAACTATTTTACATTTTTAACTGTTTCAGGTTGATGTTAGCTAACAAAATTGCAATACTTTAAAAATACTTTGACAGTGTTTTGAGTTTCATATTTACTTAACGGATATTCCATGGCGTTCCACACGGCACTGTAAGGGTTCACTTCCCAATCTAGACTTAAAATGTTTGAGATTAGTAATCAATCACAGTGAACATTCATCCGACGTGCATTTTTGTCAAAGTTACATTAAAACAATACAAATTGGAGAATAAAATAAAGTCAGATATGATCTTCACCGTGACGATCAGTCAGCTCAAGCAGGTTTGCATTCTCTCCAAATTAAATGGAAGCCGTCAGGAAGGTAGTGTAGGAAACTTAAACTGCTACAGCATGTTTCATAAAAGGAGAAGCAGTAACTTTGAGTTTACGCAACATTCTGGAAATAAAACATTTGTCTAAAACAGCCAAACCATGGAGCTCCTGAACAGACTGGGTCATTTTTCAAATACTGGATTTTTCTGTCAAGACGGGTGCATAAGTTTGATGAAAAGAAAGAAAAAAAAAAAACTGTATATAAAAAAAGGCAAGAGAGGAGAGAGGCTCCTCTAGGCTATCACTTTAAAGGCTGACACTCCTAAAGGCAAGTCTGAAAGTTACCAGAGCATTTCATAAACCAAGCAAAGGACCAACATTGTTAAAACAGAGCAGCAAAAACAAGCATTTCAATCTGTTCACTGGATATCTTACATTCAACTCCACTTGGATCAGAACTGACAAAATCATTTCGTACAAACAACATCTTGTTAAACGACGGCTCCCTTCCAGTTTGCGCCCCAAGTCCATATGTCAGAGTCAGAGCGACGCCTCCGCTCTAGCGTCCTCCTGACTTGCGTCCAGCCCAGGAGCGCGAGCGTGAGCGTGATCTGGACGCCGACCGGGACCTGGAGCGAGACGGGGAGCGCGTCTGCCGCACTTCCTCCTGGGTGTAGTCAGGCGCCGCTGCCGCCGCCGCCGGGTTCACATCGTCTCGAGGGGTCGCAGATCTGGAGCGGGATCGAGACCGACCCCTGGACTCTCTACGAGGCCTCCGCTTAGATCTGAAGACAAAGAACCAGAATTTCTTTTAGGGATTATTCATTACATCATGGAAATTTTAGGGGGGGGGAGAAATCTTGAGGTCAATCAGAGGTCAACTGTGTAGAGATGGTTTACCCCTCTTCCTCACGACTCCTGCTTCTTCCTCTTCCATGCATCCGCCCACGAGACCTGGAGAGGAGAGTTAGTTTTCTATGTTGAATCAAAAGCTACAGCAGCTCTTCTGCACAAATGGGAACTCACTCTCTGGGACTCTCGGATCGCCTGCGCCGGCGGTCGTGAGACGGGCTGCGTGATCGGTACCGCTCGTAACTGCGGCTACGAGATCGGCGGCCACGGCGACCGTCTCTGTCGTGGTCGTCGTATCGCGAGGACCTGCCAGGTGATCGCCGTTCCTTCGACTTCATCTGATTTGGCGCTGTGATGTGAAGCCAGGGATTATTAAGCATCATACAAGTAAATGCGTCGTCGTTTCAATTTTGGGTGTTAAAGAACAAATTCAAACCACTTACTCTTTCTGTCGCCCTGGGCAAACTGGATCTCAATCTGCCGGCCACTCACCCACTTCCTGTCCAGGCTGTGAAGGGCATCTTCAGCGTCGCGCACGTCTTCAAACATGCGGCGTGGTTAAGGGTTTTGTTTTTGTTGATTTTGGCTTTATTAGTGAGGCCACACACATTTAAATATAAATCAAATCACCGTCTGTGGGATCAGGAATCCACGGGTATGGAAACAAATGAAACACAGTCAATCAACTTGTCTTGATTAAAAGGATGATGTCATTGGGACAGCTGATTTGGATGCCATGTCAGATTAGTGGCTTGTCGTTGGGAGGATACAAAATAATTCAGACTTGTTACCTTTGCCCATGCTTGGCTTTGAACTTCATCTTGACCTTTACACTCTTTATCGACTCCCAGAGGGACTTGGGGCTTTTCCTCTTTAAATCCCTTTTTTTCTTTTCCCCATTCTTTGCCGCCATATCCAAGCCTTGTCTCCGTCTCCACCCTTTTCCTCTTCTTGCTTTACATTCTCTTTTCAACCTTTTCCCTCTCTGTTCCTGAAGGTCTTTGACTTTGTCTTTACAGCTACTCTACACGGGTCTTTGTTACTCTGTGTGTGGCCGCTTCCACAACGGGACGCTTTTACATTTTCTGAAGCAATAACAGAAAAATGTACGTTAGATATTTATGTGAATGAGGCAAGGCAGGCAAAAATACAAACATCACATGACAGCAAACTCTTCTCCGCTGAAAGAGACGTGACACAAATCGGTTAGCGTGACCTGGAACACTTGGTGACACACACTCAGAAGGAAAGGATATTGAATGTAAGCAAATCCTCTTGATTGACGTGTATGGAAGTCAAGTGGGATGTAGACATCTACTATCGGCCCATAGCGGCCAAACTCACGCCGCAAATCCTCAGGCCTGAACACCGTAAATACAAATATGACTCAACTGACCAAGGCCAACACAACTACGCATGTGATCAACCAATAACATCTGGAAGAGAACGCTAAAGGGACAATTCAGCTTCTACACACTTTTGAACTTTTTGTTTTGGAACAAAACATGAATTTGAACAGATTTTGTCTTACCAGAAGAGTGAACTGTCCCTTTAAAGATACATTTTTTTAATGCATGCGGGTTAATGCAGTATTTCAAATGAAGAACCTCTCAGCAAAGACAAGGTGGTGTGTGTATGTGTGTGTGTGAATATGGTTACAGGAAACACTGTTACTTTTCCACGATTATCTGAACTCAAAACTGGACAGTAATTATCACAGTACATCTGGACACATGGAGCCAGTTTAACGTTCATACTTCAGATGATAATGACAGGAGTGAGAAACATCTTTTGGGACTACTTTACACCACTGCAACTTAGTTTGTTTTGGTCTTATAAGAGGATATTTGTCATTTCTGGTCACTTAAAATGTCTCCTATGAATTTAACGGTGTCAAATGAAATCAATTCGGTTTTTAAATCAGTCAAATAACGAATAAATAAATCCAAAATGTCTCTAAGATAACAGGAATGTTAGACAGCTGTTCAGCCTTTTGGACTTCAGTCAATGACCTTAATGTGGAGATTACGTCATAGTCTGTACTGATAATATTTTAGAAATTAATGAAGAAAAGTGCGATATAAAGACTAAGTTTATGGGCTAGATTAAGATAGAAGCTATTTATAATGTTTCAGTCTTACTAGTAGGCCAACTCAGTCCGGGTGTAGCCTCTAATATAAATAAAATTCCTCAATAAGTATGGAGTTGTATATTTATATCGCTATGACAAACGGTAACCGACTTATTTATAAACAGGACTCGTAGCTTTAGACACATTACAACACTAACACACGCCATTTAAGATACATGAAAACAGACAAAACGCTTAGAACGTCGGAGAAATGATAAATAACTTCTCAAGGCGTTGAATGAACCTTAGTTGAACGTAACGTGAAGCTTTTTACAATATAACCAGTAACCAGTTAGCTCGTTGGCTAACTGGGCTAGCTGCCGTTGGTTTGAGTTCATTTCAGAGTGTTTTAGTGGGAGCGGCTCTGCGTGCGGACTCACCTGGACTCGTCTGAGATGTTTCGGACAAACAGAGACGTGTTTGGAGGCCTCATGTATCTGGACATAAAGTTACACACGCTCAACAAAAAAGAATGTATTTAGCCCGGGCAGTGCAACCGAAAGAGGGACCAAAGCTGCATGCGCATGCGCACTGAAGTGAGCTGTGCAATCGAAAGCGGGACCAAAACTGCGGCGGTTGCGCACTGAAGACGGCGCTTTTATTCCAGCAAAAGCCACAGCGCTATCTGCTGTCTGACTGCGGTATCTCACCGGTGCGCTGGATAAACAGTTAAATCAGTGGTAAATAAATATTCGGTTCGACAGTAAGTACATTATGCCATTATTCTAATCTATTATATTCCAATGCTCATCCCTAAGCCTCTTTAAGTATTTATCTGTTACCATTTAACCATTAAATTGGGGATTTGAGGTTTTCAGCAAACAACAAAACTAAATCCTTCTTCACAATTATAACTTTAACTTATGACAATTAACTACACAGGCGATTATTTATTCATTTATTTCATTGTTTATGTGTTTATATTTCTAGTCAGTTTATCATCTTTTATCTATTATTGTTTAATTTTTCATTGGTCCCCTGATAGATGTCCTGAAGGTTCCGTGTGGTCTCTGAAATTGATCAGGCACGTTTACTCTTGCTGATGAAAGTCACAGAGCCAGCAGTGAATGTCTGCCAGGGAACAGAGATACAAACAAAGCATGTTACAAGCAATTAAACATCCCTGCTAAGAAAGTCCGATCACACATATTTTGCAAATAAAGGCACTGACCTCAATCATGTCATCCCCTTGGATTTCGCGGACACAGGTGAATTTATCCGACTTAGCAATCAGCTTCCCATTCTCCTCTGTCATGGTACACTGACAAGGAACAAATAGTGAGAGTACTGAGGGACCACAAGCACATTTCCCTTTCAAATGAAAAAAGTAAACGCAGAAAGCCTCTCTTCATATGACATGCTGCTCATTACATCATGCTTTCAACATGCACCAAAACAGGACTGTAGCCTTATTAGAATGAAAGGTTAAGCACTGTTTTACTGTTTAAGGGTGGCATGTGGGAACGAAAGATCTGGACCATGAGTGTGGGGAACAACTCTCAGGATCTTAAACTACCTTAACCTTCCTGCCGTCCAGAGTGGTCATTTCTGTCTCCTCTCCAAGGGTGAAGGAGTGGCTTTTGGTGACCATGGCAAACTTGATTGTGTGGGTGAAGTCTTTGCCGTTCTGTTCGATCACCACCACAGGTTTGTTATCCTGTCGCATTTTTACAACCATTTCAGGTGCGCCTTGGGAACAGATCAAAAAGACAAGCAGTCAAATAAAATCACATACCCAACTTAAGAATTTATCTTAATCGTTCAACATTATGCACTAGTTGATAGCAAATTCTGTAAGCAATAAGTAATGTACAACATTAACATTAAGTTCATGAAACATATGGATTAAATACAGATCCATGAACGAATGGGGATTTACATTAAATCCACAAATGATATTGATGCAGTCGTAGGATTAACTATTGGTTACATTCAACCAGTGAATAGGAATTCATCAATTGCTTTCTTCTTACTTCTGAATATGATTTCATTGTAATTTCTTGGTTGTGAGGATGATTGAGAGAAAAAGTCCGTTGTCATCAGTTTTATCAGTAATCATGTCAGAATATTAAACATACTGTATGATATAGTATATATATAGTAGTGATGGATCATTCTTACCGATTTCTTTGAGGAATTCTCCAAGATTCTCCTCAGAATAGACTTTCCATGTGCCGGTGAAGTCCATGTCTGCTGCTTGTGTTGTGGCCTGAGGGTATTTGTTGTTCTTGATGTCACAATCCTGTCACACACCAGGGGGTTGGCATGTTGGGGACTACAAACTCCCTGTTATTCAAAGGGAAATCTCCAGTGAGGGCCATCATGGGCTGATTTTCCCTGATATTGCCTTCAGTGACAGTGTAACCACGGCCACAGCACAGGGGACACGGAAACTGTATGTCCTCTGTATCACTTTCATTGACGATTGTGTAAATGATCCTACTAGGATAAACATTACCGCATGAATTAGCTCATCTCATCAGTAAGATAACAATGAGCCTGATGCTACTAAAGAACGCCTACTTGCTCAAAATGACAACATATGATTGCTAAACTTAAGGTTATGACAAATATTTATTTCACATACAAATTAAAGCTTTTCTTCAACATACAGGTTCAATAAAATAGAAAAAACAATACATGTGGCGCACAAAAGCAAAACATTTTTAAGGCAACTATGTGCAGGCAGCAAAAGCTCAGGGATTTGATTCAGTAATGAAGTGAGGGTCTTCCTCTGGGGAGCAGGGATGATGGAACCAAATGTCATGCCAGTGCATCCAAGCACTCCAAGACATTTCAGTCATAAATACAATAGTGGACAATAGGACTAATACTTCTAAAATGTGTGTGATTCTGTGAAAGCTTTGTTGCAGTTTTCTTTGTCATTTCATGAATCTATCTAGGTCAAGACGATGTTATGTTTAGAATAATTGATGTTTGCAGCCTCAATTCAAAATCTTTTACATTATTTTATGTACGTATAATTATTATTTGTAGCTGCTCATGTGGATAAACTGTGACACCCGGATCACTGGTGGAATGTTATTGAAGACTTAAGCTCACATCGGTCACATCTAGATGCAAACACACCTGTTTTGTTATCATACTGTGCCATGTTTCAATCCCTGAGAAGAACACGCGTCATCATGCAGCCATGTTTGGAACCACAAAAACACTGCTAAGATTGTTCACAAATCCTACTTATTAGATATTTTAACATACTTGGAGAACCAGATTGAAGGTGTTTGCTCCATGGGGGCACTCTGGGGGTTGATTGTTCCTCTGAAGCTGCACCCATCTGGTGCTTCAAGCAGGATAAAATAAAGGTTCATGCTTATCTGGAATATTCAATGCAGGTATGCTGGTTAACATACGAAGCACAAACACAGATGGGTTTGACAAGCAAGCCATCATAAAATTTGGAAATGGTAAACAGCTGTTGGTGTGAGCTTTTTAAATGCATTTCAAAATAAAAGCTGATCTCATCAGTAATAATACTGCCGTCACTTGAAGTGATCAGTATCTGGTTTCTCTCACAGTGACAGTGAATCCTCAGTTTTAATGTCTTCCCCAAGTACTGCAAGTATGTGCTTCATCAGGAAAGGAAGCGCTGGTCCTCTTCCTCGTCCTTGTGTGGACCGGGGTCACTAAGGCAGCGGGACAGCTTCAGTTGGTCTTGGTCTTCTGGGTTGTCTGGCACGTTCTCCTTTGGCTTGGAGTCGCCCTCCGTCTGCAGCGTGCTCCTCCCCTGATTGGGCCTGTGGGAGGATTCGTCCACCAGGTCGACAGCGTCAGGAGGGAAGCTGGGATCTGGCTGGGGCACTCGACTCTCACCTTCCTCGTCGTAAGTGTAAATCTGGTGTTCTGGGAAACAATTAGTGACACATTAGACTGTGAAGCCTTTTATAATTACACACAAGATTATTCATTGTGCGTTCGCTTGGATTGGGATCATTGTGTAGCTGTTTATTGGGTTCATCCAATTAATTTCTATAAGGTCAACTGAGTCTATAACTCACCTGGTTCAAAGCAGACTTTCCTCACTGGAGTAGTTTCCTGGCGGTTAGCAGGAACAGTGAGGTAGTGACTCATCTGGACATGAGACAGAAAACAAGAAGCACCAGTAAGAAACTCATTTTGGTTGAATGACTTAAGCAATGCAGCTTTTTCCACAAAGCTCTACAATGGACGACAACATGTCCTCTCCTCTGGTGCCACCTGCAGGCCAAAATGTAGAGTTAAGCTGAAGAACACCAGTCACTGCAGAACTCACCCTCCTCTCCATCTCCACTCTGCGCTTCCTGAAGCGAACTTCACTCATGTTATCCTCGAATGGGTCCACCAACAGATCATGTCTGCTGTAGGAGCGGAGCTAAGGACAAACCAGACCAAAGACATGAGCATGAGCATCACAGACGTAACTCTCCTGCCTGAAACGTGTCTCAATGATTGAATACTCCTGGAGCAGAGCAGGATGGAATAATTAAAACCCTGAATGCAAGCCCGGCTCCTCACATTGTGTGTGTCTCTTACCCTCTGTCTGGTGTTCTGCAGGTTTGCTCTCAGAATCTTCCGGATCTCTTCCTCACGGCTTTTGGAGATGCTCGGTATCGTCCTTCCACTGGACAGACGTGGCTGGATGTTCCTGTGCAGATCACAGATATAAATGAATAATGTGCTTAAAGTTTAAATTCTATTTGACCTTCACAGTCCCAGCTTCATACTCACTGCATGGAGACTGCAGGTAAAGCAGTGGGCAGCTTGGCCGTGCTCCCGCTCTCCACCTGCATCATGGCCTGTTTCAGCTCCATCTTGTTGTAGAAGGAGATAAGCTGTGGCTCAGAGGAGCGGTCGCCTGCGATCAGCCACTTCTTCACGTAGGTTTTATTGAAGCGGTTCAGCCTGGGAAGAGGAGGCACAGATCACTCACCTGATTAGAGCCATGAGTGGAAAATCACAACAGACAGCAAAGCATCACAGCAGCTGGAACCAGTAATTTAGATCGATCTGAATGTGGCTGCTCTCTGTTTTCCTCTGCTCCCTCCCGTAGCCTCAACATCCATTAAGACTACGCAGGAACACCAGAACCACAGGAAGGTGTTAGATGACAGGATCAAAGTGCTCCTACTTGTCTTTCCAGTGATGATGACCATAATGACCACAGATGTCTTCAATCCCAGTGAGGAGATGATCCAGGAACTGAAAGCAAAATGATGAAGGGTTTTACAAAGACAAACAATGATGATCTAATGTTTTCCTTTCTTTTCTTTCCTGGTGAAACATTCAAACATGATGGCCGTTTGTTTACCTGTGTGTGAATCTCTTCATTAATGGATCTTTTGCTCTCCTTCTTCTTCTTCACTGCCAACAGCTCAACCAGAGGCCTGATTGTCATTCCCTGAGAACATACACACACACACAATAGGTCAGTAAAGGACTTTAAAGTAAGTCAGTCACACATTCACAAAGTGACTCTTACCTGCACAAACACGGTGAAGAAGACGACTGTGATGATGGCGGTGAGGAACATGTTCTTCATGTGACTTTCTGCCAGCACAAAGCCCAGAGAGAAGGCGATGGCTCCTCTCAGGCCACCGTAGGCCACGATGAACTGATCCTTCTTGGTCAGTTTCACAATACGGAACTTATTGATGATGGACGTGAGGCCGATGACGCCTGGAGAACACAAACCGTGACTCACATTAGGAAAGAAACATTTGAAAACACAGCAAATCAAAGTGTTTCCTTTTGGTTCCACTGACCCAGCACTCTGGACACGAGGCAGAGGAGGACTGTGCAAATGACGAAGGTCCAGTTCCAGGCGTGAGGACCTTTCACAGTGGAGACACCCAGGAAGATGAAGATGAGCGTCTCACTCACGCTGCTCCACATCTTCAGGAAGTATTTGATGGTGGTGTAGGATTTGTGGGAGATGTTGGCCTCCACATACGGCCGCATCGCCACACCACAGGCGATCAACCTGTGTGGAACAAGGCAGGAGAAACGACTCAAGTGATACAACCAGGACATCTGAGCCAAACGGAATCTTAGTGAGATCCCACAGACGTGCAATTTGAACCCAAACAGGATTTAGGATAGTCACCCCTCTAATAAATGCCTCATCAAATCAAACACGACATTATTGGAGAGCAGAACAGAGTGTGTATACAGAGCTTGGTGTTGCAAATGGGGCAAGAACTCATGCAGGCAGGGATGTCATCATGCGTACAGAATATCTAATAAAATGAACTGGAACTGCTGCAATGTTCATGTGTATGCACTGAGGTGTTAGTGAGGTGTTTGGCCACTAGATGACAGACAAACACACAAACCAAGCCAGACACACAGACACACACACACTCCTGAATGATCACTCTGTTACATTAACTCTAAATTGCTCATTTCCCTGCTGTTGTTTCTGGTTCTGGAGAAAATTGTGTTTACGCAGCTGTTTTGTAAGTAGAAGCATTAAAAAGATGACAGAGTATTTGAATGTGTCGCAGAATGGCACAGTGATCAGCTGTTATATGAGATCTGTCATCTGCAGCCCTTCTTAATACTTCAAACATTTGTTTTGACTGACAACGTCCTCTATTTACACGTTCAGTAGTCAAGGGGCAGAGCAGAGACACACTGTGGGTTTGTCCCTATGAGCCCTCTCTCAGTTTTCCTACACAAACTTGGCGAGCACGGATCCCGAGGCCTGGCGAGTGAACGAGTCGACTTGTACTTACGACATGATTCCCGACAGGTGGAAGACCTCGGCGGAGAGATAGGCCATGTAACTGTAGAGGAACACAAAGAGCGGCTCGATGACGCGTGTGTGCGAGGTGAAGCGGGAGGTGAAGGCTCCGAGGATACCGTAGATGGCTCCCACCAAGATGCCGCCCAGGGAGACCACGAAGAAGCACACCACGCCAAGAACGGCATCCAGCACGGTCACCGTCCCCGCGTGGGAATACTCCTCAAAGAGGTGATAGAGAACCTGCAGAGAGACGGAGAGAGAGCAAGGCCATTCAGCAGGACCTTAAACAGACACGCCAAGATCAGAACTTGCTCTTTGTTCCATTTGATCTCTGTCCCCTGGTCTACATTCACCCGCCTCCTCCTCCTCCTCCTCCTCCTCACTCACCACAGTGACGGCATCGTTGAGCAGCGACTCTCCGAACACGAGGATGTGCAGCAGCTCGTTAATGTGGATCTCCTCGAACACAGCCAGGACCGCTACGGGGTCCACGGCTGAGATGATGGAACCAAACAGCAGGCAGGACAGAAGATCCACGCTGCCCAGGTTGGTCGCATCCAACTGACACACCAGGTACATCATCCCGCCGATGAAGAAGGCGTTCCACAGGGTGCCCACCACCGCGAACACCAGGATGGTGCCCATGTTCTCCGTGAAGGGCCGGATGGGCAGGAAGTAGCCGGCGTCGAGGATGATGGGGGGCAGCAGGTAGAGGAAGAAGAGCTCGGCGTCGAGCACAGGGGCGTCCATTCCGATGGCCTTGATGATGCCGCCCACCAGCAGGCCCACCACAATCAGCAGACAGCTCTCTGGGACGACGCTGGACACCCGAGGGATAATGTGGAAACCTGAGGGAGGAGGGAAACTCAAAGATGAACAGCAGAATCGTGTCTCCTCAGTATCTGTGATAGTGTGCCTATGAGCAAGGCACTCAAGGGAAAGTGACATTTTCCTGATCCCGATTTCTCCTGCCAGCTCGAGAATCAAACCAGCAACCCTTTAGGCCGCTGCCGACACATTCAGAGGAAAGGTCACCCTACAGACTTTACAGAATTATCGACAGGTTGAAAATAAAAACAAAGCTCTTCGTCCTCATCCTCTCTGCTTCTTCAGCTGCATCCCAGCAGTAAATCGTCACTCAAACTTGAAGCTTCCTCATGAAATATTAAACAGCAGAATGTTTACAGCAGCGCTCAGAGAAGCTGCAGGGCAACAAACAGCTGCTGATGGGTTTGTGTTTGTTTGTTTGTGTGTCTGCGAATGTCTTCTGGGGACAATTTAGCTCTATTAGGATCCAAACCAGCAACCCTTAGAGATCTGAACAGAACAACATAAAGGCTGAGAATGGAGGATACGAATGTACAGAGAGAGTTTAGCTCCCTAATTGTTCTCTGTTGCTTTCAGCTCTTGGTTTTCATGGCCTATGCATCAATCGGTACAATCCAGTGTCTCAGCGTCCTCTGTCCTCTGTCCTCTGTCCACTGTCCCGGGTCAAAGAGGCCTTCACTGTCAGTCATGTGACTCGCACCAAGCCGCTGTTTCCCATGTGTCTGTGGCGTTTCATGCAGTCAGTGGTCTTGTGTGTATGTGTGTGTATGTGTGTGTATGTGAATGTGTGTGTGTGTGTGTGTGTGTGCTGCCATGACCCCCCCGCCTCCTCCCACCTCTACACTCTCTGACTTTGCACACTGTCGTCTTTGTTATCGAGCGGAGCATTAGGACAGGAAGCCGGGCCGCCCCCTCGGAGACGACAGCTGGAGGAATAGATAAAGCTGACGGGCGGGTTTTAAACTCCACCATTCCATTAATGCAAGCATTTAAAGCATCTACACGGAGCAAAGTGGGGCTAAAATAAGGCTGGATTCCCGTATGAACTCATCCAGCAGGAATAGAAGCTGGGAATGAAGACATCTGGGGCCTGTTGTCATCTTTCTGCCCCAGATAAACATTACTTATACATGAAGATGAAGACCAACATCTCCTCAAGTGACATGTTCTTGCACCTGTGGTCCATCAAAACTCAGATTTACCCCTGGCTGAGCTGCAGAAAGATCAAAATCTAAACAAAATGTAAAGATATGACATGAAGCTGTCCAGAATTGAGTGATTATCATGAAAACTGAGATGGAAATGGGAAGTTTGTGTCACCTTCACAAGCAGACACCTGGGAGCCAACACACACACACACACACACACACACACACACCACCTGGACTGATGCCGCAGTGTGTGTGCGTGTGTGTGTGTGCGTGAGATCCAGCACTCACCAAGTTTCATGAGCAGGGCGAGCAGGATCCATAGTGCGATGGCAGACGGCTTCCTGACGTGCTCGTAGTTGAAAGAGAGGACGGGGAAAGACTTTCTGTGATGCGTGGACAAATTCGAGGGCTGATGGGAATCCTGCTCCTCTTCCTCTCTCACTCCTCCGCTCCCGTTCTCCGGTATGTCACCTTCGGCGCAGGCAACGGCGGCGACGAAAACGATCAATAGAACCCAAACGAGGACGAGACGGGGACGGAAACTCGTCTTCTGTCCGCCAGGATCGAGCCGGAGGCTGAGGCGCACAGCCATTTTCAGACTTTAGACGGTTAAACTCGAGCGGAGATCCGATGAAGATGATGCAGATAATGATAACGGTGCGCCGTGGATAAACGCGCACTTTTACGCACCGGTTTCCCAGGCATGCTGAAATCACGCATAGTATCAGGAGATCTAACGGCGGTTGGAGCAGATTTGAGGGAGCAAACGAGCTCTATTCGTCGGTGAATGGCGATTTTAAATTACATTGTTGTTGTTCTTCTGATGCGGTGATGCGATGAAGTCAGTAGCAAACCTGTTGCGTTCGCGTCTGGACCTTTAGTTGTCTCTCTGTCCCCCTGTCTCTCTCTCTATCACTCTCCCCACCCAAGTCAGCCTCCTCCACACAGTGTTACAGCGATACAGCGACACCTACAGGAGGGGAGGAGTCATTCAGCCACATGACCACAACAACATACGGACACGTTTCATTGTACAGCGGTTAAACACTTAAATACAAGAGTTTTTAACACAATATTTAAATAAATTACATATAATTAATAATATTAAAAATATTACAAATGCATTAAATGTTAAATTTAGACTGATTCATATAGGGAGAATAAAGCAAATGACCTGTCAGAGCCTCATATTGTTGTGTTTACCACGACAAATAATCAAAATTTACATCCCTATAAGTACAAATGCCTTTTTAACGTGTTAGGTGGCATTTTCACAATTCCAGGTCATTCAAATGATTTGACAATCCATATGGGTTCCTGTTAATTCTTTAATCTTCCGTCCAGTTTCCTTCTTCAGCCTCTTCTGGAATGTAAGTGCTTTTTTTAATTTGGAACTTTTGCTTTTATTATCAACTCAGGGTTGCTTGGCATCTGAAGGCATTTAACCTACAGCAAACTCGATTGTTACAACTTTAATCTAATTGAGATTTTGTTTAGGTCGTCCTAGAACAAAGTAGTTAATGGGTTTGATCATGGTTTCATTGGCCAGTCAGGTATCACTGAAAATGAACTTACTGTATATATTGGAGCAGATCCAAAACCGGGTGGACATTACAAAGTATTTACAGCAATAACAGTGGCGAGGCCTGTGTAGCCACAAAGAAGGTATGTGACCTCAGCGTGCTCACCAGTTTCTCCTCTAATGGATTAAATCTAAATAAACCACTGGTTCACACTTCACACACCCTGCTACCAGGCCTCCTCTGCCCCCAGCACAGAGGCATTAGTAAAGCCAACAGTCACACTGACAAGGATTACAGTGCTTTATTCAACATACTCTTCTTTTCCAAATACCACAGGTTCCCACAGCATCAAGCTTCATCCCTGTCTGCCTGCAGCCTCCTGATGGCTCCAAAGGGCAGAGTGTGTTACATTCACAGCTAGGAAGTTTGCAAAAGTAAATCATGAGAGTCTACAATTTAGCTTTTACTCTTTTGTCCTTAGAATCTTGTTATTTCCTATCTTCCTTCTGTTCTTCCATCATTCCTTTACAATCCTTAGACTGACCTGGCAGCATTGGAATCCACAAAGCAGCATATTTAACACATAGGTCACACACACTGGGGTCAGCTGGGTCGACTCAGGTGAATGTAAAGAAGTTAGACATCAGTCTATCTGCGATGGATATCATTTGGCCTATAGGTGGCAACAAAGAGCCATTAATGTTCCTGTCACTTCTAGGGACAATCACTCACATGAAGATATGGATCTGACCACACACACACACACACACACAGTCAAACAAACCTCCACAATGTAATTCCACAAATAATTAATTCAGGGAAAGATATACATGTAGATCTTTTTTGGAATACTGTTTATTCATTCACATCCGGGGTCTCTAAGTACATTTTCTACCGCTGGCAGACATGTTACAGTTCTTATGTGACATGAGAGTACAGTTATTGTTTCTATCCACTGATATCGTACCAACTGATGCAAATGAATGGTGGTAAAATCACTTCCTCTGCCTGAGCCTCACTCTGATGAAAGGCTCCATACAGGCTGTGCAGTCAGCCGGCAGTCTGACAGTATCTGTGTCCCACGGAACGTTCCGCATGGATGGAGAGGAAGTACCATTATCATGTTTGCACAAGTACTTTAAAATGTTAATATAACACAGAGGTCAGTGCACGGATGTCAGAAACGTGAACGTAGGGATCGAAGTTTCGGAGTTACATGAATTCTGTTTACCAAATATAACACAAATTGAAAAGTAAATTATTTAACTGTGTTTAAGCATTTTGCATTTAATGACATTCATTACAAATAAATTGTCATTGTAAAGTAGCAGATCAGATCAAAGGTTGTGCTGCTATGTTTGGGGATATCTTTGTACAATTGATTACCTTAAGGTGCTAAACTATATTAATAATATTTTGAAGGGAAAGTATGTTTGACTAACTTCTTTTCATATTTAAGCAATATTAGTTTTTCCCCTGATTATTTTGCTGTAGTGTGATTTTAATTAGAATGCTGAGACCATTTCCGACCCAGTTGGGTTTCAGTCTGTCTATAGAAGTGTTAGCTCTCAGTCAAATCACAAATCTGCTCACAGGGGACGTGACAGTGAGTCATGCCTCCTTTTTCCTCCTGGGACATGTTCCTTTTCCTCCAAGCAACTACACACAGACTTAGACTCTCTTAACACACACCTTCTCCGGCACATTCGGTAGACACACACAATCTGTAACACAACAATCTGATCTCCCATCTCCCCCTTAGAGCTGAACTGACAGACGATACCAACAGTACCATCAGGCTTGTGGCTGTTTGAGATGGACCCTCTCTGCCATCTGCCTGGTGCTGTACAGGGACACCCCCACGCCCACTGTGGCCATCGTCATGGCGATGGGACCGATGAGACTGTCTTGTGGCTGCATGCGGACCTCACCTGAGACCTGCCTCTAAAAACAGGAAGACACACAGACACACACATGTATGACCAGGCCACAGTTGAATCATCACTATGCAAATGTGACACTAAACTAAATAAAGACGTCTATTTACCTAAATGTCTACCTAAAGAATGATGTAACCTTAACTGTTGTGTCTTGGGGAGGTGAATAATTTACCAGTTTTCAGCATAAACAGCACAGCTTCAATAAAGTATTGAAACGAGCTGATATTGAATATAAATGTGTGCTAAAGGTGATAAATAATACAATATTTCAGCTTCAAGCAGCATCAGATAAGAGATGCAGCAGAGTTGAAGGGGTTATGTAACCTCCTAAGATGGGTTTTATAAGCAAACTAAATTATTCATTTCAATCTTTTCCAGTGTTCCATGAGAAATAGCAACATCACAATTCAATCCATGACTTTGATTCGCAGGTTTATCAGTTCGGGGTCTTTGGATGAGGACTTTTTACGGCATTTTGATGTAAAGATTTAAAGTAAAGGTTTCATCACATCCAGACACCAACCTGGAGGAGACGAAAGTATCCTGGCGTCAGTCTTCCCAGTCTGATGATCATCTCTGCTGCTGGATCTTCTCAGATGAGCCAACAACCTTCCTGCAGGACAACAGATCCATCATTTACTCCTCTGGGTCCATCATTTTCACTTTTTCCATTATAAACCCACATTACAGGGAATTATAAAGCTGGAAAAATGTCCCTCTGAACTTGAAAAGGTCAAAAATCTCAAAGCGATACCGCTATGTTCATCAATTCATATTTCAGCCAAGAACAGAAGGAATAACTCAAAGCGTTGCACCATAGAACGACATCATCACTCTCTTGGTTTGAAGTTAACACCTAGCAGGGATACCAAAGAAGCTCCCTTAGTGGATATTCACCTTCACCGACGGCAGCAGCAGCTCAGCACCCACACACGCAGACACCATGTGAAATCCCAGCAAAGCTCGGGCCAAAACAGGCGAACCTGCTGTACTGGAGGAAAGTCCCGTGTTGCACTTCCACACAGCTGCATGAATGTGAAAAGCTTCGGCCTGTCAGGGATGATCTGGTCATCCAGCCAGCAAATGGGAGGGAGCAGAGAGAAGTGGCTTTTGTGCCGCATGTTGCACGCTTGAGGGAACATGTGTGTTAATGTGCTGCAGTAACTTATGTAACCCCAAAACACACAACACAGAAAATGTCTTTAAAATACAAAAACTATAAACTATTAGGGAGAGACAACAGTGAGGCTCCCTTAGATTCATTAGCCTGGACAGAGGTTAATTAGTCAAATAATGAAGAGTTGCCCTTATTCTGATGTTACATAAGGCCTTTGTGTGTCTGTGATGCCACACAGTCTGGCCCCTGTCTCCTCCGCTGGTTTCATAAAAGGAATAAAGATTAGACAGTAAAGTAATCTTACCTCTTAGTTTAGTTATTAGAAAACAAATTGAAGATAAAGTATTGGAACGCTCCTTACAAATAGAAATATGTACTTTTAGATTCACCACGTTTTAATAGTTGTATCTACTATTTGCTCTGTTTTGTGCATATAAACAGTGAGATTGAGATGTGACAGGTTTGTATTCCCACCCGCTACAGGAAGCTGAGGATCAGTCTTTGACAGATACAGGACTGATGTGTTCTGGGTCTTGTTTTGAGGTTCCCACTTCACTGAAAGTTGCTCCCTTGATGGATGCTCTGGACAGTGTTACCTTGATCCCAGCCGGCCCCCGTGCAGCTGTTTTCTGCATGGTCATCACCTGACCAACAAAATGCTAAAAACAGGAAAATATAACAAGAAACAAGTTTGATTTTTACACTCCACAACGCACAGAGTAACCATAGAGATGAGATATCGCTGTTGCTTTCAGGTTTGATCAGTGTTGTGTTAGTAACAGACCTGTGCAGGCTGAATTGCAGCATCGTCATGCTTTGGTTTGGGTCTGGTTGATTCCCTCTGTGCTTTTAATTCCTGTATAAAAAGTGTATCAAGTATATGGTTATTTGAACAGATTCTTTAGTAATAGATGTGACTAGTAGATATTTCTGCAGAAGAGGAAGATCAAACCTGTAGGATCTTGTAGTTTGAAGTCTTGGAAACGTAAGCGTCCCATGTCTTGGCTGCAAGCTGCTCTTGCTTCCACGTGAACTTAATCTGCGATTGAAAACACCATGATTTGAGATGTGCACTATATACTTTGACTTTCCCATATGCTGCTGTGATGAACTGAACTTCTGTAGACTCTTGTCACCTCTTTGTACACAAGTTCCTCCTCTCTGTTGTTGTCTTTCTGGTCTTGCTGCAGGACGTTCATTTCCACTGCAGCGATTGACCTCTTTGCGTCTTCTGTCATCTTACAGGTGGTCTCCAGAGCCTTTTCATCAGGACTGATGGGTCTCACACCATCTAGGACTAGTTCCTCACTGATCTCCTCCCACACCTCACCAACCTACAGATTGTGTGTGTGTTTGTCAGTCAGTTGTCTCACACCCAGCACTGATAATAAGAGGAAAGACATGTCTACCTTCAAGACCAGATATCTCTTGATGATGCCCAAGGTGATGTCATCTCTTCTTGACAATCCAGGAAGGTCCTGATAACCTGAAGGCGAACAATAACAAGTGATGATGCAAGTCCACTGAGATTTCCATATGGCATTTTGCTTAAGCTATACCACCAAATATACTGTAGATATTCTTAAGGTCAGGTAGGCGGAAAATGTCATCCAATTTAAATCACGAATGATAATAATATAATATTTATTGTCTGAGCCACTGACCTGTTTATGACCTAAATTAAAGTGGCTGCAGTGATGGCTTTATGATATAACATGTTTCCATATGTAGTTTGTTCTTCATTCAATATTATTTTACCAAGTTTGCAGAAGATGGAGTAAATCTTTGATCGCAGGTTCTCAGATATTTCCATCACTGCTGCGCTGGGCACATTAGCAGGAAATGAGAGCTTGATCTCCTGTTGGAGATGACCCTGGAGCGGCCTCGTGGGATCTGAGAGAGCATAGTTACAAGAAAATGGATGTGTGGGAAATTGGTGCGCAGATGAAGAAGTGCAAGTAACTTTGAGAGGAAGAATTAATCACTTCACCGACCCAAAATCCCTCCGTGAGGGTCTCGGCGGACCCCCAGTTCTGCTTCCTCCTCCCTCCAGAGACGCAGCAGCAGCCTGGGTCCTGTCTGGCCACCTTGATCCTTCCAGGTCAGGACATGATGCAGTGTGTTGGGGTTGTCGCATAATTCCAACAAGGTGGCGAGGACGATGCCATGCACGCTTCTGGGGCTCGACTGAGGGAGACATAGAAAGGACTTGGGGTCAAGACTGTGGTGTGTCTCCAGCTGTCTCTGTCTTGAGCCACCACCTCAGGATCCTCAGGCCAGATGGAATACCAAATCCCTCCTGCATATTCTGGATCGCCTCCAGGAACCATTCAGCCCAAATCAGCTACTTACACTGAGTAAGTCCAGCAGAAGAGACGCTCCCTCTTTGATCAAAAAGTAATCTTCTGTGGTGTAGCAGCCCACAATACAGGACCTGGTGGAGCACAAACACACAGAGGGAAACCTCCTCAGCTGCTTTCCTGTCACCAGCCTGCCGGATCTTCCAACACCCACATGCTACACTTAGTCAGTGTTATGACAGAGGAACAGGTGTGTGAGTAAGAGAGACGCGTTAATGTGAGCAGTTGTAGATTACAGATGAGTTTGTTACTAGACATGAATGGTTCCATGAATGTAAGCTGAGCTGTTTGGTGAACTGACCACACACAGTCCACTGTGGAGAGGATGAGCTTATTGTGACCCAGGCCGCTGTAGAATTTGTCTGAGCCTTTCCTCAGAAAGTGCAAGACCATCTCAACTCCCATCGTCCCAAACAGCTCCTGTGGAACAATATTACAGGAGAGCAACAAGACAGCACAAAGAAGTCTTAAAGGAAGAAGAGACGATGTCACTAAGTGTTTCTATCAGGGTCCCCATGTCAGTTGTACCTTTCTGTGTGTATCGCTCTCACACAGTGCTGACAGGATCAGCAGCATGTCTGTCTTAATCTCCATGGTGACTTCATCCTCCTCATCAGGGTTCACTTCCATCTGCATCAGAATTCCTGAAGAGACGGGACTAAGTCTTGAGCCCCCTGTGCACAGCGTGATATTTAAATCAACATACTGATTTGATTTTACCGAGAAGTTGGTTGATGACTCCTTGATGACAGAGGTCCTGGTTAACTGGCTCATCACCAACGGATGTCACAGCTCTCAGCACTCGTATACAATATCGCATCTGAGCCCTCTTACTGCCTCTCCCTTCAGTGCCATGGCAATTCTGAGCATGGCCAAAGTAGGCATCTACAGAAAAACATTAAACAGGACAAATCCAGATTTTTAGTTGGACCCTATTTCTCATGTTTTTGCCATTTATACAGTCTGTGGCACTTTACAATGAGTATGCAGGGCGTCATAGACCTGCTCATGGACACTTTTGGATCTTATGTGTTACCATCTCACCTTGCCCAACACACCAGTCCAGCAGGAACAGCAGACATGTGTTTCCCTGACAGGACATGTAGTCGTCCAAAAGGAGAGGCGCAATGGTGGCCAGGGTGGCCAGTCCCTGGAGTTGCAGCTCCTCCTGCTGGGTGGAGGACCAGTGACGTGAACCTGAGACAGCAGGTGGCTTCACAAGTGTCAGCAGAGCCAGCATCACTCGGCTGTCTCTGAAAAGCTGAGGGGAGGAACGTGAAAGTAAATCAAATGTCGAGCCCAGAATCATCACTCCAATTACTCCAACCCTTGACAGAAGCACTGAATGAGCCTGTGACTGACCTGCAGAGCAGAAAAGTCCTTTGACATAACAACCACCAGATTGAGCAGCAGCTTCTTCATGTGAAAGTCTTCACCCTCGTTATGAAACTTCAGGTTGTGAACCAAAGAATTGTGACTTTTCACTAAAACATAAACAAAGAAACACTGTTGTGATGGAATTCAACCACACAGGAACTGCTGAGATGTATAAGAGAAGCATGGCCTCACACTCTGGGGATGTGACCAAAACCATGAGCTCCTTGGCAAATAAACTCTCCTGGAAACAGAAAACTAAATGTCAAACCCAGGTGACTCATAGGCACATAGACTATGTTTACATATATTGTTGAAAATATAAGTACTTTATTTATTCAATTTACTCACAATGAGCTTGGAGTTTGGATTTTCAGCGACCAAAGTTGTGATCTCAAGGAGATCGTTTCTGAGGTGGACGTCAGAATGTTGTGAACCGTTCAGCATCGAGTGACAAAAAGCTTCTTTCAAAGATCTGTGACACAAATGACACACACACACACACACACACACACACACACACACTCTAATTATAGTACAAAGATGAACTTGTTCCCTCCCCTTCAAACCTTCTCCCCCTTTAGTCACAATTGGAACACTGTTAAACTGTAAGACACTGACACATACATGATACACTCCATGCTGCTGAGCTGAGCAGTGACCTCGTTCTTGTTTCCTCTCTCCAGAAGGTTCCAGAGGATTTCAGAGGAGCAGCACAGGACCCGCCCGGATGGATCCGGCTCATTCATGTGGAGACAGATTGTCTCTGCTCCTTGTGCGTTTAGTATTAAGGCACAGTTCACATCTGTGGTTATAAAATGACATGTGATTAATGATTTAAATCCAGTCCATTGACCTGCTGACACTGACACAAGGACACTTCAAATCACTGTTTTGATTGTGTATGTGGTTGTTATCTGGTAATGAGATGATTTATGCTCTTGAGAGGGAGCTACTCTGTCTAATAATAGAGGTCATCTGTTGGAAAGACTGACAGATTCCCTCCCTTCTTTCTGCATAAAGAGCAGTTGCTGACCAGAAGTGCTTGAGAGGATCTGAAGTGTCTGCAGGAGCTGCAGCTTGATGGCAGGCTGGTTCTCCAGAGAAGCCATGGAGAGGAGCAGAGTCTGAGCCAGACCGCTGTGCTCCAGCAGCTGCAGCCTGAAGCCAGGAGAAGTCGGCTGGAGCCCTGCACAGATCCACCATGGTAAGAGAGTCAAACAAATGAAAGCCTCATCACGATAGAAAGAAAGAAAGATTTGGTGTGGCGGTCTGTACCATCAAGCAGCTGTTGGGGAGCCACACAGCTGTAGAACGACTTCACAGTATCACATATCTGCTGTCTCACATCAGTATCGGACACCCTCATCAGACACCCTGCCAACAGAAACACACCTGTCAATCACATCTGTTTCAAGAACGTGCCACCTTCATCTCCGGACCAAATCTGTGTTTTTAGATGATTGAATTCTCTGCAAATTGATGTTTTAAGTGCACTGAAAACAATGGAAACTTGTAAGGACGGAAACCATCTATTCAGGGACTATAAACAGTACAATACCAATGTGGGTGAGGAACTCTGTGAGGTCCTTTGCATAGGTCAGCTCATCAGACACCTTCTCCCTCAGGAAGGGAAGCCTGTGACAGAAGCAGAGGAACATGCTGATGCTCAGACTTCACACATTGCAATTATCAGTGATTCAATTATCAGTGATTCAAGCTTCATTTAGTTTCTTACCTACAGATATTTAGAGCCTCACACAAAATTGGTATGTATTCATGTTGATTGTTTACTTTCTCAGCACAGATGTTGAGGATTTTAGAGATGCCTGCTAGTTCCTTCAGAAGCTGGAAACAGTTTGGTTCAAGAAGTTCTAACACTTAGTGGTGTGAAACAGAGATCAGTCCCTGGTGACGGAGGGAAGTGATTGGGCAAAGAGTCGTCATGATAAGGAGGTTATTTCTTAGAGAGGAAAATGCTGACAGGGACGATACAGGTGTAGATTAGAGCCTTAGGGATGTTTGGCTGTGTGTGTGTGTGTGTTCCATGAAAGCAAACCTATTTCCACCACCGAATTAGGAGAAAATAATGAGGAAAGATGAACTGTTTTGCCATTGGGAGAGACTTTTAGCAATGAAAATTAGACAAAAATCAGTCAGCTAAGTGCAGAATAAAGGATACAAAGCCATTTCGGCTCCTTTTCAGCAGTTTCTTCAGTCCATAAATGTGCCTTTCCTTCTCAGTAGTCGAAGGGTCCTCAAGAAGACAGATCACCTCACTGAGTTCAGGACATTCAGTGTTCACCTGTTGATGCATTACACCTGACATGAAACTTCATCATCATGCTGGTTCATGCATCCAGCAATGTGATTGTACTGTATGTGTTTTTGGCAGTTGATAGTAACATTGAATGTGTAAAGGTATTAAGCCTTTAACAGATTTTTTCAGAGCTTTTAATTTCATTTGTCTCCCTCTTATGAATTGATTTAGTTATAATTGTGAAGTATAAATACTGGTGTTATATTTGTTTATCTGTTTTCATGGTGCTTGACATGGAACTTGATAAATGAGATAAAAAGCAAAAGCACCTGTTTGAGCCTCTCCTGGTCCAAGCCAAAGGCTGTCACATCTGGTTTTTCTGTTTGGACCACTTCGCCCAAATCCATATGAAATTTTTGAGGAACTACTTGTGCATCAGCTTGTTTCAGTAAAGAAAGAGGAATTCCACACTCTGTCTCTAGACACGTACCTATTAAAGAGGAGCCAACCAGGTGAAAATCGTTATGACATCAGAGGATAGTTTACCTGGCCTGCATAGGTAGGCGTGTCATTGGAGGACAAGATGACGTCATGAGCGTTAACGAACAGGTAAGCACTGTCTGAACAGGAAGACAGCAAGGTGTCCAACTTTGTGTCCTCACTAATCATCAACGTCTACTTGATGACCAATATTTAAGTCACTTTTAGAGGTCAATATAAAGCCAAGAACTTGGTTTGAAGTTAACACCACACATATACACACACAAACACCAGCAATCATAATTCTAAGTTTAATTATTAAAAACCAACAATAGAAAATAAAGTTGACAATGTGAAGCAAAGTTTAGGACAACAGCAATGTGACACTGCTTACAAATACAATTCTGTACATACAATTCACTTTCAGATTCACCACATATTAATAGTTGTATCCTGCATAAGATGTGCCTTGCTATATGCTGTATGTGTGTGTGTGCGTGTGCGTGCATGCAAATCTACTCACTACATGCCTGCATTTGCTGCTTGATTTGGTTAAAACTAAAAATCTTCTCCTACTCTTTGCTGTTTTGTGCATATAAACAGTGAGATAAAGGTTCAATAAAGATGTGACAGGTCTGTATTCACACCCGCTACAGGAAGCTGAGGATCAGTCTTTTATAGACACAGCACTGATGCATTCTGGGTCATGTTGAGGTTCACTTTCCCCCGCTAGTTGCCCCCCTGATGGATGTTCTGGACAGTGTGACCTTCATGCCTGCAGGCCCCTGAGCAGCCGTCTTCTCCATGTTCATCACCTGAGCAACAAAATGCTAAAAACAAAGAAATGTAGAAATGAATACAAGTTGAACTCAAGTAGAAGCTCATAGCCCAAACCTTAGACATTCCTATTCATATCATGTTTTAAACAGTTTCTTTGTAGACTTTCCTGAAAACCTCATTACATCCTGAAAATGATCACGCCTGTAGCGCCTCCTACTGATAGCATCTCATTAGGGGAAACCTTAGCCTCAAAGCCTCAAAAATACCAACATATACCACAGGGGGCGTCATTATCTCAGTTAACCATGTGTCATAGCAACTGTGGAATGAGTGGTGGAGGCAGGACTTTGAATCCAATCCTATCCTATTGGATGAATGATGTCACAGTTGATATGAATGTACCCACCCCAGCAATCCCCTATGATGACATCATGAATGAAAAACCATTTAAATTGAGCTAAATGTGTGGTGTTAGTGACAGACCTGTACAGGCTCAGTGGCAGCATCCTCATGCTTTGGTTTGGGTCTGGATGAGTCCCTCTGTGCTTTTACTTCCTGTATAAAATTAAAAAGTGCTTGTTGAAGTAGGTTATTTATTAAGAGATATTATTGGTGGATATGTGAGCAAAAGAAAAAGATCAAACCTTTAGGATGTTGTAGTTTGAAGTCTTGGAGACGTAATGGTTCCATGACTTGGCTGTAAGCTCCTCTTGCTTACGGCTCAACTTTATCTACGAGACAGGAAACACCAGATTCAGCCGTGAGTGATCTATTAAGATGAATCTCTTACCATCCCTATGCTGACGAAAACTCAACTCTTCCTGTCCTTCCCGACAGCATGCCTCACTAATATTTCAGCCTAAAATGAAGGACCAGCATCTTTAGCTCAACCTATCAAAGACTGAGCTCCTTGTCATCCAAGCCAATACTTGCATACGACCACCAATCAGCAACTTGACCCACAAAGTCCACCAGAAAGTTGGGTGTCACAGTTGATAACCGACTAAACTTCACTGAACACGTTGCTTCAGTATCTCGGTCATGCAGATTTGCCCTGTACAACATCAGACTCTTGTCACCTCTTTGTACATGAGCTCCTCCTCTCTGCTGTCGTCTTTCTGGTGTTGCTGCAGGATGCTCCTTTGCTCTGCGGCGACCCTCCTCGCTGTGTCCTCTGCTATCTTACAGATGGTGCTCAGAGCCTCTTCATCAGGACTGACGGGTCTCACGTGATCTACGACCAGTTCTCTGCCGATCTCCTGCCACACCTCACCAACCTACAGCACCATGACAACATTCATTTACATCTAGCACTGATAATTAAGAGGACATTAAGAGGACAAGAGACATTTCTACCTTCAAGTCCAGATATCTCTTGATGATGCACAAGGTGATGTAATCTCTTGTTGACAATCCAGGAAGGTCCTGAAAACCTGAAGGTAAACAATAACAAATTGCAATTTCTCATATGGCACATATGCTTAAGTTATACTGAGAAATATTATTGCTGCAGTGATGTCATGTAGTGGGATTTTCAAATCTATAACATGATTTCATATGCAGTTTCTTCATCCATTATTATTTTACCAAGTTTGCAGAAGACAGAGAAAATCTTTGATCGCAGGTTCTCAGATATTTCCATCACTGCTGTGCTGGGCACATTAGCAGGAAATGAAAGCTGGATCTCCGGTTGGTAATGACCCTGGAGCGGCTTCTTGGTATCTGAGAGCATGAATACAAGAAAATGAAGAAGTGCAAGTAACTTTGAGAGGAAGAATCCCTTGACGTTAGTTTACTGACCCATAATCCCTCCGTGAGGGTCTCGGCGGACCCCCAGTTCTGCTTCCTCCTCCCTCCAGAGACGCAGCAGCAGTCTGGGTCCTGTCTGGCCACCTTGATCCTTCCAGGTCAGGACATGCTGCAGTGTGTTGGGGTTGTCACACAATTCCAACATGGTGGCGAGGACGATGCCATGCACGCTTCTGGGGCTCGACTGAGGGAGACATAGAAATGATCAAGACAGTGATGGCTACATTTAGGAGCCTATAGACAGTGTCTCAGGCTGTCTCTGTCTTGAGCCACCATCTCCAGGTCTTTCTTGGGTGATCCTCAGGCCAGATGGAATATCAAATCCTTCCAGCATATTCTGGGTCGCCTCCAGGAACCATTCAGCCCAAATCAGCTACTTACACTGAGTAAGTCCAGCAGAAGAGACGCTCCCTCTTTGATCAAAAAGTAATCTTCTGTGGTGTAGCAGCCCACAATACAGGACCTGATGGAGCACAAACACACAGAGGGAAACCTCCTCAGCTGCTTTCCTGTCACCAGCCTGCCGGATCTTCCAACTCCCACATGCTACACTTAGTCAGTGTTATAACAGAGGAACAGGTGTGTGGGTAAGAGAGACGCGTTAATGTGAGCAGGTGTAAAGATTACAGATGAGCTGTGACTACACACGATGAGAATAAAATATGTCTTGCTATGTAACACTACACACTTACTGGTATGTTTAATTTTAATCTTTGAAATTCATTAATGTGAGCTGAGATTGAAGTGAACTGACCACACACAGTCCACTGTGGAGAGGATGAGCTTATTGTGACCCAGGCCGCTGTAGAATTTGTCTGAGCCTTTCCTCAGAAAGTGCAAGACCATCTCAACTCCCACCGTCCCAAACAGCTCCTGTGGAACAATATTACAGGAGAGCAACAAGACAGCACAAAGAAGTCTTAAAGGAAGAAGAGACGATGTCACTCTGTGTTTCTATCAGGGTCTCCATGTCAGTTGTACCTTTCTGTGCATGTCGCTCTCACACAGTGCTGACAGGATCAGCTGAATGTCTGACTTAATCTCCACTGTGACTTCATCCTCCTCATCAGTGTTCGCTTCCATCTGCATCAGAATTCCTGAGGAAACGGGACTTAGTCTTGACCACCCTGCCGATATTATGCACGTTTAAGTCATGATACCGATTTAAGTCTGTTTACCCAGAAGTTGGTTGATGATTCCTTGATCGCAGAGGTCCTGGTTAACTGGCTCATCACCAACGGCTGTCACAGATCTGAGCACTCTGATGCAATATCGCAGCTGAGCCCTCTTACTGCCTCTCCCCCCAGTGCCATGGAAACTGTGACCTTGGCTAAAGTATGCATCTACAAAAGGAAGGAAGAGGAGGAATGGACTGATTGATCTGATCCAGCTTACTATCTATGACGACATCTATAACAGTTTTCAATGAGTATGCAGGGCGTCATAGACCTGCTCATGGACACTTTTGGATCTTATGTGTTACCATCTCACCTTTCCCAACACACCAGTCCAGCAGGAGCAGCAGACATGTGTTTCCCTGACAGGACATGTAGTCGTCCAAAAGGAGAGGCGCAATGGTGGCCAAGGTGGCCAGTGCCTGGAGTTGCAGCTCCTCCTGCTGGTTGGAGGACCAGTGACGTGAACCTGAGCGGCCCTCATGGGAGACAGCAGGTGGCTTTACAAGTGTCAGCAGAGCCAGTATCACTCGGCTGTCTCTGAAAAGCTGTGGGGAGGAACGTGAAGGTAAATCAAATGTCCGGTCCAGAATCATCAACACTTGACACGAAGCACTGAATGAGCCTCTGACTGACCTGCAGAGCAGAAAAGTCCTTTGATATCACAACCACCAGATTCAGCAGCAGCTTCTTCATATGAAAGTCTTCATTATTGTAGCTAAGCTTCAGGTTGTGAACCAAAGAATTGTGACTTTTCACTAAAACATAAACAAAGAAACACTGTTATGATGGAATTTAACCACACAGGAACTGCTGAGATGTATAAGAGAAGCATGGCCTCACACTCTGGGGATGTGACCAAAACCATGAGCTCCTTGGCAAATAAACTCTCCTGGAAACAGAAAACTAAATGTCAAACCCAGGTGACTCATAGGCACATAGACTATGTTTACATATATTGTTGAAATTATCAAACTACTTCATATAACCTGTCCAGTACTCACAATGAGCTTGGAGTTTGGGGTTTCAGCAATGAGAGTTGCGATCACAAGGAGATCGTTTCTGAGCTTGATGTCAGAATGTTGTAAATCATTCAGCATCACTTGAAAAAAAGCTTCTTTCAAAGATCTGTGACACAGAAGAATGTTTGTTT
The DNA here is from genome assembly GCF_046128005.1 of Genypterus blacodes. Lineage (NCBI taxonomy): Eukaryota > Metazoa > Chordata > Actinopteri > Ophidiiformes > Ophidiidae > Genypterus > Genypterus blacodes. Next base: position 1,034,593 of record NW_027467208.1, read on the forward strand.
CAAAATAAGTTTTTACAAAGTTATTCATTAACACTGCTAAATTGTGCAAACTTGTGGCATTTCTGGATCGATGGAAGCTAATGTCTTTATAGATAAAAGCTCCATCATCTTAGACCTTCAACGTGATGAATTTCTAGAAATTAACTTGTTACTTTTCCTTCAAACCTTCTCCCCCTTTAGTCACAATTGGAACACTGTTAAACTGTAAGAGACACATACATGATACACTCCATGCTGCTGAGCTGAGCAGTGACCCCGTCCTTGTTTCCTTTCTCCAGAAGGTTCCAGAGGATTTCAGAGGAGCAGCACAGGACCCGCCCAGATGGATCCGGCTCATTCATGTGGAGACAGATTGTCTCTGCTCCTTGTGCGTTTAGTATTAAGGCACAGTTCACATCTGTGGTTATAAAATGACATGTGATTAATGATTTAAATCCAGTCAATTGACCTGCTGACACTGACACAAGGACACTTCAAATCACTGTTTTGATTGTGTATGTGGTTGTTATCTGGTAATGAGATGATTTATGCTCTTGAGAGGGAGCTACTCTGTCTAATAATAGAGGTCATCTGTTGGAAAGACTGACAGATTCCCTCCCTTCTTTCTGCATAAAGAGCAGTTGCTGACCAGAAGTGCTTGAGAGGATCTGAAGTGTCTGCAGGAGCTGCAGCTTGATGGCAGGCTGGTTCTCCAGAGAAGCCATGGAGAGGAGCAGTGTCTGAGCCAGACCGCTGTGCTCCAGCAGCTGCAGCCTGAGGCCAGGAGAAGTCGGCTGGAGCCCTGCACAGATCCACCATGGTGAAAGAGTCAAAACAAATGAAATCCCTTATCTTGGAAAGGAAGGAAGGGGGGTCTACTAATCTATCAGTCAAAAAGAAAAGAATGAAACAAAGAATGACAGAAAACACAACCCTGCCACCACAGAAGCCAGGAGAGGGCGTCACCTAGTGAAAGTCTAGAAAACCGGCTGTCAGACTGCAGAGAACGAGCCCCGGGTTTGGTGTGGCGGTCTGTACCATCCAGCAGCAGTTGGGGAGCCACACAGCTGTAGAACGACTTCACAGTGTCACATATTTGCCGTCTCACTTCAGAATCTGACACCCTCATCAGACACCCTGCCAACAGAAACAGAGAAACTGTCAATCACGTCCGTCAGGAGGATGCCACCTTCATCTCAGGACCTAATCTGTGTTTTTGGACAATCCAGCCATTTACATGAGAGGGTATTCCATCACAGTAAACATCTGGGTGAATGTGAGGTCAATGGACTGCACTTATTGACCTCTGATTACTTGTATAGCGCTTTGAATAAAAGTACTACTGCCTTGAATTGAACAAGGAACCAGGGAAGGGACTATTTAAAGTATAAGTACCAATGTGGGTGAGGAACTCTGTGAGGTCCTTTGCATAGGTCAGCTCATCAGACACCTTCTCCTTCAGGAAGGGAAGCCTGTGACAGAAGCAGAGGAACAAGCTGATGCTCACACATTGTCACACATTATGATAATCTGTGATTCAAGCTTCATTTAGAGTTTCTTACCTACAGATAGTTAGAGCCTCACACAAAATTGGTATGTATTCAGGTTGATCCTTCACTTTCTCAGCACAGATGTTGAGGATTTTAGAGATGCCTGCTATCTCCCTCAAAAGCTGGAGACAGTTTGTTCAAGAAGTTCTAACACTTAGTGGTGTGAAACAGAGATCAGTCCCTGGTGACGGAGGGAAGTGATTGGGCAAAGAGTCGTCACGATAAGGAGGTTATTTCTTAGAGAGGAAAATGCTGACAGGGACGATACAGGTGTAAATTAGAGCCTTAGGGATGTTTGGCTGTGCGTGTGTGTGTGTGTGTGTGTGTGTGTGTGTGTGTGTGTGTGTGTGTGTGTGTGTGTGTGTGTGTGTGTGTTCCATGCAAATCTATTTCCATCACTGAATCAGGGGACAATAATGAGGAAAGATTGACTGTTTTAGCCTTGGGTGAGAGTCTAAAAGCAGAATAAAGGATACAAAGCCGTTCTGGCTCCTTTTCAGCAGTTTCTTCAGTACAAAGATGTGCCTGTCCTTCAAAGTCATCTTTAACACAAGCATAGGGTATGACACCAATGTAACATCGCAAATTCAGTCGGATTAATTTAGCAAAAAAACCGAATGATATACAATTTCAAACTTACAGTCAAAGGGTCCTCAAGAAGACGAATCACCTTACTGAGCTCAAGACATTTAGTGGTGACCTGTTGGTAGATCACAGCTGACATGAACATTCAGGCTCATGCTTGTTTGTCAGTGTGTGACTTCTGCAACCCTACTTGAGACAGAACCACTCAAACCCACTTTTAGTCACAAATTGATTATGGACCTCCTGAATTTAAGACATATCTGACCCAAACACATTGATCAATATGGACAGGCAATCATCATTTGTATTCACAGACCATGGGTGTGTTCACATAACTGAGAGGATGGACGTGCATTTTGTGTGATTTAGATAGATATTAGAAATGAAAATATGGCTCACTGGCCTTTTTTAACTTTGTGTTTAAACATGTTGTCAATTAAGTTTTAATATAATCGAATCAAATTGAAATCATCAACACTCCAAACCAAAGTTATTTAGTGTTCAATAGAATTTTCTAACAATTTTAAACCTTTTTTTAGCCTCTAGTATTATACTAACTGCTGTCAGAGGGTCTATAAAACGATAATTACTTTTAGCAGTTAATAAACACTTAAGAAAAGAGCATAACATACCTCTGATACATGCTGTCTTGTGTGTGGTGTTGTTTGTCTCATGACAGGAAGTTCTGGTCTTCTTCTTTGCACAACTTTGCCCCAATCCATTTGGAAATTTCTACGAAAAAAACTACTCGCGTGTCGACTTCTTACTTCAGCCAAACATTTCTCGTTCACTAGCTATTTCCCCTAAATAAAGTCTGGTCCCGTCTGTGGGTTTGTCTTAGAGAGAGCAGCTCGCTTAGATACCGTTTCTGAGCTGCAAACGCCAGCTCGTGAAGTTCATTTTCCTGCCTCATCGAATGACAACATCCCACCGAATCCGCCTGCTGATTAGCAACACAACTCCAGTAAAATTATCTATCAAAAAAGACATCAGTTGTCCTCGTTTCCCCCTGAATGCCTGTGAACGCGTACTGATGTTACTATAGTTACAGTGTAGTACGGCGAACAGGAGAGCTCAATATATATCAAGAACGAAACGCCCATTTGCCCCAGTCACGGACCAATTCCCAGAAGTACCTGGGTGTGGGTTTATCCTCTTGGAAATACCGCTGTACCCTTAAAATACACGTTATAGAGACAAATGTCCATAATTGTGAATATGTTATCTTGCAAATTTAACGTCTTCACAAAATACATTTGATGATGGCTTCCGTCGTCAAAGCAATGAAACACCACAGTTTAAACATAGAACAAAAAAAACAAAAAAAACAATCTAATGAAATAGATACATATATTTCTATTTACTGAATAAATAAAAAAGAAAGAAAAATATTGCAGTACAAATAAAAACACCTTGCGTTTATTTGTATTCACCACGCCCACTTCCGTTTTTAAAACCGGAACTGGTATTGAGGTGACAACAGCGCCTTGATTCCCCCCCACAACAATAAAAGGGAAACGAATTCAACAATAAAATTCTTCATATTAACTCATAAAGACACCTTTAAATCCTGAGCCGCAACGAAAGAAAGCAGTCAGTCATGCTGACGGACGCAGGTCAGTCTCCAAAACGCGCTGCTACTCACTGTGTGCTACGTGCTACGTTTGACAGGCTGACATTGTTTGGCTGCTTTAATGATCTTGCTGTTGTTTTATTGCTCACGTTGTTTTATTGCTGCTGTTAACCTGCAAATTCACATTTCACCTCATTAACGAGGCACATTTCCGACCTATTCTACGTGGTTACTTGCCGGGATACACTTGAACTTCATTTTGTCTCTGTGCCATAAATGGCTATATAAGTACGAGGCTGAAGTTGGCTTTTTAATAGTTATTTTTCTGTTTAGCAAATATAAAAACTGTTCTATGAATGTGATGCAGTTTTTGCTTTACTCTCGTGAAGGTTTGAGTTGTCAAACCACAGGAGATTTGAACTCCTGTGGTCTGCAAAGACAGAAAGCATTTGAAGCTTCCTTTTCTCTTTTTTCATGAATATGAAACCTAATATCTTCATGGCGTAGTTGTTAATCTAGACCAGTTTGACTAGGTTACATAGAGACATTATGGTGTAAACCAGACTAGGCTATGTGATCTAGCTGTTTGTTTAGGTGAAATCATCCATCTGTCTGTTTCATGTTTCACAAATATTATACAGCATTTAAAGCTTCTTGGTATATTTGTTATGGTGCAACAGTAGAATCACACAAGTGTTTTCCTCGACTGCCTAAGGTGTGAATCAGAAGCCAACTATGGCTTCATTAAAGATCCAATTTCAACTAAGCATTCACATGGGTAGTCACACATCTGAAAACATCATGTGGTCTCTCATGTTTAGACTATCCTGGTAATGCATCTGCTGCTCGACGGGCCAGGAAGAGGAGTTCAGGAGAGTCACCAGGGGATCAGGGTCAGGGGCTGCGCTCCTCTGGAAGGCAGCTCAATGTCAGAGTAAAGCGTACCAACAACCCTCCACCTGGACAGGTAAATTGCAGCACAGAGCAACACGCTTTCCGTGTATTTCAGGAGTTTCCATTTTTCTTAATGCCACTTTCCACTGGATTCTAGAGCAAAAGGAAAGCCACAGACACAGAGGAGGAAGATGACCAGTCTGAGAAGAAGTATAGGAAATGTGAGAAGGCTGGATGCTCTGCTACATACCCTGTTTGTTTTGCAAGTGCATCTGAAAGGTAGCACTCTTACGCCTGCTGTTTATTATTATTTTTATTATTATTTATGATTATGATTTATGCTTTTACAAAAACAATGAAAAAAATCCCATTACAATTTCTCCAGTTTCTCCAGATAACACCATCCAATAAATTCACGGGTTATTAAAATAGCTCTCAATACATTTTCTGTCTTTGACTAATTGATTCGTACTTCTTCTCTCTTCTGTTTCCTCTCAGGTGTGCCAAAAATGGATATACATCTCGCTGGTACCATTTGTCATGTGGAGAACATTTCTGCAATGAATGTTTTGATCATTATTATAGAAGGTAAAACATAATGTTAAGTGACTCACACTTCCATTTCCATGTAGCAGTCCTTTCTGCTGCTACTTGAATTACATGAATTCAGGTTTATTTGTGTCAGATTTGCCAGATATCACATACAGTGTCTCAAAGGGCTTTACAGGCCCACACAATAAGTGGTTCCTGACCCAGCCCAAGGCAGACAAAGGGAAAGCTCCCTGAAAGCCTTGAAGGGAAAAAAGAAAGAAACCTGAGAAGTGACAAGTCAAAAAGAGATTTACGCCTTGAATGGCCAGGTGTGCAATAGGAGCCATACAGGAGGAAACAAAGTACAAAGAGACAGTAAAAATGAGGATCTGGAGTCTATAAAGTCAATAAATTAATTTTGATTCAGTGACTTGATTCAAATAATGCTGCATTAAGGTCAGTGCTCTGTCTTTTGTGGTTATAGAAATTCCCATATTCTAACACAAACACCCATTTTGATGTTTTCTCTCACACTTCAGTCACAAAGATGGCTATGAGGTCTATTCTTCATGGAAGAAGGTTTGGACAAGTAATGGAAAAAGTGAGCCCAGTCTTAAAGCATTCATGGCAGATCAGCAGCTACCATTCTGGGTAAGTCCAACTTATAAACATGTCCTTTCAAACAGCCCATTGCTGGTGTTGTTTACAAGTCCAAGTTCAAGTTGTCATGTGTTCCTCTCAGGTTCAGTGCACCAAACCAGACTGTAGGAAGTGGCGTCAGCTGACCAAGGAGATTCAACTCACTGCCTCCTTAGCGGCAACATACCGATGTGGAATGAAGTTCAACAATATCAAGGTTAAACACAAAAAGACTATAAAGACTGGATAAGAGTGAAACAGTGTTACAGCCGGTGGTGATGATGTTGTGTTTTTGCCTCCAGAGTGAAGGACCAGACCAGTGCTCCCAACCAGAGGACCTAGTAAGTTAACAACCACCTCAAACAAGCATGAGTCATTTCCGAAGGTGTGTTCAGACAGTATCTTTGTGAACAGTTCTCCCCCTTGTATCTAATTCAATGTTGTTTTGTTGACACAGAGAGTGGCAGAGGTGTCAGACAGCTGGTGGCACTCCATGCTGATCCTGCCCCCCTTGTTTAAAGACAGCCCAGCCAGCCCCTTCCTCGCTTCCTACTACCCTGACTGTGTGGGAATGAGTCCCTCCGGTGCTCTCAGCAACGTGTCTCTGACTGAGTTGCGTGCTGATCACTGTAGAGCCGTCCAGCCCCAAAGTAAGTCTGTGGCTCTGAAAGAAATAACGTCATTGAAGTGGAATCTGTCATTTTACATATCAGTACTTCAGCGCTTTCTCCACATTTTATCGGCTAAGAGGTCAGAAAAAGAGCTGAGTTGTTCTCTGTAGTATTCAGCTAGTTGAGAGTGTGTGAATAGGTGCTCTGTTACTAACTGTACAATTTTGTTTGGGCTCCTCAGTTCCAGGACTCTCTTCATACTTCCAGCCCTTCTATCAGCCTAATGAGTGTGGCAAGGCTCTGTGTGTGAGGCCGGATATGATGGAGCTGGATGAGCTGTACGAGTTTCCCGAATTTTCTCGTGACCCCACCATGTATCTGGCTTTGCGCAACCTTATTCTGGCCTCCTGGCATCGGAATTGCAAGGTGTGCTGCAAACATTCCCCGGATATTGACATCTTTTTCATGTTTTAGTATGAACAACAGCGTTTGTCATTTTGCTTCTTTTAATATTCCATCTTCCCCACCAATAGAAGGTCAAAACTGTGATGAAATATCCTTTATTTCCCAATAGGAGGTGTTGACAGCCCAGAGATGTGCCCCAAACATCATTGTTAGGGGGCTGGTGCGTGTGCGCTGTGTGCAAGAAATGGACAGAGTGCTCTACTTCATGACCAGGAAGGGTCTGATCAACACGGGAGTACTGGCAGTCAAACAGCCTCTGCTCCCTGACAAATACTGCTCTGTGTGTATTCTCACGTTCATTTCACATGAAATGGTTACACGTCTACATACCTTCCTCAGTTTACTGAGGCTTGTACTGTTTTTGCTTTGTTTCTTTGCAGAAGAACGTTGTGGTCATTGGTGCTGGGGCCTCTGGGCTGGCTGCTGCACGACAGTTGCAAAACTTTGGCACTCGGGTAACGCTCCTTGGCTAAACTGACTGTGTCATGTCAATCATGTGTCACTTATGCTTTCATAGCACTCTGTTGGTCAGTCAAAGAACAACAACGTCCCCTTAACACTCTTTTTCCCCCATGTGTTTAAAGGTAGTGGTACTTGAAGCAAGGGAACGAATTGGAGGCCGAGTGTGGGATGATACTTCTCTGGGTGTCATTGTGGGTCGAGGAGCTCAGATTGTCAATGGCTGCATTAACAACCCAATTGCCCTTATTTCTGAACAGGTAAGAATTTTGTGTACTTAAAGCTGCATGAGGTGATTTTCCGGTCACTGGGCAGAATGTTGTTATAGCAACCACCAGTGTGAGAAGGTGTAAAGAGTAACATAGAGCTTTCAGTTGGTACCCTTATGTGTCACATTATGTTTCAGTCCACCTAACAAATATGCACTCTCCTTCAGTCTTCTGTCTGTTTGCTTGCTTTCTTAACTAATTTTGCTCACCAAATATATAATGTGGTGCCTTCGCGTAGTTGTGAGTGCTGAATTCCAGCTCAACTGACTTTATAACTCATCTTCTGCAGATGGGCGTCAGGATGCACAAGCTGGGAGAGAGGTGTGATCTGTTCCAGGAAGGAGGTCAGGTTACTGATCCAGCCATTGACAAACGCATGGACTTCCACTTCAATGCCATCCTGGATGTGGTGTCAGATTGGAGAAAGGACAAGTCGCAGAACCAGGATACACCACTGGGAGGTGCTGCACTCATGTATCCAGTAGCCTAATGATCATGTTTAAAACAAAAGACATCTGAAGTTGGCTCAGTGCTGGAAGCTATCATCCATTCATTTGTATGTTTTGTATCTCTACAGAAAAGGTCCAGGAGTTGAAAAAGAATTTTCTGCAGGAGTCTGGGATCCAGTTCAGTGAGTTGGAGGAGAAAGTGCTTCAGTTTCATCTCAGCAACCTGGAGTATGCCTGTGGGAGCACATTAGACCAGGTCTGAAAATGGGAAAGAGCTTCTTTTCAGATTTATTTGCTGGCTCTTGAATTAGTTATTTAACACTCGGTCTTCTGGAGAGATGTGCATTTTATATCATATATTATCTTTGTAGGTATCAGCAAGATCCTGGGACCATAATGAGTTTTTTGCCCAGTTCTCAGGAGACCACACTTTAATCACCCAGGGCTACTCTATGTTACTCCACAAACTCGCCGAAGGTCTTGACATCCGCACAAAGTGTCCGGTTTGTAACTCGATTTTCCAATTTCCTCTTAGTGCTTTTTCCTTTCTTATGCTAAGTTGGAGATGTTTAAATCAAGGAAACTCAAATGTCTCTCCATTTCAGGTGCAGACCATTGACTACTCAGGTGACCTTGTCAAAGTTTCTTGCTCAAATGGATCCCAATGGACAGCACAGAAGGTAAACCATAACGTGTTAATAGAAGTTAAAGAGTGTTTGAAGATTATTGTTGTTATCCATGGAAAGACCTTCACTTAACTTTGATTTATTGTCTTTTGATCTGTGTTGTATTTTGACCACTGTCCATTTTATTTTTAAGAATGTTGGCTATGTTCAACACTGATTTTCATAATCTTATGTTTTAGGTTCTTGTTACAGTCCCACTGACTTTGCTTCAGAAAAACGTGATACAGTTCCACCCTCCACTGCCCGAACGGAAAATGAAAGCGATCCATAGCCTTGGAGCAGGTATCATAGAAAAGGTAATGGATGTAACGGCCAGTATCAGCAGTCACTCATCTGCCCAGAGTGTTCCTTGTCGTTCACTACATTTATTTTACAATTTCCTGTAGATTGCTCTTCAGTTCCCGTACAGATTCTGGGACAACAAAATCCAAGGGGCGGACTATTTTGGTCACATTCCCCCGATTCCTGACAGGAGAGGCATGTTCAGTGTCTTCTACGACATGGATCCACAGGTTAGTTTTTCTGCACCTTCACTTACCAGAGAAAAGAAGTTGGACCTGTTGAGGTTAGACAGACCGTGCTGTTCATTCGGGTGCCTTGACAGCATCCTTATCCTCATGTTGTCTTTGTGTGGTTGCAGGGGAAGCAGGCTGTCCTCATGTCTGTTATCACAGGTGATGCTGTACCTGCCGTGCGGGACATGGAGGACAAGGAGGTGGTGGCAGAATGCATGAGGGTCCTACGCGACCTGTTCATGGAACAGGTAACCATCACAGTCTGCCAAGACTGAACCTACTTATATGTTTTGCTGGTCACTCACTTGCAACTTTGGTGTTTCTAGACTGTCAAATGTTTGACTTGTTATTTCCTTTCTGTTGGCCAAGGAGGTCCCAGAGCCACAGCATTTCTTTGTCACACATTGGAGCAAAGACATGTGGTCCCAAATGTCCTACAGCTTTGTGAAGACAGGGGGAAGCGGAGAGGCCTATGATATCCTTGCTGAAGACGTGCAGGGAAAAGTGTTCTTTGCTGGAGAGGCAAGGCTACTTTCACTAGTTACATCAATTCCATGTTTCTGAAATGTAGCTGCTGTTCTCCACCAATGATGCAAAGTTTTTACAGCCACTTTTCAAGCCTACAGGAGAGGAGTGTTGGATGCTCAAATCATAGCTTTTGGGTGGACAGTAGTGTGACATCGGTTTTTCATGGTTTGTTGTTGCTTTTCCAGGCCACCAACAGACACTTCCCTCAGACTGTGACAGGGGCCTACCTGAGCGGGATCCGAGAGGCCAGCAAGATGGCTGCTGTTTAAACTCCCTTTCAGAAGACTCCAAATCACCAGCATTGAAACACGGGTTGCACAGGACAATATATCAGACTCGGACTGCTTTACTCAGACCGCTTCACTTGAAATAATACTGTACTGTACTGTAACATTTCTTCCTCAATAACAAAACATGTAACTGCTTTCTAACAGTGGGGTCAAGAAGGACTTGAGGAGGAGTCCAACCGTTTTTATATCAAACCATGATCCATTTGGCAAAACATTGTTTACTGGTGAGGGGAGGGAAACAATCCTGAACTGTGAAACATAATAAGATGTTAATATTCGATAAACTCTCTTCAGATCTGCGTGGATCCAGGTTGAACGTAGACTGTGTTGCACGTCTGTGAGAAAATGGTCCATCAAATTTTGGTTTGAGAAATAAGGATGCATGGAAACTGTCTGATCTTTAGTTCAACTAAGTCAAATTTCATACACGGTTAAGTTTCAAAGACATAGGTCATGACTTTTAAAGAAGCATGATGTATATTTTGTTTTTTTTCATACCAATGTTTTACACACCAATAACGAATTTGCATTGTACAGTCTGTGATTGCTGTGATAGTACAAATGGTGAATTAAAACGTCTGAAGGGTTAGAGGTTAGAGAACGGTTATGTTAGTCTTACTTGTCCAATAGCACTTTTTAAATTAGAACATCTCTTATTTAAAACGGTTAAAAATGAAAAGAAATGGGTGGGTCATGTGACGTGTTGACTTATTTTCTCAGGGATACAATGAGGACAACGCCACACAGCAAGAAATCAGAACAGATTGTACAGAACCATCCGGAGCTGCCACTGTGTTTTAAAAAATGAAAAAAAAACAACCAAATCCCTTAAAACAAACATTTTCTGTTCCATTAGTCCCTGAACAATGTCCTTATGTTTTGGGTTGAGAAATGGCACAATTGAGTACTTGTTTGTTTTCTACTAAGCTTTATGTGTATGATCCCATATTTGTGTATGTTGTGTTTAGGTGACGTCCTGTTCGTCACAAGTTACGCTGTTCGAGTATTTATCTTGTACATGTGTAATAAAGCGAGCTGTCAACTGCCATTTAGATCCATTTATTTAGTTACCTGGCTAAACAAACACAGACTGAGAAGGGTAGATACCAATTTGCTCATTTTCTTGACCCTGGTCCTGACCTTTGTTAACAGTCACTGCAAAAGTTCGCCTTGTGGGTGTGTGCTGCCTGATAATGTGAAGGGAAGCTCATCATTTTTTATCATGGTGAGGCTTCTTGTCTACAGTACAGCTGTTGGAGGTGATTGTAGGAATGGTGCTCGTCGCAACTCCATACAAATAAACTACAAACAGACACATGCCCTTCAATTTTTCTTACCAATCCTAACATAACTTCCTTGATATTTCACCCCAGTCCTACCCAGCACCCCTTACCCAAGCCTCATGTTGTGAAGGATATAACGTTATGGAATTGGGTTGGGAATGGAGACTAAATTGTTTTTTTTGGGGGGGAAAGGGGCTTAATTAAAAGACTGTGAAACAAGTTTAACCATGTTACTGTTGCATGTTATTGTTGCATGTTACACGTTTTAGTTAAATGTTACTGTCCAGATAAATATTGTATCATCTAAATAAGGTAAGCCCCACAATGCAATGCGGCGGAACTTGGGTGATATTTTTACCCAATATGGCGGATGTGGTCGAGACTGCAGCGAGCGGCGAAGTTATTTTCAAATGTAAGTTATTTCTACTAATTTTGAGTTTTGTTTAAATTGTATTTGTCATAAATAATTACATATAAATTTTAGCAGTTAGAACGCGTGTTGTATGAATGCTCGTCTCGGCAGTTTTGGTACATCCCGCCTAATCGTGGATTAGCATGTTAGCTTGTTGTGTTGCCTCGGTCAATTATTTCGAATGGACTGGGCTAGCTGGTGCTATCGCTAACGTGGACGGTAGCGCGGAAATGGATGAAATAGTCTGAAATAAGCAGGTTTATTAAGATAACATACCAACCGGGATATTGGCACGTAACTTTAAATAAGTGGCCAGCGATTAATTCGGTTGTTTTCACTAACCGGACCTTTCTTTGGTCACTCTTACACACTTTCAGCCGACCTGCACGTAAAAGTGCTTGGCAATGAATGACATGTTTGAGGCGATAATAGTGATTTTAAGTCCCTTTTCATGACAATGTGTGTGATTCCCGCCATTTTCTTTGGTCTCTGTGTGTGTGTATGGGAGAGTATTGCTTCGTATTCGTAAAACCGGGGTTAATTTATGCGCTAGTGGTTTGAATGGTTCTTAAATTGTGGTATACGTGAAATACAGCACAGTTTGTGGAGAATAGACATTACATTACATGACATAACGCTCATTTAGCAGACGCTTTTATCCAAAGCGACTTACATTACATTACCACCCATTACAAAGGGGGGAGCAGTTGGGGGTTCGGTGCCCTGCACAGGGGGACCTCGGCAGCGACTCGAACCGGCGACCCTCCGGCTCCCAAGCTGAAGCCCTACCAACTGAGCTACTGCCTCCCCAGTAGCTCAGTCCAATTCAAATCTATGGCAATTTTATCGTGGTGAATCATTCATTGAATTTCCTGAAAGTGTTAATAGTTGATGTTGATGAAGTTAACTAACTCAAGAAGCTGGAGCCAGCAATTATTTGATCTTCCTAATTGATAACGCATTTGTGGTTACCAACTAATACAGTTGCTGTCAATTGTCTTCTTTTTGGTCTTTAATATTGGAAGATAAACCAAACACTGCATGTAGAGAGACAGTGGTATTAATCATTATTTCAGAGATTGTTGCAACATCATGGATGATCATCTGGATGATTCAGATAATACTGATAATTTATATTGCATTGCTTCAGGTCAAGATGGTTCCAACTCTGATGAAGATGTTCCTTTGTCGAAGCCCCTGAAGAACACACACACTTCAAGCTCCAACACGATATCAGAAAAGGACCATCATGGTGAGGAAAGAAGGTTGAATAGACACTGTCAGCAGTGTGTGTGTCACCTGCTTTGTAGCCGCTGCTTTGTTTCCATTTTCACCTTATTCACATATGTATCGCATAAACTTGCTCTCATTATGAGTTTTTTGTTATTATTTTCTTTTCTCCTCCCCCCCTCTAGAAAACAATCTACAAAATATTTCATAACCGCATGCTCATTGTTATGTCAGATTCTTTCTTCAATAAAAATATTCAGCCATAAAACAATGTATGTGACCTGCTTTACCAAGGCCAGTTAAAGGTTCAGCCTGTTTGTGGGTGTGTGTGTGTGCAAACAAAAGAATCATCCAACCATCAACAGTAATCAATTAGTAATAGCTTTTACTAATTGATTGAAGACATTTATACACCCTCACCTTTGATGAAATCTAAGTCTTAGTTGCTGTTTTCTGGTCTGTTAAAGGGCAGCTGGTGTAGTAATGTCACTGCCCTCTGCCGTTTTAGCTGCGGATGAAGCATCAAATGATGAACCGCCAATAGAAATGAATTCAAACTCTGTGCCAGCTGAGAAACCAGAAACAAATGGAAAGAAACCAGGCAGCTCCAATGGCATCAACGACGAGGAAACAGGTAGTAACATCATATGTCCTCCAATCATGCACCTTTCCACTGCTTCCTGCCTTCTTATTGATGTGTCAATAAGAATGTAACATTCTATTGCCATTACAGATTTGAAAAAGCAGGACAGTGCTGACGATGAGCCTTTAATACAGACCAAAGCTGCAGAGACACCAGATGATACAAACAGGAAAGGTGTGACACTGTTTACAAAACTTATTGACGTTACAGAAGCTGCATTATGTGACATTTGATTATGAGCTATAGAGCAGTAACCTTTTTAATGGAAGAAATGTCCAAATACCTGTTTGTGAATATCATAATTAGCCAAAACACGTGAACAGTATGATGATCCGTTAAAATATCAGTTCAGGATTGTTTTACTACTAAGAGTCACCACTTTTAAGGTTGTCTTTCATGGTAACGGTGTAATCGTTGACAGAATTCGAGTTTCCTGGCTTTTACAGAACATCAAATTACAAAAATCTAAATATTAAAAGCTGAATGTTTCACATTTGAAAGAGGAGGAGAGTTCCAATGATGAGCATCTGACGAAGGTGTCCAAAGAATCTCCCAAGGTTGGAAAGAAGACTCCGTCTCCTCCTCAAAAGAAATCTGTTCATGAAAACAAGAAAGGTAAGAAGTCCTCTGTTAGTACTAAAAACCTCAACAGAGCAGCTGGCTTCTGTGAACATCCATAACTGTTGTTCATGATTTTTATGCAGATGATGATGGAACGGATGAGGATAATAACAATCATGAGGATGATGATGGTGGTAGCTCACAACCTGTTAATGAAACTCCTAAGAAGCGGGGGAGGCCACGACGGAAGCAGTCAGTCGCAGCTGCTAAAACAACAACAACCCCCATTACAAAATCCACGAGGGGCGCTGCCAGGAAAGAAGGTAGGTGTGAATCCAGAGCTCAGCCTCTCTGTGCTGAAATGCTTTTCTCCCTATAGTAAACACTTGTTTGTCACTCCCAGTGAAGTATGCAGAGACGTCCAGTGAGAGTTCAGAACATGAACCACCGGCTAAGATGAAGAGGAAGACGACAAAGTCTCCTGCAAAGAAAAAGGCAACAACAAGCGGCAAGAAAACAAAACCTAAAGGCAAATCACTTGAAGGTGGGCATCATTTTTCATTTAGAGTGGGAACCCATTTTCTCTCAAATTTTGAAATCAGGTGTTTGATCCTGCTGTCGCTGATTGATTGGACACTTACATTTACAATCCAACCATTCATGACATCTAAGTCAAACATGTTCATGTTTCAGGCTTGTTTATATGATGAGGGATGAGTTTCTGCTCTTTCATCTTTAGATGACCACACATCAGATGATGAGCCGCTGATAAGAAAGACAGTAAGCTCCCGGCTCGCTAAGAAACCAGAGACCAGGGGAGGGAAATCAACCAACAAGGAAGCAGGTAGGAACATCATCTTGTCACCCAGCCAAATGAGTTAAATGCCATGTATGATGAGCCCTTTATGGTAACAGTGTAATCGTCGACAGAATTCAAGTTTCCTGGGTTTTTACAGAACATCAAACTACCAAAACCTAAATATTAAAAGCTCAATGTTTCACATTTGAAAGAGGAGAGTTCCAGTGATGAGCAACCAGTAAAGAAGGCATCCTCCAAAGTTGCAAAGAAGACTCCTCAAAAGAAACGAAAAAGAAGGGCTCATAAAAACAAGAAATGTGAGAAAAATCATCGGTCAACACTGAAAACCTCAACAGAGCAGCCAGCTACTGTGAGAGTCTCTAACTGTTCCTCCTGTTTTTACGCAGATGATGATGATGATAGTTACCATGATGATGATGCTAGCAGCTCACAATCTGTTCATGAGACTCCCAAGAAGCGGGGGAGGCCAGGACAGGAGAAGCCAGTCTCAGCTGCTAAAACAACAACAACCCCTATTTCTAAATCCAAGAGGAGCGCTGCCAGTAAAAAAGGTAGGTGTGAATCCAGAGCTCGACCTCTCTGTGCTGAAATGCTTTTGTCTCTGTAGTAAACATTTGTTTGTCACTCCCAGTGAAGTATGCAGAGACGTCCAGTGAGAGCTCAGAATATGAACCACCGGCTGCGACGAAGAAGAAGAAGACGACAACGGCCCCTGCAAAGAAAAAGGCAACTACCGGCAAGAAAACAAAAGCTAAAGGCAAATCAGGTGAAGGTGGGCATCATTTACTTGTACACAGGCCAGAAAGAATAATGGAAAGTCTGGATTTCAGTGCTGATATCTGCCAGCCATTCTAAGTCTTTGCTGCTGTGGCTGTTGTTTGGGCAGAGTTGTCTGATGAAAGCTCGGGAGATGAACCGAGTGTTTCAACAAAAACCAGAACCAAGGCGTCAAGTCCAAACAAGAGAACCTCCAAGTCCAAACAGCCAAGGAAGACATCTGTGTCAGGTAACGGCTCCAGCTCAGCCACGCACATCAAAACACCTCAACTCTATGTTTGTCTGAGCCAGCACAACAATTCACTACACATGGGTAAATACATGTTAATGAACGTTTCCAAGAACACTTTCCCGATTTGGTTCCATTCATATAGGCGATGTGTTTTTGTCTATTTTTCTAGGGTCATCAAGTGACAGCTCAGACGACGAGCCCTTATTCACGGCAGCTAATTACCCACAATTGACCAAAACGCCAAAAGTAATCCTGCAGAGGTGCGACGCTGAAGAAGCCGGGACAACAAGAAGCACAAACGAACCAAGTACAGGTATGACCATGCATCCAAGTTACTGTCAAATGCATTACAAATAGGGTGTAACATTGTTTTTCTCTCCAAAGCAGAAAAATCTGTGTCTGAAGAGGCCACAGGAGCTGAGTCAGCTGAGTCAGCAGTGTCAGCAGAGTCAGCGGAGTCAGATCACTCCAAGGAATCGCCTGAAGATAAAGAAAAAGAAGAAGCAGAAGAAACATAAGGAAAATGGTCACCAGTGTTTAGGATCGGTTCTTTTTATCACATTTTTACTTCTCTACCTGTCCGTTAAAGTGAAAAGTCGGTTTGTGTAGTCGGTGAAATTGAACTTTAGTGTTAAATCCATCTGGGAGTTCAGCTTCAAAAGTGATACTTGGTGTTTAAGGACATTTTAATACTGTGTTTTATATACACTAATTTATGCTTCATGTTAGGTTTTAACATTTGCTACACATTTTCCTCAACATTGTAGTTTTGGGACCAAATTGACTGGTACTTGTGTAAGTTCATACTTTCATGATTTGTTGTTTTCACTATGTTTGTATCTGTTTGCATTCGGCTTGTTAATCGGCCTCCATATTAATGAGGAAAAATAGTTCTATGCACATTTGTTTAAGTTGTATGTATTTGCTCCCATATGAGCAAAATGAGCTTTTGCAGATGTGAAAATGTTTAATTAAACAATTTTCATTATGAAATTAAAATAGCACAAGTCTCTGTTTCTGTTTATTGGCCACAAACTGAACTGAATATTTATACTGATTTAAAAAGTTTGACATTTCAGATTCTTATTATCTCCCAAAAAATCAAACTGACCTTGCAAAATGTAAATATATTTAAAGGATTAATCTTACGCTGGTTCACGCTGTATCGCTGTTTTGATTTGTAACTATTTCTCTTTACCTGTGGGCTCAGGCACCTTTTCATGTGGCCACTAGAGGGCAATATTGATTAAGTTGTAATATTTCCTAAAAATAACTTCCGGCGCCAATTCTCAAAAATAAAAGAGCCGTCTTAACTAACAAAGTGTTGAATTGAAACAAAAATTACAAATTATATTTCGCATGTTTGTGGTTTAAACTCGCACCTTAATTGCCTTTGTGGAGTTTCAAGCAAAAAACCACGCCCGCTCAGCTGATTGTTTGTTTATATTTATGCGCTCTTCTTCGCCTGTTTCACCGCATCCGTAACTTCCTCCATGCTCAGGCTTTAAGGGAGCCGCTAGCTCGGTCCGGATCAGTGTGCAGCTGTGCCGGTTGCTGAAAGAGAAGGCGCATGTTCACCGGCTGCAGATTCGCTTTTCACAGGCCAGCAAACTGCTAACGATCGAAGCGACCAGCTGTCATCCAGGAAACTGCAGCGCGTCCCATAATCCAGCCGGCTCATCTGGGTTACTAGCTCGTTACCTAGCATGCTGGTGCTTCATCAAGTCAGGAAACTTTCGGATTAAATTCTCTCGTCATGACGGAAATAAGATGTCGGCAATCGGCGAACGTTGATGGAGATAAAGAGGAAGATGAGCAGCAGACTAGTAAATTGTTTTTTCGCAGTTAGCTAACAGGAGTCGTGTTTACATTATTGACGTCAACCTTGTAATCTAAAAATCATAAATTAAAGCTCCTTAATTGTGTTGTTCAAATTGAGCAGATGTAGATGAAGGGAGTGTGAACGGTGAAGAAACGGAAGATAAACAGCAGCAGGAGGAGGAGGAGAAGGAGGAAGATGGTGAAAGGAAGACTGATGATCCCCAGCAGAGAGAGGAGGAAGTCACCACACAGCAGTCAGCTGTTAAAAGAGCCAAGAACTGCAGCTGTACGTATGTTTACCATCTGAGGAGACTTAGTCCAGGAACAAGTCAACAAGAGATTCATATCAGCTCCACAGGAACCTCACAAATCTATCAGATGTTCATATTTGTGTTCCCTTTCACTGCCTTAACACACTTAATTATGCAAATATTATATTCTAATGGGGCAATCTGACTGTCTTCCTCTTCCTCCTCCTCAGCGGTTCTCCTGCAGCGTCTTGTGAAGCTCTTCTTCGGCTGTCTGGCAGCGGTGGCGTGCGGCATGTTTTACGCCATGTATCTCTCCACCTACCACGACAGGAAGTTTTGGTTTTCTGCCAGACAGGTGGGTTGCACTTTGTGTCACACACACTTGTTTAGAGAAGCGTGTAGATGGTTGGTTAATATTCACACCTGACTCGATGTTTTCAGGAGCTGGAGCGTGAGATCACCTTCCAGGGAGGCAGCGGCTTCTACTATTACTACTACAAACACATGCTGAAGGCTTCATCCTTTCAGAGAGGTACAGTCTTTCTTGTGTAGTCTTGAAATCTGAAGTTTAAGCTATTTGTTTCTGTTTCTAACCTAATCTTTCCATATGCATTTAACATTAAACTTGTTGGCTGAAGTGCTTAAAATAATCAAATCCGCTCCGTTGTCATTGTGTTTGTGTGTTTCCAGGCTTTTACGAGCTGATGATAGATAACAAGACCGTCTCGGGTCAGACCATCAACGCAGTGGAGCGTCTGTCTCTGTATCCTGAGCTCATCACCAGCTTCATATACAGAGTCACAGGCTGCAAGGTCAGCTTGTCTCTGTCTAAAGGTGTGATGGCGTTCTGCTTTGTCGTGTCTATAAAGTTCTATTCCTCCCCTCTGCGGTTAGGATTTTGTGGAACCCATCTATTTCTACGTGGGCGCCGTGTTCGGCCTCCAGGCGGTCTACGTCACCGCCCTGTTTGTGTGCAGCTGGGTGATGAGTGGCACTTGGCTCGCTGGCATGTTGGCTGTGGCCTGGTATGTGATCAACAGGTGAGGGGCATTCTGTCACAGGTTTGTTAAGGTTTGACCGATAATGCCTCACGACTCCCATCAGAGAGAGAGAGATACACTACTTCTGTTGTTCATGTCTCCCTCAGACCCGATACGACCACAGTGGACACGGCCATCCCTCTGAGAGACAACTGGGCTCTGCCTTACTTTGCCTGTCAGGTTGCAGCTCTGACTGGATTCCTGTGCAACAACATCAGCAATGCTACTGAGGTAAACTGTCCTGCTTCTGTTAAAGGGTTAAACTGCTTTTGAAGTGAAGAGGAACGTTGCATTAAGTGAACCCTTGTGTCTCTGTAGATGTTGTGCTATCTGACCATGAGTGCCACGACGTTCACCTTCCTCCTGATTTGGGAGCACAACCACTACGTGCTCTTCATCCAAGCCCTCTGTCTCTTCCTGCTTGACTCCTTTGACTTGGTGCCGCCCCGTAAGGTAACACAACAGGCACAGTGTGGGATTACAGAACAGAGCAGAACACAACGGCTTGATTGTTGTCGCATTGCACAATTTAGATGGCAAAAAAATGCCTGTTGTGTGATTATGGAAAGCAGCCGCGTTGGGTCCATCTCGCTTTCCTGTCTGTCTCTCCTGGTGTACAGATGTCTGACATTCATAGGGTGTACATCAGCTCCCTCTTCCTCGCCTACCTGTTCCAGTTCCAGAACGCAAACCTGCTCAGCTCACCTCTGCTCAGCCTCTTGGTTAGCTCGGTGATCGCCAGGTACTTCAAGGTAGAGTTGGCCACACCCCCACAACAGAGCCACACCCCCACAACAGAGCTGATTATCCATTACAAGTGTGTTTGTTCCATTTATTGCCTCGATTCCAGAGATCACTGGCTTTCCATGTTAGTTGTAGAAAGTCTCATTGTTTTTGTGTTTTCATTCCAGCAAAACATAAAGATGGGCCCGTTTGTGGCCAGGCTGGTGAAGCTCTTCCTGCATTTCTACCTCGTCTTCACCGCAGGCATCACCTTCAGTTTTGTGGTCAAGGTAAAGCTTCACAGACATGGGTTGACTGGCAATCATCTAACATTAACACTGAGCATGCGGTTCTGAAACATTTTGTAGTTTTGATACACAGAGAGGGGAAGAAAAAAGGAAGAGGAAGAACACAAAACCAATAATAGGAACACAGATATTTGATACACGAGTGAATCACGTGAAAAAGGAAACAAAAAGTGAGGACGACAAAGCGCAGCCACTTATGGTGACACAACATGACAATATAACCCTGGAGTTTCGGATGACATCACTGCTGTTAGTACAATGATATCGAAGGTGCAACTTTTGTAGGATGAAATAATTCCATCGTTCCACAGTCACAAAAGGCATCATGGCCATGGGAAGATGAGAGAGAGGAGTAGAGAGAGGGGAAGAAAGGAAGAGGGGGGAAAGCAGGGTGTCATTGATAACCGGAGATCGTCCCTGCTGCTGTCCTTAACCTCTCTTCTCATTTCAGAGGCTTACAGCTGTTAGTGACAGTGACTTCATATTGAAGTTCCTTGAGGTCAAATTTGGGCTCAACACAACAACGTGAGTTACAGCAACACAAACTAAACTATAAATGTGGTTTTGAAAAGTAGTAAATATGCTGTTTCTCCGTCTACATCATGTCTCAGCTAATCAAACAGTCATATTCTGTTTCCCTCTATATCAGCGACTTTGTCACCAACTTCCTCCTGTGCCAAGAGAGTTTCCAGGCCCCCAGTCAGGACCTTTTCTTACGGCTGACCCAGGCCTCAGTCCTTCCCTTCTATATCCTGGTGCTCGCCGTCTGTAGTGTGTCCACTCTGCAGACCATCTACAGAAGACTCAGGTGAGACACTCTGGTCCACTCTGGTCCATATGCCGTCTAATAGCAGTTGTTTACTTCTCGTAAACGTCCCTGATGGTTCTGCTTTTGGCTGTGGCTTGTCATTCTGACTAGCTCATCTTCATTTATCCCACAGTGGTCAGCCAATCAAACCCTGCCACAGGCTTGAAGACAGACAAATAGGAGAGCAGCCTGAGGTCGTCTATCACGTCCTTCACACTCTGCTGTTTGGAGGCTTAGCTTTGTTTTTTGATGGGTAAGTTTCATCACTTCCTTACATTATGCATTTCTTTATATTTAACCTTTAACAGTGTCACCTAAGATTGTGTCTTTCTTGCACAGGATGAAGTATTTATGGACGCCGTACGTCTGCATGTTTGCAGCATTCGGTGTGTGTTCTCCAGACCTCTGGATGACGGTGTTCAGGTGGCTGAAACTCAAGTTTGTCCACCCTGTAGTTCTGGTGAGCCCCAAACATTCACACTTTTACTCCAGTATGCATGGTGACACCTCGTCAAAGATTACACTTTGAACCTTCCATTATCTTTCTTTTTGTCTGTAGGCTCTGATACTGAACACAGCAGTTCCAACTATAATCTGTTTCAGTTTGTGGAGAGAGGTAAGATTTCGACTGTTTTAAAGGACACTTGTGATTTTTGTTGTTTTCCTTAATTTATATAGTGTCATACATTTAAAATAAGGAATGTGTACTTCAAGTTCAAGGCTGGAGATTGTTGTGTAAAGTATTGTGTATTTTGCGTATGTTAGTTTTCTGAATAGACCTCTGAATGAAAGTAAGAAGAAGGAAAGCTAGTGTCACCTTTATAGTCACATTATCTCTGCTGGTCACTGCTCTCCTCTGTCTTGCAGTACTTCCCTCGTGTCTTATCAGAGTTATCAGATCTACAGGAGTTTTATGACACGGATACAGTGGAGCTGATCAACTGGATCAGGTGAGAGGTTAGAGCAGCTCAGGAATGTGGTTTCCTGAACAGGCTGTTTATTAAAGCTTGATCCTGGTGTTTGTCCCTATGGGACCTCATGTCTATTGCTCTTCCTCCTCCTGATAGGACGCAGGCTCCAGTGGCAGCCGTGTTCGCAGGAAGCCCCCAGCTGCTCGGCACGGTGAAGTTGCACTCGCGCGCCGCCGTCACCTCGTTACCACTTTACTCAGACATCAACCTGCTGAGGCGCAGTGAGGATGTGAGTGTCTCATGAGAGAAAACGGCAGTTGGTGTAATAAAGATTGTGATAAGATCGTCTCAAACAAGACACCTGCTGTTTTGGGTGGAGGAAGTCTGGTGCAGCTTGATTCCCTGGGTTATAAACTGATGGTGCTTGGAACAGACAGTACAAATGTAATTATGTAAAGGCATGAGAATCCTCCTAAAATGTTCAAAAGTAGTGTGTGCAATGCAATAATGAAGCATAAACTAATGACAAAAAGGTCTGATAAAGTTTATTTAAGAGCATGTTTAGCATTTTTAATATCCTTTTCTTTTCTCCCCAATTCTAGACTTTCCAGGTTTATGGAATGAGATCTGCAGAGGACGTCTATAAGATTCTGACCGCTCAAAAGACAAACTATGTGATTATTGAAGAGTCGTTTTGCAATGAGCTCAACCTTAATAAGGGCTGTAGGATCAAAGACCTGCTGGACATAGCCAACGGACACGTGAGTCTACCTGCTTATTCTGCAATCCCCAAGCAAAAATCTTACTCTTAAAAGACCAAGATTACATTATTTTCAAGATACTAAGCCATAGTGTCAGGATGTTTAGGTTTGAGGTGAGATTTTCAATTCGCTCAAGAGTTTGTGTTTACCATGATAGATTGCACTTCACCACCAAGTGGAAACAGTAAGTAAAGGCTACAGAACTTACCGCCGCATTGCTGTACTAAAGCCACAACTGCTGATGAGCTTCAAACTAGCTGCGTAACATAATTCACTCATCAGCGTGTTCACACCTTCTCGCCCCCGTCCAGGTGGTTTACGATAAAGGAGAGATCTACTCTTTCTCCAAGCACGGACGCTTCTGCCAGGAGATCAAGAGGAACTACTCGCCCTACACAAACTACTTCACCCGAGTCTTCTGGAACCGCTCGTACCAAGTCTACAAAGTGAACTCTGTCATCTCCTTTCAGTACTGACAGTACCGAGGCCGGCTGTGCCCTCCTCCGTATTCACCATGGTGCATTGTGGGAGCCTCTCACGCCGCGCTCTGCAAACGCGCTGGCAGGCAGTTTTTTTCTTATGTTACACATTCAGGTGTGGATGATGACGATGATGAAGCTGCAAATACACAATAAGGCAGCTGACCTAAGCACACTGCTGACGTATTCATCCTGAACATAAATGGGTTTTGTTAAGGTAGAGATGCCATGTTCAATATTGTACTGTAGTTTCATGAGCCATACATTACTGTGATGCTTTTATTGAAAAGGGAGGTTAACATGGGAGCTCTACGTCTTCACTGCATACAAGACTTAAATCATCTACAAGAGCAAGACAGGAAATACTGCTTATATTTACATCTATTTGCTCATGGCCCCAAGATGACAACGTTTTCAAATACTTTATTGTGTTCATGGTCGGTCTTACATAATCACACATGGGAACAAATAGAATTGAAGAAAAATGGTTGCGCTTGGACAGATCGAAACTTCAAAGTTACATCCTCAGAATACCAACAATAAATCCAATAATGGTACAGATTTCTAAAATACTCTTTGCTCTATGTTATCAGCAAACAACTTGTCAGTGGTTAAGATGGACTCAAGTCACATTACACACAGTAATGTTTATAATAAGCATAATTATCAGAGAAAATACAAAAATTCAAAACATATTTTGTCATGAACTCAAACCTGCATCTTGAATGTAAAATACAGTAGTATAATTATAATTAAAATAATTCTAACCCTTATAAAATCATTCCTCTACAAAGTCGCCTCACGCTGTGAGTGTGTTGTGTCTTCATAAAAGTTGCATCTGCTCTCGTGCTTTGATAGGGAGACACATATCTTTGTATGCCGTCTATAGAGAGATATGCCAAGTAAAAGGGAAGTGAGTCAAGTTTCAATGAGTAGCAGAGCTCTGCTGTTGCTATACAAGTGTTCAGAGTTTCAGGGGTCCAGCATGAGACAATGGGTATTATGAGACCAAAACGATGTGTTGTCTGATGTCACAAGACACACTTTCACACATGTGGAGTTGTTTCAGAAGTCATGAGTGGAAGTATGAATGTATTCAACAAACTTAACTGCCCCTCTACAGAGAACACGTACCTGTTATAAGTTGTATTGAATTACTGATAGAAAAGAAAATTGTGTTTATAAGGTGATAAATACAAAAGTGTTATGTTTCGCCACTTCATGTCTTCAAGAATTGTGTTGTGCATTTTGCCAACTGTACTGTTTAGAAAAAAATGTTTGACAGGCCATTCACTTCTGGATCCGGGTTCTGGTCCATCAATCAGGTCTCACTTTGAGTTAAACTTCAACAAACAGCATATGTTTGGACACGAAAATAAACACATATCTTTATCATTACAAATATTAAAGTTACATATTGACTATTTTGGCTTTAGTAGTGAATGTACATTACAAATTTTTCTGATCTTATATTGCAGTATGACCCTGTAATAAATCATCTTTCTCTCTGTATTTTCTATGTAAGTTTATTCTTTTGGGAATGTTGGGCTACTCCTCAGTGCCGAAGACAAACTACTTTCCTTTTTAGGATTAGGCCGGAATCGAACCGCCACCGCACTGTGCTAACCACTCCGCAGAGTATAAAATGCGCAAAAGCGGCGCAGCAAGTATCATCCTGGAAACAAAGCGGAACCGGAATTACGTCGGAGAGTCGAAGATGCTCAGAACGAAATATGTGAGAGGGTGTCTGTAGTTGTCTGTGTGAATGCAAGCTTTTTTTAAATTGTACATTTGCAACCTATTTCCCCTGCTTGTTCATTTTCACCTCTTCAGGTAAGCTCCGCCGTTTGTTTATCTTCGAGCTCGGAGTGTTTGACGTATTTGTTTACTTAGCGAGACTGCAAATTATCCCAAACATCTCGAGCTGTTAGCTGGAGACAGAACACATATTGGTTTGGTCCAATATGAATGGAATGGCCCAGACTAATTCATATTGACATTCATTTGTTAACTAAGATTGTAGCTTTTTAACAAGTGTAGTTACAGTTGCGTTAAATTTGCCGTCTCGTATACAACGTCCGAAAATATCTGTCTTTCCAACAGAGATACATGAGCTATAACTTGTATGACTCCCTTAACTCCCCCTTTGTCAGGACTAAACTTGAACTGCCATTACTTACAGTTGTTGACACCCTTAGTTTATCGCCTTATATCTCTCTATTCCTTATTAGGATTGGTAATATGCAATATTTCATTTAGTTATAAACGTTTAACCCCAGTTTCGCTTTACTATTCCACGTAGGTTAAAGTTGTTGACTGATTCTGTTACACAATTCTGATTTATTGTTATGGCTATTTTTCAAGATTGTTAGAGCATTTATGCATTAACCTACTGACCTTTTAATAATGATATTGAGGTTATTAACCAGTAACTAAAACACCCATTAGGTGGGGCCCTATTGTTTAGTAGTTGTAAGCAGAAGCCTTGATTCATTGTGTTTGTTCAGGACTCTAGTTTGGTGAATCTCTTTCTTTGTCACATCAACTTGGTAGGTTGGAATCCCTAAGTGCAACTTAGCCAATGCAATATCTTTACAAAATAAAACTGAAATGTCTGTCACTGTTCACGTAGGGGAGGATGAGTGCAGAGGTGGCAGACCGGGTGGCCGCTGTGGCCCCCAGCCGGCCCAGCACGCCTCTTCAGACCTCTTGGTTTGAGTTCCTCCTGGACGGCACCCTGCTGGAGAAACATCTGCAGAAGTCTAATGCAGGTCAGATCAGCACCACAGTTTATTATACAGTGTGTCTTGCTTGTTCTGTAGAGGTCTGGTAACCTCAGACAAAATACATGTGTGTGTACTCCTGCAGACCCAGCCCCTGTGCAGCTCATCGTCCAGTTCCTGGAACAGGCGTCCAAACCCTCAGTAAACGAGCAGAACCAAGTGCAGCCCCCAGCAGACAACCGCAGGAATCGCACGCTGAAGCTGCTATCACTGAAAGTAGCTGCACACATGAGGTGGGATCTGGATGTACTTGAGAAATGGTAAGTATGTGTGTACTCTATGTGTGTAACTGTATGTTCTGTTCATTACGTCATACCATCCAGGCTCTTGTGCCACATAATGTTATCTTCATTCTTCCCTGCCAGCTTGACCATCCCAGTGTTGAACATGTTACTGAACGAACTCCTGTGTGTGAGTAAAGTGCCACCAGGGGTGAAACATGTGGACCTGGACCTGTCCACTCTTCCTCCTACCACTGCTATGGCCGTCATCATCTACAACCGCTGGTGAGTGAGGACCTGCATGACAACAGGAACACAGTCTGACTAATTCACTATGAGCCTGCATTTAACAGTTAATTTATCCATAATGTATGTCAATGGCAGCTTTGATGAATTCAAACATTCTCTTGGTGTTACAGAATGAATGTTGACCCTTTCTATCTCCCATGGACTGTGTGTGTTACAGGGCCATCAGAACCATTGTGCTGAGCAGCTTTCCAGAGAAACAGACTAAGCCCGGTCCTCATCAGATGAACATGTACGCTTGTGCTCCTTCTTCCCATACACACTTAGTAAAATAAACAAATGTTATGCAAGTGCTTAGTTTGAATGTTCATTGATGCATTAGTGAGGATGTTTCCTCTGCTCTGTCCAAGGTTGAATATTGTGCAACAGGAGAAAGAAATGACTGAAAATATCCTGACTGTGGTTAGTGAACACACATAACACACACATGAATATAAGCAACAAAGCATGGCTGTTGATTACATTATTGTCCATTGTCCACTTTGGTCTCCATGATGGAGAGCTTGGTTGATTCTGAATGTCTCCTTGTGTAACCTCATGCTTCCAGCTGAAAGAGCAGGCGGCCGATTCCATTAGTGTTCTGGAAGGAGCCCTGAGGCTTAAGAAGGACTTCTACGTTCACACCATGAGGACGTTGGACATGTTGACGGCTGATGCTGCTGCCAATGGAGAGACGGAGTCGTCCACTGCTGGGCTCTGCATCAGCGCAGTTGAACTGCATTGTCAAGTGAGTAAACCGGCTCAGGGTTTCTATGTGAAGCTTCAGCTGGCTCTGATAGATACTTTCCAATTTAATAATGCAAGCAACAACTTTGAAATGTTTATTTTCGATTTCAGGTGCATTATGATTTGGGAGGTATTTTCTTCCAGCAAGGCTGCACAGATCAGCCAGCCTATGAGAAAGCCAGTGAGCACTTCAGACAGACCAAGGAACTGCAGAGGAAGGTAACAATAATTAACACGACATGACTTCTTCTGATGTGAAACCACTATAGCCCCAAACAAATCTCATCTATCCTTCTCTTCTCCCAGCTGGATTCCACCGTCCATGTCCATCTGGATGAGAAGCGTCTGGCAGGATACTGGAACGCCTGTCGGGCATTGACTGGAACCTCTGGCCCCTCGGATTCCCAGACTGCACCTTATGACCAGATCAACAGCCTGATCAGAACCTGCAACTACCAGGTCTCAGTCTAAACCTTAAACAGTCTCCGGGGTTAGAGTGGCTGACATCATGTAGATCCTGTGAATGACTTTGACCTCTGCTCCTTCCAGGCTCTCATTGAGGCCTTAGTCAAAGACAACGTGTCCCACAGTTTGCCAAACCACTTCAGACGCTCTGTTCTCAGGGAGTTCCTCTATAAATTCCAGCAAGGGTGAGAATTCCATTCATTCAGGCCTTTGTATTTATATTTGTATCGTATGTACTGAACTCTCTGAGTCACTGGGAGCTGTTTCAAATCTGAGCTGTGGTCTGTGAACATTTTCCAAAATGCGGATGTTGATGTCTGTGCAGGGAGACGGGCCTGGACGATGTTTGCCACAAGTTGTGCATTTGCAACTCCATCAGAGATACTCTGGAAGGAGAAGTGCTGAGTGTACGTTTCCAGCAGCTGCTCCTCAAACCCAGCAAACGAATGGTGGACTTCATCTTAGAGGTACACGCCTTCTTATATACCCTATACATACAGCCTGTGGTCTTTGACATTCTTTCATTGCTTGGAGTGTCTACGTCTCCTGATGCATCACATTTAAACTCGATTTGTTCCTGCAGGTGTGCACGCGGTCGTTGGAGAAGGATCGTCCATCTGAGACATCCAGGAGACGCATGGCCAATTTCATGAAGTGAGTTACATAGAGCAGAGTCTGAATCACGAGCTCTTGGAGGTTTATACAGTTAACACACATTAAACAGCCTTTTCAGTGACAGTGAGATATTCTTTATTTACCGTCTGAGTTTGTTTTACCTCCACAAACAATTCTGTGTCTCCATCCTAAACCAAAGCATTCTGTCCATGCAGGACTCTGTGTGAGAGCATGGAGGACTTGTCCCTGGTGTTTGTGGTCTCTTCTCATAAGCTCTTTATGGAGCTTCTGAAGGAGAAGGAGAGAAAGGTCCTGGTAGAGCAGATGAGGAAGAGGTCTGCCACAATCAACCTCAGTGCCAAGCCTCTGCCTTCATTCTATGACATTCCAGGTGCAGTGATGTCCCAAAGCTTTCATCCCAAACTGTTTGCTAATTGTTGGTTAATACCCAGGGGTACATTTTGGCATGTAGAGCTTGCAAACTAATTTAGCTTTGTGTCTCCACAGCTTCAGCCAGTGTGAGCATTGGGCAGCTGGAGCAGCAGCTCATCCTGTCCCTGGAGCCACGCAGGATCAGGCAGATCCTCATCGAGCTTCACGGCATGGCTGAACGACCCTTCTGGAGGGTCAACAACAAGGTCAGAGCTCATTCATTCTTATTCAGAATGACTTGTAATAAAAGTGAAGACATTCACTAACTTTGTACATTTACTCACAGTAGCAGATACATCAATGTTTTTGCCTCTTTGTATTTACAGTGGGAGGTTCCTTCAGACTACATCAATGTGATCCTTGGTATCAAAGATAACCTGACTAAAGACCTGGTGTACATCCTCATGGCTAAAGGCCTCCACTGCATATCAATAAAGGTCAGCTTACATGTTCAATGCTTCATTAATGTAAAATCGTGTATGGTGGGAAATATGGATATAAATGGAAAGACCAATAAATCAGCTAATAAGTCTAACCTGAGTCCTCTTTTTCAAAGTGCTCTGGACAGAACAAAGACATGTGTACTGTGCACTGATCTCCTCCTCTGCTGTGTGTTTGTGCATCAGGATTTTGCTCACGCCCGTCAGCTTTTCTCAGCGTGCCTGGAGCTGGTGACAGAGTTCTCCCCCAAACTGAGGCAGGTGATGCTGAACGAGATGCTGCTGCTGGAGGTTCGAGCCCACGAGAGCCTAGCGGCCGAGGGCAGCAGGGAGCGGCCGCCCTCTGACCTGGTCAGCAGAGTGCGAGGTTACCTGGAGATGAGGATTCATGGTGAGTGCACAACATTTCCTGGGATTCTCCTTCTCCCATGACGGGATGAACCTTATGTCCTTACTTTGTTTTTGTGTTCTCTGCTCTTTACCTGCAGATCTACCATTACGTCAGGTGGTAGGGGAGGAGTGTGTCGCCTTCATGTTGAACTGGAGGGAAAACGACTACCTGATTCTGCAGGTGCCCCAGACTCTGGTTATGAACAACCCATACATCAAGGTATAAAGTCTCACTGCTTTACCAGTTTTATGCCAATTGCCGATTCCAGTGGATGTTACATTTTCATTCCAGGGCTGTAGTTTTGTACCAAAGTTGTCTTGTAACATGGGTCTGTTTACTTGTCACTGTTGTGTTTCCCTCTGATAGCTCGGTCAGCTCTTGGCGTCCACCTGCAAGGAGCTCCCAGGTCCTAAAGAGAGCCGGCGCACAGCCAAGGAGCTGTGGGACGTGGTGGTGCAGATCTGCAGCGTCTCCATTCAGCACAAGAGGAACAGTGATGGCCGAGTGGGCCTCATTAAACACAGGGAGTCCACCATGGGCATCATGCAGAGGTAGAGCAGCATGCAAAGAGCAACTGACATGTGCTTTATGGATTTATGAATTTACATTGATGCAACTTTCATGAAAACTAATTCTGGCATGTTTATTTATTTTGTTGCCCATTTAGGAACAAATTCATCACTTTTATCAAGAAACTTAGAGTAAGTACAGAACAAGCTAACCCTGATCTGATTGTATTAGTGTTCCATTTGTCATTGGATGAGACGATGCTGAGGTCATGTCTCATCTCTTTTCTCCCAGGAGCCATTGGTGCTGACGACCCTCATCTCACTGTTTGTAAGGCTGCACAGCATAGTGAGGGTAGGTCGAACTTGAGACGGTGAAATTACTGAATTATAAACATTTCAGTTTGTGTGTCTGCAAAAAAATGGAAAATGAACAGTTAGGCTGGTTGCTGCAGCTCTTATGTGTGTAACCAAATGTTTTCCTCTCTCCAGGATGATATTGTGAATGAAGTGACAGCAGAGCACCTCTCCATCTGGCCTTCAACACTTTCTAAGTAAGAATTTATTTCTCAAAGGGTGAATGTTTCGCTTTTCAAAAACACATCAAAGACTTTCTTAGCCTGACTCGTTTCATCAGTTTACACAATCATTTTCTATTTTCCAAATTCTTCCTCTGTTATTTTGAGAATGACTGAATGTGATGTTTGTCCCGCCCAGCATCCAGGCCGTGGATGTGGAGGCGGTGGCTGTGACGGTCAAAGAGCTGGTGTCCTACGCTCTCACCCTGAACCCAAACAACCAGTCCTGGCTCATCACACAGGCCGACATCTACTTTGGTAAGAAACACCAGCAGCACTTTAAAGGTGGAAAGAACTGATGCAAACCAGCGATATATATTTGCAGATTGTTTCACCCTAACATGTCCACCATGCGTTCCTTTATCTCATCTCTGCAGTGACCAACCAGTACTCTGCTGCCCTGAACTTCTACCTCCAGGCTGGAGCTGTGTGCTCAGACTTCTTCACTAAAGCCGTGCCCCCTGACGTCTACACTGACCAGGTAGATCAATGTTTACAGGCCACTCACACTGCTACAGATGAAGGGATACACATACTTTCAATGCAACTTGTTGATCACATGAGAAATCTAATGCAAACATGATCAATTACTGATGTCTTATTATCGAATTTCAATCCACTCATTCTGTCTTTGTAGGTACTGAAGAGGATGATAAAGTGCTGTTCCATGATGAACTGCCACACACAGGTCAGAGGTCGAACATGACTAAGTTTTTCTTCATGTGTTGCACTTTGCAGTATCGTCTGCTTTAAAGAGAATCAGTATATTTGAAATCTTTCTCCCTCATCAGGTTGCTGTTCTCTGCCAGTTTCTAAGAGATGTGGACTATATGACCGCATTTAAGGCTCTTCAAGAACAGAACAGGTACAGTTAAACTTCCTATGCCGCCCAACACACTGACCAATGGCCCCATCCTTTACCTCTCTAATATTATGTTGTATCACCACAGTCATGACGCCATGGACTCATTTTACGACTACATCTGGGACGTCACCATCCTGGAATATCTCACATGTATCCTTTCTGCTGGTGATGCACTGAACAATGTGGCGAGTTTGAGCGCTACCAAGCTCTACCTGCTGAATTCACTGATTAGCTTCTACTCTTAAGTTAGTGATCATTGGATTCAGCTGTGTGGCCTCTCTTCCTTGGCACTTATTTTGTGTGGTGTTTTCTGTATCAGATGTTTCATTCTTGACTCTACATTCAGATATGCACAACAAACGTGGTGAGACTGAGAAGAGACAAATAGCGGTGAGTAATGTAATGAGCTTATTTTCCAGCCAGTTTATACAGGCGTATAGCAATAAGCTGCTCATGGATTTGTGTAGGGTTCAGTGTTGGTTATAGTTACAGTTGGTAATATGATTCAGAGTACTTGGTTGAACAGGTTTCTCATAAGTTCCTCTTTTTCCTCAGGTAAAAGCGATTGGCCAGACGGAGCTGAACACCAGTAACCCAGAGGAGGTGCTGCAGCTGGCTGCACAGAAGAGGAAAAAGCGATTCCTCCAAGCTATGGCCAAACTGTATTTCTAAGAGACATGAGAGATAATGCCAGACTTTGGAGAAAAAAATGTACATTTTATTTTTTTGTAGAAAATAAACATTTTAAATACAGGTTTGGTTTGTAGTCATTTAGAATTCCACTGTTAAAGATGTCAACCAGTTCTGCCCTGAGTTACAGTGTAACATGTAGTGTAGATTGTGTACATCAGTCACTCTCACTGCAGTGTACAGCACCGTAATGACCAAATGCCTCTCAACAGGTAATCACACTTAATATTTGAATGTAAATTATTGTATTCCATGTTGAATTTCAGGTGCACACTTCCTTGATACAGGAGTCCTAATTTATAACAAACCTTTGTTCTAGTATGCATTTTGTTACCTGCATGAAGCACCACTCTGATGTTTCTACTCCTTACCACAGGTGATGTCCGCTCACTCATTCACTAAGGCATCTTATACTCTGGATACAAAGCAGCTTTGGCAGACTCGAGTTCCTTTAAAAGGTTTGGAATAAGTAAGATTTCCCATCACCCCAACAGGATCTGGATCCCTGGTTGAAGGTGTGACAAACTCATCCTAAGGCTTTAAAACAGTATGTTAAATAATTCTTAATAGATGTTTTATATGCTGCTACCAGTAATTAAGTCATGACGCATCTTACCGCAAGTAGTAACAAAACAGTCAGTCAACAGGAACAGAAAGCAACCGCAGCAATGCTTCACAATCAGAGCTGGATCTGTTTACAGTTCTCCTTTTAGCTGAAGAAACTGTCCTTTTCAGCTTACCACCTTAATTTTTATGATCTGTTTTATCTACACACACACACACACGCACCATAATACACTTTTTTAGAATTGTTGCCTGAATTGTGATCCATTAGCCCAGACATAAAGTAATACCGCCCCCTACTGGTTAAACAGCTTTATGGCACCAGGTTCAACATGTGAGATTATGATTTCTTTCTCTCCATCATTTAACTGGTGAAAAGACGGTAACCATGACAGCTCCATTTAAGGCGGGCTTACATGTTTACATCTCACAAAACCATACTTTCAACAAAGGATCTATGTAATTGTGCATTATTATGGCATACATTGTATTTCCTGAGCCCTGATAAGTGGGATGGTCAGGTCATAGGCAGCACTTCTTCTCTTGTTGCATGAAGGCACATCGTGGGAAGTGTTGCCAATGCAAGGGAACCAGAGGAAACCACATTTTGTGCAGATAGGCTATAAAGATCACAAACACGGTTCTGCTAATCTACAGAGTTTCCGTACAGAAGCAGCAGCAGCAGCAGCAGCAGCAGCCTTCCTCTCTCTGTGTCAACATGAGGCTGGTGGAGTGCATTATCATTTTCCATGTGACGTATCTTTGTCAAGGTAATTTAATTGCTCTTACACATTTACAAACGCTGTATTTAAATGCTCTTCACTGCTGTGGCTATACTCAGTTCATTCAGTGTATTGAGAGAATATGATGAACTTTTGTGACTCTTTAATACGATCTCTGTTTTTGACCTCATTTGAAACAGCTTTGTGTTGACTTAAAGCTGAAAGCACAGTAAACACAGACTACAGCCTATTAAGAAAAGTTGGTTATTTAAAATCACTCAAATAATAGGAAAGTAATTGACGGTAGTATGACTAAGAAAAGGGGAAATAGGCTGAAATAAGCTTCCCTACTGTAATATTATAGAATGTACAAAAACTATTTTACGTCATTAATTCTTTTCTTTCACCTTCATAGTTCTGAAAGAAATATAATTTTAATTCTATACTACAGAAATACGCTGAAAGAAATATTTTCTTCATTCCAAGGTGACCATATTTATCATTTCAAATAAAGTACAAAGCTTAAGGTAAAGCTACGTTTGAGGCATTTGGTTTAGATTTCTCGCTCCGTTCCATTCTTTGGTCGACCTTGAGTGTGAAAATTGCACGATAGCTTTACGTATTCAATCCCAACATTTTGTGGAGGTTAAAGTTATGTAACTTCTTGTACATTTTGTTTTCATTTTTTTTTTTTAAACTAAACTTTATATTTAAGACAGTTATATTACAGGTGAAGCAAATATCATTACAGATAATTTAAGCTTTAAACTGTGACCTTTTGGGAATAGAAAATAGACGGATAGATTAGAATGTATATAGATATAGAAAAGATTATAACAGCAACCAGTCATGATAAAGGGTTATGGTTTATCACTGATTTTAACACTTCAGAACTCTTTTAATGATGGAAATGTGATTCTTATTTTAGAAACACACAACGTGCACACCATCTTAAGTCATGCATAGATTTCTCCTCCTCTAATGTTCAAACTCATACCAATATACTACACCAAACCACAGACAATTGGTCAAGTGTGCAGGTTTCAAAGGTTCTTGAGACTGTGTGGTGAGTTGTGTTTGATGTGGCAGTGTGTGAGATGGCTTTAGTCGTCCTTTTAAGCTCAGACCTCACACAGGCTGTGAGAAAGCACTGAGATGTTCCCCGTGTTTCAGCTCTTCAAAACGCCACGCAGGCCCCAGAGAGCCTCGATGGAAATCACACGGTGCTAAGAGACGCATTAGAAGGTAAGAGAATACATCCCCACGTCCACACACTTCCCACTGAGGGAATCCATCCTCTCACACAGCTCTTTTTGTGTGGAGTCTGGTTAAACTCTGTCTGTGTGTTACTGTATTTGTCTGTGTGTTCTCATCCTCCACATTTTAAAGTGGGTCACAGGATGTGGAGGTGGCCTTAAACGCAGCATAGTGAGCTTTGCAGGTGCAACTCAAACCTCACACACACACACACACACAGGTACAGACAGTAGCTGCTCTAAAGATTGTTTAGTGGCATGAATTCTCATCAGCTTAGAACAAAATTATTAGCTTTCATTTAAGACTTCGCTCCAACAGCAGCAGTGTAACTTCTCTGGGGTTTTCTTGATTAGTCATGGCAACAATTCTTCCTCTCTGCCTTCCCACAGGCGTTCCTTTGGTGTTCCAGCTTGCTGTGAAATGCAGCTGGACGCTCAGGCTGCCCGGTAACAGCAGCGACCCAGCAGCAGTGACGGTGGCGCTGGGTGGAAACGCCACACACGTCTTAGCCGAGCAGATCTGTCAGGATCTCAGCTGCGGAGGCGTTCATATTGTAGAAAAAGAGAGCTTGCCCCCCAACACCACCTGCTTTCAAAACTGCGTTTACCACAGTGGGCGCCTGCAAAACTGCTCACAGAGTGCAGGAGGGAAATGCACTGTGATGACTGAAGTTGTGTGTGGTAAGGTCATCTCAGTCACACAATAGTGAAAGGAAAGAAGGAAGTTTATGCATTAGCTACAAACCACTTAATAAATCCAAGAATATTGGTTTACACTTTATAACTTTATCAAATGTAGTTCAATAGTTTTTTGGTTTTATTTGTAAGTTTAAGTAGTTTATTTTTGTCCTGTTGAATTCCAGCATTTGTTTTGAATCTCTTTACATTTATGAGCTCACTGGTGCATTAATTTGTTCAATGCACTTTTATATTCATCAGATATTTATCCAAACCAACAGTTGTTTTTGTGAGGCCTCCCCAGTCCTTCATTAACACGGATCACATGATCCTTTTCTCCTCAGACCAACAGGCGGTGCGGCTGGCAGATGGAGCAGACCGCTGTGCTGGACGAGTGGAGTTAAGGCGCAATGGGGACTGGGGCACAGTGTGTGATGACCAATGGGAC
This sequence comes from Genypterus blacodes, assembly GCF_046128005.1. Classification (NCBI taxonomy): domain Eukaryota; kingdom Metazoa; phylum Chordata; class Actinopteri; order Ophidiiformes; family Ophidiidae; genus Genypterus; species Genypterus blacodes. The sequence goes on from NW_027467208.1 coordinate 1,070,362, forward strand.
CTGAGAGATGCTGAGGTTGTGTGTAAGCAGCTTGGCTGTGGTTACGCCCTCAATGTGACGGGGCAGGGGGGCTTCTTCCCCATCGGCAGCGGTCCCATCCAGAGGGACGAGCTCAACTGTTCAGGCTCGGAGGAGAACCTGTGGGACTGTCCTGCTGCTCAGGACCCACATGACTGCGGACACAAGGAGGACGCTGGGGTTGTGTGTTCAGGTCACTATCTATTTTCTGTTCATGCAGCAATACACAAAGAAGGAAATGTTCTGATTGGAGTCGTATGTTTCTGTATTTTCTCTCAGAAATGAAAGCAGTCAGACTGAGCGGAGGTCTGGACCGCTGCTCCGGTAAAGTGGAGATTCACCGCAATGGCAGCTGGGGGACGGTGTGTGATAACTGCTGGGATAAGGACTTGGCCTCCATGGTGTGCTCCATGCTGCGGTGTGGCGCCAGCGTTCAGATGTACACGCAGTTTGATCCTCCGCTCACACACAACAACGGCTCACTTTGGTTCTATCACTGCACCTCGGCGCACCGGGACCTGTGGCAGTGCAAAGAGTTTGTGAACAGCGCCTACCTGTGTAAGCTCTCCAGAGCAGCCGGTGTCATCTGTAACGGTGAGTCGTCCATTTATTTTGTCTGCTTGTTGTTACAAAACGATTTAGACATTTAAAGTTTCTACTACTTTAAAACAAACTGCAGGTTCCCGTGGATTTCCTGTCGCCACTACACCTGAGTCACCTGCTTCAACCACCAGATGGCTGACAGGTAATGATTATCATTACTGCATCTGTTCTTTATTACAACAAAGCCAGACCATAATAATAATAAGACTATATATATATATCAGATTGATTGGTACATAGAGTATATTATTATTATATGATTAGAATGCACAGTGATGATCGTGTCCGTCTGCCCGGGCAGAGACGACATCATCAGATCATCCTGACACGCATTCCATGACTACAGAGCAGCTCATCTGCATCGCTCTATTGGCTCTGCTCTTGGTGTCTCTGACTGCAAACGTCACACTCTGCTGTCATTGCAGGAGGAAACGAGGTTGGTTCTGCTCAGCTTGATGGTATTATTGTGTTTATCCTGAGATTCTATCAACTCTTTTGTTTAATTATTTTTGATTTGTTTTTATTCTTGCATATCAAATTTGACTGAATATATAAAAATGCACCAATTTTTTTTTAATTCCTTTGTATTATACTGCATTTAACCCTTAGATCTCTCATTAAGTCAACTTCCTCCTTGTTAAACTATTGTTGTTGTTTTGTTACAGTTTGTTGCGTTTTAATTTCACATTTTCCTTTCTGTTCTCAGCTTTCCCACTCAAACAGGAGAGCTTTAACCCGCCATCATCCGATTATGAAACCAAAACCTACCATGATGCTGTGGGCCTCATCAAGGTCACTGCTCACCCGGGGCAGAGCGACGGTCAGCGGTTTAATATTTCCAAGAATGAGATGGAAATGTGTGGTGAAGCTTGAATGATCTTTAGGATGTTGACCCTGGAATCTTACAAGATGAATGTTCAATCCATTATAATAGTCTTCTCATCAAGTCATTCTTTGTGTGTTTGTCTGAAGAACTCCCATCCAACCCCAGGTATCTTTGGACCCAGCTTAGTAGTGTTGACAGCCCATCAGTAGATACAGACTATGAGCAGTTTGACCCCCAGTTTGACCCCAACAATGACCCGTCTGTGCTTTTGTCGACCTTTCGGAGTGAGCTAACTTCTCTTATTTCTTCTTGCATTTCCGCTCCACTGCCTATCATACAAGTTCTCTCCCCCCTTTTCTGCATTTGCGGTTTGCCGTTGCTTGCAGATGTGTTTGCTGTTTGCGCTGCATTTTCTGCAGGATGGTTTCTGATTCAAACAGTGTGTCGCCTGTGTGTCACTCTGAATCTAGACTCTCGGCGATACAGAACAGACACAAACCCTTTGATGAGCAACCTCCACTGCCTCCCTGAGGAAGGTGAGCCTGTAGCACATCACTAAACATCACAGGGCCGTGACATTACAGAGCTCACACTCACACTCAGTCATATCAAACTGCTCATCCTCATTATTTGATTAATACTGCGACACAAAAAGCACAAAGTCCGTCTCTGGATAACAAAGTGTCTTCAGCTTTTTTATTTATGAATTTTTCTGTTTCTTCCTGGTATTATTTGTTTTTCTTAGCCCCTGCACACAGACATGACATCACTCAGCACAGCCATGAGCCCACAGGATATGGACAAGTATCAAGCCACAGCAACTCTAGTAACAACATTTAGAAATCTTAATTTCTCTAAAAGGATTGTTCTAGTTGAAGAATACAGACTAAGATGATCCTTCTCCGTTGCAGAGGACACCTTTGACTCCTCCAGCACCTCGTCTGGGGAAGACTATGAAAACATAACCAATGCCTACGTCTCAGTCACTCCTGGTCAGTCTCCTGTGTCCAGCAGCTTTACCAGGAAACATAAAACAAAAGTATTTAACCTTTGATATCTGACTTTATAGATCCCTGTCAACCAGCTGTGAACTACAGCACCAACGACTCCTTAAAGCTCAACTACAGTAACGACCAGCTCTACTCTGGACCAACACGAGCACAGAAACCAGGTGAATATCACTCAGTGAGGAGTTTAGACTCTAATGAGCTTTCTGATCCAGCTTTTAATGTGGTGGTCTCTTAGGTGAAGACAACGAGCCGCTCTACTCTGAAGTGAGCCCTGACTACAAGTCTTCATCCTCTAACGACGACTACGACGACATTGACATCAATGAATAAACTGAGGAGGTAACGACAGGTCACGACCCCAAACTGAGATGCTTTTGACATAAAGGAAGGAGACACTTTACATGTGCATGAACTGTTGGACCGACCGCAGCAAACTATAGGAACAAAAGGAGGTTGAATGTATAGTTTTCAAATCTATAGTTCTCTCTAAAGTCATCTAGATATGTTAAAGTTTGATAATATACTATGGTAGACTATAATATTCAGTAAATGACCATAGAGCACCATGTTGTACTGAAAGGATACGAACGGAAAGGAAAATGTTTCTATGTATATATTTGTCCCATGTGCCAAGCTGCAATCAAACTATTAAATTTGACCACAAGGTGTCACTATAACCACGCAACTCCAGTTTCCGGCCCCTGAGCGGAGTGAGGGACTTAAAGATGTAAATGACACTCAATAAAATGCAACAGCAGCGTTTCTCATCTCTAACCAGTTGTGACCAAAGCCTGTTTGTGCGTGAGCGAGGGAGCAGTCAAAGTAACGCTGGGTGCAAACGTTTGTGAGAGGAATTCAGCGGCGGCTGGATCCTGATCAGGGGCCAACATAAACCAGCAGAGTGCTTTGAAACCAAACCTGGCACGGCTCGTCTTGGTCCATTACAGCAGCTGCTGAGCGTCAACCAGCCGCACGTTGGCTGCCTCACCATCCACACTGATGACTTTGAGTAGAAAAGATGTGGAAGTAAATATGACAAACTGCTTGAAAGGCGCTACGGGACGGAGAATAGGGGGTAACGCTGCTGCAGGGATAAATATGGATCAAGTTGAGCCGGTCTAACGGGAGAGGTGGGAGTGGTGATGCATTAAGATGATAACCAGCAGAAGAGGGTGTTTTCTGAAAGGAAGGTATTTAGGAAGGAACAGAAGAAGGATGCACGTGTGTGTGTGTTGGGTGTGGGAGGTTTAAGGGGTGTAGCTGAAGGGAAAGGTATGAGGTAGAAGGAGAAGGAGGCAAAGATAACGCCCGTCTGAGGGAATCATAGATTACACTCATCTGGGGAACGAGGCTCCGCATTGAGATAAACACACACACGTGAATTAACCACCAGATCTCCTTATGAAATACAATCTCTTTCACATGCTGGAGAATTCAGAGCACACGCACACGCACACGCACACGCACACACACACACACACACACACACACACACACACACACACACACACACACACACACACACACACACACACACACACACACACAAACACTACTTAACAGAGACTCCATCTAAAAGTATGTGCTGTGATATATGGCAGCTCTTCCTTGAACACTTTTGCCTTTTGTTTTATTCGGCTCCCAAAGATTGATAAGACAGAATCTTTAGATCTGTGGATTTAGCGGCCTGATTAACATCAAGGGGAAGAAATGAAATACAACAGCGCTTCAAGTAGCTTGTGTAGAATTTGAAGGATTACAAGATCAAACCTGTGTTTTTGCTTTGTTCATTAAATCAGTTACACACAGGAGGATTACGCCTCTGTAAGAACATAAGTTGCTTAAAGTGTCCATACAACTGATCCTGCCCCGAGATTGAACTTTTGAACTCCCAGGCCTGGAGACTGCAGTACCTGTCTGCAAAACATAGAGTAATAATCTGAAAACTCTGCGGCTGCTTGTGAGGAACATCGTGTGAAAGTGTGTTTGGGGGTTTGTCCCCTCCTTGAAATGTCTAAGTGTATAGATCTAATGTGTCGGCGATAATTAAACTCTAATCTCTGCACCTCATCTGCAGCTGCTCCATACTGTGCTGTGGAGTCCATACTAGGATCATGCCCTATTGTTTTCATAGAGATTCATGTCATTAATAAACTGAACAACATCTTTAAATGCCTTATAATGTGAAATAAATTTTAAAAATCCTCAATTCACACTGGATCCGGATTTGTCAAGTTCATCTAAACACATCCAGCAGAGTTGAGGTTTGCCTTAACAATTCTAAATAAATAAATGTCCCTCATCATGTTTGATAACCCTTGACAGCAAGAGAAAATATAAATAACTTCTATTAGTGTTAGTCTGTTTATTCAAATATGTCAATCATGTAAAAACAATAATATGTTCCAGTTTTTTGCAGTTTGTGTTTGGATCATGAATTGTTGCTCTAATCTATCTATTTATGTACATTATACATATATATATCCTCTGTGTCTGTGCAGGAAGGACCCAAATCCGTTTGTTTACCCCGGGGACTGAGCGGGGGTTCCACTGCTGAATAACTGTTTAGTGAAATACTGATTTCATTGTGGTTCCTCACTCAGCGCTGTGTTCTCAGTGCAGCTCTCTGGGTCATTCCAGCAGGTTTCATATTCCATTACAACAATAAGAAGAAAAGAAAAGCAGGGCCATTAAAATAGTTTGGTCTAATTAGTGTCTTACTTCAGTGCTTACGGTTCTTAGTCTTGACTCGGCCTTTGTATTGCCACTGCTCTTTGATTGCCAAGGACATGTTATAGGATGGACTGCAGCCAGTGAGACGCAGTGAGGTCATCAGTTTAGGTAGAGCCCCAGATGGTTACAGACCCCGGCAAAAAAAAAAAAAGAGAAGAAACCCCACTTCAGCTCATTAATCAAACCTCTGTGGTCTCGCAATGGCAAAGATTGATCCTAAAGCCGTCAAACTCACCAATATTCCCCCCACATCTCTGCTGATTACTCATCTGAAACAGCCTGTTCTGCTGCTACAGGCTGTAAACGGCATTACTGCCTGCTGCGCCCAGGCTGGGGCACTCTGGGTAATAGTGTTGGTTACTTGTCACTCATTAGGTTGCTTTCACTGCCGCCGCTAAGCCCTCATCAGGAGGTTTTTGGCTGAGTGGCCGGCAGGGGCCCTGATCCAATTCACCTTTAAAGTTCAGTGGAGCTGTCTGGGTTTCCACGGGTCAGTGCATCACTCTGCATGCTGGGCGCTCCCCAAGAGGCCCTCATTACCTCATTTCCTCCTACTACTGTAACCAGACATGCCTTTCACTCTCATGTTTGGTTGTGTACAGGTTTGTAGAAATGTAGAGGAGGAAATGTTCCAATCCTTTATCTGTGCAGGAGTTAGGAGCTGTGGTCGCATGTGGAGAGGATTGAGTTACGGGTAAAAGTCCTGGATGCAGAACTGTTTAAAGTAAAACTAAGTATTGTTAGGAAAAGGAAAGGAAAGGAAGGACAGGAGAGGAAATTCTTTGGAATCCTCAGTAGATCCCAATCCCAAATGAAGTTTGGTTTGAATTCATACAAAGTTGCCATTAATAAAAATAAATAAATAAATAAAATGCTTAACAGAAGCTTAACTTATATCTGTAATTCTGCAGTATCTGTGTGATAAGATTTACTTATGTATTATTGTCGGAATGTTGAGTCATTTATTTATTTATTAGGCTTTTATCCAGTAATATTAATTCATAACATATTAAGGCTGTATGTCATGCTGAATTTAAAATGAAAAAAATTCAAATCCTTATGTATCTAAAGTAACTAATAACCTAGACTCATCAGATAAATGCAGGGGAAAATAGAGTTACTCCATTAGAATATAACTTCCTGTACTTTCATCCGTTCTTGATACCTGTGTGTCTTATGTTGGGTCTCTGTGGTCATCCCAGAATGCAATGGAGCCAAGTCCCTCTATCACTGTGTGGATATACACAGACATGAATAAACACACTTGGTTCCTCTCCTTCTCTCTCATCTGCCTCAGAATTAGTCACGCTTAGCAGTTCCTCATAAGACCCGTTTATTAGTCTAAAAAAAAACCTGAAGTTGGACTTGAAAGCCGGCCGGGCAGTGCAGCGTTCAGCTCATTAAACTTCTTCTTAGCACCTTGCTGCAGTTAAAAGTCTCTGGCCTCTTCCCCACCAAGACACATTCAGCGAGCTGCCAATCAGGTCAACGGTGCAATTAAGCAATGCTTTAAACTTGTTCACTGGTGCTTGGAGGCAGTAAAAATACTTCCGTTTGAGTGTCACTGGGAGCCTGTGGTGGTTAATGCCGCATTTGTGGGAGAATACATTGTGTGTAGTAACTGTAAGTAGTCTGGTCAGTGGGTCAAAAGGCCGAGTCGACCGCAGAATAAAAGGAAGTTCAGCAGTTTAGACAAATTCATTGATTTTTGCCCGAGCAGGAAGTGAGAGTCTGACCTCAGTTTAATGTTCCACCTCCACCGGTCAAACTTAAAAAGTTCAGTTTTGATATTTCTTCCTCTTTGCCGGTTCAAAGATTCAAATTTCTAAAGCAACTAAGAATTTATGGACATGTTTTCCTTGTTTGTCCCCGACCAGATGGACTGAGGTTTATGAGTGTGCGGTCCATGTCAGACAGCAGCGTCTCGCTCAGTCAGGACAGGCGTCATCAATCTTGCCCCCGCGCTGAATGGCGGACGGGCTGCCATAAAGCGAGCCTGATTGCTGTATGCTGTTCCCAGCGGAAGAGTTCTCACCAAGGGAGGCATGGAGACAAAACCCCGCACATGCAAACAAAGTCTGTGAGGTCCCGTCCTGCCACGTCGGACTCTGGAGATGTTTGAGCCACAATAATTCTGTCTGCATGTAGCTGTAGCTCTACTTGTCAGCATGAGTGCGACCCTTCTCTTATGTAATTCCCAATCATCTCTGAAGAGTTTGGCACAAAACGTTTCTCTATGAGTTTAAGAACAGACGGATCACATTAGAGGATTAAAAAAAAAAGCCAAACCCAAAGTGGGAGAGACTGAAACTCCATTGTTAGTTCACAGGCTGATCTCACACTGTTCTTCTTAAGGCAACATAAGGTGAAATAAGCAGTTTGATCTATCAGTCCTGGAGAATGAGCTGAGCTCAGAAACGTCTCCAACATGGCATCTGGATCAGGACCACCAATCCTGACTGAACGTAGAGCTGCAGGCTACAGTCAGACTTCCTCCTACGGCTCAGCTAAGTCTGACTCTAAGGGTTCAGGATGGTGCTGCACTGGTTCTGGCCCTTTGTGCTTTCAGTTCAGATCTGGAACACTAGAATGTAAACCGTTGTGTACTTTGAAAAAGACTCACCAAGTAATCACACCCACATCTGCATCTGTACAGAGGTTTAGCCTCATCTGACTCTTTCTTTTGGTTTTCCACCGATGGGATGTATGTGCCTTGGCATGGATCGTGCAGATTTCTGGATCACCATCCCAACACATCTGGTGTTTTGATGATGGCGGTGGAGGACAACCTGTCTAACCTGTCAGACTCAATCTCTCAGAAGTCATCAGTTGGGTTGGGATCTGATGACTGAAAAGGCCGCAGCGTTTTGTTTACATCAGCTTCGCACTCATGGAAGCTTTCTGTGATCCTTTGTGCCTTATTGATGGTGGCATTGTTATCCTGTATGAGATCACAGTCAGACTAAGGAACCTTCACACTTCAGGCCCAAGTGGACCTGAGCCATGTCACCAGAATGCCCCCTGCCTCCTCTGCATGTACGGGTGGGTTTCTGGTAATGCACTCTTAATGGACACAGTGGAAAAAGCAGGTTTGGCACAGACACCACGGCGGTCCAGGTGAGGTTCACAGTGGGTATGAGTCATCTCTGTTGTCGTGGTTACGCAGCATCGTCATGTGTTGTTGCGCCCCGGGCCGGGTCGTTGGTTACAGAGTCAATTAGGGACGCTGTTAAACAAATCATGTAAATGTGAATGGAGGCAGTTTGTGCCAGATTACAGCATGGATGGAGAGAGGAGGAGGAGGAGGAGGAGGAGGAGGAGGAGGAGGTGGTCCAGATATTCCTGATTACATCTCTGCCTTTACAAGATGTATGTTGTTTTTCCAATCAAATGAGGTCACAGCTAGATTGATGTAGGTGGTATGGATGATGAGTGAGGTCGCCCAGCCTCAGGTCGGAAGAACTCTCTGTGTGTGTGTGTGTGTGTGTGTGTGTGTGTGTGTGTGTGTGTGTGTGTGTGTGTGTGTGTGTGTGTGTGTGTGTGTGTGTGTGTGTGTGTGTGTGTGTGTGAGAGAGAGAGAGAGAGAGAGAGGAGAGAGGAGAGAGGGGAGAGAGAGAGAGAGAGAGAGAGAGAGAGAGGCTGAGCCAGCTTCAAGTTGAAGACCTGTGTGTGTGTGTGTGTGTGTGTGTGTGTGTGTGTGTGTGTGTGTGTGTGTGTGTGTGTGTGTGTGTGTGTGTGTGAGAGAGAGAGAGAGAGGAGAGAGGAGAGAGGGGAGAGAGAGAGAGAGAGAGAGAGAGGCTGAGCCAGCTTCAAGTTGAAGACCTGTGTGTGTGTGTGTGTGTGTGTGTGTGTGTGTGTGTGTGTGTGTGTGTGTGTGTGTGTGTGTGTGTGTGTGTGTGTGTGTGTGTGTGTGTGTGTGTGTGTGTGTGTGTGTGTGTGTGTGCGTGCGTGCGCGCGCGCGTCTGGCCAGCCACCCCATGGCACCAGCTTAACCTCTGGATTCTCCACATTCTCCAAGTCAGGCACAAGTCTAGCCGTCGGTGCGTTTAAGGTGATTGACGTTATTTGCTACCATTAGGCACTACTATGTAATTGACCTTTGACCCCTCGCAAGCGACCTGTTGAAACTGCTTTAAACCAGATCGTCTAATCTCCATGGGAAAAGCCCTCAATCTAGACTTAGGGCTCGGAAAGCAATCAACACCTAAAGGTGAAAGAGGGGAGCGGGGATCCCTGCCACCAGATCACTCTGATCCAGACCGGGGCCGTGACGCTTGTTTGTTCCTACGCACAGAGCCGCAAAAACATCAGGACCCACCTCCATACGGCTCCAAACACTGCTCCAGGTCATTAGCATTAAATTAAAGCTAACACACTCTAATAGTGTGATTATCAGCATGTAAGAGGACAAAAGCTTCTCATTGCCTCACATTTCCATGCTGTGCCTCTACAAATGTGTAACAAACTACAGAGGTAAGAAAGAACTGATTGATAGATTAAAAGGAGGCCAGATCAAAGCTTTAATAAAACAATGATTTGATCTTTTATAATTCTCTGTTAATGCTTTGCTTTCTGATTTCACTCCCAGGAGCCTCGGGCCAACATGGAGCTGATTGACAACTTTATCAAGGCGGTGAAGTAAAGCTGCCACATCTCGATGAATCCATGCATTGTGGGAGGTCTGTGTGCCTTTGGTGTTAATGCCCATAAACGCTGACCTCTCCCATGCCATGTGCCTTACAAATCCAAATATGAAAAGTGGCTTACAGATTGAGAAGATCAAAACAAGCTTCCATCGAGGCGCACACTCAGATAAAAGCCGCAGCGTACACACACACACACACACACACACACACACAGGGGCAGCAGATCTGTGAGTGAACCTGGCACTTTGGTCAATCAATGCCATTCTGCCGAGTGAAAACACAGTTGTGATGAGGTCATTCATGGAAGAATAGGTAAAGAAAATACAGCCAACACTCAGGAATGTGCCTTGTTTACACTGTACACCTCCCATTCATGCATGAAGTAGAAGGGGAAGAGTTCAAAACAACACCAGGGCTTGGGTTTAGTTTGGCCAATATTTGATCAAATTGCCAAAAAAGAAACAATGTGAAAAGAAAATAAGCTGATATCTTTGCGCAAAATGTTCTTTCAAGTGTTATACATTCATTAATATTCTGTCTTCTCGTCTTTAAATCAATAGAAACGCTCTTATTGTTTTAGATTAGATGGATCATACAGGAACGTTCTGGTAAGACTGAATATTTTCATTTTTCTCTCCTCTGTGTTGCTTTGATCTGCATTCCTCCGTTTAGCTTTAGATGATGGGAGAGCTTTTGTTATTCTATGTCACGTCGTATAAGTGTGTTAGAGATCACAAACGGGGGTGTCAACGTAGCGAAAACAAGAGGCTTTGAAAGTGAAAATCTTTATTCAAATGTATTCCTGCTTCTGTTGGGTGCAGCATCTGGCAGCTTTCCTGTCCGCACGTCCTCTGTAATTACTCCTTCTGTGTTTTCGCCGCTTCGAGATAAAACCCAGATCCAACAGTTTACACAGTCGGAGTTAAAGCACAATGCTCCACTATTACAACCGTGACATGTCAAGTATTCCCTTTTTGAAGTTTCCATACATTTCTTTTCCTACATTAAACGCTGTAATTAACAACAGACAGCGTGTGTGTGTGTGTGTGTGTGTGTGTGTGTGTGTGTGTGTGTGTGTGTGTGTGTGTGTCGCTCAGCTGCAGTAGCATGAAATCTGTTCAACCAAATGACAGAAGGACATAAATTAAATTAAAGCTATTTGTTTGACTCTCAGAGTATTTTTGGAAATTTTGAATTGTAGCAATCCAGTAAATGTTGATTTTAAAGATGTTTCACTCTTCATGTTTCAGTTTAAACCAACTGTTTGTGTATATTTCTCACAAGTATGCATGGGAAAGTGCGTCGGTGCCAGGGCGGAGAGAAGGAGCTCTGTGAATACATGCATGAATTTATGTGTGTGTGTGAGTGTGTGTGTGTGTGTGTGTGTGTGGCATAGCAGCGGGGCTTTTCCCTCTTGTCAATGGAAAACATTAGTGTCATGGCCCTCTCCACCCTCGCCCCCTCCCCTCCCCCCACCTCAGCCCCTTTCCCCCTTGTTTAATTCAGTCCATCAACACTTCCTCCTTCAGCCTGTTAGTGTCACACTGCATTTCCTCTCCGACCTCAACCAGAGCGGCTCGCCACAATCGGCCCGGTTTAGGGTTTCCCTCAAACGGCAAAGGGCTTCAAAGCCAATAACTGCTTTTTTGATTTTTATTGACCCAAAGACTCAACCCCCTACCCAAATACCACTCGCCCACATCTTTAAGCCGAATAAATTACTGTAAGGGAGGCGATTGTGGCGAGGTTGGAAACTGCTGGTGTCTTGCCGATTGCACCTGCAACTGATTTAAGTTAGGTGCTCCAGAAATGTCCGGCCTTCAACACCTCAGAGGATCCTTAAATGGCTTTTGATTCTCGCACAGAAGAAGACTGGAGGAATGTGAATGTAGTGCCTGTAATGAGTAATGAAGGAGGTGGGGTTACACCGGGCAGCCACGGATCCACCGCTCCTTTTCTGCATAGACGCTTTCCATCCGCAGATTGAATGAAGCAACTTTCCAAAACATTCACAAAAACTCTGGCACATCGTTTCCTTTTCACTGCTGCTTCTCGCCTTAAACGACGACTCTTTCAGTGAATGTTTCTTCTGTGCACATGTGGAGAGGGAGAGGGAGACATGTACCTAGGCTTCATGACTGAGACCTTTACAGAGACTCTGGCTCTTTATTTGAATAGGTTTTGTGCTTTCTGGGGTAGAGGAGACTTTAATGTAGCAGGAGGAATGATTTGTCACAGAAAAATGTGTTTGAAAGCTTTTATTGTATTTCCTCTGTGCACGCTGTTTCTTTACGATGACACGCTACTCACAAATTTGATTATACTTCCAGGTACACACAGATCTACTACTTCTTGGAATTCTCATTTGTTTTTATTGACCGCCTGCAGAACATCATAGTAACAACCTACCAACACTCTTGGAACAGCCCCAAACACCATAGCCACCACCCAACACCTTCCTTGTAACCACACAGATCACGATGGCAACAGCATAGCAACGCTGCAGTAACCTCCAACTACCAAATACCTCAGCAACCATCCCGAAAACAATAGAACCAACCACCACTGCCCTGACAACCACACAGAACACAATAGCAGCTCCCTAGCAACACCCTAGTAACGACCTATTTAAAGCCCAGCAACCACCTGCATGCCCATCAGGATGATCTTTGACAGAAGCGTGGAGTCAAAGTCCTGCTGGGGCTGCAGTTTTTTTGTTTTATCTTTGCTAGAATCGGATTTTTATGAAGATAAATCCCCGGGAACATGTTTCATATTTTCAGAAGGACTGATGAAAGAACGCCTATATGAGAGAATACATGCTGGGGTCAGTCTGGCTGGGAGGGAGGGGGGGGGGGGGGGGCTTTCTATTGCAAAACTAATCCAAGCAACCAAAGTTTTACCACAGAAGAAGGATTACACACACACACACACACACACACACACACACACACACACACACACACACACACACACACAAAGAAGCAAAGGGGGGGGTGTTTCAGTGTCCAATCTGTCCCTGCGGGTGGAAAGGTGGAGAAAGAGCAGACAATCTGTAGGTAATCAACCGCCCAATGAATGCCTGTGATCTTTGGGGGGAAATCGAGTCGCTAATGGTTCGCCTTGTGTCCTGTGTCATTTCCTTTTGATGTGATCGGGCAGTGATGATCGGTGATCTGCCCGCGTGTAGTAAAGAGCTCTCAGCAGGCAGTTTTAATTACAGTGGGTTAGGGGGGGGTGGGGGGGTTCCGGGGGGGTCGGGGGTCCTCTGATTTTGCCGTGCAGCCCACCCCATCTGGTTTGCATTTCCAACACAGACTGACTGTAAAACAACACTCGCAGCGCTGTCACCCAAAACCAAAGCGTCTCATGTACAAAAGAAGGCCCAGGCCCTGATTATCATTCGGTCCCGGGCCATGTGAGCGACAGTTGCCCCCACCGACACCCCCACCCCCCAACCTTCCCCCTTCCTCCTCTCCTCTCCTCTCCCCTCCCTCCCCCCCTCCCTCTGTCTTCTCCCCCTTTAAGTATCTTTCTCCACGCATAAAAACTGATGTCAAGTGCACACGCTACATACACTATCTCAGACAAATCAGAGCCAGGTGCTTTCATATTAGAGAGCTATTGCAAACATGTGCGTGTTCTGCGTGTCCTCATCATTTTGATCCCTGTGTGACAGTAAAAGGCTGCTGCGGCCCGGTTAACGGGGAAGGGAACACCCGTTATAACTCTGCCTGGTTTGTTCTGCTGCCAGAGAGCTGACTGATGGGGCTCTGCACACACACACACACACACACACACACACACACATACATGCTTACTCTCTATCTGTCTTATATTTTCTGTCTCCCTCTCTTTTCTTTCGCCGCTTCTCTGAATTTTTGGAATTTCATTTACATTTGTGTGTGTTTTAACTCTTTATTGCTCTTTTTTATTGCTTCTTCTTCCTCTCAGCTCCTCTGATTTGCTCCCTCGTCTTCTTTTCATGCATCCTTCCTCTGTACACACCTTCCTTCCTCTCCTGCACGTGACTTGCCGTCTTTTGTCCATTTCTCACTCTTTCTATCTGTCCTCTGTCATTCCTGTCTCCTTTCCCTCCATCCTCTCTCTCTCTCTCCTCAGGTGCAGAGATATGAAGGGAATCGAGGATTTCCCCAATCTTCACAAACCTTCACCGTTATGAGGTGTTTTGGATAATGTGCGTCTTTAAAATGTCAAAAGAAAACGTGGCCGTGCGTCCTCTGCCCTCTGCTGAAACCTTCACTCCCAGGACTCAGGAGCCTGGAGGAGACGAGAAGGATGGGAAAGTAAGGGATTGTGTAAAGGGCGCAACTATGAGGAGCTTGTTCAAAGTGAGGAAACGCAACATGTGTATGCAGAGTGTGTGTGCTGAGAGAGAAGGAGAGAAACATGGGGGGGGGGGGGGTAGTAGAGTGAAGGAAAATAAGAGACAGAAAAGGACAGATATGGGTTTCCAGATTTAAGATCTCCAGGGAAGGAGTGGAATGAGAGGAATCACTGCACAATGAGTCTGTGTTGTTTTAACGAGTTCAATCTAATTCTTCCTTTGAACTTCAGAAACCATCAGTACATTTTCTTTAAACCACGAAATACAAAAACAACACCGCAGGCGTTGATAAGATTGTTGATCAGTGTTTGTTGAAACGGCTAAACTCTGTACAAGGGATCAAAGAAAACACTGTAATGGACTGCAAACGCCGCAGCGCCTTCATCACTAAAGTGTTACAGTCTGCAGTCCAGAGAGTTAAGAGTTATGGCTTTGCTCACCAAAGCTTTCCAATTCATTTTTCCCCTCATATGTTTTATTTAAGCCCAAAGCTGTATTTCACAAATGGGTCAAATGCATCACTTTAGGGAATATAACAAGTAATAGATCATCTGTGGGATCCTAAACTTCTCCACTTCAGGCATCTATGACAACACAAGCTATGACATCATTCTTATAGAGCGAACACGACGGCGTAGATGGCATCCAGTTTGCTTTCATGTGTCCAAAGGTTCAGTGTGTGGCCCTGTGATCGGCCTGTGATCTGTACTGAACTGGACTCTGGACTCGGCGCCCCCTGTGGCCCAGCAGAGGACCAGCAGGTACACAGAAGGGAGACTTTCACTTAAACTGCATACAAACAATGTGGTGAAACTATTATGTTGTCTGTGTAAACTGACAATTGTTCAGTTGTTTCAGTTTCCGACTGTGGCAGAAAAGCAACAGAGGCCAAACAGAAGTGAGCGTCCACCCAGTAACCTTCAAGTGGACGCTGTTTGCCATCTGCGCTGACCCGGAGAGGACAAACGTCTGTCCCTGGATGAGAGAGTGTTTCTCTGACCTCCTGCTCCTCCGTCTCTTCACCTCCTCACTCAGCCGTGTAATCCCTCTCTGCTCGGGCCGTATCAGTCAGCACGAGCGGACGGATCGCCCAAACAAACTGCAGCTCCTGACTTCAAGCATATCTGAGTAAGAGTATTCAACTTAACGCTGCAAATGTTAGTTCTGCTTTATTTGTTTGCGGTGCATTCATGTGTGTGTGTGTGTGTGTGTGTGTGTGTGTGTGTGTGTGCGCATGTGTTCTCTGCAGATATGTGGTGGATCCCTCTCAGAGTATGTGGATGCTTTTAACGGTGAGACTCAGAGCCATGAATCCCTGATAACGCTTCACTAAACACAAACACCAGGATTAACTTTCATACATGGAGTAAATCTTCCTCTGTCTAAACATTCTGTTGCACCAACATTAAAACCCTAAACATGGACATACTGTATGTTGTGTTCTCGTTTTCATTCAGTGGCAATCCTACTCCATTGCGGTGCAGCGTATATGTGCACACTGAGTGACAACGTGCGCTCCCCTGTGTCAGGCCTGGACAAACACCCAAGAGCTCTGGGTTCACTCTACTAGATTCATCTTGAAAAGTTGTGTTTCTAGCTATTTTACACTTTTTTATTATAATTAGGAACCATAACAAAAACACAAGTGACTCATATTCCTGCAAATTCCCATATCAAGGGCTTCCCTGTGTAACCAATGTCGGCCCGAGCTGGGATCGAACCCACACTTGAGGGTTTGGGAGGCAGACACACACTCACTGCAGAGGAATGTGTAGAAAAAAGAGTTCAAAACAGTGTGAAACACAACACACACTTTAGAGCCTGCTGCGATGTGACTGTGTGTCTCCAGCCTCTAACACAGGCCGGCGGTTTAGCAGCGCAAACACAAGAGGTCAAGATGGCGACACATCAGTCTTGCCTTGACGGAGAGCTAAGAATAGACACGTGTCGGAATTACATAGTGTCAATACTTCCGTGTTGTCACTTGGAGAGATGCTTTTCCCTTTAGAGGTGAGATGTTGAAGATAAATGAGAGGAGGATTTTCCCTTCCTTTCCTTTCTTAGTTTGCGTCTTTTTTTCTACGTTTACACCCAAAGTGTCCTGTTCACACATCTCGGCGTGTACAAAAAAAAGGCCGAGCAGGATTCCCACTTGGCTCCGACTCTGAGAGGGAAAAGCAGAAACACACTGCGGTTGTCTTCCTCCGATGACAGCAGCGGGATCCTGCTCTCCATTACAAACCATCTTTGTTTCCCCGGACACACATTTCCCCGTCTCACAGCAAATCTGCCGCAGTGAAACGACGCAGAAACGCCTCCATATGCCGCTATGGAGACGGAACATTCCGGCCCTTTTGTCCCGCCGTGGCTGTTCAGAGCAGCTGCTGAAAGACGGCCCCGCCCCTTTTTTATATCTTACCTTGTTGTATGGGCCACTGACAGCCAGGGCATCACACACATTCCTTTCCCCCCTCCGCTCCGACTTGATTGCCGCCCTTTTCTAAGGGGACGTGTACGTTGTTTAATGTCCACAGCCCCCTGAGACAATGGGCCACTTGACCTTTGACCCCCTGTGAGGAAAAGGCAGGCTTAATCTGATGTCGAGCTCCTCCACCGCCATTGTCTACGGGGACGGGGGGGACCCAGTGTGGCTGGAGACTAAAGGAGGGTCAGTCATTGCATCTGCACACCAATTTGTTTGTCCTATTGCTGCCTCTGACTGACACACACACACACACACACACACACACACGGCCCACCCATGGAAGATGGCGCTCTCCCCACTTGTCTGCTGACCTTATTTTAACCCCTCAAACTGTCACTCATCCTGCTCATCCATTTATGTCAGAGCAGGAACACTCCACACCATGCGGCTTCACGTCTTCATCACTCATCCACCTTCATCCACACGTTCACTCAGCAGCTGAACTGGCCTTCGTTTCTCAAGACCAACATCAAACTGAGGCTCTTCGGTTAGACAGGTACATATAAAGCTTCAATATCATACAGATTAAAGCCAAATAGAGCTCGGTATTACACTTTATTGTGTGTTGAGAGGATTCTTGGTCATGTTTACTTATTCTTTACCGAGCCACTTCCTCAATCCGATCATGCCTTGGTTCATTTCACCCTGTGTCAGTTACAGGTTTCTGATGCCGGCCAACATCAGCATCTGTGACGTCGCAAAACAGGAAGCATAGTTCATGAGACTTTAATTTGCTTATCACTCTACATATCTTACACTTCTTACATATCAAAGTAGCAGAATCATTCGGTTAAACAACTTTACAGATGGATACTGAGGATGAACACTTGACTTAACTTAGTGAGTGAGTGAGGGAGTTTACTTTGCACGGATAGAAGAGATCAGATAAGGGAATAAAAACATTAAGCGTTCCATTTCTACCTGTCGGTCTCTATCAGCATTATATATTAGTTTCAGATTTGAGTAAATAATGAAAAATATAAAACCAAATATAAGAGGCTCAAACGTCTAGCTAATCTGTTTCTAAAGCCTAAAAAATAAATCCACCAGAATCAAACAATGATTTCTCTTTGGTGAATCATTATTTCCTATCCATATTTACATCAGAAACACAGAGAACACGTCCCGGTCTGTGACCAACACAGAACCCTCCCACATCCAGATGTTTGACTCATGCAAGGTGGAAATTGGGAGCAATGTGGACAATAAAAAAAATGCAATAACTTACATATAGAACATAAATTATTTCCATATCAAATATTTACACATGGCAACTTTGAACATCAGTGCATTACAGACAAAGGCATGCATCTCCTCCCACGTGAACGAGCGAGCCGGGGAGAAACCCTGCAGGGTCCTGGTGGGTTTCATCTGAAAGAGAGGGGGGGCTTCTCCCGTTCACGTTCTCTCTCTCCAGCACTGAAATACTGTAATGTTCCCTGAGTCATAGGCTGAGGTTCATCCTGCTAAACGGGGCAGAGATACGTCTGAACCTGAACATCTGCACACTGGCAAACACACACACACTGACCTGATTGGAGCTGTAAAGTACAGAGAGGACAATTTGCTAAAGTGTAAGCGGTGCATCTGTTGTTTCCACCCAATTGTCATTTGAAGTGACGGGATTGGCTCATTGTTTTATTTTTGTACCTTAAGAGCAAATATCTTACCTTAAATGGTGAACGTCTCATTTTGAACCAGAGCGATCTAAAGGCCAAAGTGTCTCCCTAAACATTTCTGTCGGCGGTTTGGCCCGATTTTGTGTTTCTGATCTGACGTCTACAGCCCTGAACAGAAACGCATGAGGTAATGAACATGCATGACCTCATTGGTGCAGAGTTGAGGAAAGCCTCTTTATGTAATGTGGTCAAACGGCCCGAGTCTCACTTTGAATCGTCTCAATCTCCATTTTTCCTTTCCTTTCCTCAGGTGCTGTTTTATCTGGGATGTGTTCTAAACTGTTGACTGAACTCGAGATGGCGCTGTTTCTCACACTTCCATCCCAAAGTCCCATCAAGAGCGATAGCACATTTGTTTTGTGGGTGACTTCCATGTTGTTGTTGCTTTAACCCCTTGACACCCACACACTTTTTGGAACATGCTTACATGACACAAACACCAAGGAGGAAGGGTGAAAGTCCAGATCACCATGGATACGACCTCTGGAAGCCGTCGGCAGAGTGTATTTGCTTCATCTGAGTTTATTGTTGTTTTTAGGGAGGTTGTGATTTCAGAAACAAAGCCGTTTAGAATCGCGGATGAAGACGGAGGAGCGGACAGCAAAGCGCCCGTCCCTCCTACCTACACCCGCACGACTCCACCACCATGTCCTCGTACTGCTTGTAGACCACATTGTTTCCTGAGTCGATGTAGAGGATGCTGATGGGGCTGAGCTTGGAGGGGGCGCAGCAGCTGGGCGGCATGTTGCTGGGGTTCATGGAGTTCATCAGAGTCTGGATGATGGCGTGGTTGGTGGGCTCCAGGTGGGAGCGCAGAGGGAAGTCGCACACGCCCTCGCAGTGGTACGCTTCGTAATCCAGCGGCGCGATGATCCAGTCGTCCCAGCCCAGATCTCTAAAGTTGACGTGCAGCGGCTTCTTGCTGCACCTTGATTTGGACTTCTTGCCGTGTCTCTTCCCGTGCCGTGTTTTGGACACGGCCGTCCTCCTCCTCCTCCTGCTGGTTTTGCTTCGAGGCCTCCTCTCTTTGGCCTTCCTCTCCAGGCCCAGCAGAACCCTCCCCTCCCTCCTCTCACTGAAAAGCGTCTGCCTCCTCTTGGACCGGGTGAAAACCACCAAGATGGCTTTCTTCTGGTGGGGCCGCCCGTGCCGGTGCAGACCTAGAAGGTGCAGGTCCAGCTCCCTCTCTGGGTTGTCCAGCATGGCCCGGAGCTCCAGGCAGAAGTGTTTCCCGTGGGTCAGCTGCTGCCACTCTCTGAATATTTCCCACACATCCAACACCTCCCACTTTGGCCTGTGGGAATCTTGAAGGTCCAAGGTTTTGGAGTTGAGCAGCTGCTGATCGTGGCACGAGAGGAGCTGGATGTCGACGGGCTCTGTTTCCGATATCCTGAAATTCCCAGACACTTTGGTGTATATCCTGAGCTCAGCCCCCAGCACCTCCGCTTTCTCACTGAGGGTTGAGACATCGAACAGATACTGCTGTCTCCTCAGAGGGGAGAGTGGGAGGTCATCTGTGGAAAGCATTAAAGCAGCAGGGTCAGACGCATTCTCACGGCGATGATGTGCATGGAATTGGACACAAAAATGACACTTTTGTTGGCTGAATTAATCTGAGAGACAAAGTGTCTCAAATATGAAGTGGAGGAAGAATTCAGATCCCTCATGTCAGCACACATGAAGCACATATAAGGGAAGTCCTGCATTCACACTACAGTCAGTTAGCGTGTGTATTCATTGGAAGTGCAGGCAAGGACACACACGCGAGCGTTTGACATCATTATCTCTGTTGGATCCCTGGCAGCTGAGTGTCTTGTATTGCCACAGATTCTGTTTTGATTTAAGCTCTCATCATTCTTTCATTCTTACTGTGGCTATAGGATAGAACAGCATTCAGATGTAGCGCCCCCTGCTGCCTGGAATGACTTATAAAAGCATTTCAAAGTCAGACTTCACAGATATAAACTAACATAGCATTTATTCAAGTGCTCCACACGTTTGTTTACTTGTCCTATTTGTGTTTTTTGGTTCTTTAAATTCAAAATGAGATGACCTTCTAACTCCTGTTGCCTTTCCTCACATCTCATTTTTACTTTGACTAAATGGCGTTTTGTGTGTCTTTTGGTGTTTGCAGTAAAACTTTGGAGAAATGATGGAGAATCCTGAAGAAAAACCGGAAATATCGAATTCTGGAAGGGATTTAATGACAAAGGTGCGAAAAGGACTTTGACTGCAGATTTAGTTTAATTTCTTTTGCATCATTTTTACCTTTTGACATCAGAAAACATAAGGAACTGCAATTGTGTCTTTTCATGTTTTCTAATTGTTAGTTTAAGTATGTCATTAATCACCTGGTTATAATAATAACTATAATAATAACTATAATAATAATAATAATGATAATAATAAGCCTACCTTGTCCATGGTCCACAAAACTTGCAATAGTATTCGCTGCTTTAGAGGATCTAAAGAAACTCGCGTTGAGTCCCAGTTTCTCCGCCGTGGAGAACGTTTTGTAAATGGACATCATGTAGTCGTGAGGCTCTATTAATTCTTTGGACGTTGCTTTATTGTTTCTCTCCACGGACGGCGGCGCGTAAAACTCCTTGAAGTGTTTGGAAGCTTGTTGTCCATCAAAGATCCTCGTCACTTTGCTGTTTCTGAGGGCGGACGGGGGTAAAATAGCAAGAGCGTGGACACAGGAGGTCCCCCACGCAAACACAAGAGCCCCGCAGAGGACAGTTAGGACACACAGATCCATCGTCTGCTCTTCTTCTCGGGGGTCAGGGTCGGGGTTTGTGGCCGGTGGACCACGGGTGCGACTGAAGCTGGACTCTGCATCCACTGACAGCCAGTCACTCTGCTCAGGACAGGCGGTCCAAAGTTAAAAAGGGAGTAAGAACACGCCCCCCTTGTACTCTTCTCGTTAAGCCTAAATGGTGACCGCAAATTAAGGCAGTAAAACTAATTGTCCCTCTGGCAGCCATCGCCGCTCCACATGTGCGCGTCAAACTCGTGAGTCCCGCGCTGAAGCGTCTCCGAGGACGAGACAAACTCACTCTCACCCTCAGCTTTGTCTCTTTCGTTGCGTCTCTCCATCCGAGCTCCGGTGGGAATTCTGCTTCGGTGCGTCATGAACCTGAGGATTGATGTGGACTCTACCGCCCTCTAGTGTGCGGGTAGAATATCACACTGGGGGGCGACAGAGCGAACGTGAGGAGACGCAGCCAATCAGCGTCCTTCAGCACCATGGACAGCGTCTTCACGACACATGAATCATTGACAGTATCTGTGTTTACTCTTATTCGAGTATTTCAATACAACAAAGGCGGGGTTTGGAAGTAAAAATGGATTTTATCTGCATAGTTTCAACATAGCATCAATTTCAACATCATATCCATCTTATTACAGATTCAGTTAAGTGTTATTAAAATGAGAGGTAGACAAGAGTGATAGAGTGCAATCATCATCATTCAACAGCCATCAGTGTGTGTGATGACACATAGGAAAGACCCAAAGAACAAAATACAACTATCATGTAAAAAAAGCAACTGTAAATTCCCAGATCTACTTTATACCACTGAATATACCATATATATATAATCCTTCATATTTCAATCTATTGCACAAAGTTGTAAATACATTTTATTTGACATTTTAATCCGAAAAAGCACCCACAATTAAAAACACAAGGTATGCCCTCAAATTGTATTCAAAACCAAGAAAACAAAGTGAATAATATAACAGCCATCAATGCACAATGAAACATAGAAAACCCCCCAAAACTTTAAAAACTTCAAACAATTTAAAAAGAGATTAATTGCAGATTTGTTTCTTATTTCTGTATTTTTGTATCCTTCACAAAACCCTCACAGTTGCTGGTTTTCATTAGCACTAGTAGCACACAGTGTTTTAATGCTATCTGAGGAGCAGGCACGTGAGAAGATGAGTCAGGATAACGCTAAGCAGGCACAGGCTGGTGGCGGTCACAGCAGGGCTGGTGTTGTCAAAGATGCTGTGGCTGTCAGTGGTGGTGTCTGTGGTGAGAGCCGTGGTGTTTGAGGGGGTCAGGGTGGTGGGAAGGACCTTGACCTCGAAGCCCCTTGACTGAGTCTTCCATTCTTTCAGAGTGAAGGCAAGGACAAGGCTGTCACCTGCAGAGAGACGAGAATTGCAGGCATTATGGGAAAATACAGATTTATTTGCAACAACAAAGGTACAGAGCAGGATATCATACCACTGTTGGAGATGGACAGGTCAGTGTAATTGGCCCAGCAGCCTGAGAACAGGATGGTCGTGTTTCCCTTTAGTCCGCTCACAACGTTTCCACTGGAGTCCTTCAGGATGGCTGTGACGGTGAGCGTTGTCACACCCACAGCAACACATTTCCCCTGCAGACAAACACAGCTCAGCTTTCAGCACAGCAGCAGAATGCATCAAAAACACCTGAGGCTCCACATCAGCCTAGAGATATTAAGGTGGACCTGATGGCGGCGCCCAAACCTCGTAAGAAGTCATAACAACGCCATAACTTGAAACAATGAAGAGCTTCTTACCGCCTCATCTACAGCCATGATGCTGGGCTGCTGGAGGAGCGGGCCCACGTGATCGGCCATCGGCTCCACGATCATCAGCAGCTGCTTCACTCCGGACACGGTGCTCGGCTGAGGATCTTCTCTCGTCACCTCCTGTGAAGACTCCTGGAGTTTGAAGCAGAAATCAAAACATGAAGCATAATCGGAAAAAGCACATTGATATGAGCTGGACACTCAATCTAGGAATCAGTGTGTTATGTTTCACTGAGCAGGAGTCTCACTTCTTTCCAGCTGGGGTCAGAGGTCGGGGGAGGAGGAGGAATCATTCCCATGGAAGAGACGTTGAAGCCGATGGAGGAGCTGAGGTTACCTGAGACAGCTGCCTGACCCAAATTATCTGCAACATCCTTCAACAGCTCAAAGTCCTCCTCATCTACAAAAAAGACAAGAAACAGTGACATTAGAAACATCTGCACCACTTCTCCTTCCTCTCAGCTGTGGAGCTCTGACTTTCTTCCCACTAACCAGCGGTACTGTTGGTCGTTTGTACTGGAGGTTTCTTGATCTCCACCTCCACTATCAGGCCTGTGGCCCTCTTCTTTCGCCGTGAACCTCCAGCCTCTGAGACGATCTTAGTGATCCGGATCATGTTGGGGGGAACTTTGAGGAACAAGGCCAGGTTGTTCACCAGGGCGTCCCCAAAGAACTCATCCACAGTAAGGGCAGGCATCGAGAAGGAAAGGAAGAGAACCGGGGAGGTTCGGACCTCCGCTGGGTTGGAGCCTTTCACCGTGATCATCAGCATCTTGTTGTCTGGATCAAAGAAGTTGGAGCCATGAGTGGCATTCATCTGGGGATAATACTGACCTGAGGGGATAAAAGAGGAGAGAGGAAATTAAAATACTGTAGAACTCATCCATCAGTTTTGTAAGTTGTTGTGACCTCATCATGTGTGATCATGATCTGGGTACCTAAACCTGACGTCTGACAACCAAACCATACCTGTCGTCATCGGCTCCTTCAGGGTGTAGTCGGATTTGTCTTTGTTCCACTCGGCGTTGGTGGGAGCGACCAGATTGTTGGCCGCGTATACGTCCAAGCGCTGCGGTTTCGAGAAGAAGATGGACACCCGGACGCTCTGAATGGAATAAAAAGTTGAAAAAGGATCAACACACAATCAACAGCAACGCTGCCAGCTCAGGAGTTGTGGAAGAAGTTAAACTGACTTCAGAGGGGTCGGCGTTGAGCATCATGACGCGAAGTTTCTGAGGGCTGACGCTGGTGAAGAAGACTTCCACGGGGAAACCGACGGGCACGAGGGCGTGGAAGAGGGAAACTCTCTCCTGACAGGTGTAACCAGAACACCAGCCGTGATCCTGAGGACCTGCACACAAAGTCAGGGACGTCAGGGACAGTAATGTTGTATCATTGCAGTGTTTGTGCAGGTCTCCATCAGCACCCAAACCTTCTGCGTCATTGTCATATCATGAACTAAGAGACTCATCATCCTACCATTGATCAGATCCAAGTAGCCGTTGACGAGCACGGCCACGGGGGACAGACGCCTGGTCTCTGTGTCGCTGTCCAGACTCTCGATCACCAGCATTCTGTAGTTGTAGCCGTGGCACTCGTAGCTCTGCCATGTTGGCCTGTACCTGCAGCCTTTCCTGGCCACACCTGAGGACCAAACAACAACAAGGACTTTTAGAGATCTAGACTTTGATTACAGTCATTTGTTATTATTCATTCTCTACTTTCTGCACTTTTAATACCAATATGATGGTCTACCTTTGTGTGGAGCGATGCTTTCCACAGCGAGGCGGCTGCCGTTGGCGGCGGTGAGCATGACCTTAGGGATGCGGAAGTCGCCCAGCCCCCTCCTGGGATCCCCCCCCCACTCAAACTCAGACTGAGGCACCACGGCGCCCACGCTGCCCAGGAAGGAGCCGTCTAGATCCTTCAACAAGGACTTCTTCTTGGCATCACAGTCCATGTCCACACAGTCAGATGGGTTAGCTTTCCTGTAAAACACACACACACGCACACATCAGTGATTGGTTGAACTTGTGAGCTTGTTAGATGCTGCTTATGTCTAATCACTTACTTCACATCAGGCCTGTGGATGAAGACTTTGGCCTCCTCTGCGCTGTCGACAACCTTCATGTCCCAGACCTGCACCGGGTGCTGCAGGTCCTCGTTCTCAGGGTTGGTGATGAACATGAAGTCCGTCTCAGTGGAGCATGAGATGTTTCGGAACCCAGCAAAGGTGGTGTCTTCACGGGAGACATAGAGAGACATGAGGGAGACATAGAGAGACATGAGGAAGACATAGAGAGACATGAGGGAGACATAGAGAGACATGAGGAGGTCAGACAGGAGGTTCAACCCTTCATGCAGTATTTCATGTTGTTGTTCTTCACTGCGAGCTCACCGCTGACTTTCATCACTCCACTGATGGCGGGATAGCTCATAGTTCTGGGGTGGGGCTTTGTTGGTGCCTTGTTGTGGCCAGAGTTGAAGGATGGCCAGCAGATTCCGGACTTGCCGCCTACAGAAAGACGAGATAGATACAAAATTAGACTTCCAGTGCTGTAGATGATGTCATAAAGTCCACTCCTACTCCCTCTTTGAGGGGATTGGGAAGTGTTTCAGCTTGGTACCGTACCTTTAGGAGGCCTGGGAGCTCGATTGGGTTTGGAATTCTCGATATTGTAATCACCGGAGGGCAAACCGTCGGAACAGTTGAAGTTTGGACTGCTGCCCACAATCAAGGAATTCTGTGAAAGTAGGAGGAAATGTAAACTTTGGGGAATTTGAGACGACAAAACAAAGGAGAGGCGAATAAACACAAAGCTCCTCACCGTGATTTTGACAAATTTATCAGAGTAGACGTGGGAGACTGAGGGCGGGAGGAAGACCAGAGGCATGACGCCCATCCCGTTGTCCACCAGAGTCACATTGGAAATATAGAGGCTTGTGGTTATCTACACAGAAAGAGGAAGAAGATGAGGCAAAAATGGTCTCTCACATTATAAGGCTCTCTTTTATTTGTATAAGGATGAATGGAACCTGTCCCGTTTTCATACCTGGGTGTAGATGGCGTAGTCAAAGCTCCTCCACACGTAGAAGCCTTGGACGAGGGTGCAGCCCGGCATCCCGTCTCTGTTCAGATAGACTCCAAACAAGCCGCCGTGAGCCTCGTTGCCGACCCATCGCTCGTTGTTGTTTGGGAAACCTACAGAGGAAGAAACGTGTTTGAGAAACGGTTCACAGATCCCAGCATCGCCCGTTGAATTCCCAGCGTCCCTGTGCTGTTACCTGGACACGGTTCACCATCGATGCGGTAGGCGACTCTCTCATAACCGGCCACGATGTTGTACTGCAGCACAAGGTTGGTTCCCTCGTTGCCCTGATGTGGTGAGGAACAGAGTGTGAGGTTTTGTTATTGTTTTTGTTTACAGTATGATTCCGCATGTACTCCTTTGAGAGAGAGAGACAGGGCAGACCTCAATGGCAGCGTCCCAGTCGTAGTTGAAGGGCTCCTTCCTGCCCTGATAGGATCCAGGCCACATCGACAGCGTCACCAGGTTCCTCCTCACTATGATCCCGTCGCCCCGCAGTTTAAAAGCTGGAGCACAGGGACACAAGCAATAGAGAGAGAGAGTTACGCAAAGATTCAACACACAGGCTGGTGACTATTTACTGAAACATACCTTTGTTATCTCATACTTCAGTAACTTTAGACTAACTTGGTGATGATGATGATCTAATAAACTGATCACTGAAGTACTGAAGTGGTTTTGAACAGCCCAGTGTCTCAGCCTACCTTCTCCCACAGAGCGATGAATGACGTTATCATCCACCTTCAGCCCGTCTGTGCCCTGGACCCAGATAGCCGAAGCGAAGCCGTTGTGGAAAGCACAGCCCTGAATGTACGACTCATCTGCTGCAACCTTTAACACAGAAAACACAAACACTTTACATGACAGACCAGCTGCAGCTCACTGGAGCCGCCTCTCCTCTGAAGACAAGAGAGTTACTAGTTTGAGCAACAGAGCCTCCTAGTGGACAACTTCTGCCATTACATATAATTGCCTTCATGTACACGAGTGGATTATTGGCACATTTAACATATAAAGTAAAATGTATTCAATTTTAGCCAGAGGTTTAGAGGGAACTGAATTAGTAACATCCAAGTTTGACTTAATTAAGTGTGTGTGTGTGTGTTTGTGTGTGTTTTACTGTACCTTTCCCAGGTTGAGGAAGGCCACAGAGGCGCGGGGGTCTGCAGTGTTGGTAAAGCCTTCCTGACCGGAGTGGAAGAACTCCACATTCCTGATCTGAGCTTTTCCTGTAGGGACAAAACGCCACAACATTTCTCAGACGACGACGACAGACACAAACGTACGTCTTGTTTGTTTGGGGCTTTCTCCAGAGGGGGCGCTGCTACACCTCCTAACAGGCACAGTCAAGCATACTACCTACCTTTGTAATCAATCCCTTCAGACGAGAACGTTCCAACCAACAGCCTGGCTCCAAATGATTCCTTCTGCATCTCCGGGTATTCCTGACCGATGATCTTGATGTTCTTGGTCAGGAGACCAACATCGGCAGCCAGAGTGTAGGTCTGCTTTGTGCTTGCGATGGTGTGAGTCTCACCTGCAGAGCGACAGAGAGAAGAGAGAGGAGCGAGGCAGAGGTCAGTGCTGCACCGTCGTAATTGCTCTCAACCAGTAATGATGCTGAATGAAAGCCAGATGCTGAACTGACCAATGTGAGTGTGGGTCAAAGGCTGGTTCAGGGTCAGGACGGTGCCGGCTGAGGACACGGCTGTAATCTGACGTTTCTCTGTCTCCCACGCGTTGTAGCCAGTGGTGGAAATGACGACCTCATCTCCGACCTGCAGGCATAAGCAAACGTCAAGCAAAGGCTGAAGTAACAATTACCATTTAACATTCTGAGTTAGAAGGGGAGGGAAAGCACAGACCTGCCAGTCGACGGCCTGAGCCAGGGTGAGCGTGTTGTTGTTGGCCCACGTTGTGGAGGCCAGTTTGGTGTGACAGACCGTACTCGCCCGCCCATAGAGCTCCAGTGTTCCAAACACGCCTGTTCAACAACAAACAAATGTGCCAATTTATTTTATAATATTTTGCAAAGTAGATGTGCACTGATTTGTTTTTTGGAGACTGTAGCTCTACAGATTTCCATGTGTTTTGTGTTCCTTACCCAGGACCTTGGACCCTTGGTTGGGTCCATTAGGTAGAAGCCAGTCAGGAGTGCGATGGTTCCCTCTCAGTCTGATGTGGAGCTGACCGCTGAACGGCGTGTCAGCCTTTCCTGCGAACATCCTGCCACCCTGAGAGAACCAGACGTAAGCCACAATAAGTACAATCATCATAGTATTGTTTTAAGTTTCTACGCTACTACATTCTAATGCACCCAGCCCTGTCTAATGTCTCATGTGCTGCTGCGACTGGATGCATGAAACATCTCCTCCAGCTGTACTGAGAGCAGCAAATATAGTTTTCATACTTGTTGCCTCCTGTGGCTCTCGTGTGCAATCTTAAAGCTGAATCAGACATCTGTACAGTGTCGGTAGACTTTAGCAGACGCTGACCTGGATGGAGATGTAGACGGCATCGATCACCACAGTGTTGTTGCTGGGGACAGAGCGAGACTTCCTGGACGAGGAGCTCGAGCCGTCTGGGATCTCAAGAACACCGACGACGGTCAGCTTATTGAGAGGCGGAGTGTTTGTGTCCAGAACAACCCATTTCCCTGTGGTTTGACAAAAACACAAAGGTATTTTACTAAAACGATCCCACCTACTACCCTCTCTTATTGAATTTTGATTTTTACGACCAAGTATACAGGAAATAGGAAAGGATTTGTCCCTCTTACCTGATGGGATGACCACATCAGCGCCCTCTGCTGGTGCAGTGAAGTTATTCTCAGGTGAACTTTTCCAGAAGGATGAATTGGACCAGGAACTGGAAACAAAAAGTTGAACACATAAAGAAAGAAAGATCACATCAGCAACAAGAACAACGTCATTTTCAAATTTGTTTTTATTTATTTCCCCTTTGTTTAAATCCTAAATTGTCTTTTTGAGATAATCGAGACATTTTGCCGTTACATAAAGGAAATGTGTTGCATTTTGGAAACATACATGAAGTCAGCAGGTCGGCCAGCGGGAAGAGGGGCGAGTGTGGCCGGAGGAGGAGGAGGCGGACGGATGCATTTGGGGAAGAAGCAGCTGTGAACCTTGAAGTTGACCGCGACGTCGATCATGGAGCGGTCGACACTGTCGCGACGTCGCCGGGCGGCTCTCTTGCCGGATACTGAAATAACAGCGTAACAGTGAGTTCCAAATCACTCTGCTGTTAGTGAACCACGTTCTAAGGTGAGTCAATAGTAGACTACACTAAATTAGGACAAGCTGGATAGATGAAGATTGCAATCAAAGTGTGTGAGTGTCTCACTGATGTAGTAGAGGTTGTTGTCGTCCTCGTTGAAGTACCAGTCTCCATTCTGGTTGTTACTGTAGCTCAGCGGTGTTGTTGACTCGTTCCTCTTGTCCACTACAGTGAAGCTGTCTGGACTCTGGGTGAAATTGTGGTTGATGATCAAATATTGACCGGGCTGTATGAGGGGGAAAAGCAGATCAGTGTTAAATGGTTTCTGAGCCAAGGTGTGGCTGATGTTTCTCACATTTACATTTTGAAACAGCATCGTCACTAAACACGTCTTGATTTACCTTGAAGCCGTAGAATTTTGCCGTGTAGGACACATTTGTGATTTGATTCATATTGACAAACTCCATAATGTACGTGTGGTTGGAGGGGAGCAAAGCCATCCAGCCAAACTTGTGGGTCATTCTCTTCTTCACATATGGAACAAGAGAAGTGCCTGAAATATTGAAAAGAAACAACTCATCACCTGAGGAAAACCTCATTTAAAGTGGCAATTAGTACAATATCTATGGAAACATTCTGAACAACACAGCTATGACCACAATCTACTATATTAGTGTGTTTTAGTACCGAAGGAGTTGGTAAAGCTGACGTCCTTGGCCCTCAGAGACTCAGGTGACGGCTCGTTGAATGCCAGACGATGGAAGCTGACTGTGTTGTCGCACACAGCACCGGGAAAGCCCAGACTCCATGCGGGATTCTGGGAACAGTGAGCCGGGTCCAACAAGTTGCTTTGGGGCACCGCGATATAACCAGCGTTTCCTGCAAATGTGGAAGTATGGATCGCCGGGTTTAGGGTTAAAGACAGAGATGGAAGTTCTGTTAATCAGACTTTACCAGTTAATATACTGTAGATGTTTATGGTGCCTGATTGGACTACATTCAAAATATTGAGTTTATCTGGAGAACAATGTAAGAACCAGTATCATTCAGGTAATATGAGACTGCAAACATGACTGATTACCTGTGAGGGAACCATCCATGTCCATCAGCTGCACCTCATGCTCCCATCTGAAGCTGGCCTTGTTGGGGCTGTTAAAGTACTGGATTCCACTAAATCTGGCAGCCCAGCCCCCGCACTTGTCGATACACGTCCCGTCGATCCTGGCTACCCCGATGGCTGCACACGAACTGCGGTCAAAGTTGACAAACTTGGTGTTGGTGACCGACATGCCATCGGACAGCGGCAGGATGACACCTCGAGCCGTGCAGTAGTTAGGTCCGAGGCCGAGCTCATCTACGTGGCCCACGATGAGGCTGTTGGTCACCCTGGCCCCTCCTGTGCTGTCAAAGCCAGAGACGGCCCACTGCATGATTTGTTTGGTTTCGATTCCGGCCTTCTCGTTGTTGACCATGACAAAGCGGTCGAATACCAGAGCCCCCCCGTTGACCCACTCGGCGCCCTTCTCACAGTTCCAGGTAGTGAGGCCGCGGAAGACAGCTGGCTCTGGGGTTTTGGAGCGGCAGCTGCCATCCTTCATCGGGAAATAATCCTGGAAGATCCAGATACCAAACCAGCCCTGGGAGTGCACAGTGTTGTTGGTAAACTCCCCCAGGGGAACTTTCTTCTGGCAGATGTTTGGGTCGTATGACGGGCCGTCAGGGTGCGTGTGCATTCGGTACCAGAAGCCAAAGTGGGTTCCCCCGGCGGCTGCGTTGTGGCGGATGATGTTGTTGGGGTTGGTGACCCAGTAGGCAGCGGGCGTGATGTCATCGTTCAGCAAGCTGGTACTTTGTTTGACAAACACAGCCAGGTTATGCTGCAGGATGTTCCCTGTCTCAATGCCGTCCTCGATAAAGAAGGCCCCGCCCCTGATGTCATAGATGACATTGTGCTCCACTAACAGACGGTGGGTGTGGTGTATGGTCACGGCCCTGTTGAAGGTCTGATGGATCGCACATCCTCTCACATAAGACTTAAAGTTGATGTCTCCCATCAGATGGAAGTGGATTGGATAACGCCCGAGTCTGAACGCCTGGCCTGCATGGAAGATCTGTGGGATCAAAGCACGCATGATTAAATAAGGGAATGAACTAATTGTTGTGGTGAGTAATTTGATGTATTTATCCTGGTTATTGTAGTTATAACTTAAGACATAGAGCAGATTTGTGCTCTTTACCTCAACATATTCCAGTCTGGCGATTGCCAGATTCTCATTTGGCTTGGGTGCATGTAACATGATGCAGGCTCCAAACTCATCGGTGCCGGCCTCATCCCCAAACCTCCCCAGGAAACACGTCTGAGTAGTAAATTCACCTGCAACACACAGAAAGATGGCAATGAAGCAGATGAGAGTACTAATACGTGACTCTGCGGTGAGTTCAGGTGTGTGCGACGGCTCAAAATGCTGTTACTTTACATTTGACGTACCTGTATTAAACCCTGCCGGGCACTTTTTGATGTCATCGTTCCATTCTATGTTCTGGGAACCTTGCACCAAGATATTCCTGGTGAGGACGCCCACTTCGGCGCAGAGATCTACCACGCTGCCATCAGGCAGCGTGACGGTCACCCCCAGGTGGGAGTACTCCAGTGGCTTGTCCAGAGTGAGGGTCCTGCCGTCAGCTGACACAGCGGTGATCTTCCTCACCTCGTTCTCAATCTGACTGTGCCTGGAGAAGGGAGAACATCAAATGGATTAGGATCAGACAAGAAGTTAACATACAAGTTGTTTTAGCCCAAAAGAAAGTTTGTTTTGGTTTCAAACTAATGTCTGAAAAGTGGTAAACGCTTAATGACTTCATCAAAAGTTATATCATGATATTACCATAAGCAGAATCCTGATATGGTCTCATTTCACAGAATTATCTTTGTAGTAACTCTGTGTAGCTTCTTAAAAAAAATGGATTGCACAATGGGATTTGGTTACACAAGTACAGTATACACCTGCTTACTCTCCTGGGGGAGTTTCAACTTCATACTCAGCTTAAATGTCTGTGTGTGTGTGTGTGTGTGTGTGTGTGTGTGTGTGTGTGTGTGTGTGTGTTTGTTTACATTTCAGTGTGTGTGAGAGTGTGTCTTCAACCTTTGTGCGCCCTTGCCATGGTCACATTCTTTACCTGTCTCCAGTGGAGGCGATGACGATCTCGTCTCGGACCTTCCATGTCACCGACTGTTTCAGGGTCAACGTGTTGGAGCCATTCGCCGCTGTCCGCTCCAAGTGTGTCCAAGGGGTGGGAATAGGAATACCTGGAGAAACAGGTTCAAAACAATGAGTGGCACCTGAGGGGGGTGGGTGAAGTGTCATGGATAAGAACAACCCAAACAGGATCTGAACTCAAATTACTCAGGTGACATCATGACATGCAGTCAGGGGCTTTTTGGACAAAAAACAGGTCTGGGCTATTTCTGTGAGAGCTGTGTGACATGACAAGACTCTAATTACACAGAGTCCAGAAGTTAGAAAGCATTTAAAGACTGTCAGGTTTAATTTTAGGGCATTTTCAGCCATTATGGAACATTTGACATTCTCTACAGTCAACACTCTGATTGCTTAGAATGGCTGGAATGTTAATAGTCCAACGTTTTACATTTTTAAAAGTTTTAGGATTAAGAACAAAATGATAGTGTGTGTGTGTGTGTGTGTGTGTGTGTGTGTGTGTGTATGTGTCTATACCATGAAAGTCCAGCTGTCCCTCTCTGACAGCCAGTGTCTTAGTTCCGTAGACAGGAAGTTCTTTGGAGCGTGGGTGTCCGTGCAGGGTGATGATGGCTTTGTGCTGGAAAGGCGCCCCCTCTTGGCCGATCTGGAGCCGCCCTCCATCAGTGATCAGAATGTTTTCTGCCTGCAGCTCAATGTCTGCCTCATCGAAGATCAATGTCCCTCCTGGACAGAAAGAAATGTCGTTAAACTGCTTCTACACAACAACGCCTGTGACTCCTGAGGAGGTCATGTCCGCACCTTGAATGAGGAGCATCTTCAGCACAGGCGTGTTGACGTCCAGCAGGATGGTCTGGCCTTTTGTGACCACGGCAAAGGTTCCCTTCTCTGGCGGAGACAGCCCCCCCCAGGTGAATCTGGACGACCACACGTCCACGTAGAAGAAATCAGCGTTGGTCTGAAGGAAGAAGCACATGCCAGATAAAAAACATGAACTTACAAAATCTGACTGTTTAAGGTTACCGTCTAGATTCCATCAAATGTCTTCTGTTACCATGGTGGCGATGCCTTGATCTTTGATGCTGACTCGGACTTTGGTTGTCTGAGACTTTGGCTGAGAGCTCGTCACACAGATGATGTGTGTGTTGTTGGTGGAGCGGACGTCGCACACGGTCTCTGCGATGGTCACGTTGACTTCGTTGATGTTGGTGCTGTGAGGTGGAAGCACGAGTGAATGTGAGCAGATTGGAGGGAAAGATGGAGAGAAAAGGAGAAAGAAAAGCACAGAGCAACATAAGAATCAGTGAAGAAGAAGTCATGTTTACTTCTCATTTGATAACCTCCTAATTCTATTTTTTATTTCTGGTATTCATGACATAATAGCTCTTCAATCCCTTTAACCCTAAAGGGATTGAAGAGCTATGAAGTTTACCACATGCCAAAAAGAACACAATGTCTTTACATAACACGCAATAAAAGCAGAGGAAGAAATCAATTGTTGTGTAAGCTGGCCTTTCAATTCATAACCAATGGCCCATAATCTGGGTGTGGCTCCCCATTGTGACACTGGCACACTATGTTATCACTGCCGAGGTTCTTATTGCACACCTGAAACCTGAGCCTGTGATTGTGAGTCTGGTGCCTCCAGCCGTGCCGCCTCTGCGTGGGTAAACGTCGGCGATGGTTGGAGTCAGCAGAGATTTGTAGGTGTAGCCATTGGAGATGTTGACAGCGTACAGCTGATTAATGACAGCAACCTGGCAGCTCAGGGCTGAGTCAGTGCCTGAGTTCAGACATGGCAACCACACGACCACAGACAGACAAACAAACACACAGTCACGTACAAAAGGGCAGAGAGAATGAAATTGCGTGAGTGAAGAGATAACAATCGGTCTAGGATATCATGTCCTCGTTGACGAGCCATTGTCTCGTCTGACATGCCTGTCATGTTGTCTGTCTAAAGGCTGACAGCATTCCTCACATGCTAAACCAGTCTCCTTTAGCGCTTCAGTCTGGTTTTGTTGAAACATAATGGCATGAAATAAAGCAGCAGGTGCACATATTTTCCACAGAAAAACAAAAGCAAGAAAATAATAAGTCTCTCATCAAAGTGTGGCGTGACAGAGAGTTCAAAAGACGAGCGAGCTCATGGATGTGAAACTGTTTTAGGCTGAGACAACTGTTGCACGCACATGCTGCTGAGCCGACCTGCTGGAGGTCCTGCTGGAGGCTCAGGTTCCAAATATCAACACCGCATTTATGCTACGGAATATGTGTGTTTTTTGTAAAACAACATCCAAAAATGTCATTCTTTTTGTAATTCAGAGCTTCTTTAATGCATTCAAATTCAAAGTGAGCTGAGCAGAAACACTTACCGTTGTTGAAGGGAGACCAGCAGTAGAGACGCGTGGAGCTGGACATGCCTCTGTTAACGCGACATTCCTTTCCACAGATCTGCACGGTGGAGGTGAGGGGATCAAAGCCAGAACCCTGAACGGCCAGAACTGCGCCGCCGCCAAAGCTGCCTACATCACAGACGAGAGACGGGAGAACTCAACACAGCAGCAAAGAATCCAACACGGCTTCTCTCTGTGTGATAGGTTAGTATTGAGTCTTACCCGCATTGGGCTGGACGCCGCTGAGAACCAGTTCATAGGTGAAATCAATATCTCCCTGGGCGCAACCTTTGACCTTGTGGTGGAGCAGGACCGGGTACGTGCCCCCCGGGTTGGGCCCCGCCGCGCACCGGACCTCTGTGTCGGTTAATGCGGACAGAACGCAGGGCACGCCGTTTATGGTGACGGTGACGAGTCCCTTGTCGGTGCCAAATCCGGTTCCTGTCAGCGTGAGGACTGAGCCGCTTGGACCTGTGGAACATAAGCAGACAGACAGGGAAGGTAAGACTGGATAGTAACAAAATATCACATATTCTCTCATTATGTGGTTACTTGGAAACGTATACTCTTGTCTGCAAACGTCTCTGAATCGTGGGTGTAGTCAGGTTAAACTTTAGAGAACAACAGAGATTCTATTCTTTTGTAGAAGCAGTACATTCGCCTGTAGGGGTCAAAAGGCCGCTTGCCTCCTTCTCTATAGGCGATTAGTATATTATAGATTGTTTGTCTGTGTGTGGTGAAGGTCAGTGATTACCAGTAGTGGGGCTGATGGTGTTGATGACGGGCGTGTGGGCTGCAGAGTAGGTGAAGCTGAGAGGAAGATACTTCACAGAGAAGACCTGGATGTTCACGGTCACCTGTCCCGCACTGCCGGGCTCCGTCATGCAGACAACCCGACCCGGGTCCATCTCCTTGATCTTACAGGGTTTGCCCCCAACCGTCACAGTTGTGTTTCCCGGAGCAAAGCCGTTTCCTGTCAGGACGAGAGGGGTTTTTCCAGCCAGACTACCCATGTCAGGGCTCAGGGTTGCCTGGGCAACGCTGGTCAGAGTTAAAACGCCAGACGCCAGGCCTTTGCTTCTCACAATCACCCGGAGATCGTGTGGACCTGCAGGCAGAGCGCGTACACTGAGTGCGATACTGCCATCAGTTACCGCGGTGACCTTCAGCAGAATGTTACTGGCGAAAACTGCAACATCGCCCACTAGGCTGCCAAACCCAGATCCAGAGATGGTTACCACGGTTTGATTGCCGTTGGTGGTGTTGGGAGAAATGCCGGTGGCGGTGGGAGTGACAGCAGCTGAGTACTGGAAGGAGCAGTTGGAGCTACAGGAGCTTTTGATCAGGCCTTTCTGGAAGACGACATCACCTGTGCGTGCCTTAGACGGCGCTGTGTCACAGACGATCTCAGTGTAATTGAGGGACACGACAGAGCAAAGCACGCCGGCCGCAGTCACACGCCCCGCAGAGAAACCAGAACCGCGGACTCTGAGCCTCGTGAAGCCGTTGGTGCTGCCAATTTGAGGCGTAACGGAGTCGATCACGGGCAGAAGCACCAAACGCCGCTCGATTTCTTTGGGCACAGCGATGACGGCTGTGCCCAGGTTTTTGACCTTGACTTCCACGGGGAGAGGAACGCCGATGGGGGCGCCGATATCTGCGCTGAGGCTGCAGTTGATCTCTGTGAGAGAGCTGCTGATCACATGGCAGCTCTTCCCTCCCACGGTAACCTGCAGCACAGAGAGGCATTGTGTCAAATACAACAACAAGCTTCACCATGTTACATGATCACCTGAACTCTTAAGATCTGCATCAGATCTGATATTCCAAACATCATATTCATTTTCCAACAAGTTGAGAAAACTTGATCCAGTCAAAACATCGCTGTGTCAGTATTGTGCTGCTGACCTCATTGGCACAGGCTATGTCACTGAAGCCAGAGCCCTGGATGTGGACGATCTGGTGAACCGTGCCCTGGTGGGGGGAGATGGAGTGAACCATGGGGGTGGAGCAGGAAGAGACGGTGAAGGAAAGGCCATCTGACGTGGAATTGCACTGCGTGGAAGCGACGCACTGCTGGGGCGAACTCCTCCGACTCCTCTGGCCTTTTTTAAACAATCAAGACATCACATAATTCATCAGATCAAAATGAATGTATTCTCCACTAAACACTACATTAAGGTTTTCAGGTTGATTGATGTACCTCCTGGCCTGTATCTGGCCTCGATGTCATGCAGATCGACGGACACTCTGCTGCTCTGGTCCTCACGAGTTACCACGTTCACCACGCCCGGGAGCTGCTCGCTCTCAGAATCGTCAGTGTAGCCGCTGCTGTAGAAATATTTACCAGGGATGGTGAAGCGGTAGCTGAAAAAGCCTGAGGGAAGGGAAACAAACAATGCATTTGATGGAGACAGCTAATTACATAGCAGGGTGACATCTTGTCTTCTCTATGGCCTGTGCATAAGGAAAGGTGTGGCACTCATAAAACGGCTCGTGTGCCTCACAACATGCGGCGTGTAGCTCATAACCAGAGGAGAAACGATTTGATGGGATTGCTGGCTCACTACTTTACCTTCATTGGACTTTTCCCCGCTTTTGATCGGTCCACCGTCGTATTCCTTGTCTCCATACTTGCGAACACTAAACACCCGGTACCCTAAATTCTGGAAGGCCGGTGCCTCCCATCGCCAAGCAACCGTATCTCCAACAAACGCGTCCTGGTAGGCAGGAGCCCAAGCATGACCCGGTCCAGAATCTGAACAGAGAGGCGTGCAAAGCTTAGACACAGTAACGCGTGGGAATGGGTGAAATTCTTTCCATCTGGATGAGACATGGTTAAACAAATATGTGAAAGAACAGGACAATTTAAAAGAAATGCGAGATTGACACTAATTGTCTTGAAATGATTTCTAAGTGCAATCCAGTTAATGTTGACTGACTGATGATGTGTTTCCTTCTTGACATCTGATTTCTTTAAGCCCAACCGGTTTTGCTTGTTTGCACCTTTGAGCTGCGGGAATTTGGAGTGATGGCAAGACAAAGAACTGAAATATAAACCTACCGGCGACGGAGCCCTGGTTGGTGACGATGTGAGTCTTCTCTTCTGACTCTAAAGCACACTGCAGCTCGTTCTCTGAGGCAGAAGTCACTTTACACTCAGCGGCCCCTGTGAAATGAAAAACCCCCCAGAGACACGTGAGAGCAGGTGAAACTTGGCATAAATCAAGTTGTATCACTTTTCCATATTTGGAGATTCAACACCACTATGGACTCATTCTGACAAAAGTGACAAAAGGGAAGATTTGTATTATAAACGCTGCTGTGAATGAAACAGTCGGACGCCATGATTCTTACCGACAGAGACTTTGTAGTCAGAGATCATATTGCTGAAACCAGAGCCAGAAATGGTCAGTTTGGTTCCTCCCATCAAAGAGCCAAGGCGAGGGGAGATGCTGTGGACTTCCAGGATGTATTCAATACTGGTATTCACACTGTGGCAATGAAGCAGAGGGCAGAAAAATCAAGTTTAGTCATTTGAGATAGCAACTTGCCCAGTATGATTGATTCCAATGCAAATCCATCAGTGTCAGCAGCTTGAAACAAATCAAAGCCCCACAATCAAGAACAACGACACAACTGTAGCAAATTTATGAAACCTTCCATTTCTATTGGAAGGGTTAATAAACTTCTTCCCCAATTTTTAATGAACGAAATTGAACAAAATGACTTGATAAGATGGAATTGTTACGTTTTCTTTTGTCAACAATTAAAGGTGTGAAAAACAAATCACATTTGAAGTCAAGGCCAATCAGATAAAAACCCGAGTCAGTTCCCACATAGGAACATTGTCATCATTCTTCCAGGAGCGTTGTTTTGTTAAGACTGTTACCAGCCAGACTATCTCCAAATCAACAAGCGTAAGAAATGCCTTCCATTGTATCTGTACCTTGAGAGGGGGTAACCATTGTTTTGGACCTGTACATCCGCCTCATACAGGCCGGGTGGCAGCACAGGAAGACGGCATGTGATGTTGGTGGGGGTCCACTGCAGGATGGGACACTCCTTCTTGCCGACGAATACCATGCTGTCATTGTTTTGGCTTCCGAAGTTTGTACCCAGGATGGTGAGAACTCGATGTCCTGGTGAACACATAAAGACATCGCGTGTTACCAACGTGCTGAAAAATAATAATTATCATTCTTCAACCAGTTGAGTCCTTTTAGAGCTTAATTAATGTCCGCCAGATTGACAGCTAGCTGGATGCTTGTGTGTGCAATTATCTCAGTAATTATCTTAGCCTCTTTACTTTAGCCTCTTAGTTTCTAGTTTTGGCAAAAGGCTACAGAGAGGAAACCTGCAAGTCAACATTACAGTGCAGAAGACAAAACGGCTGAGCAGCGAGGGCTAACAAAGGCTCCCAGACACACAAAGCTCCTGGTGACAGCCGAGTCATGCTAGCAGACAGACATGAACACGTACCCAAAGCTGCTCCATTCTTCTCTTTATATCACTTTATATTTAACAAATGTTCTCTCAAGTAGAATGGCTTAACTACAAAGGTTCTGCACCTGTGCATCGCTGAGCATATATAAATACAAATATAGACTGGGAGGCATTATGAAGCTGTAGACTTAAACTCTATAAATCAACATTGGATCTTATTCTTTTCTTAAACAAAGGAGAAGGACAGCACCTTTCATCTGTTGAACCCAGACAGACAATACACATTCAGCACAGGAAACAAGAGTTTAACCAGACTAACAAAGTCCATTATAGTGAACTGAAAACACATTCTATACACCTCACATCTTCATCATCTTACCAAACACAGTGGTGGACTGGGGACTCATGCTTGAGATGGAGGCTGTGAGGCTGTTAGAGTAGGTGAAGGAGGTACTGAGTGTTTGTGTGTTGCTGTCGGTGGTCAGTGTGACCGCCTGTGCCCCTGCAGCGCCCTGAAAACAGCAAGACAGACGTGTGATTGACAGGTAAAGGTGTAAGATAGCGCAGGCAGGTGTTGAGCTCTTTCACACACTCACAGCTGGTGTTCTGCATTTCAGCATCTTCGTAGTTATCTCCTCAACTCTGCACTCATTACTGCCGGTGACCACAGTCGTGTTCTTGCTGAAGCCGGTCCCTGTAAAGGTCAGCAGGGTGCCTCCTGTGAAAAAGGAGCCAAGTATTGGTTACAGAGTCGGATGTGCAGGATGAAGGACCACCAGTTTCTGCTCAGTTGCGACAATTCTTACTTTGTATTGGAAGTGTCAGTGTATTTCACAGAGTAGAGCTGTTACAGTGACCTACCTGCCACGCTTCCAGAGGTTGGAGAGAAGGAGGACACTGTGAGCTTGAAGGTGAAGAGGGGCATCGTGTTGCCAGTGTAGCGGGAATCGCCCAAAGAGGGGAAGCTGACTGACACGGGGAAGGTACCAGCGCTGGCATTGGTCAGTCTGCACACCTGGGTGGTCGCTGAAACACAATTCACAAAAAACTGTTTGGAATCTAGCTGGAGAAAAAAAGCGACACCAGATTCTTTTTCATTTGATGCGACCATATCTGCCTTTTTGATTTGATTTGATTTACCTGTGGCCTGTTCCACCTGGCACCTCCCCTCACCCACCATGATGACGCTCTCGTTGATGAAGCCAGTCCCAGTAACAGTGATAAGGGTGTTTTCTGGGCCTGACAAACACATAGAAGATATTTAATATATGAAACAACCAAAATTATGCTAATTAAGTAATATTTTATTGATTTTAAAGAAGTTTCCTTTGGGGTACCTTCAGGGGGGCTGACTCCTGTCACAACTGGGGTCTTTGCCTCTGACCAATCAAAGCTGCAGTCACCAGAACACTTTGAGGGAATGCCGTTGATGCTCACCTCCACCTGTCAAAACATCACACAGCTCATGAAACTACAATGATACAATGGGCTGGAATAATAACTGGAATGTAGGGAACAGAGTCATAAAGGAGGACAGGATAGCAACAAAAAGCGTTTTATTAATAGAACGAAAAACATACTCCCAAAAAGCAAACAGTTATGTCATGCAACTGTATAGACTTAAGATGATTTGTAGCTCGTAAAGTCATGAAGGGGAGGAAAAAGGGTCACAGCAGACAATAGAGAGAAGAATAACACTGCAGCTGAATGTGCCCCAGGATGTTTGTATTACTTTGTACCTGTGGTTTGGGTTCTATGACACGTAGTAAATCTCCTGATATGGCTCGCATGAACAGTCCACCCCTTAGAACTTCCACTGATTGGGCCCTTACGGTTTTCCCAAACTTGCCGTAAACCTGCAATGACAAAGACTCACAATCATGACCATTCTGATTACTGGAATGTTATTAGAATACAAAAATGAAGAGTTTTTGTATTGCACATTCCAAAACACAGTTATAGGGGGGCTTTCCAAAAATAAAAACAGAATGAGATCTGTATCCTCAGTGATATTAGAGTCTGACCTGAAGCGGCGGATGGTCTCCGGGTTTGGTGAGCCACCTGACCGACCATCTTGGGTTTCTGCAGGTTCCTGCCTTGTCAACTTTCAACTGGCCCATCTCTGGGATTTCCTCCAGAGCGTATTTCAAGTCCATCTCACTGATATCCGGTTTCAAATCTGAGGAAAGGCACCGATCGTGTCAACAAGAGGGCTTATTGCCAGAGTTGTACCTTTTTAGATACAGATCCAGGGACAATAAAGTGCCCGAAAGATGCAACTAATGCACCTATAAACTAAGTTATCCTCTTTAGATGCAACTTCTCAACATAATTTGCAGCCCGTGTGATGTACCTTCGATGCGGTGGCCATAAATCTCCAAATCAAAGGTGCCGTTCAGTGGAGGGGTGGCACGGTTTGGGCGAGTTATGGTAGCTGCTCCTTGGTTGAACTCAGCCATGTCCGCGCTGCTGTTAGTCATCTTAAAGTAAAACAGTACAGCTCAAGAGATCAGATGATGTTGATGTTGTCAGATACAGATGAAGGTGTTTGGTATGGAATGAACCTGTTACCTGTAGGAAGCCGATGTGTAAAAGTGGGAACCCAGAGGCGCAGTCTTCGGGCGTGGCTGTGATCTTGTAGCTGATCTTTGAAGGAGCTGATACGTCTTTGGTGACGCTGATCTCGCTGAATACAATGCTGGACTTCTCAAAAGGTCTGGGCTTTCTCCTGATGTTAACAGCTGTGAGGAAACGACACAAGCCAACAAATTGCATCGTGATTAAGGCTGCAACATCTGCAACATCTGCACAGTGCCATGTTTACCTATTCAGCACCTAAAGACAACATTCCTATAGAGCAGTTCGTACCCCGTTCATCGCCTGTGGTGGCTCTTTTTCCAATGTAAATAGCATCCACATAGAAATCCTCCTCAGCTTTGTACAGATAGATCTCCAGGGCCTTGTAATCGCTTCCGACGAAGCTTGACTGCAGGGTGTTCATCATGTCCACGCATTTGTAGCTCCAGCTGCAAAGAAATGACCACGCATGCTGCAAATTCTGCTCAACAATACCAAAATTGAATCAGTAACAAACTGCTGCTGAAATTAAAATCTCTTGTTTGTTTTGTAAGAACCTGTCGCCCTTATTGAACACGGTTGGGATCTTTCCAGTCTTTGTCACGGTTTCACTTTCGGAGTTGGTGTAAGTAAACTTCACGCCGATTTCATCCTTCAGCGTCCCCTTGTATG
The DNA here is from genome assembly GCF_046128005.1 of Genypterus blacodes. Lineage (NCBI taxonomy): Eukaryota > Metazoa > Chordata > Actinopteri > Ophidiiformes > Ophidiidae > Genypterus > Genypterus blacodes. The sequence continues at coordinate 1,112,910 of NW_027467208.1, forward strand.
CAAAGCAAAGCTGGTGGGAAAAGCATGACAGGATTCAGAGGCATTATGTTTCCATACTTTCACAATAAAAGGGATGAGTAAATAAAGCAGGTGGGTGATTTACCGTGGGATGATCTTGCAATGAAATGGCTCCGTATTCAGGACCATTTTGTTTTGTTTTGTAACCTTCCTTGAACAGGGCTGCAGGGCTCTCCAGTGACCAAAGGCCGCAGAAGGAAGTGCTCTTCTTGGGAATCCCTGTCACGGAACTATCGTACTGGCGAGTGAATCAAATCAGGAAACTGTCAGAAAACCGCTTTGCAAAATAAATTCTGAACGATTCTGCCTGATTTTTATATGAACACGGTGTTAATGCAGTCCTCACTGACCAGAGAGTTGTCGCCTTCAAAGTCTTTGAAGTATTTCACGTTAACACCTTCAGTGGGCAGAATCTCAGGAGGACACTCAGCGCTCAGCATTCCCTCCATGGCGGACTTCACCTGTTCACAAGTGCACATGTTAGTCTTTGGTAGTTTTCTATGTAAAAGAAGCTGCAAAAGCTCATTTAAAATTCGGAAAGAAAGATCAATGCACAGGAAAGGCAATGCTAGACATTGAGGCAGAGTGTGAAATTAAACATTGCATTCAGAATGGTTTCTGACCTCCTCCCCTGAAGCATTGAAGGCGATGGGCTTGGTGGGGATTCCCTCCCACAGCAGGGTGAAGGTCTTCATGTTGCTCTTTCCCTGGGTGACCTCAGCAATGGTGACCTGGGTCTCAGAGCCTTGAACCTCAGATTTAAGCATTTCAAAGTCCCCTGAAATGGAAAATCACAGATTTAGTTTCTGGGATATCTTCAGCAACGCAATGCTTTGCTGCCAAAGGCAAACAGGAAATCAAGCAGGGAGATAAGATGTGCAGCAGTTGGCTTAAAAGCCTGTTATGCTCCGATCCTGATAAACAATGGCTGCGACCCGCATGAGTTTCTCTCTCTTCTTACCTCTGTCTGAGTTGAATGTCACTGTGAAATCAGCTCCTTGACTGTGGTCCTTTTTGGTGACCTGGACTGTGTCGGGTTTGATGGTCCAAAGGTTGTTCAAGGCCGCCTCCACCACGTCTGCGGTGGCAGTGATGGGGATCGGTTCTACGCAGAACAAAGAAAAGCTTGTAAGGTAAAGTGAATCCTTAATTTACTCATAATTCTTCTTCTACAGAACAGACACTGTGATGCACATTACCAGTCATTGCGGCCCAGGAGCCCAAGCTGAAGAAGGTGCTCGCACACAGATGGCTGGCACAGCTGCTTCTCACGCTCACACGCTGGACCTCTTTGACTGGACTGGCAGGTGCGGGCCAGGAGTCAAACCAAAGCACCTGGGTTAAATGGTGAAAACGAGAGAAGTTGCTGAGTCACTGAGCGAGGATCTGTTGGCTCCAATGATCACATCCTATCATATCATCACTCTGTGCCGTTTCACACATCTTTCCCCTCCTTCCTGTCTGGTTTACTTTTGATAAGAGTTTGAAACGTTGCCCAGAATGACCTTTCATAAATGCAGGAGAACTCAGAAGGAGTAGACTGGTGATCATGTGAACATATAGAATGACAACAAAACAAAAGAGAGAGATTTGTAAAGATGATTGACACTATTTAGCGTTTTGTTTATTTAGTGTCATCCGTGTTGTGACTGGCAGACTCAAGCCATACATGAAGACTTATAATAAGACTTTATAATTGAAGAACCAGTAAAACCACATACATGCTCTTCATCTGTCCAATCATAGTCGAGCTTGATCCGTTGAACCTCATCCTGGGCGTCGTCTGTCTGGGTTTGTGTGTAACTGCTCTCTGGTGTGAAATAGCCGAGGGTGAGCGAGGCCTTTCCGGAGTATTCTTGCATCACAATCTCTATGTAGTATCTGCAGAAAAGTGAGGTTTAATGACGTGTTAATGAATGGTTTTGACTTTTGATGAGCAAAGTAGAGCCCAGGTCCAAGTACTTACAGCTTTCCTCCCTCCAGGGTCCTTTCCTCAACCCTTTGTGAGTCAAACGCCAAGAAACCTTTCACATACCGAGGTTGGTATGCCACTTTAACCTAAAAGGACAGATATATACAGTATGTTCTTCCAGAGTTTTGCAACAGTTGGTAACTAACAGTAGGCGCTCGTCCTCATTTGTGGTAGAAAATCTACATTCCTTCTTTATCTTATTCTCTGACATCACTCCTTCGCCTCTCTTAACCTGTACTCCTCTCACATCTCCGCTCTGCTAATTAAACCTCCCTACCCCCGCCCAGATTTGCCTCATCTTCATTTTCCACACTGACCTATTTCCACGTCATCATTTCCAAAGCAGACACCTCCGCTCTTACCTTGTCCTCCGGGCGGCTGGAGTTGCTCATGTAGAGGTCGCATTTGTCATCGCAGTTCAGATAAATGACGTACTGTCCGGTTTTTGGTGGCCTGAAGAAGCCGCTGGTTTTTGCCGAAAAAAAATCAATCTTATCTGTGAACTCAAAGGGCATGCTGTCCATCCAAACGGACCAGTAGTTGTCGTGGCTCTTGTTGTAGCCATATATTTCGTCCAGCCTTCCTGGTTTTGTGTCGTTCCATATGTCTAACTTCAAGCCTCTGCTACCTGCGTACAGGTAAATAAAAAAAAAGAGGACGATCATTACAACAATGTCAGTGATTGCTTTTAGGTAGAAGGGATTTCTGAATGGGAGGTTTCTTCCATTTTTCCCCCTTATATAATGAAGGATTGTTAGAGCTTTTCCTTGTCTTCATAGCGAGCTTGAGCCACATACAGTGTACATGGGTCTGTAAAGCTGTTTGAATCATAGTATTTTAATCTATATATGACTGATGATGATGATAAAAGCAGGGGAAATGAACAAATACCAATACTAGTAATTTATCACATTAAAATAACAGCAGCAGTTTGTTGCAGGAATGATTCTGGATTCAGAATACAATGTGTTGTGAGAGATGAGGTCAGAAATTCCCCTTTCTTTTAGTTTTGCTATGGAGGCAGGCCGTGGCATTGACGTCAGCTTGTAAGATGTCTGCTGTGACGTCTTTGTCTTTGTCTCAATCTCATCTTATCTTGTTCCAGCAGACAGGACATAAAAGTCGTCTTAATGTCGATAACGTACGAAGTGACAGGACAAGCGCTTGATCTTCCAGATAATATCTTTGTTGACAGATGACAAGGCATATTCTTAAAATTCTTTCAAAGATTAATGTGTCAAGTGTTGTCTAGCGATAAAGAGCGATTAGGACATCAAAGTAATAACAGAGATGAGAGATGTGTAACGTTACAGGACAGATCGTAATGGTATAATGGAACAAAGGGTGTGTTCTCACCTGCGTAGCCTGTCTTCTTCATCTGCGGCTCTGGTGCGGTGCGGCATGTAATTCTCTTGGGAGAAAGACTGATGACTTCACAAGGCTGGCCTGAGAAAAAAATGCATTTCAGTTTCAGGATAATTTGGGACAATTGGAGAGAATTGGGACAAGATCACGAAACATTTACAATATTTATGCATAATTCCTCTAGTTCATACTGTGAATAAAAATACTTATAATGATATAGTGATAGTGAAATAGTGATAAATGTCCATCACAAGCCTAATCCCATCACTGTATAAAGGCCACATACACACAAGTCTTTCAGGTATGTCCACACGGAAGCCCACATAAGTGTGACATTTAACACAATGCACCAGGCTGTTTGTCACAATGTGCTGTGTTGCAATGCAATGATTGCTCTTTGTCTGTACAGTTGACACTTAAAGAATGCACCTGGTCTGTAGTGTAGGACATGATTAGACACATTTTATCACCTCACACCAGATCCTAACAATGTCTTTGTACAAAGACGCGTCACATTCATTCATTCATCCGTTCGTTTGGAACATTTTGTACCATTACAGCAAAAGTCTCCACCCAGACAATAAAGTTCTCACCTCCAACAAGGACGACTGCTGGCTCATCTGTCTGGTCAAAGAAGCGGCCATAAATGGTCAAGATTGTTCCGCCCATTACGCTCCCATGTGCTGGGGAGACTCCAGACACGTCTAAACGAAAGGCACAACAAATGCTTTACAGTAATAACACCGAACGCTACATGTCCTTACTTATTGTATGAACATGAGCCAGATTTCTTATTAATATGAGTTTGGACTCACCAGCAAAGCTCTGAAACATGGCAAACTTGTCTCCACCGAAAACCCTGAACAATTTCTTGTCTGGAAGACTCCTAAAGAACAAACAGCAGGACTTATAAAGGCTGAATGAACCAAATGGTTGGAGAATTTTCAGAAAACCCCCATCCCTCTATGAAACACAACATCATCCAGATTGTTTTCTCTCTACCTTCCGTAATGACTGTCGACAATGAAACTGAAGTTGTGGTGGCCTGTTTCAACACAAAATTCAATGTATTAATGAAGTTCTTTCACTTTTCACTGTTAACAGAAGCTTAACCAAGAAGCAAACTGGCTTACCGATGTACGATCCAGTCATTTTGCAGCTAAAGTCTCCCCACCAAGATCCAGAATTATCCAGAACCAGTTGGTAGCTTTTGGGTACATTTGATACAAGCGTTATAAACTATACAAAGCCCCGGTATATTTATGTTTTAGCTGTGCTTACATCATTTATTAACTTCATCGTTGTGTTTTTATTCAATCTCGTACTAAATTTCAGTCATTTCATACACCAGAATTGTGGAGTTCATGACAAGCTACTTACAGTTCATCTGAGTTTAGCTTCAGCAGGTCGCAGGGCATTCCTCCCATGTAAGCTCTGCAATCAACCAAACCAACCAGGTGATGTATGATTTAATTTCAAGAACAAGGGGGGGTTGAACAATGTCAACGTGTAAAACAATGTAAACTCAGAGCTTTAAATCTACAGGGAGCCACTGCAGAGGGGCTGAAGAGCCGCATGCAGGCTGCCGACCCCTGGGTTATTCTATAAACTATAACATTGTTTTTCAGAGAACAAAATGTCAAAGAATTGTAAGAAATGACCATGACAAGTTCCTACATCTCCCGGTGTCTTCAACTTGCTTATTTTGTCTGAACAGGAGTTAAAAAAAGGCATTTGAAAATCTGGATCAGAGATTTGGCATTTTAATTGAAATGATTAATTAGTAAAATGATTTATCCACGATTTAAGTGGATTCTTCGATCTCTTGACTTAATGATTCATCAGCTAATTGTTTAATCACAAGGTCAGGGCACAAAATGGTTAAATATTAGCACTGTATTTGTGTTATCTGTGTGTTTTTCCTGTACCTCAGAAATCGAGCATTGATGCCGTTGCTGCTCTTGGCAGTGTTGCTTCCATAGACATCACTGAACATCCGTCCTCTTATGGTCATCAAAATGTCTGTGTTTGTGAAGTGTGTATAATGAAAAGGATCAAGCAGAACTCAGAGAGTCCAGCACAATGCAATGGTTTATGGGTTAAAACTGTACCTGGGAAAGCACTGGGTGGTTGCATCGAGTTAATAGTAGGTGTGCGATACCAGACCGTCTGAGGAAAGATCAAAATGGGAAAACCTTTTTAAACCTGTGCAATAAATCGCCAAACTTGTGAATGTGCGGTGTGAAACAAATGTTACTTACATAGAAGCTGCAGTGGTATGATGTGATATAACCTTTGCAAATGGATTTGTCAGGAACAGGAACACCGTTCACACTGACACGGACCAAATAGCGGGTGCTTGGCATGGCTCTGTGAAGGACAAGGAAAATAATGATGCACATCAGATTCTGCACAGTGAAGTGAAGCAAATTAGATGATTGGTTTCAGAGTTTCACAAAGTGTATCATTTTAAATAGGAGACTGTGGAGAATGCGGTACCTGGTGTAACACATGATCTGTCTGCCGTGGGTTGAGTCTCTCTCCACATCACAGATGAATGAGTGGGTATCAGACACCAGCATCACACGGTTACCGTATTTGTCATCTTGAGGATTCAGTTGGAACTGTTTCTCCTGGGCAAAACCTAACAACGTGTACAAAAAGTGCTTTAGATTTTGAATATTTCCCAGGGAGGTCAACAAGCTCATTTAAGACTCAGCACATTTAATATGTCAATGAACTCTTCCACAGCAGGGCCAATTAGGGCTTTAGATATCATTTAACATATAACTGCTGACCCGCCCTTTGCATTTATGTGTGTTGATAAAGTGTTGATAAAAGAAAAATTAGCAAGGTTAGATTGAACAAACTCCTGATGAAGAAGGAATTTAGGACAATATTGTACATTTACCATTTACTTGAGCCTAATTGAGAGAGACAAACTGTTCTGTTCGGAGTTCTATCAGCTGTTCAGACATCAGATAAAAATAAAGAAAGGAAACATTTTGGCGGCAGCTCAAAGAGTACAGCTGGGTGGGAGTGATAACATCTCCTTTCTTTGCGTACATGTATCTGGAGCACGAAATCAAAAATGATATGACGGCAACGGACAAAATATTTCAGTGATTAGGATTGTGTTTGCAATCACACAATGAAATGAAAGATAACGGTCATAAATTGGCAACAAACTCTAATCCTTCTCTCACCATCTCCAATAATAGTGAGCCGTGTAGCTCCATTGAAGCTCCCAGTGTGTGGTGTCACTCTGTCAATCCGCATAGCATCTGGAAAACAAACATCAAATTACCCTAAAGATTATGTGGTGATTTTATTAATTAAGATACAAAACGGGAGTTAAAGAAACGTCCCCCTGTCTCTGCCCGTATATAACGGCTTTACTCACTGCAGCAGCTCAGGAGAGCCAGGAGCAGAGCCGCTGGCCGGAGAGGACGCATGGAGGCGCGCTGCATCCCGCCGGGATCTGCTTCAGGCTACTGGAAGGGCCAAATCTGAGGGGCCGTGACAAGAGATCGGTAAGTGCTGCTATAAATAAATAAATAAATAAATAAATAAATAAATAAATAAAATGAATTTATGACGCCATTAACGTGAATGCATCACCCTAACAGCTTCTCCAATATTCAAAATGACGTATGAAAAATGAAATACAGTGATTTGTCGTGATTGATGAAAATAGCAGTTGTAAGTTAAGTCAAATAAAGTAAATCTCTGACCTGTTTCAAAGACTGCGTCAGGTATCCAGGTACCGGGAGGGAGCGACTGTGTGCAGGTTGGAGGTGCGGGAAAGTTTTAAGAGGTCACTTGGCCCGGCCCGCCCCTCACCTGAACCTGGGCGGTGACTCGTGAGACAAACCCATCCCACTCATGGCAGAATGGAATTGCATCAAAAACCAAATGTGAGGTCATCACATGTTCAGACAGAAATGATTCAGATTATCTCTCTTCCTGTCACATGGGCCCTGACTAACTAAACTGGAATGAAGCTCTTTATAGATTTTTAGATTGGTTTGTAATGTTTCCAGATTTGCTCAGTGAGGAAGTGAAACCTGTTGACTCTGGAGTTTGTTGTGAAAAACACTCACTGTATTATCTAGGTTGATTTTATGTGTTGTACGTGGATACAACAACATTTTTACAATACAATGAAGTTCCGTTACCATTGTGAATCTTACAAGCAATTGCAATTATTTTTGAAACTCTAAACATCCCTACACAATGTAATCCAGTAACACAGCAGTGTTTGTCTATTTGAGAGTTGTACTTAGCTGGTGTTCTTGGTGACCAATCTCTTTTTATTGTACTCACTCAACAATGTAATGGACCAATTACCTGGGGCTCAACTGCAAGTACTTCACCTGGAGGATGATAAACACTCTTTGCTCTTTGGTGAGTAAACTGGGCGCTGACTTAATGTAGCTATGCAATTTCACAACCATATAATTTCAACACAAAGGATTTTCCCCGTAAATTAAGCTTACCAAGTCAAAGACTAATGGTTTGGCATCTTGGGAGGGTTTTGATGTGGGCCAAGGTGAGCATGCAGTGTGCCTACACACCCACCCACACACACGCCCACACAATGTAAGAATAATTGAAAATGATTTCGGTATCAAATTCTTTAACTTCTGAAAGCAAAGTTACACTGTCAAAAAAAAGAAAGAAATAGGAAGGTGCGTGACTCCTTTCTTCAGATCGACAGCGAAAAATGCCTCTAAAAGGGAAGTGAATGCTATTGTCTTGTAAGAACTGCACCTTTATGAGATGATCTGACGTGATTTGTGTCTCCATGGTTACATTGTCTTGTCATTTCAGCGTATCTTTGCTGGTTGTGGTTGGTTGCTGTCGCTGTGTACATAACACATCCTTGCTCTCTTCATTGTTTTCGTTCTTTTCTTTCCTTTTGTACGTATAAAATAATCTGGAAAATGGTAATACTAGCAATAATAATACTCCGTGTACAACCAGTTTATCCAGGAGGAAGTTTAAATCCACCTTTGCCATATTTCTAAATTATCTCTGTTGTGTAACTGAGTCAATCATTGAATAAAACATTCTCTTGTAACTTCAGTATTCATGGAAAGACTTGAAACATGACCCCTTGTCACATTCCCACCAGAGCTGCAGAGCTAAACACACACTCAATTAAAGCATTTTATGGTGACATCTGTCTGTCATTCTGTCTTTCCACAAGAGCTTAAAAATGTTGTTTCACAAGACAAGATGATGAGATGCACAATGAAAGAAAGATGACAGCTGGAAGTGAACTTCTGTTTCATCAGTCATTCCATCAACTTCAAATGACACATTTGAGATTTGAATGATTATGTTTTTCAAAGATGAGTAGGCAGCCATGTAGAGGCAACCAGCGCGGCTTTCACATGAGATAATGTAATACGGTATGAATAACATTTGCACTTTAAATGAGGTCTAACAAGCTTCCATATGTTAATATCAGTGGATTTCTGACCAAGGAGGAGGCGAGAGCTCAAAACATCACTTTGGCTGCAGGCTCATTCATGTGAGGTTTAATCCAGAAGCACTGGATTCCCATCTTGTCATGAATTGAAGTATTCATTGTCTCAAGCTCAACATGATGTGAAATTTTCCATATTTGCCTCAGCTCTTTTAAAAAACACATTTAGTTCCGTGCGGTGTGTCTGCATGGCGTGACAGATGTTGTCTTTCTGATTGGTGATTACAGTAAAAACATCAAAGCCTGTGAGATGTGCTTTGTTTGGAAGAGACAGTTTCATTGTGTTTGTTTTCTGTGATATTAACGCCACATTCCTGCTCTGTCACCGCGTCTGGGAAAGTCACCACTGCTGTGCTTGGTGACACTTAGTATGCTGGTGAAAGAGAATCAGGCATCAAACGTCTTTCACACGACAACCAGAAACCTGCTCTATGGAAACAAATACACATGCTCTCACGCCACACAACACACACTTACAACACAAAAATACCACTATAATTATCAGTAGCATTAGGGGGTTCGTTTTTAGGACTTGAAAAACATCATTTGAGTAAGGAAACAACAGCAGATATGCTGTTGTGAAAGTTTCCTGTCAAGTTCCCATTAGCAATGGAAAAAGTCATCATGGTTACTGAAAGGTCATATTGCATAACTCCAGCAATATGAGCTCATACACGATGCAATGATTTCATTTCATCCTCATTTATTTGTTTGGTGTTGGTAGGATTACTGAATTAAATTAAACTTGCTAGTCGATCGCCTCGGGCAGGGACGGGAACAATCTGCTGCCAATCTACGTCCAGGAATCAAAAAGTAAAATGAATGCCATTGAATTTGATTTGGTAGACTGAACTAGTGGCTCAGACAGGGAAAATGAAAAAAATCCTATATTTATACATCAGAATCAACCCAAAGTAATGTTTGTCATCCTGTGAGTCAAGGCACATGACATGTCATCATTACAAAAACAACTAAAGACGCTCAGTGACCAAAAATAGGCATGACTTTATTTTTCCAAAATTGCTGCAAAATAAACTGAAATCAATATGAAAACACACAATACAAAATAAAAATAACACTTCAGCATTGCTCACAATGAGAACAAACATCAGTATTGGATTTAATTGCGGCTCTACAGTGAGTAAAAAAAAAGGGCCTAGACGGGAATCTTCTCATTCACAAGGTTGCATGTTGAGCTAGAAACGCTCGGATTCTCTGCAGGAGCTCTTTCTTCACGCTGTCTGGGACGAGAGCTGCAAAGGGAGGGGAGACACAAAGGGATGGGTTGATCAAGTTAAACATAATGTGAGAAAAGTCAAATTGTTACTGTGTGTGGAGAGTGGCTCTTACTGGTGAGTGACAGATACCTGAGATCCAGATTCATAATCAAACACGGCCAATTGAGGCTTTTTAAAGTAACTAACATATGTATGGAGGCAGGATGTGGATGAGAGCTGAACTATAAACCAGATAAGCAAAGAGGACAGGAAGTGTAAATACAAGATAAAGGTGGAACATGAACAGGTGAACTAAATAAGAAGGGATTGAGAAGAGATGGATTGGATGAAACAACAGTTAGAGTAGAAAATACTAAATACATACTGAATGTATTATAAAGATTTTGGAATAAAGGTAAAGGTGATTTATTTTGATCCCAGAGGGGAAATAAAGAATGAAGACACAATTTCTATGTTTTATGAGGTAGATAACTTGTATTTTACTTTGTCTCCTCCCAGTAATGCTGGAGTGGGTGTGTGTGTGCGCGGGTGTGTTATACCTCTGCCTTTTGGCGTGACTTCTGTGACGAGATCCTCCACGGTTACATGCTCCAGGCCCTTTTCTCTGATCACATCTGAACACAAGAATAACTTGAGACACTCAGACTCATGGGAAACACACACACACGCACACACACTATCACAATAACACACACAATATCTCAATAACACACATTACATTACATTACATTACGATCATTTGGCAGACGCTTTTATCCAAAGCGACTTACATTACATATTACATTACCACCCTTCGCAGAGGGGGGAGCAATTGAGGGTTTGGTGCCTTGCTCAGGGGCACCTCGGCAGGGGCTTGAACCGGCGACACTCCGGTTCCCAAGCGGAAGCACTACCCACTGAGCCACTGCCTCCCACACACACTATCACAATAACACACACACTATCACAATAACACACACACACACACACACACACACACACACTAACCCCCCCCCACACAATATCACACACACACACACACACACACACACAATATCACAATAACACAACACACACACACACACACACACACACACGATTCCCCCCGCCCCCCGCACACACACGCAAACCTTACCTTTGCATTGCGCCTTCAGCTGGTCCTTCCAGCCGCACTCCACCAGCTTGGCCCTGAGCAGCTCCTTCAACCTGCAGCCACAGAGACACATCAGATGAGCTGAACTCTGACCTCTGAACTCTGTCTGTAATTAATGAAACCCTTCATTCATGGCGGCAGATCAAAGCGCTCTTACCGCTCCCGTTCTCCCATTTCTATCAGCTTCTGGTTTATTGCAGCCCTCATTTGTGAATCCTTACTCATGATCTGTCGGGCACAAGAATATAAACACTAACTGTGACGCCTTAAAGCATAGATTTCATTAGAAATGGTTTTTGTTATGCTGGTTATCAGACAGGCGTTACCTTTGTCGGGATGTATCAGCTGTGGAACGCTCGGTCCTACCCTGTTGAAGTACCGTCGAAAAATCAATCCCTTAGCTAAAGGGTTCCGCGACTGATAATACCCAACCAACCGACCAAACAATATCTATAAAATCTGAAACGCTATTACATTTGGTCTACTGTGCGTATATTTGTGTGAAGACGGAATACGAACGTTTATTTTGTGGTAATGAAACGCTTTGTGGTGAGTGAGGAACTTCATTTCCCAGGAGCCTCGCGGTTGCTCGTGTGCGTTCTCTAATGGTTCCGTGTGACACAAACAGGAAGCGTCACTCGGTGCTTCTTCTGCCGCTCTACAGTGCAAAAGTTGTGAATAAACTCGTCATGGCTGCGCCTAATTATTCCCTTAAGGTCAACAGAGAGCTACTGGACCCCAACTTTGATTCTTACAGGTTGTCTCTGGACACCATTCCGACTTACGACGTAGAGCTGGATGCTGGTGAGAATAAATAAACAGTATTCTAGCCAATTAGCTAGATGGCTACATGCTAGCACATGTCTTGCAGCTGTGATGTCACATGAATCACTACAGAGAGAAAACTTCAGCTACAAGCGAAGACGTTTAATGCACGTCTTCGTTAATGCACCCGTTGTTGACCTTCATTCCCTTAAAGCTCAGGCTTGCACAAAGTGAGGTTCGCGGTCCTTCAGTCATCCATGAGAGAGTTTCAGAGGGACAGCCACAATGATAACAATGCTGCTGTTTAAACATTTCAAACTACATTGCTTTACACACAGAGAATTACAAACTGTACAATTCCACACTTTTACATTACAAAAACATGTAAATGAAGATGCAGCCAACAGGTGGATGACAGTGAGTCTGCAGTCATGACATCACAGAAGAAGAAGAGAAGAAGCCACTTAGATCACAGCCTTTGACTTTAACATACTTGCTGTGAAGTTGACTGTGATTCGCTTGCTTATCTTAAACTTGCTCTCCTTTCCTTCTGCCCTGCAGCTGTGGAGGAGCTGAGACTGAAGGATACTCAGTACACACTGGGGCATATCCGTGCGTTCGGCATGTACAACTACCTGCACTTAGACCCCTGGTATGAAGAAAGTGTTTTCTTTGTGGACTGTAAAGGACGCGTTCTCAGCCTCACCATCACACTGGTAAGCTCACGGTGCTTTCCTCTTCAGAGTTATTGTTTCTGGCAGACATTGAGGCGTTGAGTTCCCCCTAATGCTCACTGTCCGGCCTCTGTGATGAGCTGCTGATGTGATGGTAGACTGGTAGTGCAGCCAACACGCCAGTAGGGGGCGAGCAAACACTTAACAAATCCTGTGGTAACGGAGCCAGCAGCACCAAATTGCATTTCCTTCATGATCTTCATGTGATACAAAATATAACATAAACAAAATCTCTTCCTCTTGTGTTTATCTGACTCATTACATAACTTCTCTCCTATTTAAGACGTTAAGAATGTCAGATTGTGAGAGAGTATGAATATTAGGAAGTGACAATTATTCTTTCAGTTTGTTCAGCGTATAATTCTGTTCAATCTTTATCTGAAAAGATGACATTTTTTTTCTGAAGTGTGTCTGGTTAATCACAGAGTAATGAGGTAACCGATGCTCCTTTGAGATACTGAAACGAGCCGCCGAGTTGGCAGAGTGACCTTTTCATCCCAGACTTCTTTTATGTCTCAAACACACACACAAAGCGTCGGCTGTGATTAGATGTAATTTCTCTACGCTGGTGTTTAAACCATCTTGAGTGGTAATGACTTTAGTCTTTAAGCCTAAGAGGCAGCGTTTCTGGCTTTTCAGCAGCGCCATTAAATTAATATTTATGGAAATGTCTTACTCAACTTGTAATTACAATCATCAGATCATAATTGTCGTCCTTGGCAACTCTTTTATGTACGTTTGTACAGCAGCGGCTCTGGGTGTATTGTACGTTGCCGGGTCACGCTCTGTTCGAGGCTTTAACAGTGCGGGTGCTGGAGAAAATGATTGCAAAGGTGCTTCATACATTAGACTCTGCTATAATACACCGTGTCACGCACCATGGCAACAACAGGACAGATGCTGCCCAGACCTTTTAAAACACTGTTCCTTCATGCGATGAGTAATTGAGGCTTATGTTTATGGCATATCTCTCTACTACTAATAATTTGTGAGAGTTGTGAATCACATGCAAAACAATCACATGGGCGCCCATGTGAGCTTGGATAACTTTACCCTGGTTGGTTTACTGATTGAAGTGATCTTCCTGTGGCTGCCTCACAGTCAGAACAGGATACAGATTGTGTTTTTACAGTGTTTTCATATCTGGATTAGAGTGGCTACTTCAATACCAAAGCAACAAGATTTTCCCTTTCTGTAAGAGAGTTCATAAAGGTTAAACGTTGATGTCCAGTTTACATTTTTTATCATTATTAGTGTCAGTTTAGTGGTGCAGTGACGACCTCTGTGTGCCGTTCCCATGCTTCTCTCCATCACCACACAACCAGCTTCCTCTCTCCCCCATATAAGCATGACTCAAACATGTCTAACAGCTGTCATCCTTCTTGTGTGCCTTCTGAACGGCGTGCTGAATGACGTCTCTGTGATGTCATGAATCCAGGACACTGCCCTGGGGAAGCCGAGGGAGGTCTTCCGCCTAAGCACCGACTCCAGCCAGTGTGAAGATCGTCTCTGTGCCTCCCTCAGCCTCACCTCCGCAACCTGGGCTGCGCTCTCTGACGGCGCTGGCAAACTCTTCCTCCTCCGCACCGGAAAGAGGGGAGAAGGCGCTTGTGTGAAGTGGGAGGTAAGAATGACAGCCGGGTTTTCGGCTTCCATTAAGTGCAATGGCATTTTCAGACACTCATGTACGATTCCTCCAAATTACAGAGTCACACAGACTCTAGAGTACCTGTTAATCTCTAGCAGAGTGAAGGTAAAAGGGCACTAATGAATCTGTGACCTCTTATTGACCTCTATTGGCAAATGGCTGGAAGTGCAACAACACTGATTGAACTTTGCTGTCACCCTGAGGCCTCCAGCGCTCCTCTCTCCATGAGGGAACGTTTGCTCCCGCAGACACAAACAGCCGTTACACTGTCACAGTTGACTCAAGTGAAGTAAACAGACATGGAACATTGACTGGCACATTCCTTTATCCTGTCTGAATGATATCTGATATGATTCATGGCTTATTCACAATAGTTGGCATGTTAGAGTTGAGTTGAAAATAGCTTTCCCTGCTGCCATAACAACATTTATTGTGTTATACAGAAAGGAAGAAAGCTTTAATTAAGATTAAAAGGTACCAAACTGGATCAGGCAGAGTTTCATTCTCATAGGAGTCCAGATAGTAATGATGAGCCCAGGCAACAGAATACTACTAACACAATCTGCAGGCCAGAAGTCATTTACTCAAGTTCTTAACATGTTGTTTGCGTGTTTGACTAGAACATTTCATCGATCTGCATGGAGACATGCTCCTTAGTGGGAGGAGTGGGAGGAGTGGGAGGAGTGGGATTTACGATCCAAACACAAACTATTACCAGCAGATGCATGTTCTGGTAAACGGCTGCTCAGGACCGGCGTCACATCCGTCACACCAGCGTCGCTAACAACTGTGTAAGATTGAATGAAGGCGCTGATACCCTCTTCCATGGCACTTGGCAATGTCAAGAGCTTCAAGGACAAGATCAAGTTGTAATTCACCGTCCCCTTAGGGAAATTCGTCTGGGGCTCAGCGGTGCAGCAGGAATGTTTTCACACAACATAGACGCTGTACACACACACACACACACACACACACACACACACACACACACACACACACACACACACACACACACACACACACACACACACACACACACACAGCACATAAACACTGTCCTGGCAAGATTAACACATGGCAATAAATGCAATAGTGTAGCCGCACTGATGCCTGTCAGAGGGGGGGGGGGGGGGGGGGGGTGTTAGTGACTGTAGGAAGGGAAATGTGAAGCGAGTTATCAAATAGTATTCTTGCTCAGATTTAATCTTGAGAACCACTTTTGGTTTTAAACAGCGTGGGCAGACATTGGAAATTGGCCCGCAGCAGTGAAGGATGAAGTCTTTGATTGAATGAGGCTTTTTTCATCATGTCCTATTAGCAGGCCTGAGATTGGGATTGGCTACAAACGCATTCATCCTCTGGCTAAATGCACACTTGATGTAAATCCAAACGCAAAGAGGAGAATTTCTCATGAACCTTTGAGCTCTTAAGTCTCCAACTTTCATCTTTTCTCTTTTAACAGCTTTATGTCAATACTAAAAGGTTTTGGTCAAGCCTTGTTTGAACTTTTACTTTACTGGCCTTTTAAAAAAGATACAAGAAATAAGCATCACATCGTCTTTTTCAGGTATAGACACTGATTTAGAAGCAGTACTGATACTTCTAAATACGTTTATTCTTTCATTACAGGTTCATTTTATTGATGGATCAACACAAGAACCTGTTTTCTAAAGTTACAGCATAAAGTTGACAGGCTGGGCTCATATATGTCTCACTTATCGGGGCTTAATTAAAACATCACTTACTCTAGCTGGCATAATGTTTTGTAACTCTTAACAGATCCTTACTCAAGTTCTATTAGTGTTGTCATTTGTTTTCACAGGGGATCTAATGACACCAAAGTAGACAACAAAGTAGAGAATGGATGGATTGACACACAGACGGAGAAACCTGAGAGTCTGTGCTCCTCATCATGATTTAACTTATGTGTTGCTTCCGTGTTTGTAGCCCCTGTTCAGCGAAGACACCGGGGAGCCCTTCATCATCCTCCACAGCGTCTCACATGTCCAGGCTGGAGTTCACGCCGTGGAAGTGCTGCTCCTCCGCATCCAGAAAAGCACCTCAGAATCAACAGGAAGCGGATTCTCCGTCTCCCTGGAGTGGCTCACGGTTACAAACACCGCAGGACACGGTGAGCACGGCGACCCGGCGTCAGGGAGCTAATTGGGCGTGTAGTAAGATGAGACAGGCGTGGAATTAGTAATTAGGTCTGAATCAGAGTTTAAACTTCCGTCTTAGCATTTTGTCTTCGTGTGGATTTGAAGGATCGCAGTATTCATGCCAAACAGAGCACAGAAGGATTTAAGGAGGTTAGTCATACTCTGCCATGAACTCAATTTGATTATTATGCCTCACATGAGATTCCTGCATTCTGCTCCAAACATTGGCAACAACAGTTTTTATTAAAGTTCTGGGCTCATGCTGGGAAAGAAAGACACCCTGACTAATGAGGCCTCATAGACTGAGGAGACAGAAACAGCCTTCCCTAATTCTGTTGGTCTATAGATGAAGACCTTTGATACCTGCTTGCTCCAGCTTCATCTTGTCTTATTGCTTTAGTGCCTCAGTGTTCACACCAAATCTGCATATTGTTTAAGCCCATCAGTGCTGCTGGTTTAGTCTAATTTGACACGACTCCCTTATCTGCTAAGGGAAATATTTCCTCTCAAATTAAACGTGACATGAAATATGAGCATCGATGCAACGCAACCTTCAATACTCGCATAAATTAGTATTAAAAGGAAATGTGAGTAGTATTGGCAAATGAGAACAAATCAATAATATAACACCGACGCTCCAATCAATCATCATCAATCATTTGATCCAGAACTGATCACTGACACTGAGATGAGGATTGGTCCAGTGTTTGCTGCAGGTGTGTGTGATATTGTGTTGATGGGAGGTTTAAGCCTGAAAATGTGTCCATAACCTTTTAAAATCACCTCCGCGTCTATTACTGATCTGAGCAGACTGGAGTGTGAGCCCAGCAGCTGGCCAGATTGCCTCTTGACGATGACATCAAAGGGATCTACTTTGTTTTGTCCGTCCCTTTGAAAGAGACGCACCAGAGGAAAACACATGAGATGATATAAGACATTTAGTAAAGACTATACTGGGGATTCAGTCTGGAAAAGGGAGAAACTAGTCACAGAAATCACTTTTTGTGGTTGGAAAGAAAAGTCAAATTCATGTGGAGCTTTCCCTGAGTAAGAGTAAT
This sequence comes from Genypterus blacodes, assembly GCF_046128005.1. Taxonomy (NCBI): domain Eukaryota; kingdom Metazoa; phylum Chordata; class Actinopteri; order Ophidiiformes; family Ophidiidae; genus Genypterus; species Genypterus blacodes. The sequence continues at coordinate 1,130,493 of NW_027467208.1, forward strand.
GTACTGCTTAGATTGTATAATAACCAATGTGTCCTTCTGGTTCCATATTCAGGGCAGGAGAAGTACAAGGTGAAGAAGAGGAGGAGCCTGAGGGGGGAATCAGTGCCACACTACGCAGCAATCGAGCCGCAGGGTAAGGGGCTGATGGTGGCCTCTGAGAAACCCTTTCGCTTCACACACATGGATGGTGTTCCGGTGGAGCAGCCCAAAGCAGAGCCCAATGCAGAGCCCGATGCAGAGCCAGATGCAGAACCCATGGAGGTAGAGAAGACAGGTGGGTCTGGCTCTCTAGGGAAATGGCTAAAATGTGGTTAAGGGTTTCTTCTGTAAATGCTAACATCCCAGTCTGCGTGAGGGAGCTTCTCTTTAAAACAGTTCAGACAGATTGAAATGCTGTCCATTCATCATCTGGACTCTTTCATGAGCGACACCTTTGCAGTCGTCCCTGAATGACGGCACAGCACCCCACCAGTCAGTCCTTGTCATCTCTCTAATAAGACTGTTCCCGCTCTTCCTGCCATGATTCATCTTGCAGCTGCTTGTGTTCTACGCAACCTTCACTAATTCTGCTCATTACCCATAAGCGCTCCAGGTTGGAGGCACAGACTGACAAGTTGGGTTGTAGCCATAGAAACACCAGAGCAGACTGGTGCCAGCAGAATCTCTTCAGTCAGAACAGGTTCTCTCTCAGATCTGTGTGTGTGTGTGTGTGTCGGCGTACATAGAGGTGTCTGAGCAAAATTATTTTGATCTAATTGATGATTAATGAAAAAACAAACAAATTTGTAAGCTGTTTGATAAATTGGCCTTATTGTGCTCGATGTGTTCAACCAACCCGCTGAGCATCTTCACCTTATTAGAGGGATACTGTCATGAGTCACCAGAACTTTCTACAACTTATTGATGAACGAGGCCAAACTTCCAAATGAAACAGTTTTAAGGCTTAAACAAGCAGACACCTTCATTTCCAAAAGGCTGAGGATGACCCAGAGTGGACAAAGTGTGTATGTGTGTGTGATTGTTGTTGATGAGGAAGTAGCATAATGGCCGCCTTTTACCCAATCCTTTTATCAGTACTCTGCCTTTCTCTCTGTGGAGCAGAGGAGGGGGATTACATGTCAAGAGATGAGGCATCTTCAAAGAGGAGTGTAAGTGACAGGAGAGGAAGTTCCACAGGGGCAGGAGAGACGGAGAGACCCTGATGCTGCGCTAATGGAGAGGGGGCATAGATATCATGTATATATGACAACGTGTGACTATAGGGTCATTAGCACTGTTAGTCATTTGCTGTGAAACTCGACCTTTGCTGTGCCGGTTGAGAAAGATATATTTTTCTCTGACAGTTTTGCCTAATAAGAGAGGCCGGGGGCGCAGAATGGAAACAAACAGAAACAGAAGGAGAGAGAGAAACATTGAGGAAGAAGAAGGCTAATGAAGATGAGAGTTTGGGCCGCTCGTCTCTCTCCCACTCGTTAGTTTCCTTGTTGATTCAGCCGACAACAAAAGGTGATAATGAACGTCTCCGTCCCTCATGTGGCTGTCGGATAAGGGGCCGTGTCTTTTGGTTTACAAAATCATAATAGAACTCATTTCAGTCCTTAAGCGTTCTCCCTACACACTCCCTCTGCAGTGTGTGTGAGTCTGTTCAGTATACATGACTGTGCTCGGTGTAATCTCTCCCTTCTGTCTCATCTGTGTTTATTTATCCCACATTTATTTCACTCACCAGTCTGGATCGGAAATATTTAGTTAAATAGCGTTTAACTGTAATGATTTGATGTGGAGATTAGAGCAAAGGCAATCAGCACGACCGCATGCTCGCTTATTCCCACTCGTTCCCCCCTCCAGACACGTTTTAAGACCGTTTCCACTTTCCCTTTCCTCTCCCAACAGTTTTGATTGTGTCGTGCTTCAGATGAACAAATGTGTTTGAGTCCAGCAAGCTCCAAGTTACTAATCAGACTCGGATGATGAGCAATTGATAATAAGCCCCACGGGCACGGTGTCAGTGGGTTTGAGAGAGAATAATCATGTTGTTGATAAAAGAAAGTCAAAGTCAGACAGGGACAGAGCGGTGTGGCTGTGACAGGCAGCGACTCATTAGACTGACAGTCGAGCTCAAAGTGTGAAAGGTTTTTTGTCTGCAGCCCAGCTCAAAAGAGAGTCATCAGAAAATGATCATGACCAAAATTATATCCACACCAGACCATTGTTGTGGCAGCACTTATCTGGCTCTGCTCCGTAAACACACACCGTCCCAATTCCATCAGCCACCTATCAACAGTCGCAAGCAGCAAGGAGCAGCTGCTCTCTGAAGTCCCCGAAGACATTTGCTGCAGGGAGAATTGCTTCTTCTGAGACTGTGGCTACTTACTTTCTGACTTGTGCTCTCTGTTTCAGTCCCTGGGTAAATAATTGGCATCGTGTCAGGCTTCAGATGCAGCTTGTTAATAAAATCCAGCCATTTCCGTCTCAGCTTGGGACTCATGGTTAAATAGAAGGAAACACCGGCTCTGCTTTGAATGTGTTACTGTGTTAAAGTCACAGAAGAAGTTGAAGCCCAGAAATAAATAATTCAAGCATCTTCACGTACGACACAGCCAATCTGAGTTTGTGTGTCTGCAGATAGATTCAGAGGGGCTTTTAAAAGGAAAACTGTTCATCAATTTGCAAACAAGACAGAGGAAAAACACCGACTTGACTCGGAGCTCAAGCATAATGGTATCAAAATCAAACGTGTACAGAAACTCATTTATTCCGTGTCATCAGGACTGTCGCTTGAGGAAAATGTGAGACCTGCTGTTCATACATATTCCAACAGGCCTATCCACAGACAGGAAGTGTGACTGTGTGTACATTTGTTCTCTGCATCGCCAGGAGCAAGACCCACTTCATGACGCTTCCAACTCTGACCACTTTTTGTCTCGTCATTGGTTTCATAACTTCACATGACAAACGATCTCTAACAATGATGTGACTGCAGGTTCACTGTCAGCGTTCTGTGACTCTGGTTTTAAGATGTACTTTAGTAAATGAAATAGAAAATATATAGTCTGACTTCATTACATTTCAGGCAGTTGTGGTGGTTGATTTGCACCGTGCTTAAATGAAGCAGAGGTAAGGTTATAATGTTCGTGTCCATGTCATCCTGTCTGTAACTCATCTCCCCACTCTGCGGCTGTGCTGGAGTCGTTTACCAGCACTGGATCACATGTGGCTGCGTCAGCGTTTATCACCATGGATCCCCTCTTTGTGCATAAAAAGGTGATAAATCCCAGAGTTCAGATTTATTATTGCCCACTGCGTTCCTATTCTCCCCAATATATAACAAAGGTTCCCTTCAGATGAAACCACAGGAGCCTGGGTGGTCTCATGTGCAGCCCGGGTGCTGTTGAATGAATTTTCCATGGAGAGTGTGAATGCAAGTCACTGCCACTACTGTGTACATGAATATGCATAACCATGAGGCCCTCACTCTTCAGGACTGAGGTCTGAGGAGTGAGGGTGACTCATATGTCTGTAGTGTCAACAAATGACTCAAAGGTTTCATTAAAACATTTATTAGAGCCGTGGCATATAGAGTCACGCAGCAAAAGGTGCCTCGCCAAATTCAAACACGGACATTGGCAGAACAAATGTGTGTCGTGCGTCTTAACCACCGAGCTGCCAGATACCCGAGGGTCTTGACATTTTTAATGTCAATCTTGACATCTTGACATTAAAGTTCAGATTGTGCAGGGGAATTATCTTTATAACCTAACTGAACCATCACTCTAATTACTCTATGATAATGCATTTATTTTAATATCCTCCCTTCTGCTGTGGGACTGCATATTCAGGAACAAATCCCTCCTATTCATCGCATTATATGATGTATGTACGAATGTATGTCTGCATAATTCATTGATTGAGGTCTCTAACAGCTGGGACACTAAAGTACATTTATGTCATTAACATTTCTTTTCTGATTGTATTCAGATCCCATTTATTTCTGGCTGCAGACGGTGGAGGACATCACGGTGTGTGTGCGCATGCCTAAGGGGTTCACTAAAGAGGAGGTGCAGTATAGACTGACGGCGAGCGACCTCAGCATTGGAGTTCAAGGTTTCCCTCCCTTGCTGGAAGGCCAGCTGTACGCAGCCGTAGACCCGGAGAGCAGCGCCTGGATCATCAAAGATGACAAAAGGTTTGCAATCAGACCGGTGCTTTGCGGTTATTTAGGAGTCGTGTGATTGCAGACAGTATTTGCAGAAGCCCAGCAGTGACACAGGAAAGCTCACAGTACATGATAGCAGTATTTCACTTGTCCAGATAGAACATTGCCTCTAAATGAGCTCTGTGAACTGGCTGCCACAAATTATAGGTCCCCTCTCCACAAAGGAACAGTTTCTATCTGCAGGCTTCTCTGCTCACAGTCACTGTTTGACAACCTCATCTCACACTCGTACGTCTTACACAAATTGCATGCAGCTTATCGCACTGTGGATTTCAGTAAAAGGAAGTTGTTTAGCATTTGACAAAGTCTGAAGTTGTGAGCCATCCCAGGGATTATGATAGATGCTGCTGCTCTGTTGATGAGTGCCGTCAAATTAGTTTCACTTCATCATAATGACTTGGAAATGTTTTGTTACGTAATTAGACAATTCCCAAGTTTTGGCAAATTAGAATGGTGCAGGTATTGTAAAGAAGTATCATGTTTATGCAGAACTACACACATTAAGGTTCAGCTTATGTCCATTAAATCACCATAAAGAGAGATGGTGTAAAGAGGAAAATTAAAATTGTATCGGCTCTGGAGGAAATGGCCTAAGTACTCTCATATCAGGGTTCTGTGTATCTTAGTCATCTTAGCATCCAATAAGCAGGTAGTGAGTACGAGCTGAGTCATATTCCCACTGAAAGACCTCTCTCCTCTGTCTTTTATGAGTTTTGAATTTCTGCTTCCTGCTCTTTAAAGACGGCTCATTCAGGGCTCCATTCATGCTAAAAGCATGTTACATAGTTGCTTTGTTAGTTTCCGGACAAACCTTGGCAATGGTGTTTTGCTTGTATGTAAGAGAGAGAGAGAAGAGAGCGAGAGAGGGAGAGAGAGGAAGACAGGGAGAGAGAGAGGACACTTAAATTCTTCTGCTTTAGGTTTAAAATAACATGTTTGAAATGGTAACATGAGTGTTTCCTTCACAATTTTTCCCACTTTTCATACTTTTTCCTCTCAAATCAACCTCTTCTCATCTGACAAGACCAATACAATATTTGGTATTGAAGGATTCAATATGTGGGTTTGCTTATCAGCACATTATTGCTGTCTTTCTTGTATCATGGTCTGAATGAAGAGGCTTGGCCTTCATTTGTCTTTCTCTTTTTTTCAAATAGCCACCGCTTGTATAACATCCAGGAGCATAATAAGAGTATGAGCAATCCAGGCTTTAGAAGGCTGAAGCTAAAGGCACTTCCTGTTGATACCAACACTAACATAAAAAAAAAAGATTTTTATCTGGTATGAAATGTTGAAAACTAATCATATATATACTAATAATATATCTGGCAATTTTGAATTTATTTTACATTAACGCATGAACAGGCTTTCTCAGTGAGGTTCTATCAAACATGATCATTAAACAGTTGTGTTTTACACATCAGTGTTTCATATTTTAGGCCAACAGTATAGGAGCACAATCACAATGGTCTGGAAAATATAGTTTAGTTTAAAATCACAAATACAAGAAAACAATCTGATGTTGAATGAAAGTCTTATTATATTTCCTGTTTGTCTTGCTGCATATTATTTTATGTTTTTATTATTCTGCCTTTTTGTCGTCGTACCATTCCATCATACTCAGTGGCTCACAGTGGACTGGAGGAAACACAGCTGCAGACTTGTGTATCATAACCTCCTTACTGAAGACTAAATGCTCTCTTAAGCTCCTTCTCTCAAATCTGAGATGATAACATACATGTCCATATATCCATAATGACATCCATCATGAGCATCATTACTGAGACTTCCTCATATAATGAATTGTTTGGTGTTTAATGTATTAAATTCCGTTTGCACCCTCAGGTCCTTTGTGATCCACTGTATTGGTCTGCTGTGTATAAAGGGAAAATTACAACAACAGCTTTAACTAGACAATAATAAGTCGCAGAGCCACAACATACAAGTAACATTTGATATTGTAACAATCAGTCATATTGACCAAAAACTTGTATTGCACTTATTTTTCCAAGTTCCAACACAACATGCAGACACATAGGTTTAATTTGAGTATAACACTCAGAGAAAAGACAGATTTCTTTCTTTTTTTCCAAATCTTGGTATTGTGCCTCAAGTACTAAGAGGTCTGCTGTGGGCCAGAAAGAGAGAAAGTCAGCCTGAGTAACTCGCTGTCCTCTCACATTCCTCATCAGCAGCATTTTAGCAGACAGGACTGTTCCTGATTGGATGTTTTATGTTTTGATTGCACCGTTTCCATCCTGGAGGTTCTGGGATGCATACAGAAAATATTCCACAACCTCAAATTATCTCTGAGGGACTGGAAGCTGTGCTCACATTTTGGTGTGTGTGTGTTTCTACAGTCTGGAGGTGACCCTGCAGAAGTGCGAGGTGGGCCCCGTGTGGCCGGAGCTCGTGATTGGCAACACCAAAGGGGAGCAGATGATGAGTGACGAGCAGGCTGCCCTCATTCATGAGAGGCTGGCCCACCTCACCTCTGAAGACCTGGTGAGGCCGACTCTACCACTGCACTGCCTGGCAAATGAGCTGCACAAAAGATTGATGCTGGGAATATATCACAATCATAACATTACATTCTGTTTATTTGGCAGTGTTTGTCTGCTATATTTTGTCTTAAATGTGTCTGCATTAACTTTGATGATTATATAGTCACATTATTTGGATCCAGGGTTTCCTCTCTCAGGGTGGTCCCCCCTACAGATCTTAGTAGAGTCCACTCTTTTATCTGTCAATGTCCCTTCCCTGTCTGAGTTTCCCTCTCACTCCAGTTGCTCAGGGCCCTCTTGTCTCCATGTTGTACACATAGTCACACTCTGGCCCCCCGAGTCCCACTCCAGGCTTCATGTCTGGCTGAATGTTTAGCCCCTTCGCGTCTGGCTCTCACCCTTCATTAGTCCCGTCTGGGCCCTTCTGTGTGAAGCCAGTCTTTTAGATGTTAATACATGCAAAGCGATGAGTCTAACCCCAGTATCTGTCCTGCTCTCCTGTTCCTGCTGTATGCACAGAATAGTAACCCTGACAGAGACAAGCCCTCTTGTAACTCTCTGGCGCTGGAGGACTGTGACAGTTTCCCTGAAGACAGCTTCAGCCTCACGCGCTTTGACGGGGCCTCGCTGAAGCCCACTCAGGTGGTGAGTAACACATCTCTCTTTCACTGGTAAACAATTTCAAGCCCTCAATCCTGAGCCTTAAGATGTAATGTTTTCAGTCCAATCTGTTCTCTCTTGCCTTCCCTCATTCCCCTCGAGTGCTCGGCTGGATACCCGATGGTTCAACGCTCCGATAAGAGCGCCTTCTTATTCCACCCGACCATCAGCGAGCAAGCCAGTGCTCCTTTTAACCTTTAACAAGCCACTTGACCAAAGAGGCTCCACAAAGGCTCCGTGGCGACAGAACAGGCACCCCTTCATCATTTCCTTCTCCCCTCTGCGTGCCTTGCATATGAAGAAGATGATCCAGTCTATAGTCTGCATCTATTTTTACAAACACGTATTCAGAGGATGGATTCTCTTGGGTCCAGCCTGTTACTTGACGGTTTGCCCTTTGGTTAGAGAGACGATATCATAATTAAAAACACTCAGGTAGGCGACAGCCAAAGTGTCTGTCTGACATCAAAATGGCCTGAGGTTTGCTTTGTGTGTTTTCTCCCTCCTCTTCAATGCGTTTTCCAGATCTTTGTGATGTCGTGCACAACACAGCTGAGCCACAGATGGACTCTGTGCTTCTACAGGATAAAGGCACATATAGGAGGCATATTTCCACAGATATGCTATCACTCAATCTTCTACAAATCAAAGGGGTTTATTGTTGCCGCTTTGCAGAACATTTTGACCACGGACTCACAAAAGAATCCATCTACCAAGGTGGCAGGGTCGGCTACAGTGAGCTTTGACTTCTCAACAAATACCCACAGCAGGTTTATTTACTTCAACCAAAAGCAGGTATTAACAAAGAACACATGTCCAGAATACTGTAGAGCTCACAAGCTGTAATTTTTAATTGCTTTCAAATGGCTTTCAGGGATGATCACCTTCTGAAAGGCAGATAATGCAGGCATTATCTGGGCAGCTTTTAGTGTGTGTTAGACATTCTGTGCTTTGGAAAACACAAAGGAGGGACGACTCTCCCAGGTAGAGATAGAGGCGAAGGAACGCTCGTGTGTTTATCAGGCTGCTATGCAGGACAAATACAAAATGGTGCCTCTCTGTTTTTGTTCCCTCGCCTTTACAGCAGCGGTCTGCAGGAACGGCTTTATCCTGAAATGTTACACTGTGAAATCTCAGCTGTGTGTTTTCCACCATTTCCGTGGTCTTTGAAGTGTTTGTCTGGCTGGGAAACGACACTCAGGGGAAGGAGAGTCGCTCTCCTCTGGAGACTCTTCCTAGCTTCCTTCCCCCAAAGTGAACGACTCTGTTGACAGTCACTTCTCTTCTTCTCTCTCTCTCGCTCGACATTCAGATCTGTTATTAGTTGAAAAGCTGTGCAGACCCTTCAGTGAGGGATATACGGGCCGACAATTTATTCATGTCTGCGCCTCACAGCTGTTTTTAATTGAGCCTTTATTTTATTTCTGCCGGTTCATGTAGATTAAATAGTTTCTCTTCTCTGCGGCTCCCGAGCGTAGAACCTCCTGCAGCAGTCAGAGACGAGGCCTTTTATTATGTAATGAAAGGCTAATGATGAGCAGTGAATGTAAGGTATAGTGCCCGTGTCCAGGCCTGATGAAGGGCTTGATGGGAATAAAAGCCCCCGCAATGTTTTCCCTCCATTTGCTTTGTAAATAGCACAGATGGGCCGCCTGCGGTCCTTAAGTGAGGGAGACTGTACTCCTGCCTCCAAGACATTTATATGTGCATGTTTATCATCTACACCGCATGCAGCAACTTCTGAGAGTGCACGTGTGTGTGCGCAGGTGTGGATGTGTGTATAGGTTTATTCAAGAGGCCTCGCTCCTCTGTTCTCCTGACCTCTTCCTCATTTGATTTGTCGCACGCCTCATCACTCCCTCCTCCCTCCCCTCCCCCTCGCCTGCCCTCCAGGATGTATGCAGAGCTCTTTTAAAAGCTTTTCTGCTCAACATTACGGTGTCTCCTTTTATTTTGGCACCTGCCGACGCAGGTTCTAGTTCTAGTTCAAATTGAAAACTGACTGAAATCACCAAATTGTAACCTAAACACACATGTATATAATAGATCACATCATATAGAGCAAACATCCATTTAAAATGACATATACATTATATAAACATGCAAATAGAGCCCTGCCCGTCAACATCACTGTCCAGTTTGATTTAAAAGACGCTATGGAGCGTAAACTATGATTTGTGTTATGGTGAAATTGTGCTTGTGTGTGCACATCACCGGCTCAGGGACGAAGCCAGCGGTCTTCATCTTTCAGCCGATGACAGCTACACTGACTTGTAGCCGTAAGCTCTGCACATACATCAGCGTGTGTGAGGTGTAGATCAAACGTCTGAGGGAAAACACCTTTTGGAGTGTGATGGCTCTTTAAAGCTGAAGAGTGTAATTTATCACACATTGCCTCTGCAGTGACAAGAGGTTCCAGTGGTTTCATCCACTGAGGAGCTTACCTTTCTATTCCCCTGAATCTGTTTGTTTGTTTGTTTGTTACTTAATCCAAAAGTCCTTGTGCTGAACAAGATGGTGGAAGTGTTGACAGTTTCTTCCAAACTAATGCACCGATCCCCATGGAAGAGCAATGGATCACATGATTGTAAAAAGAAGCAATTTGGTGCAGAGGCAGATACATTTGCAAAACTCTCTCAAGTGCCGACTGAAGGAGGTAGCAGACTGTACTGTCAGATGTCAATTAAACCCCCGACTTTACTATCAAACTAACCGCAGACCTTCTTTTAAAGAGGAAATGGTTCAGCCCCAGAGACGGGAGGGGAACTAAACAAACAAAGATCTGTCCTTGCTTTGAAAAGGAGAAGGAAGCAGCAGCCTTTAGAGGAACATGACAGCTCGCCGTGACGACGTGGTGTTAGACAAAGATTTGGCATTTCAGCTGTTATTGCAGACATCTGGCCTCTGTGTACCGCTGCAACACCATAAGTGCTCAGTCTGACAGCCAGGGGACGCCTCTATGCAGACTGCAAACACTTCACACTGTGCTCACATGCTTTAGTCCTTCAGCAATCCAATTCCAATCCGAGCACATAAGTCTGGTGTCAATCATCATCATTTAACAAGTATACTTTCAAATGCGACAACTCAATGACAACATCGACTGCAATTCACTTTCTTTGTGTTCTTTATAGTAAAGCTCTCCCAAATTGATTTCATTACACAACATCATTTTAACTCCCCCTAATATGTGTGTGTTCATCACCCTAATACAGTGTGTGAACCTAATTTAACTACATTATACAGGGGAAACACCGTGTGGAGCAAATGATGTATTATCACAAAGTGCGGTAGGATTACATATATTTCTAATGTCTTAAACTATTCAGTGGAATAGTTGTGTTCTGGCAGAGACTTGATAAGAGTTAGTGTGTGTGCTCAGGTCATCCACAGCCTCTGATTGGATCTGAGGCCTGAGCTCAGCCGTCACGTTATTTATCAGTGTTTACAATAACGCTTTGCATCGTGGCAGGTAACGGGAATTAGTGGGAATTTAGATTCTAGATCAAACTGGATGATATGGTACTTTGTTCTGCTGCTGAATGTGTAATCCTCTTTGTTCAATATAGGCTTTGTGAAGGAACTAAAAGGGAATAGAACCTTTTCTTCTGCTTATCTTCTTAGATTTGTAGCTGTTTGGAGATTATTGTTCACATTGCCCTTGCTACAGAACGTGCTGTTGTGTGTGTGTGTTATAAAATAATGACAGAAGTCTCACATACTCACTGAATAACAGGAAGTGATTTTCCTTTTGCACACCCAGGTGTAGGGAGAGAAACGTCCTTGTCAGAGGAATGGAGTGCTGAGGGTTAGACTTTGAATGAGTCTTACCTTGGAAAGAATTAATAAATCAACAGAGGATCCTTCCAGTGTAGAGTTTAGAAGCTAATTTGATCTTTTTAGGAAATGTAATTCACATACATGTATGATATCTGCCATCATTGTGATATTAGAAGAAGATATCCAGGATGTGATTCCTTTGCAGTGAGATGACAGCGACCTTACAAGTTGCCAGATTTCTTACATGTATATTTTCTTCTTATCTATGTATTCCAGTTGAAATAGAGACTTTTTCAACTCTTTTCTATAGATCTTCTCTCAGATAATCAGACAGCATCTTATGCACAGCAGCACAGCGTGTGCAGGGAGCACAGGATGTCACTGATTTAACATCGGCTCATTTATTCTACACGGTGAGGTCGTATTTACCCGTCTTACCTTCTGAATATACTGCAGTGTTGAAGTGTGCAGTGCAGTGCAGAGATGGGATCGGTGCCTCTGTTCACCCCCACACACTCTGCTGGAGGCGTAATAATATGAAATATAGAATAAAATAATGATTTGAGCCTGAGGCTGCATACACACCCAGCACGTATAGAGCAGTGTGTTGATGAGAGTAATGCATTCATGCTGGGACGGGACCATAGAACCACATGCTCTTATTAAAGATGTGCATGTTGATGTGCTTCTAAGAACACTGTGGTACAGCCTGGGAGCATGGAAATGTAGTCAACCAGCCGCAGTGAGGATCTCAATATGCCCGGTATTTTGAGTGCAAAGATGAGATTTGTTTTGATCTGATTCCATAATCTCCTCCACGTGTGCCGACAGCTTCCAAACCTGGAGTAAATGAGCTTCTTGAGATGTTCTGGCTCTTCTTATAAGACATCATGTGCTTGTGTTTTAGGTCTTGACTGAAGTATCCAAGGCTTCCTTTACTCATCCGGTCACTCCAGTTCAAACACAGCACAGGTAGAAGAGGAACATGGAGGGATCTGAAGTTTCCCATCATGGTACAGTCTTGAGTCTCATTTGGACTTGTGACTGTGTGTGTGTGTGTGTGTGTTCACTCTGATAAAAGCAAATCTCAAGACATTCCAATAGCTGCGTTAGGAATTTGACAGTGAAAGTTCACTCAAATCATTTCAGCCGTCCATAATGCAGCGTCTCTGCCAAGTTAAAGGTTATGTTATGTGTTATGTAGCTTCATTCAGAAATATGATGAGAGCATAAAACTGATAACTGCTCTCTGTTAATTACAAATGACCTAAAACGTCTGAGTCTTAAAGCACCAAGCAATGAAAGTGCAGACTCGCACCTTTCTTTCCTTCCTTTGTACCCCTGGACCAAGGTGCTCGCATGTTGATCTGGAGTCTCTGAAGTCAAGAGCATGTGTAAGCATGTGTGTGGCATTATGCAGGTTGTAATTTCATTCATCTGCACATTTAAATGCAGAATAGAATAATTAATCATTGAAACACTTTTCTATATGTAGGCTTTGATTGCAAACAGAGCTCTGCTGTCCTTGTGCCATGATTGAATATTCCTGCTCCTGAAGTGTCCTCATTATTTTTCTGTATCATCTTATGTGAGCTTCATTGTTAGTCACCACACACACACACACACACACACACACACACACACACACACACACACACACACACACACACACACACAAGATACACTAAAGCGTAAGTGAATGTCGTCTTTGTGCTTGAAGTAAAAACACAATTGGCTTGAAAATGAGTTTTTGAGTGGAGGAGTGCCTGCTGGCTAAAAGGCCTGTCATCGTGCTAAGGCATTAACCAGCACATATTGGGCTCTCTGCTGCATTTCAATGCCTGTCAAGTGTGTGTGTGTGGTGACAGGGAGGACAGTGAAACATGCGAGGCGCTGGAACTCGCAGGATGTGGGTTTACTGGGAGCGAGGCTGACATTTGGTGTGAACACTCAGCAGTCCCACAAACAAATGGAGTCAGACTGGAATAGCAGCGACTCACACGTCACACACATTCATTAGTATGAGGCCGTTGTGTTGCGGATGCATAGATTTCTACGCTGGCTTTAAACTCCTATGCGGTGACGCTGATGGAAATGTGGCACACACACCGGTGTTAATCTCTGTGTGTAATGCGTGCGGGGAAAGAAGCTTTCTGGGAAATTGCACACACACATCCTTGGCTTGATGTTCACAGGCGATTGATTTTGAGGGTGTTGTTGGATGTTGTACACACACACCGTCAGAAGGCAATCAACCTGATGAATGAAACAATGTTCTTCTTTGTACTTGTTTGGCACACTGGAGGTTGTGCAAAGGGGAAATCACGTCCAGTAGGAAGAGATCACGGGGACAAGGTCGGCTCGGTGCTTACAAAAGGCCTGCAAAGGGAGAAATTCAGTCAGAAAGCTTTGCAGTTTCACCTCTGGATTCAAACTTTATACTGGAGTTTGCGGTTTCTTCTGGTTTTGCCATTCGTCCTCTAGATCAGTGGCGTTCCCTTTCACTCTCAAGGTGGGAAGGCAGCAAAGTAAGCCATGTCTGTCTCTGCACTACAAGGCTCTCTAACTGTAGTATCAGGTGAAGAGCTTTCTGGCTTAGCTGTGACTACATGGAATTATAGTAATCCACCAGCAATGATACAAAGGTCTTGTTTGAGATCAGCAGGAGAGATTGAGGGATTACAGAAAGGGGAATTGCCCAAGCATTTCCTTCTCTGAGCTCTCTAATGCCTCTCCCCCCTCTGCCTGTCTCTCTCCAGGTGAACCTCGGGAGCCACCAGTACCTCTTCACAGTCGACGTCGACCCTTCAGACATGCCTTGCTTCTGCCTCAGACACGACGTCGACGCCCTACTGTGGCAGCCTCGGCCAGACAACGCCGGCAACATGTGGGAGCACATCGCCACCTTCAACGCCCTGGGTAAGAGCTGCAGAAGACGCCTCCGTCAGCGGCCTTACAGATACAACACAACAAACAGCGTCACATTAAGATATGTGAAACAACCTGATATCAGTCACAGCTGTGCCATGTAAACAGCTTACTCAGTGGAAGCGTGTGTGTGTGTGTGTGTGAACCGTCAGTTCTGATGAATCATGACAGTCGCCAAATGTACCTTGAATCATTAATTCGTACAGCTATTAACTTTTGTTTACATCGGCTGTCAGACAGCTGCTGTGCCTCCGGTGTTTCAGTAAATAGATGACAGAAGGTTTCACACAGGATCAATGAGACTGCAGTTAGTGACACGGTCGTTAGCATTAATGCTACTCACTGCCTACAATCTCAACTCTGCCCTCATTTCTCTCACTTGTGTCTTTCCCTGCCATCTTAGTCCCTGAGATAGGAGGTGTGAGGGAAAGACACAATGATTCAAGGCGAGGACAGAGAAAGTGAGAGATTCAGTCTGACAGAGAAGTCACTTGTTGATGACAGCGGCGCAGCAGCATGAGTGCCTGCAGCCCAGCCAGTGTCGTTTCTTATTCCGTCATCGCAGTAAAGAATGTGAAGTATTACTCCAGGATCATTACTGTAAACCCTGATAGGAACGCTCTGACAGCTGTCCACACATTCAGCACCGTGCAGCCCCGAGGACCAGCGAAGGGTTGTGTGTGTCTGATAAAAGACTGAAGTTTCCTTGCTCTTCCATCCTCTGGGAAGCCTCCCAGCTCCTCACTGCAGAAATAGGAGAATAAGAAATCTTAGAGATAGCAGAGCAGATCGATTTCTGTGCGAGTGTTAGAATGCACCCCTGTCCATCTGTCTCTGTGTCCCCCCTCGACAATGGCTTCCAGAAAAAGTTTCATTCCAATTTCAGCGGTGTGACAGGTCTGACATCCTCATTTGTCTTTTTTACACAGTGGAGTTTTGCCATTCTGTCCAATTAAGGATGCGATACATCATCCAATTTGAGATGCAGATGCTCGTGTTTACAGACATTATTAAACTGCGACATAGAGGAAATTGTGTGCAAAACATAGCTGAGCATCAGAATCCTGCTTGCCAAGAATGCACTTTAGGGTGAGTGTGTGTACGTGGGTACGAAGCGGACGAATTAGAGAACTGAGCCTTAACAACTTAGCCTTAATAGGACCTGAGATGCAGTGGAGAGCTCAGGACTCTACATGTACTGCTGTCAGGTGTGTGTGTACTGCTGGGAAATATCAGAACACAGACAGATTTTGCAAACAACAAAAAAAAGCAATAATTCTGTCCAGTGAAGCTCAAAATCTCCTGCCTGTCCTCTGGTATGAAGCGACCTCAGCACAGCTCCTCTTTAAACTCTCTGCACCTTACTGATGTCAGAGTTCTACCAAAGTTTGAAAAGTTAACCCCTTGCAGATTTACAGTCAATGTTAACCTGAAGCTCATCACATCACAGGGTTGTTGTTCCGTGTGTCAGTCTGTCTCTGATTCTGCTCTTGTTCCACCTGCAGGTTATGTTCAAGCCTCCAAACGGGAGAAGAAGTTTTCCACGTGCGCTCCAAACTTCTCCTACGCGGCGCTGGGCGAGTGTCTACGTCGGGCGCTGATATACCGACAGCCAGCGCCCATCGAGACCGTCCTTGTCAACAGGAAACGGGGCTTTCAGGTAGGACACGTTGCCAAGCAACAGGTGGCCAGCCTGGACTCCAGCAAACCAATCCTGGGCTTCCGAGCGACCAATGAGAGATTATTCATCCTGACCTCCAGTAAGCTCTTTGTTCTAAAGGTCAATAATAATTAGATTTGGGGCTGGTTTCAGATTTTCATCTGATTACGCTCTGAGAGTGTGAGCGTTCACAAATGAAGATCTATTATGACTGAGAAATGACAAAAACCTCTCTGTGTCATTTTCTCCCACATCAGTCTTGACAATGTTTCAATTGTGCTTTTTGGAAGTTCTGCATGTTTTCAAACTCATGTGTAAGATAAGAAGTGATGGAACTCAGACGGACGGTAATAAATGTTCAGCAGGAAAATGTCCATAAATGTCCATACTCAAATAAAAACATTCCTACAGACTTCATATTTCATCTGGATAAATGTCACTGTGCAGCATTTCACTATCACAACTAATAGTGAACAACTAATAAACACAACATTCACCTAAATTCCAATCCACATGCATTTATGAATTCCACATGAATTGTTGTTGCTGACTGTTGACTGGTTGTGTTGTGTTGTGTAGTTGCGTGTTGTTGCGTGTTTGGTCAGATGGTCCGTGGGAAGACACCACTGAGGGAATCCTTCTGCTCGGCCTACTTTACTGTCATCACTGTGGAAGTACGCAAAAAGGGATTTTAATCATAATTTCCATAACTGGCATGAGCACGTCCACACAGGCTCCTGACACATTAGTCTCAGTCTTGGGCGGATTTGTTGGAATCCTTGAATCCTAAAAACTCATTCACAGTTGTAATTCACTCTAACCTGTGTATCTGAGGTCGGCTGGGATTTTAATGAAGATGGAACTGCATCAATGTTTATTTAGGTTTCAGTCATTGCATTCGGAGCATGACACACACACATTCAAAACCACAACACTCGTTTCAATACAAAACTAGATGAACTTGTGTGTCTGCCAGTGAAATCGGTTCAGAAGGACAGAAGATCTTTTGAACAAGGCAGTAAGTAAAGCTCATTTTTCACATTTTTATGCTGACACTAAAATCTTTTCCATTAACAAACATTCTACCCCGCTTGTTCAGCCACTTTTGAATTTTCCTTTCAGTTTTCTCTTCCTCTCTGAAGACGCCGACTCAGCCTCAGCATCGACCGCCTAAACACAACGGGTTCAAGAGAAAGACTAATTGATTCTTGCAGGACAAAAGATCTGTCCCCTTCCTGTCTTTGTGCCGTGGGGGGGTGGGACACACACACACACACACACACACACACACACACACACACACACACACACACACACACACACACACACACACACACACACACACACACACACACACACACGCTGCTGAAGGCTTTAACATAATCAGATCCTATTGAGACTGAACATTTGGCTCCTGGGATCAAATTGACTCGTACCAGCATCTTCCTATTCAGCAAATACATCAGATCGGAAAGGATTACAGAACTTTTGTTGATCGTTCCTGATTCTTATAAGAACTCTGATACATTGTTGTCTTTGGTCACTTTTGCAGAATTAACGAGTAAATGCAAGTCCTGCTCAGTGGGTCTCTCCTAATCTGGCACATTGGATTCACAATTCAATCTCCTTCATTAGCCGGCTCATTTCATGGAGCTGATGTGTTTGGTTGAGCTCCTGAGGCCATTTGCTGTCCTCCTACTAATTAAAGCACTCTCCTCTTTGGGCCGTCATTGTTTCGCCCAGGAGAATCTAGTTTTCCTTCGTTTTAACTTGATAGGTGTTGTGCAATTGAATTAGTGTGCACCACTTGTTTTTATTAGCTGGCCCAGTGTCCCTGGATTAGTTGAAGCAGACCTGTCAGACCCTCGTCCTGTCTCTGTGGATGCCCTCTGTGTTTGCCCCCAACACCAAGCAAGACGTGCTGTCCGACCTGTGTGCCTGCAGAGAAACGGGTAATTATAGATTCCATAGTTATTGCTTGTCCTGGACATCTCAGGTAAACAGAGAAGCTTCTCCAAAGTCAGCTCATTGTGAACTTTAATAAAAGAGTTCTCCAGATGGATTGACAGACAGCTTTTTGAAATTGAATCTGCACTCCAGGATGGTTCTCCTTGGACTCCAGGGTCAGGAAACTTGATTGAGCTTTAAGATTAAATTTTGCAAAACTTTCCCCACAACGTCTGCATGGGATTTCACAGCAGCGCCATGAATTTTAGTTTTCAGAAGCATATACTAATACTTAAAGCGATGCCATCGGCTCACAGATGATGAGTGCCTGTGCGATCCTAGTTTGCATAAAGTTAATTCATCCGTCATAAGCAAGTAACATTGCACACAATAGCCTACATGTTGGTTTTACAGTATCGTAGAGGTCAGTCACAGTATTCTTATTCAGTACAATGCATGTATTTTTAAGTGTTCCTTCATCAATCTGAAGCTGGGTGGCTGTTTTGTTTTGGCCTCGGGGAAAAAAATGATTGGTGCTGAGGCTGCAGGAGGGATCGGCACTTAACTAAACAAACCCACAGTCACGGTCATCTAGGTACTTTGGTAAACCATTATTTGGCTGATTGCACATTCTTTGCTAATGCTTGGAGCTCCTCCCTGATTAAATTACTAGATGAGAAGAAAGTAATGAGACCCGATGAGTGCAGAACCTGATTTACTGGGTGTTTTAGGCTTTTTAATCGCCTCAAAATCTCTCATTTGAATGCTGTCACGTCCTGATAAAAGGTCAATCTCATAGGTAATGTGTCTGCATGTGAACATGTGCTAGACTGGCTCACAAATAAAGATTGGATTTTGAACAATTTGAAGCTTTCTGAACATTTCCACTGAAAATAAATGGAAGTCAGAACCCGAAAAAGAAAATGTCAGGGCCTAAAGTGGGCGCTGTGATGACATCATGCGTGGGTGTGTGTTATTCTACCCTCCTCGCCGTGGCACAATGACCTGGTCCCACAAAGACTGAACTGAACTCAGATTGGAAAAAAAAAGCTCCTGCCTTTTCCTTCCATTTATTGTGACTTCTGAATTAGCAGCCACTTCAGCTCTGTGCATTTTTTGTTCTTAATGAATGCATAATTATTCATAAAGGTTGATGCTACTGCCTTGTTACAGTGAAGGTATAATTACACCACCCATGTCTTTGTTGCTCTGGTGTCATAACGATCATTATATTCCCATTATCACAGCACAAGGAGCTTTATACTGCGCTGAAACACATTTATTCCAGAGTTAATGAGCCACAAAATAAGTTTCTTATCTCTACCTCTGGGCTATATTTGTTCTCTCGCTTGTCTCATCTTCTCCCGTTTCCTTGATTTGACTGTTTTGTGTCTTCCGCTTGGCTCTTCCTCAGCCCTCCGCACACCCTGCTCTGTTTTGACATTTTGATTAAGTTAAATTCAGACAGTTAAGTATTAAAAGGAGGGGGGGGATGCACTTTCATTGGGGCACAAATGGGATCGGTCTAATTCAAGGTGGTATCCGCAGATAGTCCACTAATTATATCCTGTCACAGAGGGAAGAGCGCTTAAAGGGGCAATCTGTGAGCTTTTTGTGATTTTCATTTTGCCAACGCCTGTGTATTAAAGGGTAATTGCTGGCTGCTCTGCTGTTTCTGGAGATCAGCTGTCAATCAAAGCTTGTGGGGGACTGTTGTCTCTGTGTTTTCAGCCGTAGCGGCTCATGCGAACAGTCCAGCACTTAAATCCCAGTACTGATGTGTGAAATGTCTCTTCCAGAGGATTTCACCACGCCTGCCAGAACGCTTCCTGCCTCTCCTCCGCCGTCTCTTCTCCTGCACGATCCACATATAGGCCAAGGTTCATTCTGCACCGGAGAGGGAGGAGAACAGGTTTGTTTTGTTTATGTCACATAGGAGGAAGAACTCATTTCTGGAATCAATTTCAGCTGTTGACCCTCAGAATGGCTTTTTTTTCCGTTTGGGGAAGGTGATGTCATCCAGACAGACAAGATTCTGAAGTAAAGGTGCAGTTTTTGGGCACAATCCTGCTTTTTATGACAGAATTTGAATATTAATGAGACACACTCGTCCAATTCAACATGAAGTGAACACAAGTGGAACATTTAAGCACATTTAAACATTTACAAGATGTGTTTTTGGCTCGTATTGTTTGTACGCAGAACTTGGATTTAATTATGCAGCAGAAGATGATTAACAGGACAAAGTAAGCGAACCCTCTGCTGTCTGGGGTTGTTTTGCCGAATGATGATGATGATGATGATGATAATGATGATGAACTATGTGTTTTTGAGTGTATAAACACAGCACCCTTGTCATTTCTAGCTAAGAACACCGGCTGCTGATCGATTGGCAGCAGAACAGAACACATTATCTAATCTTACACGTTGTTAGGAGCACATTGCTATTGATTTAAATCACAAAATGGCTTTTCTGCGAGAGCTTTTAGGCGAAATATAAACACAACAGCAGAAGAGGATATAGGATTCTATCTCAGCTCTTGTTTTCACACTACACACTAACTTATTAGTGCTTTTTGTTGCCAGCGGAGCTTTAGGTTTGCAAAGTTGGCCTGAACACAGCGCTTATTCAGCCACTTGCTATTCAAAAGCAAGAATTCAACAAAGTCCCAAAAATCATCTGAGTTAGAAATCTTACTAAGCAACAAATTCCAGAGAGGACTAAACTCTCAAGCTAAGCAGCCTTTGTTGAGCTGGAGGTTATTTATAAAGGCTGATAATTTCAAGAATCAGAGCAATTTGAGTCAGTTTGTTCCTAATTTGTTCAAGTCTGAGTCATGATTTGAGCGTATTTTTGCTTTCTCCCCCTCTTTGGCTTCTTCTTTCAACAGGGACTTCTGATCTTCTGACCTCTGAGCAGCAGACAAAGCACCAAAATGTGTGGAAGGAGATCGACAGGCTGGCAGGAATCAAAGGTTCACGTGAAAGCTTTATTTGCCCTTCAGAGAAAGTGGATAAAGCCTTTCTGAGATTCCAGTCATGCAGTTTAATCTTGAGCGATGTTAAATTAGCCCTTCGCTGGGAACGATGCTCAGGCTGGAGTGTACAGTAAAGGCCTGGGGCTGCATACGCCGGCAGGATTTGCATTTATTGCTGTGGCATGCACTGTTTATGACCCTGAGATAAGTGTGACCATCTGAATATATATGAGCGTCACGTTCACGTCTGCTGTGCGGTGATGGAAGCTGTGGGAAATGCCTTCTGATACTAAGTGCAACACATTTCCATACTGTGGTGAGCGTCCCAGTCTCTCTCCTCCAGTATGCGGTCCTTCCTGTCTCACTGGGAGGAGGATGTTGTGTTTCAGACTAACAGGAATAATCATCAAGCGTCGGCGTATTTGTCAAATGTCACATTCATTTGAGAAAATGAGGCTTTTTGGATTACAGACAAAAACAAATTAATAGCACAGAGTTGTTTTTACCGGCTTGTGTCAGTACAGAGGATCAGTAGAGGGTTGTTGTTGTTTTAGGCGGAAGGATTTGTAAAATAGTCACGTATGCAGTTCAAAAGGTCAAGTCTTTTCAAGTCTAGTGTTTCAGAATCTGCTACAGGTGCTGTTCTCTGTGTGTGTGTGTGTGTGTGTGTGTGTGTGTGTGTCACAGCAAAAGATGAGAGGCTCGTGTTTGATCCACGGAATGTCAAGAAAATGTTATGTCAGGAATCTGGGACGTGCCACTTTGATCAGCCTTTTAACAGAGAGAGAGAGAGAGAGAGAGAGAGAGCTCAACTAAAGACGAAAGAGCAAATCACACCAGGCTCTCTGATTTCAAAAACCAACTTTATTTGGAACATCGTGATATAAATGACAATGAACAGCTGTTTTCCATCAAATGTTTTCACAGAGTCACAGTCATTTTAAAAGCAACAACCTTCAGACAGAACATCACAGAATAGTCTTTACTCTCTGGAGACTTTATATAATAAGAAGCAATCATAAAGGCAACAATTAAACCAAAACATAGAGTTAGATATTCCTCTGAGCCTGGCAGACATTCACAGTATAGAACTATCACTTTCCACACACAGGGAACACGCCTACAAAAGCATGAACGCACTGATACTGAAGGCATATGCAGCATTGGCACGGTCATTAAACACAAACTGGAGCTGCTATTCCACATTTCCACACACACGGGCGTGAATGAAACGCTGGCTGCTGGTCTGCACACGTTCTCTTCCTCTTCCTCCTCCTCCTCCTCCGCCTCCTCCTCCTCTGCCGCTGTGGCTCCCACACAATTCCATCCCCCAGCGTGCGAGACTGATCTTTAGAAACTCACAAACAGCTATTGATCTGACAGTAAAAGCAACAGTAACAAGGACAATATCAGTGTTGTGGTGCTCGTCCAGCCGTGTCACAAGCCAACGCTGCACCGCACAAGCAGAGCAAAGCAGGGTTGTTTTTTTTGTGTGTGTGTTAAATCCTACAGGTCACACGGTACAGAACATCAATGAAAACACTCATTTAACCCATGTCTCGGCTCAATCACAGATATTGAAGGTGGAAATCGACCGGAAGTCTTCACGTATTACACATTTCACATTGTAAGATATCGAGATTTACAACCACGGCTGTTGTTGTTTTTTCTGTGAATTGCAGAGTGAGAGAGCTGCTGCTGCTGCTTGATGCTGCACGAGTCCAAGGATATCCAATCAAACCATGTTTTCCAATGAAATCTTCAATTTGCTTTTCATGCTCTCAGTGAAAGTGGCATTCAGAATTGTAAACCTGTTGAATCCGGCCTGGAGAGCACAGAGGTACATACATACATTACGCTGTATCTTGGTCTTCACATTGCACTCAAGGCCTATACGTGTTCTTTAAATAGAAAATAGCACTTTGTCCATGAAGGTCCACTCTGTGTTCCAACCCCAACAGAACTGAAGGCAGATGGCTGAGTGTGCAGCACACACACCCTCTGAGTGAAGCTGCACAAGGTGAGCTCTTTGTGTAAAACTCTGCCTTTCCTTTCAGAATCTTCCACCCCTGGGTTTCTGCACAATGCTGAAAACATACAAGTCCTCCCAATCAGCAGCAGGGGGCGCTCACCTGACTGGTTCATGGATTCAGTAGATGTTGATGCTTTTATTGTCTCTGGTATGCTTTGGTGTAAAACCTTACTGACTTGCCAGGCTGGTAAACATGCTGATGATGTGGATAATTAAGTTCACAGTACAGTAGCTTTGTGCAGCTATAAAGCCAGACTGTGGAACTTTACGCCACAGAAAGCAACTCAATTAGGGAAATGTAGGCAAAATGTAGATTGCCAATGTCTTGCAATTACCACTTTCGGCCACAGAGGCTGCTGTTGAGCCAGTATGTGTGAAACTACAGGACCCGTGAGTGTAAGGAGCTGAGCCTTGATACCCTCATTGCTTTAATTCAAACCTTTTAAATATAGAAGTCATCAGATGTGTTTTTTCTTAATCCTGAATGAGTGTGTGTTGTGTTTCTGCTCAGGATCATCAGATACCACACAGGCTGTGATGTTCACGTAGCTCTGAGATGGGATAACAGCTTTGTGGTAGGAGGATTCTTATTGTCTGGGACCTTTGTTGTTGATGAAGAGCTTGTTTGTCATGTGGAAGTGGAAGTGGAAGTGGTCTGGGTTTACGTCTCAGTCTGACTCTCTAACTCCATTAGCTCATACTCTTAACTCTTCAATCCTCAGAAGCCTCGCTCTCTTGTGTGTGTTGACTCTCTCCCAGCTTTCATTCAGGCGTCAGTGAAGTTCACCTCCCTGTAGACGCTGGGCTCGGGGAACATCACCTTCTGCTCTGACAGCAGTCCGTCTGTGACCGTGAGCTCCTCCAACTCTGTTGTGAAGTGATCTGTGCTCTCCACCATGGACGTGTCTTTGACTGCGCTGTAGGTCAGGGCTACGCTGTAGGCCGCAGGCTTCTCTGGGCCTTTTCGCCCACAGCGGCAGATCTTGCGGAAAGCGGCGCGGAACTTCTGAGACATGGCGTTGTAGATGACGGGGTTGATGGCGCTGTTGAGGTAGATGCAGCTCCGGCAGAAGAGCAGGAACCAGCCGTCCAGGTAGGCCTGGTCCAGGAAGGAGTTAACCACCACCAGGGTGCGGTACGGCATCCAGAGCGTGGCGAAGAGGATCACCACCACAGCCAGCATCTTGGTCACCTGTGACACGGAACAAGGAGAAATATGGGAGCTGGTGCAGTAAACCACAAAGCTGAAGGGAGGTTTGTTACCAGATCAATGTTACTGGGCAAATACATAAAGGTACAAAACACAGATATGGACTGAGAGAGAGAGAGAGAGAGAGAGGGAGAGAGTTCTTTCTCTTCACAAATTGTGTTTCAGCTGTTTGAGTTTCAGAGGTGCTGACAATTTCAGATTTCAGTCCCAAATGCATGTTTGACTCATTTACTAACACTTTTTCCTGGAATGTTGTAAGAGGAGAGCCGCCTTGTTTTTATTAATATTTAAAGTCCATCTATAGTGTTCGTGCAGCGCTAATGATGATGAACAGATGAATTCATTAGATGGCTTGAAAGAGAATGAATTGAAATTTGTGATCACCTTTTCGAGATCAGTGTTTCTTTGTTTCAATTTCACTATTATTTAACTGATCAGACAAAATAATCTATCTGATGACGTCACTTTGGACTCAGTACATTTATCACTAATTTTGTGATACTAAAATGTAATGAAGCTCGTTGTTTCACCAGCAATTTAGTAATATTTGCACATATCTTTCTTTATGAAGCTGTTTTCTGTTTGAACAGCAG